>NC_138189.1:147476853-148078523 GCF_964194105.1 Spermophilus citellus
CAATTACTTCCATTCTCATGCACTAGTGCATCTGGTGCCCCACCATTTTGGTCTGGGATTGCATATGAATTGATAGTTAATTTCATAGCTAGGGAAAAAAAGCTACTTTTTTTTTGACAAGGGTGAGTTATTTGCTTTTCAGTTACAGCACACTGCCCTGCTTATGCGGTTCATGTTTTAAATTATACCAACTAACTAAATAACAAATCTTTCCCCTGCTTAACTCAGTTGGGGGGTGCGGGTCACCAACATGTGGCTATTCTAACTCTTTCTCCACATAGAACTAGGTCCTGCTGTGTTGAGAACAGTCAGCAATCAGGGACACCAGGAAGGTGAAGAGCCTTGAATAATATCAGAAAAGGAGAAATGTGGTTTCTGTTTGATCTATACTTTACCAACTCTGATCAAAAGTCAGATTAAAAAAAAAACATTAATGAAAGTAAATCCATCTTTGAACAATCCCTAAATAGGTCTATTGCTCTGAAGGGCACCTTCAATTAAAGAGAGATTGATAGAGTCCTTAAAAGACATGTTTTTTCATCTATTTCATTTTTACATGAAGGAATCACATGTGGGGAAAATATTTGAATAAACAAAACCACAGAGATAATGAAAGCCTTTGGTACAACATTGATATGCAAGAGCATCCTTTGGGTTCGCTCGAGAGGAAGTGAGCTTTAATGCAGAGGCATTAGTAATGGGTTTTCTATTTCCTTATTAGAATTAACCTTGATCTGGAAGAAAGGAACTTTTTTCTCCACCGTCAAGTACATATTTCTCTCCACTTAATCTATTCTACTAAAACTTTTAGGAAATATGGCATTTACACTGGAATTTATTATTCCTGAAATGGACATTGCCAGAAACCAAACAGCTGAGAAAATCATTTATTGTGGAAGGAAACAAGTCGTTTCTGTGGCTCATAATGGTATTATAGGGAACGCTAGAACTTCCTTCCCAGCAGGTATTTTCAAATAGGAGAGTTTCTCCCCACCAAAGAGGAGTTTAGTTCAAATCTGCCAAAGGCAGAAGAATGAACTAGATGATTCCTTAAAATTCACTCTGAGCCTAATTTTTTATGCCTATAGTTTCCAATTGCCAGTTCTTAAAATCAGAGCAATGGAAAGGGTAAAGTTTCTAATCTGCAAAGCCTGAGTTAAAATGTAAAGGACCAGGTATTGTTAAGTTCCTATGCTACACTCAAAACCTGAAATTCCTGTAGCTGTTAGGACAATTCCCGGGACTGCCCAGTAGATATTCCTCCTGACCATTTAGTTATTTAATAACCTAGGACCCTGTGCAGCTTGGCACGTAGGCATTCAGGGCCCAAACCAATCAGTTTAAATGTATCCCCTCCTTAGGATTGACCTATCACTCCCGCCCGACCTGTTCCCGCCAATGAATGTACTAATTATGTTCAGGAATTGTTGTTCAATTTTCCTGTGCCTCATGATGATTTGCTCTGATGTATGCAAAGTCCCTGCCCTCCCTAAAAAAGTGTATTTAAGCACTGCTCAACCCCTGCTCGGGGCTCTGGGCTGCTCTCCCTTCTTGAGTGAGCGCGGGGCCCCAGCATGCTGGATCTGCTATAAACCCCTTTTGCTGTTGCATGAGTCCGTCTCTTGGTGGTCTCTTCCTCCGACGTTCGCCGGACCCTTACACAATGAGTGGGAAAGATGATACGTTAGCAAACTCTAAGCCCAGCCTGATTCAGCCTCACGTATATTTTAATGTGTTAAGATATAAATTTTAAAATTGAACTCAAGGCCAGAGCCTGGTGCTGTCTGCATCCCTTAGTGGCTTGGCAGGACATGGCGTGTGAGAAAACGTGTTCCAATCCTTCTCAGCCACAGCCTAGCAAGTCCCAACAAGGCAAAGCATCTGCTGGTGTCTGAGCAGCACAAAAATAATAATATAATTTAAAAACAAGAACAAGCAAAAGGTTAAAAATAAGAGCTGGAACAATGAGCGGTCATTCCTCATACTGAACACCTGAGCAGCAGTGTCCCAACCTAGGACTTCTAAAGCAACACGAATATTTAGTAAGTGGCAGCATTTGGGATGCCAGTACCATTTAAAGGCTGGTCCCAGCGCTCAGCTAACAGGTGGCCTTAAAGCTGAAGCCACCCCTGTCTCTAGGTTCCCTCATAAGCCCACCCCCAGACGTGCATCTCCAGTAGAACCCTAAGTATTTATTCAATTGCATGAGGAGAAGCTTCTAGAACAATTGGAAAACTACAAGTAGTCCAAGGTTCCATGGTTTCGAAGGTCCAGGCAAGATTATTTTAGGGTCTTCACACGCTAGATGCTCTAAGTGCAGTCAGGCTAATGTTGAAACACAAACGGTTCAGTCTACCTTGGGTGCTTCTTCAGGACAAGCCAGTCCTAGGGAGACCCCGGTCTCAGCGGACGCAAGACTTGAATTTGGCTCTATAGCTATACCTGACATTCAGTCCACTCTCTTCTTCATCAGGATCCATCAAGAATCCACTAAGTGAGGCCAGTCCATCTGGTCACACGACACACTGTCATTTTCCAGTGATTTCTTGGAGTGACAGTTGTTAATGAACATCCCATGACTTGAAAACTTACAAAATATATTATCTGTGTGTATGAAGAACGTAAAACGTGGCCTTTGCTCTTTAAAGTCAGTGTGTAATTCAACCGTACAAGTCAATATCACAGTTTCATTGAGACCTTTCACTGTCCATCAGCGTCTGTCAGCCTATGCTTGTCTGGAGCCCCGGCAGCAAACCCAGGGCTTGCTCACTCGTCTTACTCTTATCAAGTTCATAATTCCTTTATTCCATGGCCTATATCTGGCTTAGGTTTTTAAACCCTTGCTTATTTTTTTTTTAACTTTTACATACTGATTTGCTCGTAATCGTTGTTCAATAAACACCCTTTGAATTGAATTATCTACTATCACAAAGATCTTGAGTCTAGAAAGGACTGTAGAAGAAAACAGGTGACTCTCTAGTCTGCCTTGTAAACAGAGCTCTCTTTATACAGATGACAATGTTAAGTGCTTTCTCGGTGTATCTGACCCTGGCATTCAACCCTCACTGTGAGGAAAGGCCATTTCCACTTTGTCACTGGACACCATCTCATGTGTTTCTGTTCCTTCCAAAGCCATTCTCATATCTTCTTGTTGCTTTTTTAACTCGGGAACAGGCTCAGGGTTTATCTTGCTGGGATACGTTTTTACCTGTTTTACAGATAAAATCAATGAGTTCCCGGAGGAGCTCAATAGCTCTCTGGGAGCTGCGTGAAAGCCCAAGGTGGGAGTCGCAGTGCTTTGCTTTCTGCTCCCCACACATTTTTCCTGCCAAAACTGTCAAGAAGGTTCTGCAATAACACTCGGTGCCTCGTTGGAGAAAATGAGAGCCTTCCTTGAGAGTAACACAGTGTGGTTTCTTATCATGCCAAAGAATTTTGGCAATTATGAGAGAAGAATAGTTGCCAGCATTACTTACAAATATGTATTTGATATTTTAATAATATAGGTCTGAAAAGCAAAGTACCTAACCATAAACAAGCTCCAAATAGCACAAAGCAATTACTTTGAAACTTGGAATAATTAGAGTTGAGAGAAGACTGAGCGGCACCAACAAAGAAGTTGTTTGTGTTGGGTTGAAATTTTGCCCTGGCTCTCTTTCCTGACTGTCATGTCACCTTTGTATCCCAAGTTAAAGGGCCAGGAGGAGCCACAGCAGAACCCAGAAGATGGGGACCTCAGTAAGAAAGCGCTCCGTGGACTAAATCCCAAAAGATGACCATCTCCACGATGCTGAGGCACGAGGTCATCACTCATCAGTTAAGTCCCACACCTAAGTGCTCTTCCACTCAGATATTCCACTCTTTCAAAAGCTGCTGCAGTAACAGTGATCAGACTCCAAGCAAGAAAGTGAGAATTCAGATCCAATTAAAAATTCACCCCGTGCAAGAAGATCCTGTAACTTGTGGTTGCAGGGATGTTTTTCATTTACACTCCCTTCTCAGTGCTTCCTGCAGGACTAGACGAGTGCATTGGAAGCCTGGTGATTTCCAATCCTGAAGTCCCATTTCTGAGAACTGCATACCAGGTGGTCCCCGTCCTCTACTGCTTACACAGCTGCTCCCGGTGACAGACTGCAAATCAAACTCAAGCTTCGATTATTTTAAACACATAACAAACTAATTAACTAATCTGTTTAGAAACATCTTACATCAAGGTGTTCTGTGGAGTTTCAAAAGAGGGAATATCGTATGAGACTGGACAAAACTGTTTCTAAAAATGAACATTTACAGTTTGTCTTTCACAGGTCTGAGTTGAGGTTGATGGTATGGGTTGGTTCTTCAAGGAGCACACCACTGAGAGCACCTTCCCAGACCATTAGGTACAAAAACCATAAACTTGTTTTGAACTTTCAGGGTTCTGCTGTGTTTGTTAGAGCAGCAGGCCTGCCCTAACCAGTCGCATCTGAGCTTTAGAAAGCGATGTGCCATTCCCACAGCTCAATCTGAGCATCTAATTCAAAAGCCCTCTGCACATGATGTAGGGGCTGAGGACAGAGATTTGGAGAGTTCATCAATGACCGCTAGCAAGGGCAGTGCAGACATATGAGTGGCCAGGTGTGCCAGAAGCAGCTGGGAGCCAAAATGCTACAGAGACTGCAGAGGACAAAGCAGCCCTCAGTTTTTCCCCTCAATCTACAGAAAGAACCTATATGGGTAGCAGGCCCCAGCAAATGGCCTTGAGTTGACAAACCCTCTTATTGAGTTCTCCAGTGAGAACAGGTTCTCTTCATTAAACAGACCTTCCGGGGTTTTCCCCTGAAACTTCTGCCCAAACTTAGTATTAAATCTTTCTTCTGTCTTAACTGTAGTTAGAAAAAAAAAAAAAAAAAAGAAGAAGAAGAATTGAAAATAGCCCTGTAAAGTCTTCTTGATGAGTATCCACTGAGGCACAGAAGCAGGACACACACGAGGCGGAATGATAATGAGAGGAAGTCTATGCATCAGTACTGTGGGGATCTGCTCAGGCTTATAGCCTTGTTGACATTATTGACATCACCTAGGAGCATCCTGATAAAATCTATGGTCCCATTATCCACTAGACGTTGCCAAAGGAGGGAAGGGGAGAGAAAGAGAGTGCCCTGCTGCCTTCACTTGAAATTAGCAGTGACCTTGCTAATTAAAACCTAATTGTGAGAGAGTAACATGTTGGTGCTCCCCTTTGAAAACTGGCACGGATCCCCACTAATTTAAAAGTTGTCACTTATAACCCCAAGAAACGGGCTTATTAAAGTGAACGCTAATGGAAGTTTCCCGTTGCTGAGAGATGACAGGGCAGAGGATTGAGAGGAGGAAGGAATGAGTGTCTGTGTCTCGCGCTGCCTTTCATTATCTGAGGAGAAGCCCTGACAGCAAGAGCAGCATCAGGAGGACGAAAACAGAACGAGTGTGGCAGGAACCACATTCTCCTCGCTCATTAATATGGATCAGATGTAGCTTCCAGCCACCGGGGGCCACAGAAAGGTGGGCTCTTCTGTTGAAGTGTATTAATTTTAAATAAGCTTAGGAAGAGAGCTTCAAGGACAACGCGGTTTGGTCTATCTTATTTCACTTTTTATGCGACTGTTGGGAAGCCCCGTTAGTCCGGCACAAGGCAAGAGAGTAGATTATTCTTTAAACAACTGAAAAATTTAGTGAATGCATTAACCTATCTTCTCAGCGAGTCACCCAAATAACACTTGGAAGCACACGCACACACTTTCACACTTCAAAACGCTTTTCACCTTATGTCTTCCCATGCTGCCTGTGGCCACCTAACCTCAGAAAACTCATGAATGCTACAGTTTAATATCCCACACTTCCCTTTCATCTAAGCAGCAGGCAAAGCCAGCCCTCCCTCTTTGAAGCCACAAAGAGAGACCTGGATGACAGTGGAAAGGAAGGTCCCTCCCACCCACCTCAACCTTCCTCCTGATTGGCTGGGTGCCTGTCTGTCACAGTCAAGCCCATGCAGGGTTCATACCTCATTTCTGCCCAAATCCTTCTTCTCAGGGCCTGGAAATCCATAGAACCCAGAGGGAAAAGTCCCCCGCTTTGGAGCCAAATGGCTCGAATCTGGATGCTGGCTGTGTCGCTTCCCAGCACTGCATCCTTGAGTAATAAAAGTCAATTTTCTGGTCTTCAGCCTCCTCCTCTTTGTCAAGTTACTAAAAGTGTCTTCTGGAGGTTTCAGGAGAGCCTTAACAAACTCCTTCTCACAGTGGCCCTGGGCCAGCCACTCACTCTGCTGGGCTTCTCTTCCTTCCGCTTCCCTTTGGCACTGGTCCTTATCCGGGAGTTGTGTCATCTCGCAAGCCCTTCCTCACACATTGGAAGGCATTGCATTCATCTGTCTGAATCATTCTTCCCTTTGTTATCATTCTAACAGAGTAGTTTATTGAATCCTTTGGGGAGGCGATTCCCTAGCAAGCACTGTGTTGAGTAAATTCTACTCACAGCCTGAGGTGTCCAACCCAAGAGATGTAATGGATAGAATAGAAGAAGGTGAGAGAAGAAAAGAGGGAGCAAAGTCAGCCAAGTGAAATGCAGAAGGAAGTGGAAGTGCTAACAGGGGTTTTATTGGGCCTTGACCCAAATAAAGCTGGGGCCACGCCAGCTCCTGCCAAGAGATGTGTTGAGAACACAGTTTGCAATGATTCTTAACTTAGAAAAAATCTTAGGGATCGCCCGCTACATCCAAATGCTTTACATGTGTAGAAATTAAAGCATGGAAGTTTCAAGATTGTTCTTAGGACATATATCCTAAATAGTGCACCCAAGATTTAAACTCTAGTTTCCTACTTTTACAACAAAGTTCCTCTCCCTAAACCTTTGTACCTCCTAGGTTACTAACATAAGCAGCCTTCATCCATCCATTCTCAAGAAGTTACCTTTAATTTAAGATACTTGCCTATCTTCTCATATTTGATGGAATTCCTGAGGTAAGATCATCTGTCACGTTTCACCAAGATCAGATCTCAATGTCCCCAAAACCCCCCTGAAGCACTTAGGTATCCGTCACCCAAGGCCAGCCCCACACTGGTCAACAGAGTGAGCCGCTAGATGACAATATAAATCCAAAGAACAAACCTGTCTTTCCAGAAATTTTCACTACCTAAAAAACTTTTTAAAGATCACTTTTTTAGGAAAATGACTTTTAGACAGACATCATATTAGGTATCTCAATCCACCTCCTCTCATTTAAAATTAGGTCTTCAATATATATTTTTGGATGACAGAATGAATCTTAGGGACTGCTGTCCACACTTTCATCAACATAGGACGCAAGTGTCCCAGGAAATGAGTAACTGGTTAGCGCACAGCGCAGCTGGATTCCCACACAAGCTTCTTGGAGAACAAGCCCATTTGCCGCCATCTCTGTTTAACACTGTTTCAGCTGCTTCTAGGGGTAAAAGGCCTTACTGAAGAAGGTGCTCATTTCTTAAAGGATTCTCAGAGCAGGAATTTATCCGTCATCACACAATGAATCCGGGAGTGATCAGGAGTTGACTGGAGCCTCTGATGCAAACGCCTTGGAGGGCTTTGATTGACAGGAGGGAACGGGATAGCTGCGCAATCTGCTGCAGGCCTGTCCACCAGAGCAGGCGGCCACACAGAAGAGGGGCAGATGAGTGAGAGACGGCGCAGCTCACTCAGGGATTCTCTGCAGACCAGCCGTCGTTTTCAATGCGAAGTGCTACTCCGATCTGTTTTTGAGGGTTTCGATTTTAGGATTTCAATGCTATTTTCCCTCTGAAAGGTCATTAGAGAGTACGTCAGAGAGAGAGAACTTGGTCTCCGGCTCAGTGTGCTGCTTCTATAAGTGTGCCCTCCTGAAAATAAACTATATCTGGCAACCACTCGTGTGAATTACCTAAATAAAAGACTCACACTGTTAATGGAGCACTTTTGTACTAGAAAAAGAAACCATTAGATTTGGTGTTAAAAGAAACTACTACTGTCACTCACTTGATTGATTGCATCTTTTATTAGTTCTTCACTGAATTATTTTATGGTATTTCTCTTTTTAATCTGCTCCCCTTTGTTGGGATATTAAGAATGTATATTTTCAAGGGAGTAGTAAAAAAAATGTTGAGAAGTATCAAATCTGAGAGGATAAAAGCCTTTTCACGAGTAGCATTATGAACAGATCTGTCCTGTGGAGCCGGGAATGTAGGTGTACATTTCAGGGAGTGAGGATTATGTTGTAAGGGAAGTGGAAGTCTAAATTGGAGCTTTGGGTCTGGGGAAAGAAAGGGAGTTAAGGCAAAGGAAAGTAAGTGTGGGGCACATATCAGAGCCATTAACACCGAGGCCTCCCTCCTCGCCGCCTGCCTGCTAATGGCTTCTGAAGTGGTGTTTTCAAGGACCAGATGTAAACTCCGCTCAGCAGGGCTTGCTGGTCCAACCCCCTCCCTCTTTTATCACCTGGCAGAGCCCATGATCCACCTGGCTCACGCCTCACACAGCGTCCTGAGCTTGGATCCATGGACCTGTGTCACAGGGGGCCCTGCTGCCGTGGGGTAGGGGGAGCATCTGTGTACTTGGAGAAGGAGGTGCTCAGGGCAGAATGAAACAGACCCCAACGATGCCCCAGCAAGAGGAGTGTGAGGAGAGCGTTGCCGGCTAGATGTGTGCGTGGAGATGGGGGCCCACAAGACTCAGGGAGGCAGCCGATAATCATCGTGACAGGCTGTCAAGAGTCCATTTTCCCCTTTCCTGTTTTGCACGCTGACCCTGAACTGGGTGGCATGTTCATTTTCTATGCCTCTCCACACAACATCGAGGCCAGGAGAGCCTTGGCTCCAATCTGTGCTAAGTAATGAGCAGCCGCCTTTGACAGTTGTGCAAATCGCCTGCTTGTGTTTGTAAGTGCTGTGCACAGACAGGCCCGCAGTAAGGCTGTGGGTGCCGTGCTGCTGAGGCATGGAGGGCTGCAGGTGAGCAGGGAGAACTCGTTAGCAAAATCTCCCCATTCTTCCTGTTTGGCTGCCAGAGGCCACTGAGCCCAGCAAGGATGGGCACAGGCAGAGTGGAGCTGTTGCCTGACTCTACTTGGAGGAGCACCTGCTCCCACCAGATATTCCCAACTCACTAACCAAAGCTAACCTTGGATTCTGAGGATTCATCACTGTCTCCGTTGAACCCCTGAAAACAGACCTGAGATAAATATTTTTGTGAATGTGACTTATTAGGAAAAGACAGTAGGCAGAGAGTGGGCACAACAAGGAGAGGAGCCTGTGGTTGGCAGAATAATGTCCCCTGCCCAGATGTCTACTCCTAATACCCAGAACCTATGGATACGTTGCCTTCTACAGCCAAAGGATTTGAGATTCTAGATGGGATTATAGTTGCTGATCAGCAAACCATAGGGTATGGAGATGACCCTGGAGTGTGTGGATCACAGTCTGTTCACAGGATGAGAAGGGAAGCAGACGAGTAGGCCAGGGAGAGGCAGCAGGAGGAGCTGAGGCTCTGTGCTCTGGGGGTCGAAGGTCAAGTACAAAGACTAGAGAGAGGCCTCCAGAAGCTGAGGGAGGGCCCACCTGATAGCCAGGCACAAAAGAGGACCTCAACCATATGAAACTGAACTTTGCCCAGCACCTGAGTGAACAAGAGAAGATTCTCCCCCAGATCCTACAAAACGAGTATGTCCCAGTCAATGCCTTTTAGCGAGCAAAACCCCATCAGGACTTCGGATCTGCAGAAATACAAAATAGTACGTCATAAGTTTCTGTTGCTTTAAGTCTCGAAAGTTGTGATAATTTGTTTCAGCACTGACAGGGACACTAACAGACACCAACTGAAAATATGACATCAAGAAAGTGCTGTAGAGGGTAGCTATTAGCTCTACACCCCGGAGGAAACAAAGCGACACTGTAAGTCACACCTACGGGGCCAGAAAGCGGGAAGCCACTGTGAGCATTGCTAGGACTAGGAGCACAGAGTGCAGAAGTCAATATAATTTCCAGAAATTTTCCACCCCTGCACTGGAAAGCCTTTCACAGCCCACAACTTCCAGCAACGAGGGGCAGGCACTGGCTGCAGGGAGCGAGCAGTGAGATCCAGCGGAAGGGATCCCAGGGATGCAGGCAGTGTGCTGAGACGGTCTGCCGTGGCCATCCATCAAAATAAAGACACTTTCTTCAAGAATCCATCTGTAAATGAAGCCACTGAATAGCTCAGGAGACCTGCTACCAGCCTTGAAAGCACCAGAACTTGGTCAAAGTCCAGCTGTTATTTGTGACCATGATGGAATCACCTACTCTTTTTAAGTCTTAGTTTCTTGGGGTGGGAAATGTGAATTACCAGTGGGCAACTCGCTTGCCAGGTCTCCATGCAGATATAGAAAATGGCTGAACAGCAAACTATTGCCCAGTGCCTGGCAATTAGCTAGTGCTGGTTCTCTTCCTCTTTGCTCCTGAGACTTTGGACCCAGAAGTGAACACACTTGACTTGGCACAGGACAGAGCGACACTGAGATTTAACCTGCATCTCAGCATCTTGCATTTTTATGTTTTCCCTCGTTTTAGGAACATTCCAGATCCTTCCCATCTTTACAAGAGCCCTCTTTCCTGTTTTAAAGCCTCTTCTAGATACTGAGATTCTCTTTATTTCTGTAGCCAAGCTTATTAAAACAATCTTCTGCACTCCTTTCTCTATCGTCGCATCTTCCATTTTCTTTTAAATCCACTGTTTCCAACTACTACATGGCACAGTGGTGTGACTGAGAAGGCTCTGTGATCTGGGCCTCCACTGCTTTGCTGGTCTTATCTTTCCTCTTGAAATATCTCCCACTGTTTGCCAAATCTACTGGGCTCAGGTAGCATTGGACATTGCTGACCCCTCACTATGGAAATGCATCCCCCTCCCTACTTCTGGACTGCCTCTTCTCATGGTCTACCCATCCCTCCTGCAGCCTTTCCCTCCTGCTTCCCTCAGAAATGCTGAATACCCCTCATCTGCAATCCTCTTTTCAGTTCCCACTTTAGAATCTCAACGGAATGTTCCTCAGAAGAGCAGCCAGTGTTGATTGGTATTTCCAGGTGCCAGCCCTGGGACCAAGAACTTTCATGCTTCATAAGGGAACTACTGTGTGTACTCGCATTCGACAGATAAGAAAACCAAGTCTTGGAGAGGTGAGGGAACTTTCCCAGAGTGACACAGCCCCTAAGGGCTGCAGCTGGGACTCAAATTGGAAGCCTGACTCACACCCACTGTTTCTTTGGGCCTTGGTGCCTGGTTCCCATATCCAGATGAACATTTTCCACTACCAAAAATGTGCCAGTGACCAGCACGTCTGCATTTCTAGTCCAATATCTCCACTGAGCTGCAGACGGATGAGCTGCCTTCTTCCTCGACACAGTCCCTCAGGGTCCCACTGGCTTTTTTCTCTGCTCCCCAACCCCAACTCTGCCCACACTGGGTAACCTGCATCCTCTCTCTATTATGGCAAATGGTACCAATTCAGGTGTTGGAAGTCATTCAAGTCGGCCTCGTTCCCCACATTCAGCCAGGTCCCCAGTCCTACAATCTAACGCTACAACAGCTCTGAACCCCCTCAGTGAACCCCAACAATTATGGCCTGATCTCATGCCACCAGCATTTCTATTTGGGCTAGGACGGTTGACTCAATTTATCTCTATGCCTGGTCTCACCAGCTCCCCACAACCCAGCCTCCTGCCCAGGTCAGTTCTCCAAGGTGAAGTGCAGGTGCTCTGCTCTCCCACTAGGGTTCTTTCAATAGGCCTTTCAGAGTGGGTGTCACCCCAGGTCCGGCAATTCATAATCCTGCCCACCTTCCAACTGTGCCATGAGCTGCTCAAGAGCAGGCTCCAGTCTCCTTAAGAGCAGCAATCCTAGCGACAAGCACACAGTAGGAACTCACCAAATATCCATTCAATGAAAATAAATGAATCAAAATAGAACATGCCATCCTATGCCTGCAGATCCAGACTTGGGGGTTTCTCCAAATCCCTACCAAATGCTGAAGATGTCCGTACAGATATTGTTCCTGACAACATAGGGCAGTCACAAGCCCTATCACCTACACGGAGATGCACACCTGAAAAAACGTCAGCTGCGACGCAGTCTCTGAGAGAAGGGGACCCAGCTATTGGCAAGGAATGATTTCCATGACTTCAGTGACAGTGGCATGTAGCTACTTGAGATATTAGCCAAGGCAGTCAAACAGCATTTTGCACTTCAAGATTAAATCTGAAAGGATACTGATATGAAGAAAAGAGAAGGAGATTTCCAACAGAGACAGAGGAATCCACCATCTTCTCAGGAAATTGGAACAAGTATATAATTGTTTTTCCAAGTACAAAAATTATACAGGGCAAAGAAGCAGGGAAATTCAAACATCTCTCCTCTTCTTCAATTCTGCTCGGGTCTTCCTTGGAGAAAAGTCACAAAACAGGAAGCAGAAGAAAAAGGAAGGAAGGGGATTTTTAATTCTTGTTTGCTAATAAAGCATCCTGAGATGTGTCTGTACTTGGGTACCCACGAGCAGTCTCCTGCTGATGTCAGGAGACGTGCAAGGCCTCTTGGAGGGGGACCCACTAGCGTTCCAAGGGATTCCATTTCCCAGTCTGCAAAAAAGAGCCGAGGCAGATGGTCCTCAAGTCCCTGTGAGCTCTGACCTCCCAGGACCTTCCCCCGTGAATCTCAGCCCATGCCACAAGCATCTCAATCACGGGGAAGGCAGAGGAAGGCAAACCGCCTTTGTGTCCCAGAAGGCTCCAGAACGGCTTGGTCATGCCTGCAGTGACTGCCACCCAGCTGCCCGGAGCCAACAGTGGCTCTGCTGTTACAGCAATGAGAGGTTTCAGTGGGATGGGGGAGAACAATGGTCTTGCAACACCCGTTACCTGGATGCCACTTCCTCCCTCCCTAAACTCTGCAATTCCAGGCTGGACAGTGTGAACTAAAGGGAAGGTTAGTGAGTACCGGGGAGCAGCTGGCCACCTCCTGTCCCAAACACCGACTAAGTCCTCGTCAAAAAAAGAAAAGGTAAACTCATGTGCCTGGAGATAGGAAGGTACCATTAGCAGAGAAAGGACTGAAGTTAGGAAGAGTCCCATTGTGCTGCGATTCCAAGAAAAGCACGGGCCACGTCCCTACAGGCGATATTCCTTGGTACTGGATTGTAAGAGGCCCGTAAAGAGCAACTGGACAGCACCGAGGAGGGAACAGGAGGCAAGGACGTCACCTACACTCATTTGTCACCGTGTACATGCAGTGTATGAAGCCATCTGAAATCAGAACACCCTAGGAACTCGCGCTCCAGAGCCTGACAGCCGTAGACCACACAGAACAAGCCACAGTCCTGTCACCCCACTCTCCCACGTTCCCAACCCTCCACACGACACCCGACGAAAATACACAGCTCGGGACCCACAGAAAAGGACGCGTGTGTGCCCACGCCCAGCGCAGACTGTCGCCAGTGACGATCTTCCAGGTGCGTCTCCTTCCACATCCTGTTGGGACTCCTCTTTATACACAGATGCATAATGTATTTAGTTTTATATTTTCTTCTTCAAAAAACCGTCATCTCTATTTTTAACAGGTTTATTTTCACTGTTTAAACAATACATGAAAGGGAAGGACACAAAAAGACTAAGCCAAATGGCACATTGTCCCTCTGGGGTGGCAATTGGACCAGGTCCCCAGCACGCTCAGGCTGATGACGACGTCCCACTCTGGGCCGACACCTATCTCTGTGGCTCCAGGCCAGATGACCTAGTTACCATCCCCTCCCTTCCACGTGCTGTGATCCTGTTTCCTGGGACCCCGTTCCTTGGCTGTACCCTGGTGGACATTGCTGGGTTTGTTTTCCACCCTATTGTGCAGATGCTGGTATTCGATTTTCAGCAGGAATCAGAGGGGTGTCAGGCTACCTGGTGACATTGAGTGCACAGCCTTCTTTGCCCCAGCCCCCAGCTTCTCCCCGACCACCTGCCTGGATGAACACCAGCTGGGCTGGGCTCTGCGTGGACACAGGCGGGCTCCCTGACTCCGAGCCTCTCTCTTTCTTCTCCTTCCCTGTTTTCTTGGTTCCAGTCCCCTAAACACTAAGCCTCCCTTCTGCCAAGGGCTCAGTCTCTTCCACCCAGAAATTTTGTAATTTTAATTTTGCTATTACAAAATACCAGAAGCTGGTGGTTTATGAACAACAAATATTCATTTCTCACGATCCTGAAAAGTGGGAAATCTGGTGAGGGCCCACTTTCTGATTCAGAGATGTCACTGTCTCACTGAGTCCTCAGGTAGTGGAGGAGCCAGACAGCTCTCTGAGGACCTAGCCACCTCCACAGGCCCCATGCCTTAATGCCAATGCATTGGTGGTTAAGTATCTATGTGTGCATTTGGAGGGGACACAAAGATTCAGATCACAGCACCAGACATGGCCAATACCCCAAATGCCCCTACATATGGCCACCTTCCTTCGAAAGGGATGGACTACCTTCAGTTGAAAAACAGTAAGTTCACCATTCCCAGTTAAAAAGGTATTTGTGGAGAATGGCTAAGATTATAGCAAGGTAAATGAGCTGTATGATACTAATAAACCATATTAGAAATAGTTGGGTCTACTAGCAATGGTTTGTGACCATTAGTCAGTTCTCTCAAATACATTCTCCGTGTCTTCCATAAAAACAGGCATTTGGGGAGGTTTGTGGGAGAATGAAATGGAAGAAATTGAGACCCATCAATGACCCTGTACCGCGTAACTGCCCTCAGAGCCTGCATCAGCCAGACTGATACTTATCATAGGTCAGTGCATTTGGGGATCTCTGTGTCAGAGAAATATAATCTTCATCCTGGCTTAGCCAAGAAACTAGCAATGATATACAACAGTTATAATAATACATAATTAAAATAATAAAACAGAAACTAATACCTGGAAGCAAGATAATTAAAAAAAAACCTAAAATGTTTCTAAACTGGTCCAAAAATTAGGTGTTAGACAGTAAAGAAATAGGTAATGCCTATTAAACTTCTGTACTCCCTATTCTGCCACATTTGGTAAACTGTCACCTGTGTAACTTAGAAGGCAGACTGCATGCCCAAGGGTCCTGGAGCTCCAGAGGAAACAGTGGGAACAACCAGGAGTCAAGGGATAATTTTTCCTACCTCTGTTGGGAAGATCTGTAGGAAAGAGAGAAACTGAGGCAAGAATTTTCCAGTTTCAAAATGATGTGGAGACATTCCCTTCTGCCTCAGTCAGAATCTAAATCTCTTGAGAACTAGAGCCTCAGAGAAACTGTTGGTTCTACATCTAAGAAGAGCAGAATGGAAGTCCCTTACCTGAAGCCTCTCCCACACGCCTCTGTTGAAGACTTCCTGGTGAGAGAGGCATCAGGACAGATAAATCCAAGGGAGTTATCCTCTAACCCAAGCCCAACTAAGGAACAGGGGCACCAACTGGGAAATGCTGCAGCAGACACCGGAGACCCCACAGCTTGAGTCCAAGCCTAGAAGAGCTCTCTGTGCAGGGGCAAAAGCAAATGCAGGTGGTCTCTGACTTACGACAGCTTGGCTGACCATTCTTCACTTTACAATGGTGCAAACCACCTCTGTTCAGTAGCAAGGGGGCTTCAGATTTTGATCTGCTCCCAGCCTGGGGATGTGTGATGCAACACCCTCTCTGGATGCTGGACAGGGCTGCAGCTCCCAATCAGCAGGAGATCCTGAGGGTCCCCTGCCCATGCACTGCAGGGTCCTGTGTCACTAAGGTATGCCATGCTATAGGTTAAGTATTAATTGTGTTTCCGGCTTAGGGTATTATCAATTGAAAATGGACATATGTGGACATAATCCCATCAGAGGCGGAGGTGTGTCTGTAGAAGAAGGACCAAGTTTTTCAGGAAATTATGTTACCTGAGAAATCACAAGTCTGGAAAACTCGAGGTGTTGGCCTATTTCAACCAGAAGCAACACTGTACTTTCCAACACCCACGTCGCCTGAAGGTCCACCGTGGAGGGGCACTCCTCTTACAAAAGGCAGAGCTGACCTCCACAGAGGGGCAGGAACGAGGGAGCTATCCCAGAACACAGAAATGGGGAGTTCAGGCAACTGACTGCAGACCTCACTCCACCACGGGGGCCAGAAGCCTTGGTGATGACCAGGGCTACTGTGTTTCCAACTCATCCCTTTTCTCAAGGGAACGTTTCAGTTGTAGGATTTTTTTTTTTGGTAGGTTAATAATTTGTCTGTTTCTATAGTCACCAGAGCATGAAGAACTTGTCTAGACCTGTTAGAAACCCTTCATCTGATTCTAAGGTTCCACCGGACCCAGTAAGCAGTGGGTCTCGGGTGTTCTTCCTGGTGATGCTGGGAGAACAGGGCAAGAAGTGTGTGGATGGACATATAGAGGGCCAGGCTGGAAGACAGAGAGCTGTGCTCAAATCATGGCCTTCCACCTAGAAATGACACTTTCCAGCCTCCCGTGGAAGGTGAGTTAAAGTAATGCTTACACCTTGAAACTGCATCATCACATTGCTGAAAAGATGACTGACTCCCCTTTCCATCAACTAAAATGCAACCTAGACAGCATCCTAGGGGCCGGTGTCCCCCAGAGTGGGCTGTGTAGACCAGGACGGCTCTGTAAAGAAGGGTGACCACAGACAGCAGAACAAGACAGAGCACGTGTCCATCAGGGCTGGCCATGACAGACCACAACTGGCCCCTGTCTCCCCAGCCAGACTGGCTGAAGAGTAAGCTCTACTTTCCGGAAACCATTTTATTTCTGGCCTGCTTTACTCTATCAGCTCTGCCTTTGCCATAATTAATACGCCATTCCCATTTCCGTCCCTTCTCAGGGACTGTGGGATGTTTTGGTCTCAGGTAGAACATTTCCAGAGAGCCAATTTCCAGAAATAAATGAAACCAACTTGCAGAAGACAAACTAGGAAGCAAAGCGGGTGGAAAAAGAAACTGAGATCTATTCTACAACTCGTTGAAGGCCAGAGATAACTATTCCTACAAACGATGCAAACACCTTAACTTTTCAAACCCCTTTCATCATTTCAGGGGACTTGGAGTTGCCAGAACAATACAATCTCACTTAACAAAGCAATACGTATTCATTATGCGTCTCCTACATTCTAAGCACTCCATCTTTCCTTAGCTTAGATGAGAGGGAGAGAGATCGAGATCGTACCACCTTCAATTCCACGTGAACAGGGAAGAAAGCATCCAAGACGGGAAAGAGGCCAATTCTGGGAAACAGGAGAAAAAGGAAGGAAAGCTTGGAAGTGTGCCCTGTCTCTGGGTTCCACCACTCAGCACCTCTCCAGGTGGAGTTCAGCCATCCTTCCGCACGGTTTTCCCATCCTAAGTCTTCAGAAAGTCAGTGGAGCCAAAATCATAGGCAGATAAACTATAAATTGACTATAGGCAGGGGTGGCTTGGAATAAATAAAATTATTATATATTTGTAACCTTTTTAAGGACTTTGCAATAAGAAATTTTCTACAGCTACATTTAAATTTTTACAAGTGAGCACTCCAGCTTACAGGTGAATAGGGAACAGTGAACATAGAATTGTTTGATCCAGTAGGTTAAGTAGTAGGTAGAAGATAATAGAGAATAAATTGCCAGCAGATGTTGTTGGTTCACAGCCGGAGACTGCCAAATCAGAACAGGCTGCTGGGATACCAGGGAATGTCAATGACTTTCTCACTTCGGGTGATTTAATTTCACTGCGTGGAAACTTGGAACTATTTATTACAGGATGTCCAATGTAGCTGAACATTTTTGAAGTTTGAAAAGCATTTCTTTATATGAGAAGAAGTCAGTATGGCAAATACCACCTGCAGTTCCAAGATTCCCCTCCCCAGGCACTGACTACTTCCATGCTGGAGCCTCCCCAGAGTTAACTTCAAGGGTCTCTGCGCAAGTACTGATCAGTGACATGGTGACAGTGTTTTGAAACCAGCCACCATGGGAGTATTTACACCATGAACGTTGGCAAACACTATAAATGTCATTTACTGTATTTTCCTATTTTCTGGAGAGCCGTTCACTGGTACACTGGAGTATCAACCACTAAAGCTTCCAGCTCACTGAGGTCCAGCCTTTCCAGGGACAGTTTGCCCCCAAGACTGGTCTGGCTCTGTTTTAGGAGAGTAATAAAAGTGATTCCGCTCTCCTTATGATCGAATCTTGCAGTCTGGTTCCTAATCCTGCCTCCTCCAGTTCCTCTGGGTGTGGACCCAGAGAGCTCTGGCCAGTACTTCCCACACACAAGTCTCTGCCTGAGTTGCTTCTCTATAAACCTCAACCAGACAGACGCAAAAGGGCAGGAAATTCATCAACCAGAGCTACAACAGGAAGTTAATCCTCTAGAAAGATAACTAAAACACTATAAACTTAATTTTGCACCATTGAAAGTAATTTGTTAAAAATAAAGAAGGCAGAGTGTTATTTTGTCAAAGTTTTTGTTGTTGTTTTCAGCTGCTGTTGCTATTTGCTTTTTCCAGAAATCTAATCTCTTAGGGAATCTTTATAATGTGCTTTAATGTCAGGAAAACCAGAGGGTAGGCTTTGGTTATTAAAAAAAAGTCAGTATTTGTTTTTGCGTGCTTAATTTTAGTAATTTTAAGAGGGGTTGCCTCGGTAGCTTTACCCTAAACTCAAAAGAAAATTTCAAAAAGAGATCAAACGTGATCCAAGGAACCAAACAGAAGCTGACGTTTGGAACGTAGACTACTCTTTTCCCTAATCATTTCTTTCAACTTGTTTGGTCCAACATTTTAGTAAGTCTTTTGCATTTTAGTTCACACAAAATTATTACCTCGATATCTGGTTTAAAACTGTTCTCATATCGCAGTTCTCAAGTCTCATCTCTGTCTTAGGGGCCCCTGGCCAAGATGAGTTGCTGCAGAAACCCGGGGAACAGAGCAGGGCAAGGTCAGCTCTCCTCCTCTTCCTCCACATCTTTGGGTGGAGCAGGGCGTGGGACCCTACTTCATTCCACCCTGTCAATGCACGTCTTCTTTGGGGTTGGAGTAGAGGGGAGCCAAGATAAGGAGGGGCAGAGTCCTCTTGACTGACCACTGGGGCTGCCGCCTGCTCCGAGCTGGTTGCAGATGCTTTCCTGCCTCACCTTGAGCGGCCATCTATACCCTCTGGATGTGCTGACTCTGGCAGTTGTTATTCAGTTTACTAGGGTGCCTTGGAGAGTCTTCTCACCAAAAGGAAGGTATGTCTGGCTCCATACCTGCCCCCATCACTTCCTGACTCCCCAAGAGCAAAATGGGGGGCGTCAAAGCCAACTAGTGCCCAGCTTCCTCGTGAGAAAAGGAGACCCTGGCAGTCTGAAAAGCAAGCCTATGAATCCTGGCCCCCGGTTCTCCTTCATGCAGAGAGGGGTGGGGAGTGAGGGGGCTGGAAGGCAAGTCAGGCTCCTCTGCTAAAAATCCCTGATGGGGTTTTCTGGGTGCTACTGGCTCTTGGAAGCTCTTCCTCTAAACGTGAAGGTACTTAATGCCTCTTTGTTTCCAGCTTAGAACACTAATCGCCTACTCTAAATCAGCAGGAAAATCTCACTCAATATCTTCATAATTTTTAACTGGCACTTAGAAGCAGTTCCAAAACCTACCAAAATAATTTTGCTGATTATTGAGTTACTCTGAATTGTACAACAAGGCAATGTGGGCCTCCTGAATTTGTTGCTTAAATTTCCTAAGTGGTTATTGCATTGATTAAATGTAAGAGAAAATTTCTGCTGCTTTGTCTCCTCTCTTCATATCTGTAGAAATATCAGAGTATGATAGAAAATTTGATGGAGACTAGAATACCCACATACCAACACCTCACTGGTTGGCGTAGCCTCTTACTACATGGCTTATGATTATAGCGTAAGTTACTTGAAAATTTTCTGTGATTATTTTGTTTCAATTCTATGCATTGAATTGTGCTCTACGTGAGAGTCAGCACAATTCCAGGTTTTACCTCATAACTAGATGCCATCGTTAATTCACTTTCCTGTTGTTTGAAAATAGCCCTCTATCACATGTAGTTTGCTTCATACGATTTTCCTAAACAACAACAAATTGAATCCTTAGAGGCATGTCTGTCAGAATCCTATGAACTTTAAGAAATAAATAAAAAAAGAGAACAGCATCAGCCCAGTTTGTTAGCAACTACAACCTTGGTCTTCAAAAACATCAACTTAAGAAGAAGCAGGGGGGAAAAACGCGCTATTGCCAATACAGTTTGGGCTCTCTTAATTTCATGCACTGTGACTTCAACAATTTCTCCATTTCTCATCTTATTTCTATAAAAGTAGCTTCATTTAAAAGCAGGGAAACCACATTTCATGCTCTTCAGTTTCATTAAAGTTATACAAAAGGAGCCTACCAAAAGGAGTTTCTCCTAATTAAACAGTCGCAGCAGATGAAAATATTGAAATGATGAATCTGAAAGGAACCTGACACTATATATTCCCCAGAACTTTTTATCATGACATGAAAAAAGAACTGAAAAATTAAGATCTGAATCCCAGGCTGAAGTGCCACATATGTCATTACAGAAAGAAGAAAGGAGGTGTCGCCCACTGCTGCTTAAGACAGCCCAGGTGACGCTGCATGAGAACCAGAGAACAAAGGAGTTTCCTCTGATCCTCCCTGTGGGTGGGTGTTTTGTGTTTCCCAGAAGGTGGTCTGGGGGGGGGGGGCTTCACTATGTTGGGCTATGATCAGAGGTTCATTCTGTGGACTAATGGCAGTGGCTGGTTGGGGCCAGCCTTAAGCCCCCCAGAGAGCTCCTTCATCATAATTCAGACTGAGTTATTGAACATGCGGTTAATGGGCACTTGAGATCAAGTGTTACCAAGAATAAGAGGGAGTAAAACTTAATATGTCATGCCTCCCCTCCAGGACCTGCAAAATAAGCTTGTTGATTGACAGACTCCACTCTCAAGGTGGGAAGAGTAATGACATGCATCTCTGAGGTGCTGCATGAATCTGCATTCTACATGGTACCTCAGCTCCGGAGGCCTGCAGAGCAGGGTTTATAAAGCAAAGCATGTGTGTTCTCAGCTCCATAGATATTTATTTAAGTGAGCTTCATTTCTTACAGCTCAGGCTCTCCACCAATTACAAGGTCTAATAAGAAGTTTAAAAATCTATAAATGCATATGAAGTTTTATGTTACTGTACTTGTTACCTAATTATTCATTGTCTTGTCTTCTGCCTTGTATTATGTATGGGGTTTTCCTAAAATGTACTTTTCAATCCCCAATCCTATTAAATCCAAGAACTAATTAGTATTTCTTTGGGTGTAAGTAATTTTAACTTCTGATTTCTTCAATTCTTTTAACTCTAAAAACGTCTGAGAGTTGGGCTTACAAAGCCATAAAAGATGGATGCTATCTTGCTGTCCTTATTCTTGAGATTATTTGAACATTGCACATGCTTGCCCATGTTTTACAGAGCATAAGAGCCCTTATGTAAGGAGCAGGAACATTCATATTAAAACCTTATAAGCTCGTGCTTTTATTCACACAGATATATCTGTAGATAGGCGAGAAAGAGAAAGTAGTCTCTCTCTCCCACCCCACCTACCATATATATATATATGTATGTATGTATGTATGGTATGTATGGAGGGGGAGAGAGAGAGAAATCTTGACATGTGGAAGTAATGCCTCATTCTAACAATCTAACAAAACAATTTAGTCATCATGGCATTTTTCCGGGGTCAAAGGTGACTGCTGTGAGCAGGGCATTTACTGCATGAGTCGGCACAGCTCCAGTTGTCGGTGAAGTTCAGGACTGTACAGCTTAGGCAACACCCCACCAAGTGAAAACTAAGAGGGAAGGAATACGGCTCCTGCTTATTGGAAAGTGCTACTCTTCATGCTTTAGAAATATCCTTTAAGTAAATATTTTCCACATTCTATAGATTTAAAAGCTAGGGTTTAAAGAGACTAAGGAAGTCTCCCCAGAAGATGTCAATAATCTAGTTTGTCATCCAACCCAGGGTATTTTTGAGAGTGAAAGAAGCCACAACTGGTCAGAACACAAGGGCAGCGGGTATAAAAAGGGGCTATCCTGGGCTCTCCATTCCACCCAGGGACTCCATACAGGTAAGATTCAAACCCAAGCACAGGCACCTGCAGGACTCAGGCACCTGCAACCCCAAGCACTAGGCTGTTTGTAGCAGTTACTTCCTTTCCCAACTAACCACGAAGAAATGAGGGAATCACCGCGGCACACAGTGTGCACACAGCCAAACACAGAGACAAGACTGGACCAGCACCTGCTAGGAGAGTGGGTGTCCACAGCCGGCCAGTCCTGGGAACACCAATCAGGCTGCACTTCAAGAGCCTCACCAGGACCAAGACCAAAGAAGCACCAGAGGACTGATTCTGACCACAGAAACAACAGGTCCCCACTCCCACCATCCGCTGTCTCTCCTTTGTCTCTTTGGAAGACCTAACATTGTATTCGGGTGAGTTTAAATGAGCATAAGATACAATGTCATTGAATCCTTTCAAGCAGAATAAAATTGGTGCTCTGAAAAGTGTCAAGAAAAATGACAAAGAAAAGTCAAAATAAAAATAGATTAGAAGATACTTCCATAAAGGGACTGTATTTTAAGTGAATGCAGGAAGAATAAAATAATAATAATAATGGGCAGGACACAGGGGTTAGGACATACTAGTTTCAGATAACAAGGCGAGAAAAGCACCAGGGTCTTGAAGACATCTGACCTGGAGAATCAGATCCTTGGAAGTCAGCTCAGGGAGTCTGGCCCTCATTTGCAAATCAGTATTTGCAGTGGTCAGATTCACCTGTGAAGTTTTTCCTATGAAAGCCATTATCCAGCATTTTGAAGCCTGCTGTAAAGGAACAGAAACTGCAGCAGAAACTTGCTCCTCAGACCTGGGCGTGGGGACTTTGGATTTTCATGAATGCCCTGTGATGTGGGATTGGGGGTGGGGGTGGGCGATGAGCTTATCATGTACCTATAATCATATCTAATTTTAAAATTATTTATATATACATAACTTATCCACTAACTACCCAGCTTAAGAGTATTTATCCAGAGTGAAACATGAGCATCTGGGTATTTAAAATGCTCCAAACCATGCCTCACAGGCATGGAGGCCAGAAGTAATTGCTGTTGGCAGTGGTGAGCTACCATAGGTTTATGAGATGATATATGTTTTAGTAATTTCCCCCTAACAAGTTTTTTTGTGAAAGAAAGAAGTTGAACACTAAAGCATATCCAGAAAAACTCTACAATCATTTAAGGGCCTGGGACAAAGGGGTAGAAAGAGAAAAAAATCTCTGATTTTTAATGTCAGACAAAGAAGCTAAAATTATCAGAAGTAGTTTCTTAATTCGTGTGGCCAACATCTGATGTTCTTCTCCACTATACAAGCTCTCTGGAATCTCTTCTTACAAAGTTTAAATAACAGAAGAAGGAACTGCTTATGTACAAATTGCAAAAGTAAGGCCCATGGAAACTCGTGCATGCAAGAGAGAGCATTGCTATGTTCTGCTGCATGTTTTAACACTCCAGATACACCCGACTTCGTGCCCTAGAGCTGACGTTTATTTACTATTTAACCTAGACAAGGTGCTGACGCTCTGTAAGTTTCAGATTCTCTCCTGGAAAATGACAATTCCAGGTATGCTGATACCACCATTGATACCAGGGACCTCCCTCCATGGCCAAAGGGCCCGCAGGCAACCCAAGCACCTGCAAGAGCCAGTGGGCTCCGAATCTTGAACAGTTTAGTCCTGAGCACTGGCTGCACACCCCACCAGCTGCACATGGCAGCCTCCACCGGGCCCCATGAACAAGCTGACCTAGAAGCACAGAGAAAGCAGCTTGACTACCTGGAGATCAATCATGCTCTCCAGAAGTCAGCAGGAGCCATATCCTCACGCACTTCATCTCCTCTCCTTCATGCAATGCTACTGTGATCCCGGGCTGGGCCCTTTCTTCTGTTTTCCCACCCTCTCTCTTAACCAAAGCAAGTCCAGCCTAATGGATAGATCTACATCCTGCTGGTTCCCTGGGGCAGGCACTGCCTTCCGCAGCTGGAACTGACGCAGGAACTTCTTACCCAGGGATGACAGAAAGGACGCTGGGCCAAGGAACCAGAATACAGGCGGAGCTTTAATTGCTGGGTCTGACCTGCAGGAGACGGGGGACAGCCCTGAGGGAGAGAGTGATCAAGCTGAGCCCCCAACAGGGAGGTGACAGGCATTTTATGGGGTGGCTGGGATGGACCAGGTTCTGGTGATCATTACTTCAGTTCTGGTTTTTCTAGGTGGTTCTAGAGACTTCTAGGCTACTCCAAGGATCTGGAACAGGATGTTGTGAAAGCTGGCAGTTGACGATCTGTTGAAAATACTTGAGTTAGTCTTGTCTTGATGTCTTCAGCCTGGAAAGGGTGCAGTTTTAGATCAACACTCCTTAAATGATTAGCATGCCTATGTGCAGAGCTGAGCAGGAATCTGATCCAACATTGAAGGCAAAGGGCACAGATGGAAAATGAAGGCAGAGATACCAAGATTTGTCCTGCTTCCAGCTACCCACAGGGCACCTGCAGGCCCAAGTGAAGAGTCGGCACTTTAGCCCAGGTGGCCTCTACGTCCCTGTTATAATTGGGGCTTGGGCTCCTTCAGTTTCTGTGGTACTTTTAATGGGGAACATATTGGTCATGAGTTAAGGTCTCAGGACAGCACCTGCCCTTTGTCCCTGTGGTGGTCCCTGACTATCTCAAAGCCCACTCTAGACTTTCTTTTCATTTCTGCTACTTCATTCTTGTGTCTCCCCAAGGCACCTACCTTACAAGGTTATTATAAAGAGAAGGTACACCCTGCACATAATGCTGTTTATTGGTTTCAGGTTCAAATCACTTGCAAACCACTCACCAAGGGCAGGTTTCTCGGTGTGACCTCAGTCTCTTTGTCTCTGGGTCACACGAATAACTACCTGGAAGGACTGAATGTTAAGGAATGAAGTAAGGTGCACCATATGCACACACCGTGTACTCGCAATGGGGCTCATCAGTGGTCGTTCGCTTCCTTCTGTCTTTACCCCTCCAAAATTAAAAAAGTACCACATGGTAGAATTCTGGAAGGAGTAAACAGGAAGGGAACAATTGGTACAAGAGCAGGCTCTGGAGTCAAACTGAGTTCAGACCATAGTTCCCCCAGCTCTGTAACTCTGGGCACACTATTCAGATTCCTCACCTGTCAAAGGTGTCTCACCTCACACAGGTAGCTGTAGGATGAAATCAGCTGACAGACATCAAGTTCTGACAAGACTGGACTAACTTAGTGCTGAGTAAATGTGGACTGATACTGTTAATCGTTTGACAATTCTCCTTTAGATGGCTGGCCATGGCAAGGACAATCAATGGTGGACATGTTCCCTAGAGGAACATGCTCTCCTCATCCATTGTGGGTGAAACCATCATCAGCCATAACATTGTTAGGTTCACTCACCTACATAGCTGAAGTCCTGTGTTCCATGTTGAGTTCTTAGGGTGACCATGAGCTAAGTACCACAAACATGGAAGGATTGAAACTTTGGAAATATGTTCTCTCACACAGTCCTGGAAACAAAACATCCAAGATGTAAATGTTAGCAGGACCACGGTGACTCTGAAGACCAGGGAAGAGCGTGTCCCTCCAGTGGTTCTGGCCATATTTAGCACAGTTGGCTTTTACAGGTATCACCTCAATCCTGGCCTCTGATTACACATGGCCAAGTCTGTCTTCTCCCTGGTGTCTCTGTGCCCCCTCTCTCCTTATACCAGCACAATCATGTGACAATCTTACCTTGAGTGCATATACAGAGACTCTGTTTCCAACTAAGGCCGTACTTTGAGTTCCAAGGGAGACAAGAGTAGGAACCTCAATATGTCTTTTGAGAGAACAAAATTCAAACCATAACACTCTCAGAATATGTAAGGACACAATTCTCACAATTCTTAGCAAGAACTCTTTTAATAGTCAGATTTCAGGGCTGCTACTGTGAAAATCCTGCTACCGTGAAAAGGACACTTGGAGGCAATGACTTTGAAAGTTTGCTATAATCATCCAAGCTGCTTTGTGCTATTAAAAGAGGGGGAAAAAAAGGTTTGAAATTTTTTTGTTTTAAAAATAATAACTTTAAAGCAAATAGCTCTGCTAAATAGCTAACTATACAGAACCCAAAGAAAGGAAATTGTTCCAAAAGTAGAAATGGAGAATACAACCTAAATCATGGGTGTGTCCTGTTTGTTCCCGTGCTCTCTGTAACGCACACATGCACACATATGCACATGCATCCTTTGCCCCTGTGTCCTGGAATAGATGGAAATTATCTGAAATCAAGAAAGACAGATGGCTGTGTGGGCCTTGTGAAGCTCACATATCTTATGGAAGTAAAGAAGTCACTGCAATGCTTTTTAAGAAAAAATATCTGTAAGATTGTTTTATAAATGTATACACTGTCCTGATTACCTCCGTGAAGCTTAAAATATCCACTTTTGAGATCACTGAAGGTCAGACCTCTGAGAAAGCCTAAAATTCTAAGGGAAGCAGTGGAGAACTCTGCTCAAGACACTTTCTAAGCAGATACAGATGCTCCTCAAACTGCTCTCCGGTTGTTCCTGAATGAGTTTTGTGAAAGACAAAGATAACTTTGTACTCACCAGAAGAGCTCACTGTCCTTAAAGGAATTTTGTGTGAGTCTTTTGTGAAACAACGACTCCTTCATGAACATCTCTACTGTTATGTACGTGTAAATAATTGTTGCTCTTGACAGGGAGAGCCTCTTCCTACTCATGTGGGAAGGTCTACGCCATATTGGTAGCATGCTAACGTGACCAGCCTCACCTCCTCACCTCACCAATCCCCCTCACCTCCTCACCTCCTCACCTCCCACCTTCTATCTTATACACAAACACCAAATGACCCTTCCTGGAAAGTTATCTTGCCATGATTTGCTTAGCTATTTCTAAGCATATCCTCAGCCTACAAGAGCTCTGAAGACCCCTGTTCATCCAGCTCCATCTTTTGCTCCTCAGATCTCTTTGAATTTTGGGACTCTGGCTTCCCCATCTCTTCCTTCCTTTGTCCCCAGTGTCCTTCATGCTCTAGCTCACAATTTCTCCGGAAGGTTTTCATGCCTGCTCCAACTACCCCACATTTTACCCATCACATAATGGCATTTCCATTCTGTGACTATTTCATGGCATTTATCATTTCTCATTTGAATTTTCTTCATTCCTCCCCATGGAACAGTTATCCTTGCACAAGTCTTAACTACCCAACCAACTACTGAGTTTTCGGGGTAGTAATTTACAGTCTTTCATTGTGCCTACCCAGGGCCCAAAATAGAGACTGTACGCTCCATTATTGAGGATGGTTTAATGCCACACAGAAATGATGCATAGCAATGAGTGAATAAGATCTGGTCTCTCCCTTGGTATCTTCTACAGGAGGAAAAGGGAAAGCTGAAGCCAAGACAAAGTCAGACTATGACACAAACACTGGACAGGGACAAGAGACTCGGCTCGCAGCAGCAGGGAACTGGAGAAGCTCCATAGGGAACATGGCTTTTGGAACCGACCTTGAGAGGGGATTAGAACCGATGAGAATGAATCAATTCAAGAAGCGGAAATCAGACGGAGCACGGGGTCCCACGGTGAGCCCCCATTTGGGGTGGAACTGAGCAAGAGCAGTAGTAGACAGGAGACAGGAGGCAGGAGGTGGGGGCCTCGGGCTGGCTGATGTGGGTGTTGTCTAAAGGAACTTGCAGCTTGCCGAGAATGTACAAAGAGGTAAGTCATAATCCTCTATGTTCTCCACTTTGCAAACTAGCAGGGATCAGGAAGAGATTTCTGTTTTGATTGGTAACACTGGGTTGTTAACACTGGAATTACACTGTGTCTGAAATCCTAAATTAATTGAAAAGCAAAGCCTGTATTAACCAAACTCAGGAGCTTGCACAGTTATTCCTCAAAGCCGTAAATCAGAACAAATCAGCACAGAGGCTGCTGGGCTGGCTACCAAACATTAGTGAATTTCACCTGAATTTTTCTCTCTCGTTTAATAAAATAGAAAAAAAGGGATAAGCTTTCAGTTACCTACATTTGCCAAAAGGACAGATTAGCTGTGACTGTGTAAAACACCTGCTCCGTCTCTCATGCACCCCTGCGTGTAGTTAAATAACTAAGTGGTGTTTTCTCCTCGGTAATAACAATGGCTCATTTCTAGGAGGAGCCATGAGACAGCAAGTTGAAAAGAAATCTCTCCTCCACAAAGACAAAGGTTCAATCTTCACATTTTTTTTATAAATAGGACATTATTATATTCATCATGGTTCAAGTGCACTTGGAGAAGATCAAAGAGAAAAGGATTAAAAACACATCCAATATTTTGTGCATAATTTTAATCACAATACAACAGTAAACGTTTACCATAGTACCCAATTTTCCTAAAAAGTTTAGAAAATTCACATATAAATAACGGGGAGATCCTCTTTGGGGTCACAGGGTGATTCTTGCTGCTGACCCACAGCTGTCTCCCAGTCTCTTTTTCTAGCCTGCTTCCATCTGAGTCCAGGTGTATATTTAAATACCCTTGAGGCTTTTGGTTTCTTCCAACATTTGCTGTTCTTCTCAATTTTTCTGATATTCAACCTAAACCTTTCTTTTCTTTTATTCTATTTCAGAATATAAGTTCTCTGGATGCCAAGTCACAGAGTGCTACTTCCTAACTGCTGAGATTTGAAGCTGCTGTTGATTCGAGTTGCCTTTCTTTCTTCTTTCTTCTTCTCCTCCTTCTCCCTCTCCCTCTCCCTCTCCCTCTCCTTCTTCTTCTTTTTAATCCATTAGCCACATTTTGCTTCAGCCGCCAAAGAACAGATGTTGAGCTTCTAATAAGAAAAAGGATCAATCCCACAGGAAAGTCAGCGTCTGCTGGATCTGAAAGCAATATGAGGACAGAGTTTCTAATATTTGACTAAATTTTGCTTAGGAAATGAAATCCTAGGGTCTCTTCTGTGTACATTAGTCTCAAATAAACTAGCAAGGCCTCTTCCTGTCCCAGCTCCAGTGCTGAACTGTACCTCCGAGGGAAACTCGGGGTCTCTAGGGTGATTGGTTTACCACAGCACAGCCTCAGCTTGCCACTTACTATATATAGGGTACGGTGGAATAGTACACTTACTATATATAGAGTACGTGCATAATCGTTCCTAAATCATGAGAAGAATTCTCCGTTCCCGCAATGCCATAGAAAAATAAAGTTTAAAGTGCAATCAGGTGCTTTGATAGAAAACCTCAGTTCTTTGATTACTTCTGAGAGGAATATGCATTAATGTCAAATCATCACTTGATGTAAAAGCTCAGATTTTTCGATAAAAAATAGCTTTTATGGAACATTAAAATCAGATAGACAAGCAGTTAAATGCCTTTGTGCTTTGTAACTCTGGCCCCCTGGTGTGTCTTCTGATGTATATGAGAATAATTGAGAACCACATTTTGAAATTGACTAAAAATTGCCTGGAATTATGGATATTAGATCATTTCAAGATTGTAGAGTGTAGGCCAGAGTTGGCAGTCAAAAAACCCATCCATAAAACCTTCAGCAGACCTATGAAGTCTTCCCCTTCACTCATCCCAGCACTAAAGAGTATGTCATGCATAGAGCTAAGGTCAATAAATACAGGTGAACTGTGGAGTGTAATCTACCTGTCATCAGAGCCAAGTTACGTGGCCTGCCTCCACACCTTTTTTGGTGTGGGTCAATTCCCCACTCTTCAACGTAACTTCATCGCTTACATGGTAATTACATGTAGCACATTAAGTGGCAGGCACCACTGTAAATGCATTCTGCATGTTGACTCATTTGATCCTCCTGACAACCCTAGGATTGTTGTCTGATTATTATTCCCCTTGCAGTTATTGTGATTAGATGACAATTCTTTCAATTGGAATTTGAGTAGAACAGAGAAGCTGTTTTCCCAAAGTCACCCAGAGAGCAAGTAGCAGAGCCAGGATTCGAGCCCAGTGGACATTCTCTTTAAGCAGTACTAGCCTCTTTGGGTAACTCTCCTAACCCATCCTGACCTCCCTGCCCCTCACAACAGTGTTCTTCAAACTTAAATCTGCTTCATAATAACCTAGAGAGGTTCCTAAGACACTGACTACCAAGCTCTACCTGCAAGTTTCTAAAGGCCTTGGGGGGGGGGGGGGCTGAGATTTTACCCTTCTACCCTTCTAACAGATTCACAGGTGCTAAGGCTGCCACTCCAGGGAACCTTGCTTTGAGAACTTCTGAGCTGCAGACTCATTGTCTATAAAAAAAAAAAAGCCTGCTAATTTAGGATTTAACACACAGAATGCATCAGATGAAGCCTGTACACTGCTATCAAAGAAATCTAACAGCATGGTAGCTTCAATAACAAAGTTCACGTAGCCCTTTCCCGGAGACCTAGGACAGCTCACATCAGGACTGTCATTCAGGACACAGAATTCTTCCACTTTGTGGCTCCACGATTCTGTAGGACATTCTTTTCTGCATGATCAAAGGTGAAACTCTGACATGCAGTTCCCATCTGGTAGGAATTGGAAAGTATCCCTATAAATTAAGGTCCAGACCTAGAAGTGACACATGTCATTTCTACTCACATTCCAATTGAAAGAACTGTCATCTAATCACAATAACTGCAAGAGGTTTAGAAATATCCTACGATGCTCTAAGATGGAACATGGAGAAATGGACTTGGTGGTTGATATGCAACCCCTGCTTCAATTATCCTGCCTTACATTTCTACCCTGTCCCTTCTCTGCACATGACCTGCCATCCTATGCCCCGTATTTAAATACACCTCACATTCTCATCGGGTATAGAGCAGATGGGCTCCCCACATGGGGAAGTCTCAATGATTACCTAGAGTGAGGTCTTGATCTTATAAGTTCTCTCACCAGTGTACTAATGACATCTGGCCTATCAATCTTAAAGACATGCTATAAAAATATAACTGTGGAATAAAAATATTTTATAAGCTCTTGGATTATTCAGATGTAATCACTATGTCACTAAGCATTTTTTCCAAATCATTCACTTAATCATCACATAAACCCAAAAGATATTGTTTTATCCTGTTTTTCAAATAAGGAAACAAAAACCTAAAAAGATTAAGCAACTGGTCCCAATTGCACAGCTATCAATTGACCCAATGGAGTTTGGAAAACACATAGATATGACTCCAAATCTTATAGCTGCTACTGAATTTTCCAAAATAGAAACATAAAATTATGAATTATTTAATGGCTGGACTGAGCCACCTTTCAAATATTGGAAAGTTATTCAAGGGATTAATATTAATTTGATGATGCTCCTTCCCTAAGAGATGGACTCTTAGGAGTCTGACTTAGAGGCATTTAACCCACTGGTCCTCAAGCCTAGCTGAGTGCAAGAATCCCCTGGGGAAACCTTGAACAAATGTCACCATCTGGAGTCACCCCAGATCAATAAAGCACATCTCCAGGCTAAAGAAGAGGCATCCACTTACCTCTGAACTGCCCTGATTGAACCAGCAGCAGGTGTTCAACCAACGAAGGCATGATCATGCTGACCCCAGAAACAGGCAGCTAGAAAGGCCCAGAAGCACATCCTGGGGTAAGATTGATAGGCTCCTTGTCTTTAAACCCGAATATAACTATTAACTATGAGGTCACTAAGCACTCACATCAACCCCAGACGCTTCTCGGCACACATTCCTGTTTAAACGGGTTTAATTTAATGATCAGCACTCTTCAACCTGGCCTCCCTGCTGCGACACACAGCTCATGGGAAATTCTTTTAATAGAACATTTAATGAAAATGCCCTTGGATGGGCACCAAGATGGGCCTTCCTCCAAATTCCTCAGGGTGACAAATAGCACAGTCTTGTTTCAATATTGTTTATGGGCATTAAAACTCTGTGTAATCCTCTAGAACTCTGTTTAAACCTCCTAAACAGCACAACTTGGATCCTGTTTGCATTTTCACCTCTGTTAAATTATCTGTTGCTCTCAAAAGAAGAAAACAGAACAGTTGCTCTTCAGGAAGAAATAAGAGTTCAGGATGAAATGTAAATTCTGCGGCTTGCCTGAAATTTAATATTTGACCTACAGGAGGCGCTATCAAGTGTCTTCCAAAGTTCCACCCTTTTCTTTCCCAGCGAAGAAAACCCTAAGATCAATTGGTCACATGAAGGCACAAAACAAAGACTACTTTAAAGCAAGGAGTGGCCATGGGACACAATTCTAGCCAGTGGAATACAGCAAATGGCAAAACTTGTGGGAAGTCGCCATGGAGTAAGGAAGCATGGCTTTTGCTTCTCTTTCCTTCTTCCTGGTGCCTGAAATGAGGCTCCAAAACCCGAACCTCCAACAGCCATCTCAGACAAAAACAGTCGCTGGTCCTGAAAGTGGTAAATCAATCAAGACGGACAGCCATTGGTCCCCAGTGGCCCCAGAGCCACCACACCAGCCCAGGACCACAGGCACCCATTCATTTCTGGTTAAACTCACTGTGTTTTGGTGTTTCTGTCCCCTGCACTGGAACCTAATCCCAATTAACACCTGGCCACTAAAATAAAAGGTCACAAGTGGATTAACGAACTATTAAGGAAAACATTTATACATTTCAAATCAGTTATTTGAAACTGATAGTTTATGATTAAGTCGAATAGACATTCTCTTTCCTGATTGCTCTTTCCTTAGGCTGCAGGGAGGAAATAAAAGGTAAAATATACAGCTCTCATGAAGAGAAATGTGAGAGTTTGAAAGCGTTTAATGTATGAAGAAATTGTTGCTAGGTGACTGTTGTCTGAAGGCCTGCCGAGGTGTGTTGGCACCTACAGAAATGTGCAAGTAGGAGTAATGTTTTGTAAGTTTACCCCTAATGAAGACGCTGCATTATTTTTAAATGGTGAACACTGGGTAAACAAGCAAGGGAAAGAGACACCTTTTTTCAAGTTAGAGAAAACAACTTTTCCTTGTAAGCTGCCACACTCTGCAGGGGGAGGAGTGGCCAGTAGCCCAGGACTGTGACCGGCAGCCTCTGCCTTGTTCCCCTTGGTCCCCGCGTGCAGGGTTGGCTCTGAGGTGCCAGGGGCAGCTGCCACAAAACTCAATTTTAGCTTGTAACACCTGCCGGAGACTGCACCGCTTGGGAAGACGGGGGTCAGATGCTGATGGTCCTTCTGACAAGGGGAGGCCCAGGCTGATTCTGGTGACAATCTGGTGTCACATGTAGTGAATGTGCCGAAGTGGGAGCAGAGAAGAAGACAGACATAGAAGTTCCTCATGACAGCAGAGAGAGGGAGAGAGCAGTCAGACCACGACAGGTCAAGAGCATACTGAGTGTCTGGCCTCAGATCGACGGCCGCTTCCCTGGCCCAGAGAGTCTGACAACTGTGGGAAAGTCACTGGTCCCCGAGGTGGAAGGGGATTCTACTGTACCTGCCTAAGGCATCCTACCAGCTTTGAATTTTAAACTTTTCTCCCAAAATGCAATAAAATCTTCAACTGAAGACAAACAGAGATATTGTCACTATTAACAGTGTAGAAAACTGGGAATAAAGTTGGTCCTACTAGGTACGAAAAAAATTGGTGGAGAAGGCTAAAGGCCAGGGCTTAGACAAGCAGACGACCTTCGGAGGAATACTAGACCTGCAGAATGAAATTCCAGCCTCTTCGTACAGATCACCCTTGAGCTCACCCTTGCCTCCTCACCCCCGTTAATTTCCATTATTCCATTCACAACTTGAGCTGGTCTGGATGACACCCGCACTCCAGATATCACAGTCTGAATCAACCTTTTTGCTAGCTCCAAATTCACCTACAGCCTCAAACTTCACCATGACCCAACGAGGTGAAAAGGAGCCCATGACCACACCCCTACCTCTGTGGTGAGAAACATGTGCAGAACCCCAGCATGGAGCCATCACCCATTGGCTGTGCAGGTCTTTTCCTGAGCTTCTAATGCTTCAGGCCACCAACGGGGGAGGAGAACAAAGTCAAGGCACCCAACAGTATTTCCCCCACAGCTGTTGTTGTCTCCCACCAGGAGTAGTATTGCACAATTGCAATTATTATTATTTCCTTTTCTAAAAGACAAGTTCAAAAAATCCTGAATAACAATTTAGCTCCCAAGAATTTGCTCATTATGTTCTTAGGCCTTCCCTTCTGCTCTTTCAAAACCTTATTTTCGTAGCTAGGCATGCAGTAATCTCCCCGAGTTTCTGGAGCAGGTCTTTTTCTATTCATGTGACTGCAAACAGAAGCTCCTTATTCAAGAAGGAAAAGGCTTCTGAACCAAGTGAAGGTCTTTTTCCATTAAAATACAAAGACAGAAAAGCGCTATGACTGCAACTAAACCATGAGGCACCATGCAGGAGTCAGGTGCCAAGCACAGCTCCGGCCAGGCCTGTGCAAACCGCGGCACACAGCCAGCAGCAAAGGGAGACATCGATTGGTTAATAACCTCATTTGCCATGTGTTTCTTTAATACCTGCTTCTTGTTTTCTGGTGTCCAAGCTTGTTTTCTAAATGGAATTCAGGTAAGTTATGGAAATGTTGTGCGATGATGTTTAGAGATATCTATCTGGTAAACTACCTTAACACTCAACAGTGATTTCAAAGTACATCAGGGGTCAGAATATGGAGGAGTCCCTACTTGTGCTTTCTTTTATTACCACCCTCCATCTTCGGCTCACTTAGCATTGTTCTGGGGTGGGAACTGAAGCTGATTATGTTGTAAAAGAGAGTCCTATGGTTTTTGTCATCCTGTCTATCCCTTTCCCTATCTTATGCCACAGCCCGGACGATTCTCTTGTATAAAGCATATCCAACTGCATTGCAATCCAGATATTTTAGTGATCCTCTCCATCAGCCCTCTCCTGATGCATAAATTGTTCCAAAGCATCTCAATTGCCTACAAGACGGCAAGAAATAGAAATTGCCAACAAGCACTCTGTGCTCACACGCATTGCTAGGAAATAAAGCAGAAAAGCCATATTAAGCCATCTTATTGGGAGTTATCAGGAAACAAAATGAACTAATTATTATTTCCTTTCTTTTCCCAGTGATTTGCAATTCCTGGATGACACCTGAATAATACCAAAAGGTTCCGAGGCAACCCTTTAGAAAGTGACCTTTTGCTTTCCCCTATTTCATTTGCCCTAAGTGTTAATTGACTTTGAAAAAGCAGTATATTATCTTTTTAGAAAAAAAAAGAAAAGGATAGACCTGATTTGTGAGCACCAACATCCCACAGCATCAAAGCGTTGTTTAAATCACCGCACAGCACAGCTGAGAACAACTATCCAGGAGAGGAGAAAAGATTTAAAAGAAAAAAAAAAAAAAAGCGGGCGAACAATCTTAGAAAGAGTACCACTGCCATCTAGAGGCACAGGGGAGAGTAGCCAGCCACCCGCTTGACTTGGTGGCCAGGAAATGAGCTCAGTGACCCTCCTACACTGCCTGCACTTTCCTCATTCTCTTGGTGAGTGTGCAAGGTCACTTGTCTCACACTTAGTTCTAGCAGAAGCGTGGACACCGTGGGGACAAATGGGTGTAGGACTGCTCATCATGCTCCCCGAACTACTGCCAGGTCCTAGGTGTTGGTGTGAGTAGCTACATCACTATATAACAATGATGTTCCTTTGACACTCACAAGATCCTGTGCGAGTTTTCCTTAGATATCTGGACCCAGAATCAAGGTACATACTTCCTTCCAGACTTTTCTAAATTTCCTCCTTGCAGCATAATTTGTCTTACAGCATACAGACATTCCCTTTTCCCTTTTCTTATAAATTTTGGCCACTCACCTAAGTAAAGCTGTGAAGATGTTTCACATATATCCAATTAGAACAATCTAGAAGTTTCTGAAAACAAGAATGCTAGTTCTATTATTAGAAGATCAGGAGCCATTATTATTGGCATGATTACTGAGGCAGTATGAGGTAGGATGCTAAGGAAATAGGAGAATTGATGTTTCCATTTATCATGAGATCAGGACTCTCCCCACCACTGTGCAGACCCACAACCACAACCACGCCCAACAAGCCCTCGGAGACTAAGACCGAGAAATTCCTTTAGAAGAAACCACCCAACAGAAGCAAGCAGGAAAATGGAAATGAGTTGCGCACCAACACATACCCACAGCCGGGCCTTATTTTACTTCCTTTAGCTACTTAACTTTGTAAGATGCACAGAGGTTGGCTTGAGTTTAAATGACTGCTCTACCCCTTTCCCATCAAAGAATCCTGAACAATTGACAACCAAGGCCACACCTGCCTGAACCCTCTGCCTGGCTGGCTGGCAGGGAAGGCAGAGAACCTGTGTGTTGGTGAGGAAGAGCCAAGAGCCAGGCTGGTAACATCTAGAGAAAATCCAAGCTGGTCCCAGGTGTCCTGCAGCCTGCAAAATGCAGTTTAATCAGAACACAATGTTTTTTGTTCTTATTCAAATGATTTTAATTATTGGAATGCACAATTCTTAAATATGCAAATAAAAATTTTTTAAACCTGAAAAAAAATATGATGATGAGGCCAGGTACTGAAAGAAAGCAGAAATTATTCTGACATGTTACCAATTGCATTGAATATGCAACTATTTAATTTAAAGTATTAATATAATTTGGAGGTAGAATATAGTCCACAAGATCAAAGTGTATCTCTTAAAGCATCTTTGCCCTTGAAAGAGAATAGGCCTTCTTTCTCTTCTCAGCGGTCTTGGGGAAGAAGTTGCTACAAATTGGGATGGCAATCTCTACATTTAATGTCACTGTTCAGTAGATCATTAAAATGCAATTTGTGACTCTGAGCCATAAAGCAACATTTTTCCTACTGTGTTCTTGAAATTCCTATTTTTAAAAAACTCCAATTTTACCTAAGTTTTACCAACTCTGTTTCAGGTTGCCTGTCATGTGAGTTTGACCAGCGTGATTTAAACTTCCCTGCACCAGACTCAGAAGGAGTAGCACCACCCAGCAACTAGCCCTCAGAAATGGTTTCTTACTGGGGATTCAGGAGACAGGAATTCTGCAGTTAGTAACTGGCTCCATAAGACCAGAAAGCAATAGTCCATTCCCATAGGTCTTTATTTCCTCATTTAAAAAGAATAGAGAGCCCCGGTGTGTTGGTAGTTTCCTGTAACCTCAGCAGCTCTGGAATCTGAGGCAGGAGGATCAGGAATGAGCCAGGCTCAGCAACCAATTAAAAAAAAAGGGGTTAGGGATGTGGCTCATTGTTAAAGCATCCCTGGGTTCAATCTCTGGTACCAAATAAATAAATGAATAAATTTTTTAAAATAAAAAGAATAAAGAACTTTTATTGTAAGAGTCCAAGATCCCAGGTATATCACCATATAGTCTTAAAAATTAGGCACGATACAAAATAAAAGGACTACATACAGAAAATTAGTTATGATTTACTAAGGTAACACTGAGAAATCTCTATAAATACAAGTTCATAATGATGAAGTGGATGAAATTCATAGTAATAAATTTTATTACTGAATATAAAATATTACCTTTATTTTTGATTGTGCAATTTTTTGAGGATGAGTTAAGGAAACAGATTTTCTTTTATCCCCTCGTATGTGGATTTACTGGCCTTCCATGCTCTGAGCCTTGGCATCTTTTATCAAGTCTGGGAGTTTATAGCCATGGTGTCTTTAGATATTTCTAACTTCCTGGTCCTCTGAGGTCCTCCTGGAACTCTGACCAGACCCGGCAGAACTCTTCCTCTGCACCCTCTTCTCTTCACCCCTCTTCCCCATTTTCATTTCTGTCTCTTGGCGCTTGGTTCTACCTAGATTCTTCAGCTAAGTCTTCCAATTTACTAACTTTCTTTCTACTGTTAATAATATTCTGTTGAACATGTTGATTGAAGCATTTTTATTTTAAAAATCATATTTTCCATTTCTAGAAAATGGGAAATTTTTTTCTTTGTTTTGTTTTTCCTATCTGCTTGGTCATTCTCCCTTATTCTTCTCCTTCTTTATTTATTCTTCTCTAAATACTATATTTCTATAAACACACTAAATATGCTTATTTCCTGTTCTCTAATACTCTCCAATATCTGAAGGCTTCTGAATTTGATGCCACCATCTGCTATTCGGATGACTCTGATTGTCTTGCTTTGATTCTTCCTGAGCTTTGTGACTTAGACTCACACAGGGTCCTCATGGACGGTCCCTCCAGATGGGATATGCATCGGCTTCTTCCACTTCCATGAGGCCCACTGATCTCACACTTCTTGAAACCCACCCAGGGTCTGTCCCAGGGCTAAGGAGAGATTTCTTCTCTCTGATGCCACACATTGAGGTAAGTGAGTGCCCTCTCCCTGGTGAGGGCACAAAGGCAGGGAGCTGAGGTCTGGTTTGTGTTTCATCTCATCCTAAAGGTACAGGGCTTTGGGGTCCCATTTTCGCATGACGCCTCTTTCAGGATCCCCATCCTTAGCAGGCTGTAGGAGGCTCTCTCACACTTTCCATGCCCTGCAGGGACAGGCCAACAAGGAACCAGGCAACTGGGATCCGGCAGACGCTTGCAGAGCAAAAGCCGGCCTCCTGGCTCCCCTGGTTCTAAGCCTTGGCTTACATAGAGCTGGTGGCCCCTGATATGCCTCAGCGCCTTGCCAGAGCACAGAGGTATGACTGTGTGGGAGGTCTTGGGTTGTTTATGACAAGAAGGTCTGCCAGGGACTCTAGTCTGCTAAAATCAGAAGTCCTATTATAACCAATCTAAATATAAGTCTACGCATGTATTTTGCAACCTATAACTTAAGATCCTAAAAATTCAGGTTCTTGCTACACGTTGATTAAAGAATGGACTGATCTTTCCAAAATAAATATAATAACGCCATTCTGGGATTTTCAATGTCATCTCCTTGTACCAGGATCAAATCCAGGCTTCCCGACCTGTTCTCTATGAAGACTTCTCTATGTGCTTGCTGTCCAACTCTCCACCTGTCCCTCTCCACCATGAACATCCCACCATTGCCACCATCACTAGGTCCCACTGGGTCACCCTTGGTATCTCTGCTTGCACGTGCTCTTGAACCCTTGAGGGTGCTCTATGTGAGCACTCTCCACCTAGTCGACCTTGAGGTCCCAGCCTGTCTTCACCCCCTGCAGGAAGCTGCTACAAACCCCACATCCAGAGGAGTGGTGCCCCTCCTTGGTTACTGCCATGGACCCTCACCCTCATTCCCTGGCAGTTCTTGCTACAGTGAAGTACTTGCTTGTTTCTATTTCTGTACCCCCCCCCCATTACACTACAGGCTTGATGAAAACAGGTATGCCTGTCCTGTTCAGTTGCGTACTTGGCATTTACCACAATCCCAGGCGCATAGCAGGCACTCGTTGAATAGTTTGATATAAACATACAGCCTCTTGCAGTTTTTTCTTAATTGTAAATCAAAGCATCATAGGACCTGAGTATTGCTGTAGGACTGTGTCTTAAGTTACTGACACAAAGATAAAGGTTTTGCATTCAGTTTAAGGGCATCATTATTTCAGGAACTTATTTTATCCCGAAATATTAAATGCAAGTCCAAAACCCAGTTAATGCTGCGGCCAAGAGGTCAGTAAGTCATCAAAGCTTTGGGGACTCAAGACTTATTGTCTATGAAGAATGCTTTAATTTCTTCATTATAATTCCTGCGGCACTGAAAGGAAGCCAGGAAAAAGGCTTATTGGAAGGTCTTCCTCTCTGAAATCTTAGGAGACTGTGGTAATTCAACATTCATTAAAACAACAGCTAACTAAAGTGATTAGAGGTGGACGGAACTTAACCTGGCCGTGCCCACCCAGAGGAGGAGCTGTGGCGTGATGTGCCTATGAGCTGCATGAACAATGTTTTGCTTTCTTCCTGGCTCTGCTCTGGCCCCTTAGTTGCCTGTTTGGCTTTTGTGTTTCCAATTAATTGCCTTCAGGATCCATGTGAGGCCCTTTTGTTCCATCAGAATTAACCTAAGGATCTGACTTTGCCAATAGGGTACACGTGCTTCAAAATTACCTGCCAGCTAAAATTGCAGCCACCACTGTGGCTTTTTTCCTAAATACAGAAGTAATTACTCATCCAACCATTTGATTTTGAAGAAATCAGAGCGAAGTGACCATTTATAAACTTGATAGAATTCAGCACAGTGGACATTGTTCCTTATGGTAAATCAAGTGTGCCGAATCTCATCTATTATAAACCGCACCCGAAAAGTCACAAGAAACCAGACTGAACTTTAAAATCATGAAATCTGAAGCACAGAGCAAATGCCTGCTCTAGTTCAGATCTTGAATGTCCCCAAAGGCCCAGGTTCTCAAAGGTTGACGGCTTGGTTGCCAGTCTGTGCACTATTAGGAGGTGGTGGGACATTTCATAGGTAGGGCTTGCTGGGCGTGGTGGCACACACCTATAATCCCATCTGCTCAGGAGGCAGAGGTAGGAGGGTGGCAAGTTCAAGGTCAGCCTCAGCAAATTAGTGAAACTTTATCTCAAAATAAAAAATTAAAAGGATTGGGGCAGATATCAGGGGTAGAAGGCTTGCCTACCATGTGAAGGCCCTGGGATCAATCTTTATACAGCAAAAACAAAAATTTGAGTTCAGTGGCAGGAAATTAAGTCATGGGGGTATACCCTTGAAGGAGATATCGGGTCCCAGTTTTCTCTTTTCTTTGTCTTCCCTTCCTGGCCACCATGAGGTGACCAGTCTTCTCTGTCACACGTTCTCTGCCATGATATGGAACCAACTCATCATGGACTGGAACCTCTGAAAATGTGAGCCAAATAAACCTTTTCTTCCTATAAAGTTGATTCTCTTGGGTATTTTGTCATAGTGTCAAAAAGCTAACAATGCCTAACATTGACAATTCGAGATATTGGAAGAAACTCTGGGGTCTTTGCGTCTTCAACCCTCTAAAAACATTTACAGAATTAGAAAGGAGTAATGTATCATCTTTAAATTTCCTGCTCATTAATTATGAGTACAAGAGAATCCACTGAGTTCTTGAATTGCTGCTCTTTTAAGGTTTCTGGGTCCAAGTTAGACATCAGTCTTTTCCAGGATCTTCAAGCTCATACTTTATGATAAATGTCTGTGAAATCCCTTTTCTGGAGGAAGACCAAAGCTCTTCATTCTCACTTATTGATGGTAAGCACTAAATTCATCTCTTTTCGATGATGCGCTCAGTGCCCTGTGATTGCATTGATATCTCACGGCAACCTCATAGATTTCACTAGTGCTAGTGAAGGTTTCAGGGTAAAGATAACATCTCATTATTGGGAAACTTGCTCTCCTCTGAGGAAAGCCCACCGTGGAAAGACACGCAGCTGAAAGGATGACCACCCGGAGGGGACTTGTGGAGTGTGGTGAGGGTCCACAGGGTATTGATTCTGGCTATGTGGCTGGCCTAAAAGAATAAGAGCACAGTAAGGGGATGGAATGTGCTGACGTTATAAAGAAATTTAGTCAACACAAGGTAAGGACGCAATAAACCCCGCAACTACTGATAAGTATCGTGTGCCATTCAACTGTGGAAAAGTCAAATAAATTAATAAAAAGCTAAGCAATAAGTAATGGAAATTGAACCTTCTACAGAACATAGATACCAAATCATTCTTCCTGGAATTCAATGCAGAGCTGTCTTTTATTTTTCTAACTCTTTGGAAATAGAACCCTTATAGCATTGGACATGATTTTCATGGATAAAGTCAAGGAGAGAAGATATTGGTAGCCCTGGGGGGGATCTTACGCATTTGGGGAGCGGTACTGGAAATTGAACCCAGGGGAACTTAACCACTGAGCCACATCTCCAGATCTTTTTATTTTTTTATTTTGAGACAGGGACTCACTAAGTTGCTTAGAGCCTTGCTAAATTGCTGAGATTGGTTTTGAACTTGTGATCCTCCTGCCTCAGCCTCCTGAGCCACTAGGATTACAGGTGTGCACCACCATGCCCAATTTATGCATCTCTTCTTGAGAGGAACGATAAGTACTATAAAGAAGTTTTAGTATTCAGTCAGACCAAGCTGGAAGATTAATGCTTCTGGATGAGAACATTTCAACCATGGATCCTACTGATGTGCAGGAATATGCGAAATATTCCCACAAACAAAAAGTGGAATGAAGACCATTTCAGTTTTTGTCAAATTTACACTGATAAACAAAGGCTGGCGCTGGGGCTGTAGCTCAGTGGTAGAGTGCTCAGCTAGCACGTCTGAGGCACTGGGTTCGATCCTCAGCACCACATAAAAATAATTAAAAGTAAAGGTATTGTGTCCATCTACAACTTAAAATTTTAAAAAAAAGGCTGAAAGCAGGAACAAAAGATCTCAAATAAGAAGTCGCCGTCCACATTGACTGCTCTTATTTCCACACAGTAAGATTCAGATAATGACAGAATAATTAAACGTGTTGAAAGAAATGTGAAAATAACAGATGCAGGAGGGAAAGGGGAGATGACTTTGATACTGATACACCAAGACTGATCAATAGGCAGATGAGTCCCTGTATCTCTTGAAGTCACTCTTGTTGGAAGAGCTATTTTTCCAGAATCATCCCATCAAGAGTTGTTTTGGCCATCTAAATGCACACGTTTTTAGCTATTAATAAGGAAATCAAAATCTCTATTCAAGAAAAATTGGATTATCTTTTTGTTCAATTCATTTTGTTATGTTTAATAAATTATGGTTTAGCAAAGTATGATTGAAGCAGTTTCAATAGAAGCTATTATCTAACACTTCTTTTAAAGTATGTTTGGGAATCCCACTAAGACAACCCAAGTATGAATTGTTTAATGAGCAAACAAGATGCTTCCTAAAATAATAACAATAATAATGGCCCTCCTCAGAGGAAGAGGGGAGGTGCGGTTTCACCCCTCCTTTCCAGAGTCAGGAGAGGCATTTTATTCTAATTAAAGCAAAAGCAGACATAGGTGCTTCACCCTTGCGAGAGCCCCAAGCATCACGTAGACATTTCCCCTCCTCCTGCCTCTGCTGGGTGGCTGATGGCAAGTGGGCTGGGGAGGAAGGGCAAGGACCAGCCCTAAGGGAAGTAAAGAGCAGGCCACCGAAACTTCAAATGTCATGACTGTCCCCCTGAAAATGCTCACAAATGGAAAAAAAAAATACAATTTTAAAAGTTGAAAGACTTCCCAAAGCCCATTCATAGATTGACTATTGCATTGGAATGTATTGCAAAACAACATCTATGAATGAACAAAAATACCCCAAGTTGACTTTTGAACACGTTTTGACCGTCGCCTTCCGCACATTCCTTGGCATGCAGAGACGGCAGTGTGCAATGCACAGGTGGCAAAATACAGACGGAGTACAAAAGGGGCAGGTGACACAATAGGCCCCCAAAATGCCTGAAGGACACCCTAGGAACCTGACCCTGAATGGCCCCACGTTGGCATGTTTCTCATGACACCAGGGAGCTCTTGGCTCAGAGCTGGCCTCAGCCTATTTTCCCTCCACCGCAGGTGGCTCCAGTTATCACTCTGCTGTAAAGAATGTAATCTGCTCTCCAACCGAGAGCAGAGGTGAATTGTGTTGTGCTCTTTCTTCTGTCATGAATAACATCTCCCAGCTGCTTGCTGTAATAGGCACTTCCAGCCTCCACCTCCTGGTCCCGCCAGCATCTCCTCAGTGTGTTGGGGATGGGCTCAGCCAGGTAGAGGCCCTCCTGAGCGCTACGTCCATCCAGCAAGGTGACTTCCAGGACAGTGCTATTTCTCGAGGAATCCATGGAGAATTGGCACCCCTGAAGCTGTGTCCGAGTGCCTGTCCCTGACATGGAAGTGGGAGGGGTTCATGCTGGACCTACCGTTGAAGTGAGCAAGTGTGCGCCATGTTGGCAGTGAGTGACCATCAGAGAAGCCAATAACGATAAGAACCCACCCAAAGGGTTGCTCCATCCTCAGGATGAGCAGCTCCCTGCTGAGGACACCTCAGTGGGTCCCCACCACATGCAAAAGGAAGGGCAGACTCCTCTGCAGGGCTCTCTGGACCCTTCTCTAGCCTCCTCTCTTCCTGCAGGTCCACCTTCAACCTGGACCAACTGGCTTTTGGCACCTCCTGCATTTCCCACTCCCATCCAGTTTTCTTATTGTCCCATTTCAAAGCCCTCACCCATCCTTTGAAGCCAAATCGCACCTCCTTTATCAAGAAATCTACCTGTATGTCCCCCATCTTAGCTTCAGAAGAAAATGACTCACGATCCCCTGTCGAGTGGGCAGAACACAGGATGTGGATTCAGGTAAAGGCAAGCTTGAATCCAGGTCATGTGCCATTAGAAAAGTGACTTCACCTCGGCTTCTCATTTTTTTTAATCTGTAAAATTGAGACAGATAATATGGAAGGAATATTGTGCGTGTCACCCAGCATATGAGCAGTACTCAGTGGTCTTTTCTTCCTTTAAATTCAGCCACACTCAGTGCTTTTCAGTTGCAGTCTCACTGTGTGACTGCTGTGTACACATCTGAATTGGTCTTCTGTGTGACACAGAAGAATATCAACTTGTGGCGGAGGCCCGCTGTGACGTTCCCACGTAGCCCACACCGTCCTCCCTTATCTCCTTACTCTGCATTCACACCACATAGTAACCATCATTCCCAGCCTAGTTCATCCGGCATTTCATTTTTCTCCAGATGTGAGTTTCCTAAGAGCAGGGACTTCCTCCGTGATGCTTACTGCTGTGTGACCAGGACGCAGAATGCACAGGTCAAAGAGAAGGTGCTAGGTAATGTCTGACAAATCAGTGTCAGATTTAATAAGCCCTTTAAAGCCAGTAATAATTTCCCAGCTGTTATGAAACTTGGAAGTTAGAGGGGACATTAAGACCCCTTTATTGATGTCAGAGCTCCTCAGAGGGCTGCATGCACAGCAGAGCCCCTCCCTGCTGATGGGAAGTGCAGCTTCTTCGCACCCCAATAGTGCACAATCATGAATGTCCCCTCACATGCAGCTGCTGTTCCCAAGGCTTAAATTCCTCCTCCTCTCCACCAGATGAACTTCCCCATGATCCCTGGATGCCCCATGTGGCCTAATGGCAGGAGCAAGAGCTTTGGAGCCACACAGAGCGAGGTTGGATGCACTCATTAGCTGGACCATCTTGGACGCCTCATCTGGCTGCTGGGAGAACGTGAAAGAAGCAGATGGTGAGGGTTCAAGGTGACGCGGGGAGGCCGGCCGTCAGGGTGTGCAGGGTAGGCTGCCTACAAGTGGAAGATTCAAAACAAAAGTCTTTGCTGTTCCTTTCCCTGTAAACCTTCCCAACCTTGCTTAGCAAAATTGATCTCTTCTACAGATTTTGACACATCTTGTAATCATACTGGTGTTGTTTGGTTTCAAGTCTGTGTCCCCTGTTTGAACTGAGCTTAAGGACAGATGTCCTGATTGAACTGTGCCTGGCACAGACAGAGAGTGAACACAGTTAATTGTTCATTAAATGAATGAAGCTAGGAGAGGTGTGCTTGGCCAGGAAGCTCCGTGCCTTTGCTACTCCCTATACCATATTTCCCCTCTGGAAATTTTCTCTTATGTGGCACCTTCAGGTTTATGGCTTTTCTCACCTGATTTTCCATAGATCAGTTAAGGTAGCTCCCCTGTGGTCTCTAGCAAGCACCTTCCTCCAGTGCCCAGTTTCTGTTCACTTCTGCTGTCCAGCCTACTCTGTGTGCTCACTTCCTCCCTCGTTTCCCGCCCTCAGCTCGCTCTCTCCATGTGTGCATTCAGCACGACCCAGGACCAGCAGACGACTTCTCGGCTGGCAGGTCATCAAGCGCCTCTCATTGGTCCTATTAAAGGAGCATTATGCTTTATTCATAAAATAGGTTGACATAAACACAAAAACACATTCCATAGCACAAAGGCCAGCAAGAACCAGTCTGCAATAATAGCTATGTCTCTGCACATGGGTTTATCCACATACGAGTTTAGAAGCAGCACTAGGAGATAAAAAACGAGGTGGGTGTTGGCTTTCAATTTTACATGGCACTATCATAGATATCACTGCCAGTCCCTTTAAATCTAAATCCAAGCCTTCAGTCCATGTTAAACTAAGGAGCATTGAAAACAGAGAAAATGATTCATTTTAGTTCAGATCTTCCTATCTATTCGATTATTCCACCCCCAAAATGAGACAGATGTCACCCCGACCAGGCCTTAACAGAATAAAAGAATTTACAGGTCTGATTGTGCAAATGAAACTTGAAGCTATCACAAAAGATGGAAATGCCCTCTCCAGAAGAGAAAGCAAATTGAAAATAACGCCGGGCGGAGGGCAGGAGAGGAGCTCTGCCTGAAACCTCCCCGCCCCACAGCCCGTGCTCAGTCTGCACATCTGTGAAATGGAGACAAGCAGCGGCTCCTGTCTCACAGCAGAGGTGGGGGGAGAAGGAGGGCCCAGCTCCCCGGGCATCTCCAAGCTCAATAGAAAGAAAAGGCAAAGACTGCTACTCAGAAATGCTCTTTCAAAGATTCTTGGGTAGATTTCTGTAGATGCTCAAAGCTTTGTCCACACCTGGGGGATTTTTAAAGCCCCCTATGGCAAAAACAAACAACTCAGTGTTTGATCTGCAGAAGAGAATAAGACCTCACACCTTTGCTGACTGTCCCGGGTGCTGTTTCAGATGTCGTGTGATATATAACTGAAAAGGCAAAAGCGCTGCAGAGGAGCATCACAGGAACCAGAGAGGCTGCAAGCACCAGAATAAACACAGCGCTGCTGAATTCTAATTTAGATTTTTCGTTTCCTCGCTGCTCTCCTTGGAAACCCAGTTTGCCTGTCCTCCCTCTCTGCAGTGTGTAGAGAGAGAACAGAGCACGTGTTGGGTGTCCTGGTCTTCCATCCAGATTCGGCTGTGCCAGGGTGACGTGGCTGGCCCAAGGCCAAGCCCAGATCGTAGGGGCTTCAAAGCCTGCCCACCCTCATCACCCACACAGGCCTAGGAGTCTCCGCACCACGGGCTGTTTAAAGGGTGATTGGAGGGTTGAAAAGACACTAGCAACTGTAAACACTCGAAGGAAGAGGCTATTAGAACCCGGCACTCCCTACCTTCTTCTGATTTCACAGAGAGAAACCAGGTGCCATTTTGGGGGTGACTGAGCAACCTAAGATTCAGAGAGGAAGGAAGTCCGCAGTGGAAACAAAACGCTGGTCTCTCAAAATGAACAACGTAGACAACTCAACCAAAGAAATCCACTCTCTGCATACCAAGAGGCAGAGCAGAATAGGCAATCCCAGAGCTCTGAAGTCAGATGACAAGACTGAAATGATCACCTCGTCCACTCCATTACACGGCCAAAGGATGACAGGCGCGCACACACCCGCTCCGCCAGTGAGCAGACAATGACCCAGCTAGGAAGAGTAGCGGGGACAGTAGCTCCGGTCACACTGAGTGACTGCAGCAGCTGCAGCAGCTGCAGCAGCAGCCACCACCTCAGACTTGGAGAACAATGATAAAGATGACCAGAAGGGGTAGCCGAGGTTGGAATACAGAGAGGCCAGCGGGCGGTCCTGATACTGTGTCAGAACACACTGCTCAAGTCTGCAAGGTGGCTGCTGCCCGAGCCATAAACATCTTTCTTTGGCTGTATAAATACGATGCAGCTGTCTGCGCATGTGAATCGCCCTCTCTGTAGAAAGCAGGCCAATAAGCCCAGACACAGGACGAGGAGCTGCCCGTGGGCAAGGGAAAGAAGCCCTCGCCCACTGTTCCCGGTACCACATCGCCAGCTGCTCACCTAACACCCTTGATCGGGAAGAAGACGCGATTTCCAGGTGTTACCTCACAGCTCTTCAAGAAATTTTGCAGGCTGTGAAAGTGAGGCTGGGATTGGCAGAGCATCTTGGTAAAGGTCATGGAGCCAGGCTATGCTGGTGCCGAGATTAGGACCAGCTCAGCCCCCCCTTGGCAATACCTCTTGCTTAGGCACACTCTGAAACTCACCAAAATGGCAAAGAACATGCCCCAGAATAATGTCAGGTGAAACAAAGAAACAAGAATGAAAAACGTCCCATTGAATGTTATTCCTAGTTATGTGAAAAAAAAAAAATATATATATATATATACTTTTAAAATGGGACTAGAGGCAGCCAATATTAGCAGCAGTAACCACTGGATTGTGGGACACATAGTAATTTGCATTTTTTTGCTTTAAGCCACTCTGTATTTTCGAGGTTCTAAATTGTAAGCTATCACATTTTTATGAGAAAAATAATTCAAAGTGTAAAATGTATTAATTTTATTAATCTAGAAAGTGCTTTATAGATCACAAACAAGTAAAAGTATCTATTGGTCAGAAATCCTTTGAGTTTCTGTACTAGATATGAGAGTTGTTAACAAAGACCAAGAGTACATCTCAACTACATTCCCTTTTGCCCCTCAACTCACTGTGTTCTCTCTCCCTGTGAATCAATAACATCTGACTCAACTAAACTAAGTCCAAAATCCTGAGCTGTTTATAGACCAGGATGTGACCACTTACCAGTCTGCCTTTTGACTACATCTTTAAATATACTATGCATTTGCCATTTTTCAAAAATTATCTCATTTATTGGAGAAAAAACAATCCTTTCAACAAATGGTGTTGGGAAAACTGGATACTCACATGCAAAAAAAAAAAATGTCAAGTTTTCTCTTACCTTATGCTATATATAAAAGTTAACTGAAAATGGACCAAAGATCTATATGTAGGAGCAAAACTATGAAACTCTTAGAAGAAAATCATCATGACACTGGATTTGGCAATGATATTTTTAGATACAGCACTGAAAACACAGAAAATTACAGAAAAAAAAAAGTTACATAAAAATTAAAGGAAACCTAACAAGTAAAAACGAATGCAGAGAATGAGATAAAACATTTATAAATCATATATCTTAAAAGGTATTAATGGCCATGATATATAAAGAATTTCTACAATTCAACAACAAACTGCCAAAGGATTTGAATAGATATTTCTCCAAAGATATGTCCAATAAACACATGAGTCTGCTCAATATTACTAATCATTAGGGAAATGCAGATCCAAGTCACAAGGAGGTATGATTAGGATGAGTTAAAATAAAATAAAATAAAATAAAATAAAAACAAGAAAGAAAGAAAATAGCAAGTGTTGGCAAGGATTAGAGTAACTGGATTCCTATACATTGTTGATGGGATGGTAAGATGGTGCAGCTACTATGGAAACAGCATGGTGGTTCCTAGAACAGTGGCCCAGTGCATTCACTTCTAGGTATATTTCCCAAAGAACTGAAAACAGGAATTCAAGCACACATTTGTACGTTCATGCTGCTAGAAGCATTATTTGCAAGAGCCAAAAGTGGGAAGCAACCCAAGTGTGTGAAGAAACGAACTCTTGTGTATACATATGAGAGAATACCATTCAGCCCTTAGGAGGAAGGAGATCCTGGGACGTGCAACAACAGGAAAGAGACAGAAGACATCTCGCTAAGTGAAATAATAAATCATCTCAAAATAAAAGGCATTTTATGATTTTACTTGTGCAACAATATGAATATCCTTAATTCTGTGAAATGTAAACTTAAAATTGTTAAAATGGTAAATTTTATGCAATGCATATTTTACCTAATTTAAAAGAACTCTCACTTGTTCCTGCCTTGTATATCCTCACTCCTTTAGACTGAAATGTCCCTGCCTTATCTCCAGCTTTGGAAATTCAGTCTCCTAGCCGAGACCTCTGACTAAACATTTCCCCTTCCCTGAACAACATCTCTATCCTCTGCATCCTAATTACAGTCCAGAATTATCCAGGTGCCTCTCAGAGCACTTTTTATATATGTTATCCCTTGATACATCAAAGGCTTTACAAAATCCATTTCAAAATACAAAATTAACTTAAGTCACACAAAGTGCCAATGTCAAAACACTGGTCAGGGCTGAGCATCCAGTCTGTGATTTCCAGTTGGTTTATTTTTTCCCCTGTGTGAATGCATGTGAGTTGCTGGGGATCAAGCCCAGGGCTGTGTGCATGCTCCACAAGTGCTCTACCCCTGAGGTACGCCTCCTGCCTACAACTTCCAGTTTTAAATGGAGCTGCCCAAAGATTACTGCATCTAATTTTTCTGCATTAAGTAGGCACAACTTTGAATTAATTGTTATTTATAACTTTGTGTGTGTGTGTGTGTGTGTGTGTGTGTGAGTGTGTGTATCTTTACTAGGCTATAAACTCTTTTAAGACCAGGGACCAAGTTCTAAACATTTTTGTAACCCTAGCAATCCCAAGATACGTTCAATTGTTCTTCATGAAATTAATGAAATAATAATCTGTGGGTGATTTATGTAATAACAGAACAAACACTACTAACCAAGAGTACATCAACAATCCAGAATTGAAAGATACAAACATCAAAGACAGACTCTGTATTCCCAACTGATACCAAAGTGGTATCAGTTTCCACTTGAGAAAGCTCAAAGAACCAGCATTTTACATTGTTGGTGTTTTACTTAGCTACTTTGCAGCTATGACTAAAGAACCTGACCAGAACTATTGTAAAGGAGAAAGAGATTATTTGAGGGTTCCCAGTTTCAGTGGTCTCAATCCAGAGAGCAGCAGGCTCCATTCCTCAGGGCTCAAAGTGAGGCAGAACATCATGGCAGAATGTGTGGCCGAGGGAAGCAGCTCACATGAGGATCAGAGAGCAGAAGGGCAGAGACTCCACTCACAGATACCCCATAGCTACACCCCCAGTGAACCACTTCCTCTAGCCACACCCCACCTGCCTCCAGTTACCACTCAGTTAATCTCATCAGGAATTAATTTAGTGATTAGGTTAAAGATATAACCCAATTTTTTCTCCTCAACATCTTCTTGCAATTGTCTCACACGTGAGCTTTTGGGGGACGCCACATATAAACCATAACTGCTGGTTTAATAAAAAAGCAGTATCTGCCCTTGACGATTCATCCACACTTCTTGTCCATTTTCGATGGTTCTAGCCCAATATATTTTATTGTAACTGATCTCTACATTGGACTTGGAGTAGTACCTTGGTCTCTTTGCTGTTCCACATTTAACACTTGCTTGAGGATTAATGACAAATGTGTAATATTAGCAGCATGCTATATTTACTGATATTATTGCCCGCAGCTTCTAGACATATAGATTTTATGTTTAATTATTTTACTAGTCTCCAAATATTGCCAGTCCCTATCATTAGCTCCTATTATTCTCTTTCAATAATTACACTCTAATTGATCTTATACTCTTGAGAAGAATAGAGATTGTGGAACTCAGTACCTGTCAAATACATGACATTTCAAGGACAAGCCGTGGTCACGTGCTGCGGTCCGGGGACACAGGAGGGATCCCACACCAGGACCAAGCCTTCAGCCCAACACAGGCGGCCTTCCTCTTAGGTGCCAGTCTTTGAGGTGCTGCCAGGTCATCAAAGTGTTGGGTGTTTTTAGAAGACCCCTGGGGTCCACAGGTACCTGCCAGGTGGTACTCCTGAGTGTAACACTTTGCTTGTCTTGAATAACCACGTTGGGATGATAGGATCTGGCTCAGAAATGGTGCAGGTCCACCGCCAGGTTCAAGGATGCAGTTTCTCCAATTAGCTAAAGGTATTTTCTCTTTATGCGGAACCCTTCTAGCTCTGTAACATAGTCCAGGAAATCAGTGTGGGCATGCCCAAGAGGCAGGGGGAGAGCAGGAATGCCAGCCAGTACCATGAGACTGTCCTCCTGCCCAGCTGCCCACGGGACACCCACCAGGGCACGCGCTCGGCTCTGGCACGTGTCCTGCCGCGGTTCCGAGGTAATAGCTCTCCAGGCTTACATTAACCTCGTTCCTTCACACGAAGCCAGGCAGCCACTGCACACCGAGGAGGGCTAATCTTGGCTTAGGAAATAACAAAGGTCTTTTTCTGTTTCGTAGCCAAAACGACTGGAACTCAAGCAAGATGAGGGGAATGTACTTTAAACAATTTGTAGCTATTTTGCTTGATTTTCCCTTGAAGCAATAAATAACTGCGCTCCCTGCTGCTGGCATTTTATCCAGCTCTGTTTGTTATAAGTGTGTATTATGTTCCACACAAGACAGCATCTCCACGCTTTCTTTTCGAGTTTCTCTACTGCAATTTAACTCTGTGAGGAGCAATACCAATGTACCACCAGAAAGAAGGAATCACAGAACCTGCTGCTAAGTACCACCACCTGCATGCAGAACACCCTATTAGCAATAAATGAACGCCAACTTGGTTTCTTTAGCATAAATTACTGTGGTGAGAAAAAAATAAGTGGGGGCCTCTGGATTAACCACCGACCCCCCCCCCCTCCGGCTAATAATGACCTTTGCTACTGAGAACAACAATACAAGAGAAAATCATCTCCAACGTACAACACCCAGGCTTTCCCCCAACCACCCACTACCTTCTGGACACAGAGGCTCAGAATATGGAAGAGGAACTGTGAATACAGCCCTATTCCTTTTTTATTGAGTAGGATCTGGTTTGTTTTTCTATAAAAAAAAAAACAGAGGAATCAAGAAATAATATCCCATTGATGTCTTAATGATACAAGTTGCAGCTGACCAGAATCACTGATTGTCAAATCAGGAGACCTGTGACATGGAACTTGCCTTATCGTCCCCAAAGCCTGTACTCCTAATTGATAATAACAATAATAAAGATTATACTGTCACACTCGTGTTCATGTTCAAAGCAGTTTTAATTTCCATTTTTCCATTTGATCCTTAGAAAACTGAGATGAGTAGGTAATTACCTTCCTCACTGCTATCACAAATGGATCACTGATAATATAAAACTCCTCTGGTACTTCCCTTTTCCTTTCCAGAAAACAGGGTTTTGCAAAGCTTTAACTATTCATTGGGCCTGTGTTAATCCAAATCACTAAGAAAGAATAAATGGCAAAGCACTGTTCAAACGCAGCAGCAGTGTGTCTGCGTTTCACACTCCGCAGCCTATCTCCCTTCCACTTAGGAATTTTGTTTAAATGAATTAGAGCAAAGGAAGAAGAGCCGTCAACGCTGTAACCGAGGCATGTGGATGACATGTACGCCCTCACAGCTGCCAGCAGGCACAGGGCACGGGGCCTACAATCCATATCGTCATCCAAGTGCTGACAGGACAACCCCAGCCAGGAAGAATCCACTTCACCCGGGAGTGGAGGGGGGATAGTAGGGGATAGGAAAGGTAGCAGAATACAACAGTCACTAATATGCCATTATGTAAAAACGTGAGTGTGTAACCGATGTGATACTGCAATTTGTATTTGGGGTAAAAATGGGAGTTCATAACCCAATTGAGTCAAATGTATGAAAGATGATATATCATGAGCTTTGTAATGTTTTGAACAACCAATAAAAAAAAAAAAAAGAAAAGAAAAACCAAAAAAAAAAAAAAAAGGCAGGAGGCCCCGGAACCAACGAGCAAGGTGCTACTGCAGTGAGGAACCCGAGCAGCTCAAAGCCAACTTTCTTCTTTGCATGCTAACCAGCAAGCCTCATTGTAAAGCCAAATAAACTTGAGTGGTGGGGGAAATGTTCTCCATCTGCAAGTCCCAGGGGCTCAGTCAATGTTTTCATATTAATTAGAATTTACAGAGGGAGTCATTTAACTTAGAAATTTTAAGGCGTCATTCAGTACATGATGTTATAAAGCATGCTATGACATTAAAAGTAATATAAGTAAAGGAAGCAGTCCACAGAAGGAGCATTTGGGTAATTATTACATCTCTTTCCATCCAAATTTTTGAAATGAAATATAGTCCTTCCTCACTTCTTCTGCAATAAATCATTTACAAAAAGTAAGTGGTTTCACAAATAAATGACTGTATCTATAACTAGCCTTCCCCAATCAATAATACATTTATTGATAATTCTGCATTTAAAGGTTCATTTCACCTTAGTATTGACATTCTGTCTCCCCTGCCATTTCATTAGATTTAAAATTTTTCATTCTTAATAATGAACTGGGAGAAAGTTGCTATGTTAGAAGGTGGCCCCATTTTACAGTTGGGCAACGCAGCTCAATATATCATTTTCTATTAATTACTACAGTCAGTAAAGTTTCTTGCTTGTATGCTCAGCGAAATGAAAGTTAGAAGTCTTTGGCTTTGTCTCGTAAGGCAAGAATTCCAGCATCCTCCCTAAAGGCGCCCTCAGCGGCTCTAAAAATGGAACAGAGGGTGAAAACCACTTAGGCTGAGCCTTCAGACCAGAGGAGCTAGTTCAACAAACCCAGAGGACACCGGCTGGACAGCCAGGGACTCAGAACTAGAATGTAGCACTTACCCTTGAGAAGCTAACAGTGTAGAGAGACAGGGACTTAAGACAGGAAATCCCAGGGTCACCTACTGGGTGTTGGTCTCAGGCCCCTAAACCAACAAATGCACACTGTGTAGACGAGGTCATACTTAAGCTAAGTGTTAACTCTTTTTGACACTAAGATTTCGTGATGGATGGTAAAACATAAATGAGCATTTCCAACTGTATCAGATCACCAAGCCAGATAATAAAACCATCTCTCCTTTAGTGAAAATCTATATGGGAGCATTGTTATATAGACAAGCCAAAGTCCTGTCACTACAGAGTCAGGACGTGGGATCAAAGGGAATGATACCACCAGGGTATGCCTAAATTTTCATCTCCATCTTATATTAATCCTGAGATGCCAATAAAAAGTCTTGCAATGATTTTAGACGCAGGCCCAGGGTGGGCTGGAAAAGCGGGGTTACACTGCCATCTACTGGCGGCACAGACTGCTCTACCCGCCCTAACCACACAGGTAGGGGGAAATGCTTATTATTGCTGCTTTATTAGAGAGCATACATTTAAAACTCATTTCCAATAAAATGAGTTTTCTGAAACTCGTTTGTGTCTTGCTCTAATCAGATAAGGAAATGTTAATGCTATTTTCTTAGTAAGTTTTAAAATAGCAACCTCAGAACTAAAATTTTTTATTCACATCTCTTGAATTTTTTATGTACACCTTGTTATTTCCAGCACAATTTAATAAGGTACACTATTGGGAAAAGGCTGTGTTCGCCATCAGATTTGCAATTATCTAAAACAAGATATTGTTTGCACTTGAATAGACAACAATATATTTCATACATTGACAAACAAAACATTTAAAGGCCTTTTCTTTGTCTTGGTTTGAGAGCAGTTTGTACTACACTAAATCCTTATGCTCTGTGTGCTTCTCTAACTTTCCCTGAGGCCTTCCTTTAACTATAAAGCCATTTATGGCAAAAAAAAATTAAGCAAACCAATTGTTCCAATTACTTGCTATTTTCCATTATATACTGAAACATCCATTCAGCATTTTTATCTGCTAATGTAACAGAAACTCATCTGCTCAATGAGATTTATTACTTGTTTTTTTTCACATGTTCACAAGATATTGTTGTACATTTTGCAATGGGTCTTTATTATCTAGTAATGATGGCTTGCAAATTAAATTAGTTTTTAATGGCATAGTTAAATTCTAATTTATGTTTTGGAGCTTTGTTTAATTCATTTAGTTATAATGTAATCGTTGTCTTGCTATTTTCTTACATTACGTAGAAAGAATAAAAGAATAGGGGCTCATCTCATCACATTCAGTTGTTTTGGCTTTATTAAATCTTGTCACTAATTGCATTTCCCCCAAGAAACTTTCAAAACAATTGCAGTCCCATCCTTTGGGCAAAACTATGATTGCTCAGCATTCCGTATTAGGAAGTTGAATCAAACTATTACTGTAACTCTAAGGGTTGGTTAGATATTGCACTTTCCCATGCTCATTATAACCCTACTGTGCTGTGTAATGTACTGGGCAATTATTCTTTTGCAATAAATTCCTTTCCTGTGAGCTCTCTTTCTTTCCTGAACATTCAGGAAAACTGAAACCAAAAGTGATCATTAGCCGCACAGAAAGTAATCTTTTATAACGTCGACTTGCATTTTCTTCCCTCTCAATCGACAGGACTCTCTTAGACCTGGCTGCATAACCTTTTATAATACCTTTTTCATTTGGGTCCACACTGTAAGAGCAAAAACCCTTAGCAAGTTTCACAGTTTCAAACCAGGAACTGGATTACGGGGTTGCATGGGCATAATTGGTATGGTTTAGGATTTCTGGAGCAGATCTGACCCTTCCCTGGTGTTGGTGGTTTTCTCTGGAGGACAGAAGCACACAGGTGGCATTTTAATGAGGACTATTCACGTCAAGGGCTACTTCAGTTTCCTTCTAAATAAGGACAACTTTCTTCTTTTTTTTTTTTTCTCATGAGAAAATAAATCTCACATCCTAGATAATTCTTCCATTCCAATTTCAATGTGTGCATATTTTTCTGAATGTGATCTTCCCTGAGTTTCAGGGCATAACATGCAGAAAACCCAGGTGAGCAGGTCAAAGCCTTTTGGTTTCTCCCAGTTGCATGGATTCTGCTCCTTAGCCTGACCACATCTTTAAATTCTTTTTTCCCATATTTGCACTGGTGCCTCATCTTTGGTGCCTCATCACAGTGGTGGGATTCCTTGTGACATATTTGCACATATACCCTTCTTTAAATTCTTGATCTTGGCCACCAAAGGGATCATTTGATTTCTTCTGGAAGTGCAATTCCCCTCACCTGTCCTACTGACTAGGAATCAGGAATGGCAACTTCATAAACAAAGGCAACGCTTAAAGGAACAGCTTTCTGTGTTTCTTACAGATAAAACAAGGATGTGCACTATGGGGGCGAGAAGGAGATTGACTTTTCGGTATGTGTATTTTTTACTGTTTTAATTTTTTTCTGTGTATGTTCAACTTATCAAAAAGCTTGCTAAAAAAAGTAATATAAACATTGTATTTTTCTGACTTTAAGTCTGTTTAATATTGCAGCTCTGCAAGATAGAGAAAGAATAGGGACGCTGGGGATCCTTTTGCATGAAAGACTAGACTATGTCTCTAAGAAACAGATGAGGAAGAAAACCCATGTTAATGTGCCAATGTCTTGGCTGGGCACAGAATCATGAGCCACTCAAGCAGGAACAAAACTTTATTTTTGAAAAAGCCGCCAATCCTCCTTACGCGCCGGCAAGCCAAAACCGGTCCACCCACCGCGCGCCTACCAGAAGGGGGGGGGGGGCCGGACCTCCCCCGGAATTCCCTCCTACTATCCTACCCCAACCAATGGGAACTCTCCAGGAGTCCCGTAGCATGAGTCCCGTAGCAGGCCAAGGTGAACAGCAGGAGTCCAATTTCCATATGAATGTAAATCTTAACATAATCATATCATCTCAGTGGCTAGCTGGCATCGTCACCTTACAACCAAAAGTGCCATGCATCATTTTATTTGCTTGTGGCTCCTAGCATCAATGTTAATCTCATCTCTCTGTCTGAACTACATAACCTTTGGACACTTCTGTTCCCCCAATTTGCCATTGACAAAGAGAAGCACAGCATCCACGAGGTAGATCCGAGAGTCTACATCATTTCTTAAGATTTTCCTGTGCAGGAGACACAGCTATATGAGAGTGAGCATGGAGAGAAGAGAACCTTGGTAGAAAAAGCAATTTGCTCTCCTCCACTCAGATGTCCCCGCCCATTGCTTAGGAGCAGCATGCTAAGAGCCGGAGTTTGTCAACCATCTAGAGTCTCCCACGTGTTACATAACACTCCCTACTTTCTGCCTAATTCTCCACGGAAGCTGCCTTCTTCTTTTCCTAGCATCATCACTTGCACTGACAATATTAGACCCTCGAAGGAGGAATGGTGGCTTCCAAATCGAGCCATTTTGAGACACAGTTCAAATAAACATTGTCTGGATTTGGAGGATGGTTGCTTTAAATATAAACTTCCTTATGTATTTCTACCTCAGGGCACCGTGACCTGCACAACAGAAGCACCTGTGACTTGGTTGATTCATAAGCCATCCCTACGCCCACATGGGACAACGGTGCCTCCCATGTCCACCAAGCACACGTGACTGTGGGAGGCCCGGCCCTCCATCGGCTCTGCAGCTGGAGCTCACGGGCAGCTTCCCAGACACACACTGTTAGGGGTTGAATTGTGTCTCCAGGAAAGACAGGTTGAAGTCCTAACCCTTGGCACCCCAGAATGTGCCCTTATTTGAAAATGGCTATTGCAGACACAATTAGCTAAGATTAATCTGTCATAAGATAGGCCCTTAACTCAACAGGACTAGTGTCCTATGAGATGTGGGCCAGTGGGAGATAAAGCTCTGGGAAGACACAGGCAGAGTCCACAGTGACACTGCTGTAAGGCCAGGCCTGCCCAGGACTGAGGACTGAGGCCATCAGCAGACACCACACAAAGATGAGCAGGCTGAGGCCCAGGGTCTCGGGAGCAGGGCCCTGCTGACAATTAGATTCTGGACTTCTGGCTTCCTGCACTGTGATAGAAGGCATGTCTGCTGCTGGAAGCCTTCACAGTGTGTGGCACCCTTGGAGACAACTGCACCTACCCACTGGCACAGATGTGGCCACCACCTCCCACTTGCAGAGGTCACAGGACTCAGAGGTAGTTTTGAGAGCCGGAGGTCCAGGCAATGCCCATGTCACTGTATTTCAGTTGTGGGCTTCCACAGATGCTGAAACGCCAAACACCAAATCATCAGGCTCTTTCTGAGCATGTGGCTTTAAATTTCCAATCTGCTTAAGGAAGAGCTAACTATTTAGGGGAGGGCAAACATAGTTTTTAATACATCCTTTAGTTTTGCCAGGGAGTTGAGGTGTCTAGGAATCCGTATTTTTAATTTAAGAAAGCTCATATCTTACAAGTAATGTTTCCTTGCCCGTGGAAATGAAAAAGCAGGAAAATTTTGATTTGGCTTGAAGGAAATCAGGTAAGATCAAAAAAATAAAAATTTTAAAAAATAAATTAATATATATATTTGGCTCAGCCATAGGTCGTTTGAGTTTTGTTTTGTGTTTTTCTTCCCTAGACTGTTCACGCCATACAAACACCTCCAACAAACTTACACTCAGCTGCTCTCCCCCATGAACAAATCCTAGGGTGTTTTTCAAACTTTGTGACCTTGTCTTAAATTAAGAAATGTGCTTCACGTTATGACTCAATGCAAACAGAGCTCCATATGTATATGATTTACATGAATGTACATAAGAGAAGCTTTTCCAAAATGCAATGCCTGTCCTTATTACTTGAATACAGGCTGATATTCTCCATCCCATCCTATTTCATTTTACAGTGCTGACCTTGACCATTAAACGGAGTCCACAGCAGCTGAAGTGGGTCACAGCCACCATCAACCACCAGTCAGGAGCTATCATCACACGGTAGCTCCGCTCTCCTGGTTTCTGTTGAAGTACCCAGATCCCGCTCTCCCCTCCTGTCTTTCCAGCTCATTTCTTCAAGAACTCACCTCCTAAATTCATATGCCCCACCAGGTACCTAATCTCTGGATCCCTCCACTCTTCTTTAAGCACCTCCCTTTGGCACTCACCACCCTCCACACTAGACAGATTCCCTGACTGTTTCTTACACACTCCTTATGCACCTTTCCCCTCTGGCTTTGCCGTAGGTAGCATCCTGGAGAAAACCCCAATCCTGTTGGGGTGCCAGTAGGTGAACAGAGCTAGCAAAAACACCCACGCCTACTGTTCCCGTCACTTAAATCCAGTAACACTAGCCATAGTGCTGCCCTTGTGAATCTCATCCATCTCATGAGGCTAAGCACCATTTGCCATGAGAACTCTGAGGGAAGTCTCAGCTCGGGTCTCCCGTTACTTTCTAGAAGGACAGAGCTAGAGTCCAGGGAAGTGCTCCAGCTTCTCCACACAGCTGACGCTTGTCCCCCTCACCCTCTGATGCCATGCACTGACCTAACAAGACACTCTGGCCTCTTCCACAGGCCAGGCACACTGCTACCCAGCCTTCGGTTTGCATTCTTCTCTCAGAGCTCCTGGTCCACGTCCTTCAGACCTTTCCTCCTATGCAGCCTTCTCCGTGTAGCCCTCTCTGCACGCCCATTGAAATGGCAACCCACACCCACACAGCACCGACTCTGTTGATTTCTCTCCTTAACACTTGTTGTATAAGATTCTATGTAATGTATTTACTTGTCTAAACAACACTAACCTATGTGCTCCAGCCACACACTGCCCCTGGGTTTCGAAGGTGAAACCAAATGCCGTAGGAATAGAGATGGGGGTTGCTAGTCTATTTTGTAAAACCTGAGTGAACAACACGTGGGGCATAGCCTGTTCTCTTTTGAGCTACTGTAAACAAAGATCAACTACACTTGCCCTAGTGATTACTGACTTACACACACACACACACACACACACACAGAGAGAGAGAAAGCCAAAACTGTCTGGATCTTGCTACAACACAAAACAGAGATCCCATCCTAGATTATATGCTTGGGAGATGAACGTTTCTTGCAGAAACTGCTCAAGGATGGGAAAGCACAGATTTCTGAGAGCTCAAGCTGTGACCTAAAAGTGATCACAGGTCTTTGTGTCTCCATAGAGAAGGTAAAATCAGTAAACCTGAAAACTAAAAGGGGTAGTTCTCCATTTTGCAAGAAATTTTCATTTATCTTTGAAGCTGGCAATTCTTATAAAAACTTACTCATCCTACAAAGTCTTTTAATTGTGCAAAACATAAAGCAAAGCATCAATTCTAGACATAAGGTATGTAAGATACTGTGGTTCTAAGGAGAAAATACAAACTGTGGTTAGCATGGAAGAAAATTTTTAAAAAATAAAATAGGCTTCTTTTGAGGATAGGATGACCACAGCAAGGAAGATGAGCTTGCTTGAGAGGACACAGATGGAGTGATGAAAATTCCCCCAAAACCATGAGGTGAGGTCCATGACTGACGTGTGAAATCCACAAGAAGCTTGGTGGGTGTTTTGGTCACCTTCTTCATTGCTGTGATGAAAGACCTGACAAAAACAATACACAGGAGCAAAAGCTTATTTGGGCTCATAGTTTGGGAGGTCTCAGTCCATAGTTAGCAGACTCCATGTCTCTAGACCCAAAGAGAGGCAGAACATCATGGTGGAGGGCATTGCAGAGCAAAGCAGCTCAGGTCACGACAATCAGGGAGGAGAGAGAGAGAGGGGGGGGGGGGCTCTGCTCACCAGGGACAAAATGTCAACCCCACAGGCACGCCCCCAGGGACCCATTTCTTCCAGCCACCCCTAACTCCCTACAGTTACCACCCAGTCAATCCATATCTATGGAATCCACTAGATAGGTCACAACCCTCATAATCTGATCATTTCACTGGGAACATTCTTGTATTATCTCACACGTGAGGTTTTTTGGGGGGACACCTCATATCTAAACCATAACAGTGAGGAATAAATGACTTCTGCTAACAAAACATAAACAAAAAGTTTTGTAAGATGAAAAAGAACAATTAGCTCTCAAAAGCTGTAATTAATACCTCAGTTTGGGCGCAAGTACAGCTGTATCAGAGCTTACGTGACCAACCACAGCACAGAGCTGGAATGAACAGAGGTCTCACCTCTTAATCTCTGAAGATGGACCTCAGGGACCCTCCACGGACCTCACCCTGACACAGCACCCTCAGCAGCATCTGAGAAAGAAATAGAGGAGCCTCCTGGATGTTTATGCTCACTGCAAGATACCCATTTGGGGATTTCCGAAATAGCCTGTGTCATTATAGGGGGGCGAGTTCCCCTTAGGTGGAATGGGCAAGGGCTCAGAGAAAGGCGATTTGGGCCCACGGTAAACCGAAATCCACAGGCTGCTTTGGCCTGCAGAGTTTTGGTACATACCCATGAGGCAACCTGAGAATAATGTTAAGGAACAGGGTGATAAGCTCAGACCAATTCAATAAATTGAGATCCAACACGAGCTGAGGAATCCGTTTATTTGCCCTGGTCTAGTCAATGCCAAATGGAAAGCATGGTAGAATTTTCTAAAGAATTCCAAGGAGTGGTCTAGAGAGGCCCAGTTCCTGCAGGCTCCACAGGCCTCCTGAGGGTCCAGGGGAGTGGAGGAAGCCCTGCGATCTCCTCCGACTGGAGCCTGGGAAACTCTCACCCTTGGAGAACCACCTCGAAATGCCCTTAAACATCCACCTTCCTGTTGTGTGCAGAGGGCTACGTGACGTCATCAAAAAATGAAGACCCACAAACCCGCGAAGTCGGCCTCGCCACTCTGCAGAGCCTTCGCCTTACAGTGTGGGGAGGCCACAGAGGCCACCCCAGAACCAAGTCCAGGAAGCGCATCGCAAGACCCGGACACCTTTCTGAACAGTGAAGGCCTTGGCACAGCCACTCGAGCCACAGCAAATTCTGGGTGATTTCGTGGAACTCTGCCGATAACAGAAAAAGAACATTTCCACCTGGTAATTTGGTCTTCACTTCTCTAAATAAAAGCTTTAAACAGTCTTTTGACTTGATTTTTCCACCTGGAGCCTTACATTACCCACAATCCTGTACCTCGGGACCCTGCTCTCAGACGGTGTTATTACCAGTGCTGAGCCATCTGGTGGCCTCCTGTTTTAACCAGTCCTTCTTGCTGAGTCGGTGTTAAGATCAGTTAGTTGTTCCTGAAAGCTGACGGAGTGGACAGCCCTGAGTGGAGAGCCTGTGCTGCAAACATGCAAATGTGGCAACCATGTGAATGCAGCAGTCGCTTTTAAACATTATTTTACATTTTGGCACCTTCTGCCCTGGAAATTTGTTTCATGGCCATTAAGGTGTCATTGGAAGGGGTCGAGGAGATGAAATACGTATGAGGTCCTGTCAGAAAAGAAGAAAGGAGGAACCTAAGTAACACAGAAGAGAATCCTGAGGTCATCGGAGGTCACCAAGCTACAAAGACCCATTCAGCTTTGGCCGTGGGCATGTAAAGCCTTCTGATGTGGACAGGTCGATGTCACTCTGCACACTCATTGGCCAGAAAGCAACAGGTCGTCAAGCAAGAACACTGTCAGACTGCTGGACAACTTTCCCAATACGTTAGGGGGAAATGAATCCTGATGTTTCAAAACACACTGCAGAAACTCTGTCTCCTATCTGCAGAGGCCTTGTAACTTGGTGGAGATGCCGTCCAGTAAGGCCTCCTGTTCCACTGTGTCCCTCCAGCAACTGACTTTGGTTTACTCACAACAACAAAACCAGGATTCTTCAAAAATGGACCTCCAATCGCTTTTAAATGGCGCCAGGTGCCCCTAGACAATGTCAATGCCTGAATTCCACAGCAACAAGACCCAGGGGAGGGGGTGGGGCACAAGGAAAGAGAAGGGAAGCTGCACCCAGCCCCGAGGCTTAGCGGGAAGCAGCAATGGCCTCAGCACCAAGAAAAGGGGAGGGTGTAATGAGGGATTAATAGAGAAAGGGGAAAATCCAGCCCTCTGGCCTGCTCTATCCACTCATTCCATTATTCTACTTTATAAAACCAGGAAATCTCCCATTCCTATCTCTTGTGATCATTTCCAGTTTTTAGTGGAGGAAACACATCAAGTGGAATGATCTAGCTTCAAGGGGAGGGCAACAGCTCTGCATTCATTTCAGCGTGTGTTACAGGAGGGGGGAAGAGAGGGGGCCTTTCTACCTGCTGGGCTTCAGATAATGCCCAGTTTATGTTCCTGTGCAGTTCACGTTCAGAAAGAAAGTCATGTAGTGACCCTCAAAACAACCCAAAGAGGGCTATGGGGAGACTTGATAATGGGTCTGTTCACTGGGGGAGAGAAAAAGGACTTCTGATCCCCCATACAAAGCAACCCAAGGAGAGCGCGTGGTCTGTGCCCGTGCCAGGCCGAGCGCCCCAGCGTTGCTGTCTTTTCCACACTGAATTATGTTTTCACATCTATTGTTGCCAACGTTTTAGGCCCCTGCAAGCTGGCGAGTCCAGCTTCTGACACTGCTGGAAAGCGAATTGTTGGGGAGTCGGGGGCACCCTCCCTGGGGAGCAGGCCCTTTTTCTCAACACTCCAGTTGTCTCACAGTCATTGGAAGCAAAGAATGCAAAGCCCCATCACACTGCTGTAATAGTGTCATTAAACCTTGGCTGAACTTCCCCCAGCAAAACAAGGTATCACGCAAAATACCCACAAAATCAGGAGTATTGGGGGAAAACAATCGTTCACTTGTTCAACCAAAAAAAGGTTTCTGGATCTAATTGTTACCTGCAGTGCACACCACACAAAGGTTGCTAGCTACAAGACAGAGTTGTATAAATAGCATGACAAACAGCTGCAGATTTCAATTACCCCATGATCATCAGTGTATAGAATAAAGAGGCAATTTTGCAGAAGCGAAACCACGGGGAATACATTAGACTGACAACTGCCTGGAATTCAATTTGCTGAAGTGATATTGAAATATGGGGGAGAAGTCTCGGTGTGCTGATTAAGTTTCAGGCTGCAGCATTACTAATACTGTCTCATGAACCTGTGTGCTCTGTTGTCACCATAGCAACATGATCATCAGAGCAATCCTGAGAACAGGCTACACCACAGACTGTTCATTTACATTTGTGATAAACGCTAGGAAAGCTGGGTACATTAATAAGCCAAGACTCTCCCAGAACCTGATGTCCTAGAAAAATGGCAAAGAGCAGAAAATATTGTTTTTCTATACCTGTAGTTATTTGACACATATAAACAAACATATAAGAAAGATTTATGAACAGGAAAGTCAAATGTTTGTCCAAGAAGAAATAAACATAGAAAAATCTGTTTTACTGAAGCCCTGGTAATATTTAAATGTGCCCAGAGTATCTATTAGGGGAAAGAATAATGTACTTTGAGGTATTTGGAAAAAGGACATTATGTACACCACGAAACTTCCGATCACTTAAGCATTTACTTGTGGGTTCTTTGAACAATTGAAGTATTACCATATTGATTATATTTATTGTGCTGAAATGAAAGATGACCAACTAGACACCTATTAATTTGACTCATAGTACAACTTTCTCATTATCAAAATGTTTATTTCCATTTCCTTAGCTTTGTAACTGATGATTACAAAGAAAAAGCAAATTCTAAAAGATGCCATTTCTGGCTTCTTCTGCTTATTAAGTAAATTTACTTTCCTGATAGAGAGTAGGGCACAGAAATATTAGCATCTGACTTGGAAAATAGTCAACTAAATTTTAAGATGTTTGCTTTTTCAGAGACGGCAAACAGATATTCTCCATCTAAAGGTGTGAAATGTTCAGTGTTCCCCAGGTGAGTCAAGCCAGTGTCCTCCGAGGAATAGCACCTTCTCCTTTGGACTGCTGTCTATCCAAAGGCTGCATATCCCCAGCAATGAGATAGTCTTTCCTAGGGTTTATGTAATACTTCTAGAGGGGAGTGAGAAAAGTGTACTTTTATGTGCTATATCCAAAAAAGTAAAAGAAAACAAAAAACTGTTTCCCAAATAGTTTGCTCGCTCTGGTTCAAACAAAGTTCACTCCCAGCAGGATACTATAATAAAAATCTCCAGAAGCAAAGATACTGTGCAATGTATGGTTATTTTATTAGCATCCTATTTAGAGGACTGTGATATTGTGTTTCTATAATACAGGAATGCAGTCTTTTTTATTCCAGAAGAAACCCATAGCTCACAGAAAGGAGGGGTCCAGGAGGAGTTGCAAACCCAGTGCCCCCCTCTGCCCCTTTCCTGGACAGACTTGCCAGTTGAGGTTACCAACAAACAGACCTCCGTGCAGGCCCTTCTTGTGCATCTTCTATTTTCTGTTCAATTTTCTAGTCTTCCAACAGCCCCCTGATTCTTTGGAAGCATCAAGGTGCAGAGATAAACACAAGGGCCTTGGAATAATTAAGCTTGAGCTGAAATCCTACTTTCTAGATTTCTGACACTAGGCAAGTCAGCTACTTGATCTTAGGAATCTAATTTCCTAATCACAAGTATTCCACGCAGCCAAAGACGCGTGAGATAATGTGCTATCTGCTGGTGTCTGCCCCATGGTGGCACCCTGTCAAGCCACAGTGCTCTTCACTGAAGCGCTCCTCAGAGAAGCTCCACCCCCAGCCCCACTCCACCATTGTTCCTAAAAACTCTCCTGAGCCAATCTCTCAGCCATGACACTACTCCCTAAACCTCCAACCCACCTCAGCCTCGTCAGCTACAGCCTTTGGTTGCACCTTCTTGAATTCCTCTTATCCAACAGCCCAATGTCTCCAGGCGCCCCACCGGGCTCCCTTGTTCCTTTTGAGCACTTCCTTGCTTCCCCCTGTGGTATTTGCCCGAGTCCTTCCCTTCAGCAAGGCAGGAAGATGGGGAAGCATCCCAGGGAGGCAGTGTCCACGGTGGGAGGGTTACTGGGGAACCTTGGTACCTTTATGAAGGCGAATGACAGCAGGTGATGTCAGAATCTACAAGAGACTGAGTTCTTACCCAGGCTTGGGTGAGGATGAGCAGATTAGTTGTGCTTTGGTAGTGGAATATAAACAAGATAATCAAGGAAAGACTTGTTATGAATTTCCAAGATAGAAGCTGCTCACAAAATACTTTCCACCTCACTCAACCGAAGAACTTACCTTTCAGTACAGGAGTGGTAAAGTCAGAAGAGATGAAATGAACCCGGAGCCCTGCTGCCCTTTCAACCTACTATTTAGCCTTGGAATTGCTTGGTCTCTACAAGCAGAACTTCCCACTCTTTCACATAAGAATGCACCAGCACAGCATGGAGGGGACCTTGTCAGATCAGAACTTCTGGCTTCTTGCCGACCGGAAGTGGCCAGGACCCTGCAGGCCTCATTGCCAGGAGTCACCATTTGGGGACATAGACCCTTTAGTAGCCTGTGAAGACCTTCTCAAAAGAATGAACTTAGATGTATAAAATAAAATAATAAGATTATAAAGAAAACCATTTACAATGAAATTCAGTTATCAAACATTTAAAAAACAAAATTGTGATATGGTAATATCTATGCTTCTTAATAACCATAATCAATAAGATGATCTACTAGAAGGTCTAGTAGTTAATGTAAATTAATGTGGATGATTATAAATGATAATTTAAGATATCTGCTACAATAATAAATATCTGAAATTATCTATAATGCCTACAGGTGACAAAATTACAGGTACCCTATATAATGTGGTTATATATATCATATATATTATAATATATTGTCCTATGTTCTTAAATCAGTGAAGAATTTCAGTTAAAAGTTGGTGAAAATTTGAGCTGGGGATGTGGCTCAAGCGGTAGCGCGCTCGCCTGGCATGCGTGCGGTCCAGGTTGGATCCTCAGCACCACATACAAACAAAGATGTTGTATCCGCCGAGAACTGAAAAATAAATATTAAAATTCTCTCTCTCTCTCTCTCTCTCTCTCTCTCTCTCTCTCTCTCTCTCTCTCTCTCAAAAAAAAAAAAAAAGTTAGTGAAAATAAATCATTTTTCTAAGATAAGGGAACTTTGAAAACGCTCTTGCCTTAGTTGGTTCATGTGGCTATAACATATGCCATAGACTGGGGGACCCATAAACTACAGAAGTGTATTTCTTGCAGTTCTGGAGGTTAAAGCCCAAGATCAAGACCATAGCAGTAACAGCCCAATTCCATAGACCACCTGCTCACTGTAACCTCACATGGCAGAAAGGACAGAAGGTCTCCCTTGGAACCTCTTTTATAAGGACACGAGTCCCACTCAAGAGAGGCTACTTCCTGGCCTACTCACCTTCCAAAGGCCCTACCTGCTAAAACCACCACCTTGAGTTTTAGGTCTCACACATGCTCAGGGAAGACAAACCCAGACTCCTTTCCCACTGTCCTGACTCCATCCCTCTAACCAAGTGGTTTCTCAACTCCCTCCAACCTCTTCTGAACCTTCTCTTCTGACTACACTGGGCTGCGTCCCAAGGTGGATTTAGAGGAAGCTACTCTGTCACAAGCATTGCAATTCCAGGTGCTGGTTCTCCTGAACCTGCCTATAAAGTGCCCTTCTATGTGACTCAGTTTCTTTCTTAGAAAATGAGAATGAGTAACAGCTTTTACCATCTGTCTATTGTGAGGATAAGTAAGTTAAAACTCAGGAGGCACTTAGAACAGCACCTGGCACATAACAGAGTCACAAAAGACAGTTTTCTCCTTATTGATATTTTTGATTGCTGTTGGCCACTGAGTATTCCTAGACAATGCTTAAAAGACAAAGACAGATGGGGCTGGGATTGTGGCTCAGAGGTAGAGCATTCGCCTAGCATGTGCCAGGCCCTGAGTTCAATCCTCAGCACCACATAAAAATAAATAAAATAAAAGTATGGCGTCCAACTACAACTAAAATTAAATATTAAAAAAAAGACAAAGACCGAACCTGCTACCTTGATCCACCATAAGACATGCAATTCACCTTTAGCCAGATCCCACTCTGTCCCTCTGTCATTACCTATCTCTCATTCTCCCCTTTTGACTCCAATATTCTGATTGGATTTGGATATTCACCGTTAACTTATTGAACAGTGAATGTGGGGGTCCGAGCACCCACCATGGAGTAAGCGCTAATGCAGACAGTGGAAATTCATCATCGTTACTTCATTTATTTCATGAATGTGAATTGCACCCTTTCATTATGACAGGCACTGTTAGGAATCCACCAAAGAACAAGAGACAAGGTCACGTGAAGCCTGCCTTCTAGCAAGGCTTTCCTCTTAGCGCAAGTTGGGCCCTCTGCTGAGCCTTCCATTCTAGATAGACAAGACAGGCAATAAATCACTCAAGCAATAAGCAAAGAAGTGAGAAAATATCGACTAGTGATCAGTACTACTGCAACTTATTATTAATCCACCATTTTGCTCCGCTGACTTCTCTTCTGAACAAATAAAAATCATCTGTGCCCTTCCCCCATCGTAGCTATCTTACTCCTCTTCCATAATTGAGACGATGCATTCTACAACTGCTTCTTCCGCTTTTTATCAACATTCCCTCATAGACTCCCTAAATTTGAATTTCATTCTTTTCATTTTACTGAAACTGGTCTCTCAAAAGTCATTATTAATTCCCTTCTGATTAAAAGCTCTTTCCGATTCTACATCCCTCCAGGCCTCCCTGAACTGTTTGGGATAGCTGGGGTCTGCTTGGTCCGTCTTTTGGAGGTACCATCCCCATCCTCTCGAGCCGTAACCTCTGTTGCTCTGCCTTCTAACTGATGACCCATTTCTGGCGAATTCTCAAGAAGAATCAGTCTGTTGCCCTCTGCTCTTTCTTGGCATTTCTATTCAGCTGTCTTACCTTCCACAGCTGCACCTCCAGCGCTGGCTCCTCATCTGTGTCGCTGTAGATCCAGTCATCTTTCTGACATCTCCGTTCAAGTGACCCACCAGCCCTTCAAATGCCGCACAGATGGTCCCCTGTCTACCATGGTTCAACTTGCAGTTTCTCAATTTTAATGTGGTGTGAAATCAATACACATTCAGCAGAAACCCTACTTTCTGCATTTCAATCTTTCCTCAGGCTAGCAACATCCACAAGGATGCTTTCTTGAGATGCTGGGTGGTGGCAGCCAGCTGCAGTTGCCAGCCGTCCACGCCTTCAGAAGGGTAAGCACCAGCTCTCCCCAGGGTACTAAGTGCACTGTGCTGCTAAGTGATGATGTCAGAGGTTAGGTCTATCACATGCATGTTCAGCTTGTGATGAGTTTATCAGGGTGTGACCCCGTGGGAAGGTGAGGAGCGTCCATATATGCAAGAACCAAGGGTTCTGCTGTCCCGACTGTGGTCCTAGTCACCCTCCTCCCCGTCGTGAGCTGCTGGTCCCCTTCTCTTCCTCTTTATTACTAGTGTGATGAGGAAGGAAAGGTCTCTATATTCCTTCTTTCTCTTGGATATGAATCTGAGTGTACTCACATTCCATAATTACAATTGGGCCACAGTGATTTTTGAGATGTCAGAGCATAATGGCTCCCAGATGTGGGTGTGACTTTTCTCACTGGGGCTCTCTAATCCCCCCATTCCCCAGAACCATATAAGCTGAGCAGAACCTGTGTCTTTGGATAAGCTTGTCATCATTTTCTCTGTTCTTGTCACAAGTGTTGCTAGGTCATCTGGCACTCTTTTTGTGTCCAGGTGGGGTTAAGATGGAGGAGAGGCCCCATTTGTGCTGGGCTGCATGCATGATTGGCAGAATGCTACTTCATTAACACTGGCCTTATTTTTTGCGTGTATCTCTCCCTTGGGATCCCATGAGAGAAAAGTAGCTGTGAGCAGAGAAGTCAAGCATTACTCGATTCCTTGATCAGCTGCCAAGTAATATCACAAAATCCTCACTTGAATTGCTAATGATATCCATACTTCAAGGCCCAGTTTGAATCCTTCTTTCATAGTAATTAATAGCATAACCTCTGCATTGAAAATGCCCTGGGTACGAATCTCAACTCCACTACTTAATACCTGCATGAAGTTAGTCAAGTTACTTAACTTCTCTGAGTCTCTTCTGGGAGAATGGGAGATTTGTAGAGAAGATTAGAAGGGATCCATCTTTAGACCTCAGCCTCTCCTTGGCAGACCACAAGCCGTCAATAACTACTCGTCAGCAGTCTCAAGCCTGTGTCCCAAGATCTGTCCCTCTCCTCACCTGTAATTATACTTCCAGGATTTCTTATACCACATAACACACAAAAAGCATAAATTTGTAGAATTTTGGTTTACTACTGATTTTATAACTTTCCAAGTTTTCATGGGTTCATCTTGGTTCTAACAAGAAATTTGGCTGAACTTAAACCTGTCCTTATCTTGTGACCCCCAAGAGTGACCAGCATGTCACCAATGAACCTTATTAATATCATGTGATTGGTTAAAGTGCCTCATAGTAGCATAACTCAGGTTGTAGTTTAATCAAATTATCAATACATTTTTTGGTTAGGAGTCAAGCACATAGGCTGTCACATGGACAGCAGCTTTAATCATTAGTCAAACGTTGTAGGTTATAGCAAACCTCACTGTAGCATAACAGCAGAGGATATATTGCCAACCCAGTGTTCACCTATCTGACAAGCTAAGATAAAACAGGAAGAAAAAAGTTTAGTATTTCTCCTGACCACTATTTGAAGAGAGACTTCGTCATTGCAGATTTTGAAGAAACATAACAAATCCAAAAGTAAGTTGACTAATATTGAACAAATGAGTCAACTGTACTTCATGTCAAAGTTGAATCACAAATAGCAACAAAAAATAAGGAGATTTTGACTCATTCTATTATAATTACTGGTGAAAGCAGTAGAAGAACCCACACAATATCAGTCATGTTATGTTGCAACAAATGTTATCTAATTGCACAGATATTGGCATTCTATGAAATACAATTTAAGTGCAGCAAAATCTTTTAAGTTGGTGTCTGCCTATAACTATATGCATGTACTCTGTCATGGTTTGGATATGATGTATCCCCAAAAGCTCCCATATTAATGGCATAAGGTCCAGATGTGAAACTATTAGAGTATAAGAACTTTAACCTAATCAGTGGATTAATCCATTTGATGGATTGATAATTTGAATAGAGCAATTGAAAAGCAGGTGGGGCATGGTTGGAAAAAGTAAACCATGTGACTTTGAGGTTGATAATTTGCATCTGTTGCTTTGTGCTCTATTCCTGGCTGGCCACCATGATTGCACAACTTCCCTCCACCACGCCTTTCCACCATGAGGCTCCGCCTCACCTTTGGCCCAGAGCAATGGAGTCAGACCATCATGGACTAAGATCTCTGAAACCATGAGCCCCAAATAAACTTTTCCTCCTCTGAGTTATTCTTTTCAGGTATCTTGGTCACAGTGATGAAAAGAAGACTAACACACCTGTCTTTGGAGAGAAAAGAAGACTAACACACCTGTCTTTGGAGAGGAAAAGGCAGGAGAGGTTTAATGATTTCTCATTCCTGTTTTTTTCTCACTTGCCAATGCCTTCAAAATGGAAAGTTTGCACCATTAAAAAAAAATTACCTTTTCCATCAACATATGCTTCATGTTCCAACTACATATCCCTTTCATGAGGGAGAACAGGTAAAGTCAGAGCTCATTCACTCTACTATAAGCAGGCTGCAATTACAGGGTAAAAAAATAAAATGAATTCTCTGGTTTCAGAAAAAAAAGGTCTTATTATATTTAATATTGTTATTTGGGCAATTTGTTTTTCTCTTCAGTCTTTAATCAAACTTTAATCAAGCCACGAGCTGAAAGCAGAGTTTTTCAAAGAAAAATGAGCAAACACACATAGACAATCACGGTAGCCAGGTTAAGTCACTCCCGTTCAACAGATGGTGAGGTAAGAGCATGTTGGGCCTCAACTTTCTTAGTGAGGTTTGGCCAAGAGAAGGAATGCGATTTCAGACTGGGTCCACAGACACGTCTGTCACCGAGCAGGGGAAGAGCACCTGGATGTTGCCCTTGGGTGACACCACCCAGCATGAAATACCGCAGGCTCTTCCAGCCCTTACCAATCAGGAAAGTTAGGATCCAAAGGGGGAAAACTCAGAGGGGAGTCACAAATGTGAACAAAGGAAGAGCCCCCGTTTTTAAAGACGGTAGTGAGTATCCAAACCTTCGTGGCCAGACAATGACGAAGAAGCATGAGGAACGCCTTCGCAGGCCCAGGAAAATGGCCGCGGAAAGGACAGAGAGGGATTGTTCGAGGTGCACAAAAACAGAATAACGGCCTTAATGAGATGAAATTGAGCAAAGGGAAACTTAGGCTGCACCTCAAGGAAGAGTTTGCTCACAGCGAAGCCTATTAGACTGCCAAATAACCTCTCAAGGGAAGAGATTTGAACTCCATTGCTTGGGTCATTTAGAACCAGCCTGGACAAAAGCATTCAGGAAAACGTGGCGGGGAACAAGCCTGCCCTGGCAGGGGAGAGTCCAGATGACCTACCAGTTCTCATTCCCTCTCTCTAATTTTTGTGATATATAACATCATAACATCACATCATTACATTGCTCCAAATGGGCAGCTTCTTGGGCTGAGATTATAATGAGAGTGGATTACTTAGCCTGCAATGCACTCCGGGGGAACCCGCCACGGCCCAACCTGTAAACCACAGCTCATTAACCAGCAGCTACTCAAATTATCCTGTGCATCTCTGGCCTCATTCAAATTAGAATCGGAGGGATTTTCCTGACAGTCCAGATGAAAGCTTCCAGTTCTCGGTATTTTATAGCCTGCTTTTTCCAGGAGCTATGAATTCTGCATGTTTTTTAAACTTTGATTTTGTCTCAACAGATACAGAGGAGAACCTCCCCCCCCCCCCGCGCAAAAAAAAAAAAAAAGTGCTAGGAAATAACTGGAAAATGGCAAGGGACTAAGGCAGATTGCCTTCAGCACAGGATGGATCCCACAGAGCTGATGGGAGAACGCCAGACTCAGCACAACACCCTGTGTCCATGGGAATAAAGCTTCAGTCCATCAGTCCCCCTGAGGGACTGTGATATGTGTATACAGATAGGTGCATCCCCAGCACGCCCCCCCATGCAACTAGTTAGGGAGCCCCTCCTGGCTTTTTCATGGCTGGTTCTTCTTTCAGAGCATCTCCCAATCCTCAGGTCTAAATCCTCAAGAAGATGGGAAGCTTATTAGAAGATCAAGTCTCTATGAGTTAATGATATTTTTTCCAATGTAACTTATGCAAATCAGGCTCAGTGCTATAAAATTATACCTTAGATGTGATTATCCATTATGTGTAATCCAATACCAGTTTGGGGAGTGTAGCTTGTGCCTGTCTTCTTCATTCACCTGTACCACCATTTGAATCGTGAGGACAGTTATTTGATTTATTAGTGATTCTTCCTCTCTCCCTCAGAGAGTGTTCCATACCCTGAAAAATACTAAATCCATTTAACATTTTCCCACCGGTCTACATTTTCTCAAGCCCTCAAGCTAACCAACTCTAACTCCATACTCAGTTCAATTATCCTGTTATTATTTATCTCTTGTTTTTGCTTTACAAAATTCCAGCTGTATCATCTCATTAATTCATCTGCCATTCAGTCAATATTTAAGTAAGCGAATAATATGCCAGGTACACATTAGGCCCCAGAACTGCGAAATAACTGCTGCTGTCCTGGCGCCAAGGTCCTCAGAGTCTAGCTGGTGAAACAGACAAGGCAAGAGCACCAAGCAGAGTGCCCTGGCGGGGAATGACAGGCTACTTGGGGGTACTGGGGTGGGAGCCCCAGAATTTACAGAGGTGGCATTGGAGCTGCGAGACATCCAACTGAACCGACCTGTGTTTTTTCTAGGTTCCTCTCCTCTCCTCCATCCCCACCTCCACTCACACAGCAGCTTGCTTTATCTGTAGTCTCCCGGCAGAAGCCATCGAATGCATCATAACTACCTTCTTGCTGGAGTTTCTAGCTCATTCTTCCTATTAAACTTTTGCTTTAACCAATAAAGACATTGATTAAAGCTTGAAGCAGTACTGGGCATGGTGGTGCACACCTGTAATCCCAGCGGTTCTGGAGGCTGAGGCAGGAGGATCGTGAGTTCAGGGTACATGAGTTCCTGAGATCGTGAGTTCAGCAACTTAGTGAAGTCCTAAAGCAATTCAGAGAGACCCTGTCTCTAAAATAAAAACATAAAAACAGGATAGCTCCACGGTTAGGCACTACACCACTAGGTTTAAACCCTGGTACCAAAAAAAAAGGTTGAAGCAAGCCTAAGACATCATGGTCATTGAAAAGATGGATTTTTCTTATGACATAATAGATCTTTAAATGGAAAGAAAAGTTAATTCTACATTAAAATATTTTACCAGTTTCCCAAAAGATTCAGTTCCCTCAAGAAAAGTATTATTTCATTTCTTACCATTCAGTTTCTCACCAGGAAGGGTGCTACTCTGCTTGCAGAGCATAGGAGGTTCTTGGTTAGATAGTGGATGAAGGTTTCTGTTGCCAGCAGTTCTCAATTGACAGTTTCCCAAAAATACTCCGCACGGTCAATCCCCAATGCCTTTGCTTCTTCTCACCTTCTCCACGTCTTGACAATCTCATCCTAATGTCTTGAGTCAACACTGCATTCTCCAGGAAGGCCATCCCTGTTAGGATTAAATTGTGCCTACCTTCCAGAAATCCACCTCTCATTCCCTCAGCTCTGCTGAGGATCATTCACACACCAGGTTGAGAACTTCTGGAGGGCAGAGGGTACAATTTGTCAGTCTCTCGGTCTTTTGGGGCCCTGTGCGTTCAGTGCTCAACTTATGATTTTTAAATGAATGTCAACCATTGTGTAATCTGTAAACCAGATAATGATATATTCATCAAGGAACACACACACACACACACACACACACACACACACAAACACATACACACCTCCACTACCCTTTAATTTTCCTCCTGCTCAGTCCATGCTTCTCAAACAAATACCAAAGATCTGAGGAAGTTTTCCTTGTATTTAGTATTTGATATAAAGAAATGTGGTGAAACCCACAGTGATGCCCAAGAGCTGAGCCCCCAGGGGGCTCCACGAAGCTCATTGCTTCCGTAAAATTCACCAACGCTCTGATAAAGTTATTCATTGCCATATTAATGAGTTTTGTTTTTTGAATTTCATATTGAAAATAAATCTTTACAAAAAGAAAGACGGAAAATGTTACCTTAAAAAACTCACTCCTAATGGAATAAAAGGTCTAAGCGGCCTTGTCTTGGGTCTCATGTGGTATCTAGTCTTATACCACTAGTGATAACTCTCCATTGCATCCTCCAACAAGATTTGGACACTAGTGATCACAACAGTTTCCAAAAGGGTTGGGGGTGTAGAGAGCTAGCCCAACATGCACAAGGCCCTGGGTTCAAATACTACTACTGCATAAAATAAAAGAAAATAGTACCCAAATACTTAGGTAAAACCACAGGATTATGGTCTATAAGCACTAGATCTCAGGGATAATGATGATAGCAATAATAAGTAACTGGACTTTGGTCTTTTTAGTTCAAAAGGCATTTGGTGGGCTTATCAATTATACTTATAGTCAAATCATGATACATTATTTTTTTCTACAAAGTTCCAAATAAATGGCCAACTTGCTCTGGAATAGTTTCAGGGCCTAAGAATTTACTACCCTGCACAGTCATTTTTTTTTTTTTAACTCAGAGAGCCCTATTTTTCAAAATGTTCTTCTGAATAATGAAACTAACTGAAATCCCAAAAACTCCCACCCTTGTTCCTATTTCTGACTATTGAGTCTCACAAAATGCATAGGACCTCTAGTCCCTTGCACCCTTTTATCACGCCAGATCCTCCTGCCATCGTATTTGAAAAATGTAATCCTTTCTTCTGGTTGTTGCTCACTGAGCCCTTACTGGGGAACAGGCTCTGATCAAATACTTCAGAGATCTCAATGACATTGACACGTTTAATCCTTTCAACTGCCCCCTGGGTTAGGGGGCGTTTCCTCCTCTCAGTTGTCCCTGTAGGTGTGTTGGTCACAGCAATGAAACCCTAACTGACATAGAGACAATGCACCATTATGACCGGGACCCTACACCAGCTCTGGACAGGACAGCTCTCTTCACGGTGACAGAGCTGTACCCATTCATGGTCCCCCCACTCCAACACTGAAGGCTCCTAGGCTCTTTAACAGAAGACTGCCTTCTTGTTTTGCTTTGTTTTGTTTTCCTGCTTTCTGGTCCTTATTCCTCCCTCAGACAAGCAAGGCACCTCTTGCCCCTTTCTCTGTATCCCTTCTCAGACACCTTGATCCACCCATGACCCAGATTCACCAGGTATTCCACCGTCTCTGGCCACTCCTGGCAGGTCCCATCCCTGAACAATTATATCTGTGTGATGATAAATTCTTTCTAATCAGACTCAGAACCGCAGAGCGAGTGCCGTGCAGTTCCTGGTCTACCGAGAGGCATGTCTAGATGTGTGGACAAGTATTTATAAAACAGAAGGTGTTGTAGCGTTTTAGGGGGAAAGCAAAACCAGAAACGCCTTGGAAGCATGTTGGAGAGAAGGGTAATTTATGAGCAGGATGGTGGAAGACAGCTTCATGGAAATGTGATGTCTGAGATCCACCTTAAATAGGAAGGAAGAGGTTATCAAGCGGTAGTGAAGAGCTATCTAGATAAGGAGAAAGGGCGAACCACGGGATGGAGTGGAGGAAGCTGGGGCACTATCAGGTTAAGGAAGTAGATTGGGGTCTACAGGAGGTGGTTGGCAAAGGCTCAGAATCTAATTGGAAAGGAGATTTGTGTGGTCCTGAATTTCATGATAAAGAATGTGGACTTCATGCTTACAGCAGGAGCCATTAAAGGTCTGTCAGTAGAGATATGATACAATCAGTTTTGCTTTAAGGATCATACTTGGGCTGCAGTTTGAAAGATCAATGGGAATTGGGGGAGATGACGGAGAAACAAACTATTAGAATGAGATACTTACGCACCTCAGAGGGTGAGCTGGATGTTCCCCAGGGGTCACCAGCCTCCACGGCAAAGACCCACAGGTATCTAGGAGGAGGAGAGTGAGCTGGAGGTACAGATGTTCCTCAGCTTACCCAGGACGACATCCTGATAAACTCATTTTAAACTGAAAATATCATGGGTCAAGAATGCATTTACTACCCCTACCCTACCACACAACACAGCTTAGCTCAGAATGCCTACAGCTGAGCCAAATCATCTCACGCGAAGCCTGTTTACAACTGCGTTGATCTCTCATGAAGGTTATTGAATACTGTCCTACACAAGTGAAAGGTGGAGTGGTTGTGTGTGCTGTAGATGTGATGGGCTGCAGCAATACAAAAACACAATGTCCAAGAAGCACGGCAGCATGGTGCACCCTCCAGAATTGGTGGTTTGCCCTGGAGATTGATTGACAGTGCTGCAGCTGGTGGCCACTTTCCTGCATCAGGAAAGACTCCCCTCTGGTTTCTGGTGCAGGAGACAGGAAGTGCCTTGAGGGGGAGTGATGGGAGCTGGAAAGGCTGGGTTCCCCAGGCCACAGGGCACAGGGTTCCCCCTACTCAGGAGATAGTAGTTACGATAATGCAGCCATCAGAGCTTAATTCATCCTGTTCAGACTGCTGGTCTAATGGGAGAACACTCTTAACACTCAACTCTTGCCTGGTGGAAAGGGTCACTAGTTGTGATATACAAGCATGATCCCATTTGCTCTAGAGGCAGAAGGGTTCACAGGGTCTTGAGGTCAGACTGGCACAGCTTACAGATACAGCAGCCCAACGGTAGGAATCTGTGATCACAACCGAGGCTTCCCCTTACACAGATGAGACGCGTGACTATTTACAAAACATATGCAAGGCTGAGTCGGAGAGGAAGCTACTGAGAAAAGGGAATGGGATGCTGAAGCTGCAGTTCCTGGAGGAGATTGTGGAAGAAAGTGTTTGGAGTCTTCTATGTGGGTCTATATAGCAGTCTATTCAAACAGATCAGATAATACCTAAAGGGCAGGTGGCGTGTTTGTTCTAAATGCAGCAAGAGGTAATGGCATGCTTAAGTCATTTCTGCAGCAGCCTGTAATTTCACAGGAGCTCGAACATTTCCTTTGACAGTTGTGCTGTGCCTTCATTATGTTGTCAATGTGAGCTCCATAAAGGAGAGAGCGCCTGGGAGGAGAAGAGCAGGGAGAGCAAGTGCTCCGTGTTTTTTATCTCTCCAATGGTTTAAAGCAATCAAGTAAGGCAAGAATCCTCTACCCTGAAAATATTCAAATTGCCCATTTCACACACTATTCCATCTTTTATAGAAAGATAAAGTTAATCTTCTATGATTTACTTGAAGTTAACGATTCCAAGTTATCTACTTTTGACCAGCCTTATCGCATTCTCTAGAAATATATTTAAATAAGAGTGCAAGAGAAAAATGAATGGCCACAAGGAGGAGGCTGTAGGGAGGGAAAAACTCACCGAAAGTCATGGAAATCGAAAACTAAAAGTAACTTTGCCGAATTTAATTATATAGGGAAAAGGAGATTGATTATTTTTTTTTTCGATTTCAGAAAGCTGATGTGGTGAATACCACAGGAGGCAACAGGGGTGGGGAGAATTGTCATCTCATGTAGTAATGTCATCTCATTATTTAAGCAGCCCAAGAGCCCTGATTCTGACCAACACCAGCGCCCCTCTCTCTAGTGCCGCAGGACCCTTCTCTCTAAATCAGCACCGCTCGGAGGAGAACCCAGATGGGAGAGCTCATGGAGCCAAGCAGAGCCCCTTCGCTTCCCTGCTTCCAACTGGGGACATGGGTGGGCAGCAGCAGCAAAACCAAGGTAGGACCTGTCTGTCTGACCCGGCCAGTTAGGGGGAAACAGACTGCGTCCTTCAAAGCAGGATCGATTTAATGACCAATCCCCCCAAAAGCACACTTCAACTTCCTATAAAACCGATTCCAGGCACCAAGTTAAATTCATTGTTGTTTTTTCTTTCTTTCTTTCTTGCACCTGGACTAGCCTGTTAAAATAGTTCATTTGGCTGACCTGATTCTGGTTCTCCCAACTCCACTGCAGGCGTGTGATTGGTTCATAACTCCCACCGATTGAAAGGAGCCCACAGCAGCTGGTTACCCTGTTTGAAGCGGAAGGCTGGCTCTTTTTTCCTAGTTTCCTTTTTATTTTGTTTGGCCTTGTTTTGATGGCAAAGCTGCCTCATGGTATTTTAAACATTTTAGTAAGTGGACTTTTCAGCAAGTTCCAGAAGCCACATGGCTTTAAAGAGCCCATAGATTCAGAGCTGATTTATTCTATGTTTTTCTTGTTTGCTAATGGTAACTAATTAGTGCTTTAATTAGTGCTAATTAAAAAGGTATGGTCTCTGACATTAGTCTACACTAGTGCCTATGACTCTGGGAGTTTCTCTTGGGACAGAACAAATACACTAAATTAACTCATCCAGGGAGAGAGTTTGAATGGAAGCTTGGAATTAGACAATAGTTTTAAAGAAACCCCATTCACAAATATTTTCTGTGTACTTTTTATGTGCTAGGCTCTGGGACAGGGTATAGTCCCACTGTTAGGGAATGTATGATCTAATGGAGGTACCAAGATATGGATCCCTGCCCCCTAAGATGTTTTATTTGATATAATTAAGTAACAAGTAGATCTAATATTTTTTGGTTTTTTTTATTTGTTCTTTTTTATTTTTTAATTTGTCTTAATTAGTTACATATGACAATAGAATGCATTTGTGCACTTTGATATATCATACATTAATGGGGTATAATTTTTCATTTTTCTGATTGTACATGTTGTAGAATCACTTTGGTCATGCAGTCATATATGTGCATAAGGTAATAATATCTGTTTCATTCTACTATCCCTCCTATCACCAAATCCCCTCCCCTCCCTTCACTGCCCTCTACTTAATCTAAAGTAACTCTCTTCTTCCCTAGTGGCCTCCCTTATTATGAATTAGCATCTGCATATCAGAGAAAACATTCAGCTTTTGATTTTGGGGGTTTGGCTTACTTGTTATTTTTTTGAGAGAATAACTAGACATCTGGAGACTAGATCTAAGCTAATATTTATTAAATATTTAATAAGTGCCAAACATTTTTGTAAGCACTTTAGAGCCCATGATGTAGTAGGTGCTCTCAGTTACTATATCTTAAAGTGAGAAAACTACAGAGAGTCAAGAAATAGCTAGTAAGTGGAATTTGCTGGTATCTGAGCCTGCACATTTCAACTATTTGGTAGAAAACAACATATACTAAGCACTAGAGGGGGGAAACTTCCATATTGAGCAGAATTTAAATTGTATTGTGTCTAAATAGAACAAAGACACAATTGTCAGGAAATTCCTGGCCAGAGTTTCCAAATACCTGGGAATTATTTCTGCCATTCCTGCCCAACTCCAACTGAAAGTCTGAACCCCTTAGGAGATGAGGTAAAGAATAAGGAACCGAGGAGAGAAGACGCTAGAACAGTTCATCCTATTTCACATCTAGAATCTTTGAACTAACTTGATTTGTAATTCTATGATTCTCTAGCCTTAGTGGCAATACTGCAAATGAAAACCATGCACAATTGCAATAAGACCAACAGACCATTTGCATTCATTCATTAAGCCTGTTTCCCTGAGAGCCACATTTGTTGGTATTCCATTAGATATTGCTGATACAGTGGTGAATAAAAAGACACAGGTCTTTGAATATGGAACCTGTAGATAAGTTGGGAAGCTATTAAGCAAATAGCTACAGAATATATACAGTAGAACCTGTGACTCCTGAAAGTGGATAAAGGGTGGACTGAGGGCGTCAGGGAAGGTCAGTATTGAGGAACTGAAGAAGATCCCTGTATACTGAATGGACTGGTATGAAACAATAGGTAGCCCAGCATGAGGCTGGAGGGGTCAGGAAAGACCAGATCATGCATCACATATACCATGTGAAATATGTAGTTTTTATCCTAAGAGCAGAGCACAAGAAGTATATAGAAATGTTTTCAGGGAAGAATTATAATATTCATATCTTTAAAAACTGAGTATGGAGAGAAAAATAAAGTGGCTCAAGGAAGAGTTAATAGTTCAGAGTCATATAATGGCAATAGAAATGAGATGTGGTCACATTCCAGAGATATTTATGAGATGGGATTGGCAGAATTTGGGGACTGCTTATCTATGCAGGGAGAAGAATGGATATGCTGAGGACATACTGAGAATAATGGTAGATGTTTCTAATATAGGGAATCCTGGAGGGAGAGTGGATTACATTCTGGTTTGAACTTGTATTTGAGGTGCTAATAAAACAGAGAAGTGGAGATAAAGGATAGGTTGATAAGTATAAGAATCTAGAGTTTGAAGAAAATGTCTAGATTGGAGATTTTAAAAAAAAAAATAGAAGGACTATCTAGTAACAACTTAAGCTATGGGAATAAATGAGAAATGTGTGATGCAAGAAGGCCAAAGAATCTGGCTTTTTTTAAAAAAGTGACTTATCCAAAATGCCAAGGCTTTTTAATTTCTTTAAAGGGGATAGTGATTAATTGTACCAAAAAATTATGAAGAGGTCAAAAACAAAAAAACAGATAATTTTCCATTGGAAGTAAAGTTGCAAAGGTCATTTGTGACCTTAACAAGAATAGTTTTTAGTGGTTTTGTTGGAAGTGGACACCAAGGTGAAGTGACTTTGGTGTGTAGGAAATGAAGAAGAGACAGCCTATCAGAGGTGTGAGATCCATCCTTGTTGGCTGAACACATAAGAAGAAATGGCATCTCTGTTCCCAGGGCTTGTGTGGTAGACTACTCAAACTCCACAAGCAGTTATCCTGGACAGCTGCCCAGTGACCTCATTCATCTTCCATCTGCATGGCAGTGACACCCACACCACCCCATTTGCCCCCCATCCCTCTAAAGTCCTCTCCATGAATATTTGTCCCATGTGGCGATGACAGGACCAGATGGTCCCAGAATGCCTATCTGTTGGTGGACAGAAGCATGTCCACGTCAGGGTTACGTGAAGAACCGCAGAATTCCCGTCCTGGGTTGCTGAGTGGTAGGCACTCCTCTCAGGATGGGTCTTAATAAATCCATCCTCAGCAAAGTCTTCCTGGCCACAGATCTGTCAGTGGAACCTGAATTTGGGTGACACTCACTGCCCACGGTACTCATCCCACAATTAAGCCTCCACTACCATGGGCAGTTCTTACAGTTCTGGAATGGGGAAGGGAGGTAGGAGGAGAGTGAAGCAAAGAACAAGGCTCAGGCCAATGTATATGATAGACCTGGGGAGAAATCTGGAATTGAAAAGTCACTTCCACCAGGAAAGAAATCCTTTTAGGAACAATAACCTAGTGTCTGATTTTAAGCTAATTGTAAATAATCCACTTAACTCATAGAGTGCACGCACACACACAGGCACACGCACGCCCCCTCCAAGAATGGTCTTTGGGGAAACCAAGGAGAACCTAAGTTCCATGGACAGGGGAGATCAGAGCCAATGGAACTACTACAAGGACACAGTGGGTTTAAGAATCCATAGGACATTTAAGGATCACGACCCTCAGAACACAAGTCCAGTGAATTTATAGAAATACTGGTAGAGCCTTTGATTTTCCCTTCTACATTATAAGGTTAGAATATCCAAGTTAATTTTAAGTCCTAAAGGACAAAGTGAGCTCAATAAGAACCTGGGTTATACCTAAATCTAGAAGAAGGAAAGAAGTTCAAGAAAGAAGCCCAGCTAAGGGAGTGCTGAAGAGCAGGACTCCAGGCAGGGAAAGGTGCTGTCACGGTGGTCAGAGGACAAGCATGTGGGATGGGGCAGGACTGATCATCAAAACCACAGGTAGGAAGGAAATTCAAAATCCAGCAAAGAGACTGGTGTAGGGTAATAATTCAGAATGAAGCATCTGACATTAAACCAGCCTCGAATGCAAGCCTGGCTTTTATATTTACTAGCAGTCTTGCTTCAATTTATTAATTTGAAAATGGGAATAATAAAACATGCATACCTCATTTATTTGTTTTTAAGAGGAAAATGAATGTAAAAACACTTAGAGTAGCTCTTGGTATACAGTAACTAACCAATGATGCCATTAATCATCATTATTATTATTGTTCCTGTTTCTGTTACACGGGACAGACATAAAATCTGATGGCTTTTATTGGAGAAGTGGCAGAAGAGTCTGTGGTGTACCTGTGTCACCATAAGTGCCAATTCTGAAGACAAAGGCGGGGACATCTACCCCCCAGCCATCTGACACAGTAAGTCTGGGTAGCACACGGAGGTTGGCCATTTGTGGGTCCCCAGGTGATTCTGGTGCAGTGGTCTATTTTAAAACTATCACTGATGAGGAAGAATTTATCATTAAGGGACCCCCACAGGTCATCTCCAAGGAAACAGGCCTCAGGACGAGACTGGGAGGCTTTGACAATAGCTGGGGTGTGGGAAAAGTCAAATAACAAACTCTCACAAGGCCGGAGCTGAATAGGAGCAGGAAAAGCCATCTATGGAGAGTAAAATGAAACTTCCAGAGTAAGAAACCAAGCAACCAGTAAGCACAAGATCATTCTGGTAAAGAGATCATCTAGGGCAGGGAGGGAGTTCTGGGGTGCAGTAGAGGGGCAGGTCTGGGTGGCAGGCCAAAGTCAGGGGACAGACAAGTGGCCTCAGGGTGGGCAGAGATACAGTGATAACAATATTATTTAGATAGATACAGTGATAACAGTATTTTTGAAATATTATTTACATAGGACATTTCACATTCATTATTATATACTATCCAAATTACCTCATTTTGAGGGTTTCTTTTTTGGGGGGGAGGTATTTCATAATCCTAGTAATCTCTTTTTACACACAGAAAACCAGGCTCAAAGGGGCTGAATTGTCAACAGCAGCATGTGGATAGTGAGGAGAAGGGCCAGGGTCACCAGATTAGAAATCAAGGGCACTGTCCAGTCCACCATACGTCAAAGAGGAGTGGATAAAACAGGGAGAAAAATGAAAATATCCCAGGAACTCCTGCCCTAAGCTCAGGAACATGCATCTCTGGACACAATCTCTTTCTGTTGACAAATAACCCGCCAGAGTCTGTATGTGAAAATGCCTAAGATCCACCTAAAAGAAGGGAAGAAGTGGGTCCTCGCTCGGAATTGGCTTCAAGTTTCACCTCCTGTTGATCTGTCATCTGTGCTCACTAAGATGCGGGCTCTGCCCGTCCTGGAAGACTATAAAACCTAAGTCCACAGAATCGTCCCAAGGCCAGTTTCAGGTCTGCTTGCCGCCCTACGGTGACAGCACTACAGCGCTAGCTGCTGAATATAAGCCACTCGAAATGTCTCACTTAGCAGGCAAGAGCAAATTGGGTGAGTATGATTTTGAACTAGAGTCTTGATTACAGTGTTGTGCACCTGAGGTAATTATTCACATGATGGAGTGGTGGTGCTTAAGACTATTATTTGTGATCAACTCAATTAATGCCATTTGGCCTAGCCCATAAGTGAAGTGTCAGTCACCTGGCAATCACAAAAGTCTCCTGGTAACTTCGTGCCGACTATTCCAAAGGTGTGCGTGTGTGTGTGTGTGTGTGTGTATATATATATATATATATATATGTACACACACACACACACACACACACACACATATACATTTACTCACCCCTTTTAGGAAAAAGTCACTCTATTCATATCCCAGAGATATCAGAACTGCTTTTCCTTTCAGAACATTTTTCTGAACTGTATCTCTGTATCATGGAGTCTGAGATGAACCTAGGGACCAAGCTGAACCCATTATTTGACACCAGCCCCTGAGAGGCGCGGAGAAGTGAACACAAGGTCCACACATTACTTGGACAAGCTGGGAGCCCCGTGCAGGGAGGCGCATGGTAAGTTTTCTCTTCCATCAGGAGATGAGCGAGGTTAGAACAGAGCTGGATACCGCCATCATTTAAAACCAGGAAACGACGCAGGCCAAACGTCAAGGCTTTCCTGTCAGATTACAACCATTTCACTGGGTAAAGGCTAATGGCAAAGAGTGCCTACAAGAATTAAACTGCAGAGATGACCTCCAATGTGGTGGCCGCAACATAACATCAGTAATGTCATATTCAAATTTTAGCTACTCCAGAAAAATCTATGAAGTGCCTTGTTTCTCCCATTCAATTTTTTTAAATGGATTTATTTATTTATTTATTTATTTAAATTAGGTATACATGGACAGAAGAATGCATTTTGATTCATTGTACACAATTGCAGCACAACTTTTCATTTCTCTGGTTGTACACGTGTATGTGTCTCTCATTCAATTTTAAACTGAAATGGCACTACGTCAAAAGAGGAATTGGAGATCCACACTTACGTCTTGCTTGGCATGAACTCCCTGAATGAGGCATAAACACTTTATTTACTTAGCATCTACTATGTACCAAGCACTGTGCTGAGTATACATCATGCAATATTTCAGTCAGAGCTCAGTCTAGTGAGGTAAGGGCGATTATTCTCTCCATTCCCTGTGTAGAGACTAAGACTAGTCTTGGTATCTAATCCAAATAGCAGAGGCAGAACTTGGAGTTCAGCCCAGGACACTCTGCCTGTGGCAGTGAACAGTACTTAGGCACCTTGAAACAGTCCACACAGTACTCCCAGCTGTCGCCTTAGAGACCCTCGGATCCAGTACCTCCTTCTATAGGAAGGACACGAGGACCCAGGGCAAGTCTATGTAGTTAGTACACAGACTAAAACTCAAGCCATTGACTCTGCATTTACCATTGAATGAGCCAAAATAAAAATTATTCTTTTACTGAAGTTCAAACAAATCATTTTGACAAATATTGCTACTCAGCCTCTTGTCTACATTTTACTAATTGTTCTGGGGAAAACCAAAAACGAATTCTGCTATTAAAAGTTTAAGGTATTTTTTTTCCTACTGGTAAAAGATAACTTTAAAGTTTCTTCCTCCTGTTCTTCCCTAAGAAAAATTTGGATCTTCTGACAAAAATACTGTGATTTGTTAAGTAAACCAACAGTTTCTCATTCCTATCATCACTGAAGTGCAGCATTTAATAATGAAGAGTATTAGGTCACTGGAGACGTAGTGTACAATTGCGACTCTCTGTCCCTTCTTGGAAGACTTCTGCAGTTTACTTTTCTTGGCTTCAGAACACCCACCGCATCCAGAAACCTGGTTTGTGAGCAAAGTCCTGTAAGAAAGCAAATCAGCATCCTCAGAGTATGGTCAGCCTCACCTGCCTAGAACCTTAGTCATGGACACAAGAGAAAAATCACCAAGCACTGGCCAGTACCATTTTGAGGATCAGGAAAATTGAATGAGCCAAAATGAAAATTATTCTATCATTGAAGGTCAAGCTAATCATTTTGGCAAATACCTCTTACTCAGCCTCTTGACTACATTTTTCCAACTACTAATCATTCTGGGAAAAGAAAACTTCTATTAAAAAATTTATTTTTTTTCTAGGTAGATGCAACGTAAGAATAATGATCTTTAAAGCAACTAGGTAATACAATTTCAAACATACCACAGGCTACATATTTCAAGGGATTCCTACTGTAATAAAATTAGATCCTCAGCAAATAACATTTTTAAGGCATTGGTAATTATGGTAAAATGAGGAGAATCTAAAACAAGAATAAGAAAAACATTGAGCTGAGTAGAAGTGATGAGCTATAAGCAGTCCAAAAGCCACTGAACCGACATGAGGAACCTGAGTTTAGGTGCCCCTTGCTTGAGAGGGAAACTGAACTCGGAAGACTGAGCCTTGGGGCCACTGGTGTCAGAGGCAAGTGAACCTAAACCCCACAATAAACTAAGAACTTCGAAATGATTAAAGCCAGTTCTGGCAGGTTCAAGTCTAAGGTGAGGCAAGAGGGGTTCCTAGGGTGCAGATTTAAGAAGGTGCCCTTTTCATGACCCTGAGAGTGAGTACTCCCTTCTCGCCTCACCTAACCCTAGCCATGGTCTCAGGCTGATTTCACAGCCCTGCCTCTGGCAGAAGTAAACACCACGCAAATCTTTGTGGATAAAGTCATCCCCAATGCCTTCAGCATTCCCACAGAGCAGTCAACCAAACATGCGCTCACAAACACCAAGAATCACACGATTCAGAATCAGCGGACCACGTTGTAAGTATGTACAAATATGTCAGTTTTAAAGAAGAAATAAAAAGATTTGATATCATTGTTTACATATAAAACAAAAACTATAGACAAGTTTTAATGAAATTTATTTTTAACTAATACATAAAAATTATACATGATGTCCCGAGACATCATTTGATGTTTCAATGCATGTATATATTGTGTAAGGTTTAAATCAGGTTAAACATCTATCTCTTCATTTATCATTTCTTTATGATGAAAACTCTCAAAATACTTTCTTCTGGATTTTTGAAATGCACAGTAAATTCTTGTTGTCTATTCTGTGAAATAGACAGACTTTTTACTCCTTTGTACCCATCCAACAACCTCTCCCCACCCTCCCCTACTCTCCACAGCCTCTGGTGGCCACCACTCTACTCTTAACTTCCATGAGACATTTTTTTGTTTTTTGCTTTTTGATTTTTTAAGATTCCACAAACAGGTGGTAAGATCATGCAGTACTTATCTTTCTGTGCTTGGCTAGCTGCAGTTAATAATTATTTCCAATTCCATCCATGTTGTGGTAAATGGCAGGAGTTCATTCTTTTTATGATGTACCACATTCTTAACCCATTCATCAGTTGGTGGACATTTGGGTTACCGTTTCTTGGCTATTATGAATAGTGCTTCACTGGTCGTGGAATGTTTGAAATTGTATTACCTTGTTGCTTTAAGATCATTATTTTTATGTTACATTTGACTAGGAAAAAAAAAAGACTTAAAATTTTCAACAGCAGAATTCTTCTCCCAGAATGATTAGTATTTGGAAAAATGTAGTCAAGAGGCTGAGTAAGAGGTATTCACCAACATGATTAGCTTGACCTTCAATGATAGAATATTTTTTATTAAATTTCTATATATAAGACTATGTCTATTTAACATGCTGATCTCATTTCCTTTGGATATATCTAGTGGGTTTGCTGGATCATGTGGTAGTTCTAATTTTAAGTTTTGAGGAACCTCCATATTGTTTTCCACAATGACTACACAAATTTTCAATCTACCAACAGTGTGAATCAGTTTCTTTTTCTCCACATCTTCACCAGCATTTACCACAATTAGCTTTTTCAGTAAGAGCTTTCTTCCTTGAGGGATATGACATCTCACTGTGGCTTTGATTTGCATTTCCCTGATGATTATCCATGCTGAGCATTTTCTCATATACCTTGGCAATTTGCATGCCGCCCTTTGGGAAGTACCTATTTAATTCTACTGCCCATTTTTCATCAAGTTATTTGTTTTGTTTTGTTTCATTGCCATTTGCCGGTTTTCAGAGTTCCTCATGTTCTGGATATCAACTCCTTGCTGGAGGTATAGTTGGCACACATCTCCTCCCATTCTGTAGGTCGTCTCTTCACTCTGCTGATTGCTTTTTGGAAGAAGCTTTTGGTTTGGTGTAATCCCACTTGTCTACTTTTGCTTTCATTTCCTGTGCTTTCAGGTCTTGTTCAAATAATCCTTGCCCTTGAGCAAGGCATGTCCTGAAGCATTTCCCCTGTGGGTTTTCCCGTGTGTGTTTTTAGCTACTCAATCACTAGGCTGTGGATGCAGGGGCTGCGCTCTTCTGTTCCATTCATCTACATGTCTGCAGTTATGCTGCTACAGCTTGGAGTGTATTTTGAAGTCAAGTAGTTTAATGCCTCCTATCATTCTTTTTTGTTCATGGTGGGCTTTGTCTACTCGGGGGGCGGTGGTGTATGTGTGTTTCCATATAAATTATAGGAGAGGTTGTACATTTCTGTGAAAAAATGTTATTGCTATTTCTATATGAATTGTGTTAAATAACTTAAAAATTTTAACAGCGGAATTCTTCTCCCAGAATGACTAGTAGTTGGATATACTGTTTTGAATATAGTATGGATTATTTTAACACATTTATTTTTGCAATTATGAACATATAATATTTTTCTGGGTTTTTTTGTGTGTATGTCTTCTTCAATTTCTGTCATCAGTAGTTTATCAATTGCTTTGTAGAGATTTTTCATTGTTTTTTATTAAATTCTGGACACTTAGACATTTTCATACCTATTATAAATTTTTTGACGTCTTCCAAGTATAATTTATTGGTATAGAAAACACAAGGGTAAATTGAAGAACCAATATGAGTTAAATTTTTAAACTTCTTAGGCATACTATTTTTTTATTTTCTCTTTTTTATTGATTTTATTTTTTTAAATATACGACAGCAGAATGTATTACAATTCTTATTACACATATAGAGCATAAACTTTCATATCTGTATAAAGTATGTTCATGTCAATTCATGTATTTATACATGTGCTTGTTTTTTGCATTACAATTCTTATTACACAAATATATCACAATTTTTCATATCTCTGTTTGTATATAAAGTAGGTTGACACTCAATTTGTGTCTTCATACATGTACTTTAGATAATGATGTTTATCACATTACACCATCCTTGCTAATCCCCTGCCTCTTCCTTTCCCTCCCATCTGCCCTATCTAGAATTTGTCTATTCCTTCCATATCCCCCCTCCCTACCCCACTATGAGTCAGCCTTCTTATATCAGAGAAAACATTCGGCATTTGTTTTTTGGGGATTGGCTAACTTCACTTAGCATTATCTTCTTCAATGCCATCCATTTAACTGCAAATGCCATGATTTTATTCTCTTTTATTGCTGAGTAAAATTCCATTTTGTTATATGCCACATTTTTTAAAAAATCCATTCATCCACTGAAGGGCATCTAGTTTGGTTCCACAGTTTAGCTATTGTGAATTGTGCTGCTATAAGCATTGATGTGGCTGTGTCCCTTTAGTATGATGTTTTTAAGTCCTTTGGGTATTGACCTAGGAGAGGGAGAGCTGGATCAAAAATGGTGGTTCCATTCCCAGATTTCCAAGGAATCTCCATACTGCTTTCCATATTGGCTGCACCAATTTGCAGTCCCACCAACAATGTGTGAGTGTGCCTTTCTTGATGTCTATTTCAGATAATTTGTTAGTGCCTTATAGCAACTCTACTGATTTTTGTTTGCTAATCTTGCACCTTGCAACTTTGCTGAATTCAATTATTAATTCTCATAGTTTTGGGTGGAATTTTGGGGGTTTCCTGGAAATTTTATATATATAAGATTGTCATCTGCAAATGATGACAATTTAGATGCTCTTTATTTCTTCCTACTGCCTGATTGCTCTGGATAGAACTTCCGCACTGTGTGGAATAAATGGAGAGAGTGGGTATCCATGTTTCGCTTGAAGTCTTACAGGCAAATCTCTCACTTTTCCCTATTCACTATGAAGTTGGCTGTCATAGCTAGACTTTACTATGTTGAGGTATGTTCCTCCCATTCCTAATTTGCTTAATGTTTTTCCCATGAATGGATGTCAATTCAATCTAGTACATTTCCTACATCTAGTGGGATGATCATACCTTTATTCTTTTCAAGCTGTACATCTTTATGGGGTACATTATGGTAATTCAACATATGTATACTATGTTTATTAATTAAATCAGGGCAATAAACATTTTCATCTCTTCATCCATTAATCATTTTTGCATGTTAGGAATCTCATACTCTCCTAGTGATTTTGAAACATATCAGTTTCACCTGATACTGACCCTTCGGATGTGGTCTTGGTGCACCAAGGTTGAATTTCTTTCACTCCCCCTCCCTCCCCATTCCCCATCTTAGTGAACACTATCATTTTTCTTTCTTCTACAAGATTGATTTATTGGTTTCTACACGAGTGAGAACATGCGGTACTTGTCTTCCTGTGTCTGACTTGTTTCTTTTAACATAATGCTCTCCAGCTCCATTCCTAGTGCTGCAAAGGACTTTGCATGAGCCCCACTTGGCCATGAGCAATGCACCTAAGCAGACAGAGCTCTGCATACTCCACCTGTTGCACCTGTAACTTGTGTGACTTTAATGTCCACCGACATGAGCCTTCCCATGCCTGAGCCTCTCAGTCTCTTGACTTTGTCCTCTACGGAGTCATAGCCACTCACTTCCATGGTCATGCCCTAAATCTGGCCACGAGCAATGACTGTAAACTCCCCAAACTCTCCGTGTCGGGCCTCTCTCCCCCTCCCTTCCCCCTTTCTAGCTCACTCTCTCTGTTCTCCACCTCTCAGTCCTGGCACAGTTCCTGCATCTCCAGTCCACCGATGCCTCCACTTCCAGAGAGTCCCTTACCTCCCCGCGTCCTTCCTTCCTCTTTTCCCAGTTTAAGTTTCCATGGTTATTTATTATGATTCCTTTGCATCACTCTGGCTGACCCTCTGGCCTCACTGCACTGGCTCTGGTCACCCCGGTGCTGTCTAACCCCGTCTCTGCCTCTGCCACTCGGCACACTGCCCTGGAGAGCACAGGAGACTTGCCAGCATGTTCCACCCTCCACAGAAGGTGAGGCCTGCTGCTTCTGTGCTATTCACGCTCCCTCTCAACCAACTCTTCACACTTTCTCCATATCCTCACTGACGCTTGCTTCCCATTACACACACACACACACACACACACACACACACATGCAATTAAAAATCAAACAGCTTCAGCAAAGACCTTCCTCAAACTCTCAGCCCATGTGTACCCAACTCAGAACATGGCTGCCTTCATTGCTTCACAATGCACCAGGTGCACCCTAGCCCCGAGCCTTCGAAGCTGATGCTTCACCACCTGGAATGCCCTGTTAGCCACATGCCCACTAATCACCTCCTTCAAGCTTCAGCTCAAAGGGCACTGAGATAGGCAGCTCTTCATCTCTGCAACCAAAACAGCTGGCATGAACTACAGAGAGCAGGAAGGCTTTATTTCGACTCCTGGTCTCAGAGGTTGCAGTCAATGTTCTTTCATGGCAGAAGGGCCTAGAGGAAAGGCACGCCAGTTGGGAAGCAGAGAGAGGGGAAGGGTCTGGGGACAAGATATATTTCCCAAAGGCACACCCCCAGTGACTTATTTCCTCCAACCATGCCCCACCTGTCTGTAGTTTCCACACCTCCTGGGAGTCCATTCAAATTATGAACCCATCAAATGGATTAATCCACTAACAGTGTGAGAACCCTTCAATCACTTCCGAAAAGCCCACCTTTGAACACTGCTGCACAGGGGACCAATTCTTCAACACATGATCTTTGGGAGAATACTCCTTCTCAAGGAGAAATGAGCACCCTATTTAATATTGAAACTCACCACTCACTCCATGCCCTTTGGTATATTCTTTCCTGTACTATTTTTTCTTCTACTACTTATCACCATTTATCTTAATTTAATTATCTACTCATCTTGTTTATTGTTTATCTTTTCCACTACAGTATAAGTTCCATGAGGGTAGAGATTCTGGTCTATTTCTTTAATTGCTGAATTGTCAGAACCCAAACAATATCTAACATACAAAAGGATTTGATAAAGATTTTTTTGAGAAAAAAGAGTGAGTACTCCCTAATATTATATAATACTTCACAAGAACTTAAAGGTATTATAGTAAAATTGTATTAATTTTTGTGACAGTAATTCAAAAATAAAGTCCTCAATTGCCTATAATTATACGTGCGTATATATTAATAACCATTGCAGAATGCAAAATAGCTACTCCAAGACTTTGATGAGAAATTGTGTTTTGGGGCATGAAATGTGAGAGAGATTGGAGAACCTCTTAAGAAAAGAAATACAATCCTGAGATGTGTGATAGGCCACCTTCAGCACTCTTCCTGTCCACCTTAGCAAGTCCAAGAACAGTGGCCCAGGGTACTTCAGAAACAGGTGTGTGTATGTGTGCATGGGGGATGTGTGTGTGCACGCATGTGTGTTTTAAGAAAATTACATACTGTGCAAATGGTGCTATTTAGAACAGTATTTGGAATCATTATCTCACTGTACTAGAAAAAAATTTTTTCATGTTTATTTAAAAAATAGTCATAAAATGATCTTTCAAATCCTAAATATATAAGATTGAAGGTTCTGAGTCTTTATTAGCTGACTTTTCTTCTAGTGATTTAGGTAGAAGTTATTTGGGATATGCAAATTAGACAATTGCTTCTGATTTTTAATAACTTTTAATTTGAGAGTAAAGTACACATATTTACTACAGAAATTTAAGTTAAATACAGGAAAAAGTTACCCTTAATCTTCTTACCATCTTTGGTCTCTTTCTATGTATCTTGGTCTTATTTGTAATAAACATGTTAAAACTTGATGAAAATGAATGCTTTTCTTTAAAATAATTGACCCAGAAAGTAATGTTTTCATATCACTCCTGATGTAATTTCAGAAAAAGAAAAACATTGGAATTATCCTTTTTTTCAGAACTGTTTTCCAAGTGTACATCACATTTTAAAAATAATCTCATTGTTTCTGACTTATTTTTTATGAAGAAGAATTTGATATTCAGGAAAGCCAAGGCCCATTCCTCAGCAGTGCCATTGTTTTTATGAACCTGCATTGTCTCATTTAGTCCTCCTTGAGACAATCCCAAGAGTAAAATATTATTACAGGGCCTGTTTTACAGATGAGGTCAGAGATCAGAGATTTGAAAGATGAATTTCATACAATCCATCAACTAATAAGTCAGTGAGATTAATCCCATGCTTCTTAATGTCTACCATGCAACAATATAATAAACCTCCTCTGAGACTGAGATTGAGCATAAGTTAAAAGGAAGGTGAAGATATTCCAACCAGGAGAAGGGGTCAGTGGACTCATAGTAAATGACTTGGAGTTGGTCTTGAAGATGGGGAGAGATTTAAGGCTGGATGGAGGATTCTGAGCCTTAAAGACGGGAAGATGGTATTAAAGCACAAGATGGTGAGATTATGAGTAAGAAAATGGTCAGCTTAAATCTTATTTGATGAAAAAGAGCTTAAATCTGTGTTTGATGAAAACTAGTACAGTGCACTGGATAAAACACAGCATTTTAAGTAGACCAGTAAGACTATTGCATTAGATTAGGCAAGGGATAAAGGAGTGTTGAATTAAGTTGGAGGCAGTGGACACCAAGAGACAGATCTCTGGGAGGTGTTTCAAAGCCAGAATTGCTTCACCCCGTAGGGCTGGGCTAAGGCTTAGAGGCTGAGTGAGTGGAGGAGGTAAATGATAGAAACAGGATCCCAAGCAGGCAAGAAGTCTTGAGTGGGAAACTGTTGATCTGCTCTGTGACCTCCCAATTCCCAAAGCTGAGCATGATTTGTTCAGTCCCAACCCATTCTTTGATCATATTTGTCTTGAGACAAGATAAAATTACTTAGCCTCATCCCTTAGCACCTGACCCATAATCTCTCAGAATCTAGACTATGCCCCCGTCCCCTTGTAGGATTTTTGACTTCCAGATTCCTCCTGTCTGCCTGTCTCCCTGGACTTCTAGCATGGCTTCCTCACCCAAGACTCTGCCCTGCCTTCTGGGTGGCAAGGTCCATTTGGAGAAGCTCCCACTCAGCTTCTCTGATGAGTCCTTCACTCTTGGGACATACGACCTCCCCACCCAGCTGGGCCTCCGGTGTTACCTAGAACTGCCTCCCTGTCTCCAGCACCAATGCAGAATGCTTCAGCCCTGCTGATTTTTACCCAACGATGATGTATTATATCAAAGCATGAAGAAAAGCATCAGGATATCTATGAATAGCAAACTTTTCATCAAAATTGGGCATCCCAGTGGATTTCAAAAAGAAAGCATTATCTGGAAAAATTTCACTATCCTACATCTCATTCTTTAATCAATTTTGTATATAGTGTGCCATCTGTTTCACATCTTTCTGTTTATTTCTATTTAACTAAAATTGTAATAAGATCAATCTTTTCACTTAAATCCTATATAAATGTCCTTTGTCCATCATCTTGTTTTTATATTTCAAACATGACCGATTATGACATATATCATTGTGTTTTCAGGGTTTTCTTTTTCTTTCTGTTTTATTTTATTATTCTTGTTATTGTGTGTTTGGTTGGTTTCTTTTGTAGCCATGATTTCTTTTAAGTCCAATTTTCTCAGAATGAGTAAGTCTATATTCTATCAGGTATATTCAATCTATTCATAATTTATTTGTTCAAAACTGTATATTTTGGGCTATGGTCAATTTTAAGTTTTGTCCATTTAAGTTTTGGATGTTCAAATTTTTGTACATTCAAAAATGTTGTCCCAGGCAGATTTGAGGTTGAGTGGCGTGCTTTGCTGGTTTTTTTAGTTCTCCCAGAAAATCCCAAGGTTTTTTTATTTTCCAACACTGGCCTTTGGAGTTGCTAATCTGTTTTTCTCCTTTTACTCATTTATTACACTATGTATTAAATATTTGGCACTGATGAGCTTAAAAATCTCCCAGGTCAACACAGTGAGGTTACACAGCAGTGTTGAGGTCCTGGTGATTCTGCCCTCACCTTCCTGGGCATGTCTGGTCCAGGCACTGATTATGTCCCCATGTCATGCTTTATCAGACAATAATAAAAAGACAATGAAATGAATCCTAATATATTGCAAAGTACAGTGGCCAATGACCCGCAGATAGAGGGTCATTTCAACAGGCAGTTTTAAATGTGGGGCTGAGATTCAGAAGACCCATCACTGGAGACAAAGGTTCAGAAATGGTATGAATGAAGTGAGAGCGGAGGCCGAAAGTCTAACTGAGTTTTGCAAAGGAGAGACCAGAACCAAAGGAAACTGGAGGAAGATCAAGAACCAGTTTTGTGGTCTGAAAAGAAACAAGGAAGGACTTTTAAAAAATAGATTTTTTTTTAATGTCTAGAGAGGAAGTAATTTTTAAATGAGGGTCACATGATTTCTAGAACTTAAAAATTGAACAGTTAAAATATTTTATCTTTGTTTATAATTTTAAAATTATGGAGGAATATATATAGTAATTAAAAAAAATAAGAATTTGTAAAATACAGGATGGCATAGACACAGGGCACCATGTAGCAATATTTAACAATTAAAATTATGCCAAGGTGACACACAAGTATTTCTTTGATGCTATAAACTGAAACAAGGACAGATGTCTCTTTTCCTTCCTGCTAATCCATCCTAGCTGTGGACAGCTGAGAAGGCTAACTTCAAAGGAGGTCCTACCCTAGTGTCCAACTGTCTATTGCTTAATACCAAAAAGAGATACAATTGGTTTAGGAGCCTTTCTAAAGACAATAGATAAAACTGGAAGAAAGGAAGAATGACCAAGGGCAGAAAAACGTGGAGGTCAACGTCTGGAAGCCCATGGTGAGGTGCACTGCCCTTTTCTCTCACCCCTTAGCATTTTCCCCCAAGAAGTTGGAGATCCTGGAAGCTGACCCCCAGAGATGGCAAGAGGCACGACAGGTGGAGTTTTGCAGATGCAGAGTGAGCTACTGAAGTTGGCTGGAAGCGTCAGTCAACATGCCAGACTCCAGCCCAAAATGACTGGCCCAGAGCAAGGGGACCTCAGACAGCCTATGTTTTGGAAGGAACGATTCCTTGATGGGGGAACAAGGGGAGCAAGGCCACAGTGCTTCTGGAGCCAGACAGGCACCTTGAACACGGTCACAGGCTCCAGGATCCCAGCCCCTGGTCAATGTCAGAAGAGTCTCCAGAAGTTGGACAGAGACAATGGGAGGACAAGAGCCACTCCATTCAGAGACCAGGACTCCTCACTAGGTAATGTCCTGGGGATCAATGTAACAAGAAGAGAAAGGAGGCAAGAACCAGGAGAGCCCAGGCACGCGGATTGTTTCATTTGTGCACACACCGATGCTGTGACAAGTGGCACTTCCTCAGAACGGTAAGATTGTGGCTGACTTCCTTTTCTCTTCTTAGCTGTATTTTAATAAGAATCAGAGTGTTTTGACAAAAACATTTTTTATTTTAAAAAGAAAGAAAGGACAAGATTTTTGCAAGCCAGAAAGAGAGTGATTTATAAAGGATTTTTTTTAAAAAAAAAAAAAGCAACTGGATTTGGCTGCTGACCCACTGACCTTCGAAGAATCAGCTTATTAAGGTGATAGGGATGAGCACTCATGCTTAAAATTCTAGGACCATTCATTTTAAGTCTTGGAGCTCTACAGCCAGATCTCTCTCTCTCTCTCTCTCTCTCTCTCTCTCTCACACACACACACACACACACACACAGGGAGCAGAGGTATGACTGTTCCTCATTGTACCCTTCTTCTCTGTACCGGGACAGAGAAGAACCTCTGTGTCTGTCTTGATCCTGTTGGAAATGGGGACCCTTCTCAACACTGCACTCTAGATAGCAACACAAAGACAAATGCCCAGGAACCTCCCCTGGATCCGGTGTTGCAGCCCTGCCCCCTCTGTCCAGGTCACTTGCAGAATTAGGGGCTCATTTGGGGCAACACTATCACGGTTCATTTTGCTTTCAGTTTTTATTTCTGTGAGGCTGCCATTGTATATGACAAGGTAATGATGATGGATTTACTTTTGAATATTTTTAGATACATTCCATATTGTAAAATAAAGTTTTATAGAGATATGCACAACACAGCAGGTGGTTGATATCCAAATTAGTTACAGCTGCCACATTTAAATAAATGGGAAGATGAATATATAATAAGATCATTGTAGGTAGGTAGATAAATGCAGTTCATCAGATGATAATAAAAGAATATAAACCTTGCAATGACCTATGTGTCACTGGATGTTACTATTATCCCACAGCATCAGTTCCTATTTCTAACATTAAAAAGATGATTACAGAGTCCTTGAGAAAAGTCTTAAGGCATAATACAATGCCAGAGAAACAGTGGGTGTTTAAGAAAAGTGAGTTGATACTGACAGTAGAAACAAATTTAGATTATGAAGTTTTATAAATCTGAGTACATATATATTTCTTAAGAAATATTAAGCATGCAACTGGTTTTAAGAGGAAAAGACAGACAAATCCTTGTGAGTTCCACATTAAATATTTAGAGTCTTCTGACCCAGGGACACCTGCTAAGCCATGATAAGAATAATGCACTGTGGGCTTTTCAGAATGGTTCGACTCTGTGAAACATTAAAGCCATTTTACTCTCAAAGGGTTCCTCTTTTAAAAGAGTAAAAGTAACCTCATTCTTCTTGCAGAGTAACCAAAAGGGAAAGCTCTTAGATAGGCTTTCTAAGCGGAGCCGCCCTGTTAGCCAGAAGTGGCGGACACGGTGGCCGCAGCACACCCCTGCCTTCCTGGAGCGCGGGCCAGCTCCGTGTCCATCACGGAAGGGCAGCGTGGACGTGCATGACAGGTGCCCAGGTCCGGCTGTGCAGACCCCCTTCCCCAGTCCACCTCAGCGCCACGTTGTGGAACCCCAGAGTGGGAGGGGACCTGAAAGGGCATCCCGCCAACAACTTCACTGTGCAAATGAGGAGAAATGACAGGGCTGGCCTTCAGTCCCTGAGCCCAAGTGCCGCCGCCGACTGCATTTGGACTTCCCCATCGCCGGGAAACTGCTCTTGGATGATCCTGGCTCTCTCCTTCAGCGCGGTATTTCCATCCCCAAGATCACCCGCGGGTAAGAAAACAAACTCCACAGCTCGGCACCTGTTCTGAGCTCAGCTCTGAAGCACAGCAACACCAACGTGTGCATTCCACAGGCCGCTGCAATGGGGCCTCCCAGAGCCAAGGACTGGGCCTAATTAACTTTGCTCTCTCCCTCTTGGTGCCCCCCCTTCCTCACGTTGCTAGAAATCCTGGCACCCCTGAGCACCCAGCTCAAAACCCCACGTTTCCTGACCACTTCTGATCATAACACGCTCTCCTGCCTCGGGGTTCCTACAATGACATCACATATGACATTCTTTGTCCCACTCAACAGTACAGAACCTCAACTTGTCATTCTAAATCTTGCCTCTGATTAATGTGTGCTGGCCCTGCATCTTATTCCATCTGTGTCTTCTATAGAATCTCGGGTCTACTTTTGTTCTTCTTTTCTCATTTACTATTAGATCATTATCTAATTTTTTAAAAATAAATTTCATTGTGTGTTTTTAAACCTGATATGAAGAGATACATACAGGTGGTAAAATTAGTTACTCATCTACTTTAAAATAAATTGGTATGTTCGGTATGTGTCTCCTTCTGAACAGGACTTAAAAGTCCCAATAAATACCTGGAGTACTAATCCAATATGAATTCAGGAGGACCAGTTGGTGAGGGGGAAGGAGAAGATGAAGGGCCGAGCCGGGAGGCCTACCTGACAGGCACACCTCGCCAGACCCAGGCCTTCACCTCTGGACATTAAGCTCCTGTCACATCCCACACACCAGCAAGTCCCCTGAAATCCCTTCATGTCTTATTTCGCCTTCAGTGACACCATAGAAATCTCCAGTTGTGACCTTTCAGGAACCAATTGTTCCAAGGTATTAAAAGTGCACTCTCACAACTCATCAGCACTACTGGGATGCACAAGGTCAGGAAGCCCAGGCCAGGCTCTCTGCATTTGCATCTGGGAGAAAACAAGCTACCCTGGTTTCCAGTTCAGTGGCTAAAACTCTCGTCACTCTGTTTCAAATACACATTGTGTCTTAGAGGCACAGCAAACATCATATATTCAAGACATCCAAAACTTCCCATTTTTCACTGGTAATTTGCTATGAAACCATGGTGCATTTGTGTTATTTACTTAATAAAGCTGCATTCTTTCTTATAAGGAAAGGTTTATTCCCATGAAGGAAAATTAAATGGGCATTTATCAATTTCTTAAAAAATAATTGCAATTAATTATAATCATCATTAAAATATCAAAGTCTTTGGCCAACAGTTTTCTTATCTATTGTGATTTTCTTTCCTTATACAAATCAGTTTTTTTTCCTTCAATGTTAGCTTGCCAAATAGATAATGTTTCTAAATACCGTGTCATTAGCTGACTTTAATTAGAAATTGTTATAAAAATCACTATCATTTCTCTTGATATTCATAAATACATGTAATTAACAAAATGCACAAATGTTCAATCTAAAAAATAGTGTGGCTTGTGACAATCATCCAAAATACAAAATTTTATCTTTATCATACCTCTTTTAACAGTTCATAAATTTCTAAAATTATTACATTTCTCTTGATCCTATCAACCTGAAATATAAGGAGATTCCACTGGCAACAACAGAACAGCCACTGCTTGGATTTCTGTCCCACTTAAATTCCTAACACACCAGAATAAATATTCCTGGTCATCTTGGTATCCCACATGAATCCAGGCCAATTTATACTTTGCCTGGAAGCAAGCTTTGGCATGGAGTTTTATCCAAATAAATAATAAATCTGGCGACTGAAAAGAAAGCAATTTAGATCTCCATCATAGCATCTAGGAAATACTCAGGAACTATAGAAAAATAAAATGAGCTTTCTCCACCTGTCACTCAACTTTCTCAAACACAGCAGATGCCCATTGCCTTCTCAGACGCCCTTTCTACTCCAGCTCTCTCCTCTCTGTCCGCTCTGCCCAGAAGCCCCTTCATAGCGATGATCAGCTCACCAAGGATACTCCCAGGTCCTGTGGAAGGGAGGCTGGAGAACTGACCCAGTTTGATACAATCCTCCTGACAGGCAACAGACACCAAGCACTTCCCGGTCCTCTGCCTGGAAGTGTGGCTCTCTGGATCCTGAGGGTTAATCTTAAACTAAACTGGCAGTGCTCCTGACTCGATGTTTGGGACCACACTTGCTTCTCTTCCATGCTTCAACGGTAGCCTCACATCACCAAAGTAGTGAACTGCTGAAGAAGAACCTCTTTTGTTCCTAGCACTTTAGAGATCCTTTGAAATACCATTGTTTTCCACATTGTTGCCTTCTTTGCAAAGAACACTGGCACAAGATCAGGAAGAATCCAAGGAAACAGTAAAAAGAATAAAAAATACTTAGGTCAAAAGAAGATATCAAGCAGACCCCAATTTTCTCTTCTCATATTGACCCTGCAATACTGGACCAAGCCTTTCCTACAAGAACTGGAAACAAATATCTGGGGATATGTATTACAGGCCTTTAAAGTGCATACCTTTGGCCCACTGATTGTGCACCTTGATGATAATTTATGCACAAAAATGTTAGAAACATACTTTTTTATAGTGAGATGTAGAAGGAGCCAAAATATCCAACAATAGGAAAAGGTTCAATCATGGTACATACTACAATGAAATATTGTCTAACTAATGGCAAAGAGATTGATCACTGATTGGATAAGAAAATGCTCTTCTCTCAGTCAAGATGGATATACATGATATAAAATAGAAACCCTTTTCTTCAAGTTAATCCATATTTGATTAGTAAATAAAAACACTCATTAAGAGCAGACTCACACAAACTAGGATCTTGTTCTGCTTTCTGTTGAAAATGTGGCCGGCTTCTTCTGTTGTCCCTAGTAATCCAACCCTGGTCCCAAATGTTCACATCCCACACAGAAACGCTTAAGTCTGTGTGTTTACTAAACCCTCATTTCTTGCACAGTGATTTAGCTTCATTATTCAAATACGCCTTTTGCCATCTCACCTCCCACTCCAAGCAACTTGGGGAAGCTTCTGTCCCACCCAGAAGAGCTTCATACTTATGTGTCCTTATGTGATATTGCAGAACTTCTTATGGCTTTGCCCTTCTTTCTTGAGTGGTCAGATTCTTAAACCAATTCAGCTCTAGCCTCTCCTAATCTGGGACCAGGAGAACCAGACCAGAATTACAGAGAGTCATGCCAATAGCCAAAGGAAGGGCTGATTTGTGAAAGTGCTAAAATAGAAATGAAATAAATGTTGAGACTTGGCAAATCATCCCTTGCAGACTCGCCGTGCCCTCAAGTCAACAGCCCCCTCTCCTGCAGCCTCGCTGTTTTAATGAACATTTGCAGTTGTAGGCAGATAAAAGTCAGTTGCAATCATGTGAAATTCCAAAAGCTAAGTGACAGAGCTAAGTGAAGTGCAGTAAATTTCATGCCTAAATTTTAAATTCTTTGCCTCCTAAGAAGTTGTCTGACTTTGCATATAGAAAAGAAAGCTGAAGAGAGAACAGCAGTCCTATTTGTGATGATTATATCTACCTTGACATAATTTAATATCAAGTTAAATGACTTTGCCTAGGTCACACAGGTAAGTGACAGAGCTGGTATTTCAATCCAGGCAACCTGGCTCAGACCCTGTGTTCTTAACAAAAATCACACTATTTTTACCTGGTTTTGTTTTCTTTCATAATATTGACACTGGTTTGGCAAACAAAAGTAAATTACTGAGTAACTGTTTCTCTGCGCTATTTGTTCTAACAGACATTTGATTTCTCTCCACCTCCACTAAATAAACTCTAAGCATTTATTTAGAGAACATTGATTTTAAAAGATGCCAAATGATTAGCATCGCTATGTCGCCGTGTACTCCTTCTAGTCCTGGGGGGTGGATTGCACGGTTGTTTTCAGTTCCTGTGTCTCCTCTTTGCCACATGACTTTGCAGCTCCTGTTAAAAGGCGAGGCATTTCCTTCCCTCCGGTGGCTAAGCCAGGTGACTTCTTTAGCCCATGGGATATAAACAAGACAAGGCTTGGGAAGTGCTTACGCCACCAATTTGTTCTCTTACACTCTGTCATGGACAAAAAAAGAACATATCCTGAATAGCCCACTGATCCCAGAAGAAGAGGAGACCTGGAGCAGACCAGAAAGAACCTTACTCCAACCTTTTCCCAAGTCCCACTTCCATCCCTGAGCCCCCAGCAGATCTCAGCTGCAGGAGCAAGAGAATTGTTGATTGTTGCCTGTCACCGAGCTTCAGAGCAGGTTTTAATCAGCATCAATTTGGCCCAGATTACCTGACAACAGTCCGTGAGGACTTATAAAGTCTCAGACTCTGACCCAGGCCTGATAAAGTGCCCCCCGCCCCATAGCCTAACCAAAATATTTTAAAAGAAAAATGTTTTCATTGCCCTTTGAGAGCAAAAAGATTGTCTCTTAGAATTTGTACAAAATTTGTACTTTTTTGTTATGAACAACAGAAAAGAAAACATGAAGAGGAAATACAGAAGGGAGTGTATACGGCTTCTGTTATTTTCTCCTTTTTAAAATATTTGATATGCTTTCTCATTATGAGCACAAATAAGGTGAGGGGAGAAATCTTGAGAAATTATTTTCCTCTTCATTTCAAGAGGGGCAGTTTAACTAAAATATGTGAAACTGTGTAGAGGGTCAGGGAAGCAGGAAGCAAATTCCTGGGTCCTGCAGAAGACAGGAACAGAAGGAGAGCAGGCCAGCAGTGAGCACAGGAGGCAGCAAGACCCCCCCAGATGGATCAGAGAAGTTTCTGTTGGAAGTGAGAACTGGAAAGCCTCTTCTGCTCGTGTATAGTGCACGTACCTCTGAGCTGGCATCTCCTCAAGGTGGACTCTGAAAGCATCTTCTCATAGGAATCGTTTCTCTTACACTGTGATTAATTTTCTAGTGTGAACGTTGCATTGAGTCATTTGTTCCACAAATTTTATTTGGCACCTACACTGTCCCAGGCACTGTATTATGGTAAGTAATAAACTTACGCCATGAGGGCAATATCATTTTGGGTGGGGAATCAAATTTTCAAGCAACAACTTACAAGTCATCTTTCAGAATATAACCTCTAAATTCAGAACTGTCTTGTTCAGTACTAATGTCCACCAAGTATATCCGAGAAGCTAAAGGAAGTCGTGGGTTAAAAATAGATGGGTTGACTAATTTTTCAAGGAAACTACAATGAGATTACTGCATGCGATGAGCAGGTCCACGTTGTAGAATATGTGATTGATAAGCTGGTCAGGGAATGCCTTCATTCCAACTGGCTGATGTTACAGCAGACACAGCCAGGAGCTTCAACAGGCTCTCAGCTGAGAAGCAGCCAGCTCTGCCTGGTGTTTCAAACACCTGATGGCCATTCAGGAGAATTCATTTGATCTCCAGCTCCATCTTCAATTAAATCCTGTCTACACTGAGAATCATTTTCAGAAATATCTCCAGCACATTTTAGATTCTAAAATGGATGATTTACACGACGGAAGTGTGGAAAGCGAGTCTGAAAAGTCACATACTGAAAGCCAGAAAAGATTTCCAAATGCCTAACAGCTTGTTGAACTGGGAAGACCCTATTTGGGATAGAGTGAGGGACTTTACTGTCATGCCCATAAATCCTGTCCAGGGATAGAGCCTATCTCATTAGATCAAAGTGTGAACTAATTGACTCTTTCCACCTAACAGGATCTATTTCAGAGCTTGAGCACCAGGTTATGTGAAAATGAGAGGGAACAGCAGAGTAAGGAGTAAAGGACTTAAAAGCTGTAATGATGTTCATTCCAACCGAGGGGCAGCAAATTGAACCCAACATGGTCCATCTAGGTTCTGAAATGGATGATGCCGAAGATGTCATAAAGAAGGGATCTGAGAGATAAGAAATAGTTTTGAGAGAGAAATTAATTATGGCATTTTTTTAAATTTAAAAGCAGAGAGAAATAGGAGTGAGTCAGTGGACAATCACGATACTCAGCACCAAGATTTTAGAAATCAGACATGATGCAAAATTTGAAAGATAGATTACATTCCATTAAAATGTTATGGGAATCAAGGCTGGAATGGAGGCTCAGGGGTAGCGCACTTGCCTAGCATGTGTGAGGCACTGAGTTTGATTCTCAGCACCACGTATAAATAAATAAAATAAAGATCTATCAACAACTAAGGGAAAAAATATTTTAAAAAATGTTATGGAAATCTATACATCTTTAACTATCTATCTCTATTATAATGTCCTCATAAAAACACTAAATGCAAAGATGGATAATTCCATCTTGTTATTCAAATCAATTCAGTTAAATTTTATTTAAATAATAAATGTTTGTTATATGGTGGATATTTAAAACTTCCACACAAATAGACAAGTAAAATAAAGCTCTCCATTCTTTGTATCAAATGTTAGTTAACAATCAAAGAAATCTATCAAACCCTACACACCATTGTTCCAGAGATGACCTTGGCATGTCAATGTTAGACTATGAGTTTTACCAAGAAAAAAAAAGTGTATTTATAAACTTCTTTTGAACCAAAAATTAAAACTTGTAATGAAAAATTAGTTTTCAAATTTTCTTTGAGATACATGTGAAAAGGATGAATACCGGCCTAGACAAAATTTTAGGTTTTAAAAAGAACTAGCTGGCATATGGGTAACTTTTTATCTTTTCATTTGCAAACAGACACCCCCAGATGTGAAAAGGATATTATCTCCCAACTCAGGGAGGGCTGGTTTCTGCATCTGTGAATGAATATGTCCTACCACCCGGGACAGCACAGGTATAATGGACATTTGAGAAATAATGAACTTGATCTAAGAGAAGACTATGGCTGACTCCTCATGTCCATTTAGAAGAGGTTAAGTATGTGAGTTTATGCTGAAAAGTGAGCTTATTAGTTAAAGCAGAAAAAAAAATAAATGAATAGAGAATGATTTATAATATTAAATAAAACAAGTGCACAAAGATCAGTTTTTAAGCCAGCTGTTATTCAACAGATGTTATTTATTCTTTCAGGTCTACAAATATGGGGCAAAGACTTACCATGTGCTCCACGCTTGCTGGAGTATCAGAATCAGTGGATTTTGAAATTATTTTTTAGATTCAGAATGGTCATTTCAATAGTCTCTGATCATGTATGATTTTATTTGTCCAAAATCTAGATTATACTCTTTCTACAGCCCATTGCATGACCTGAGGCACATAAATAACTTCATCACATGGTAAAAATGGTGACTGGGAGTACATGACTCCAGAGGTCTCTTTCAGACTAATATCCTACACACTGGCAAAGAAGAGGAACAATAAATTAAAAAATCAAGTTAAAACTATAATGCTAAAGTTAGTTTTCACTTATAAAACATTGAAAATGAGCTTAACAATCTGGTAGAAAATTTAGTGAGAGGTAGAAAATGATGTCCAGCACATACCACATCGGGATAGTATATCCTTTTATATAAAGTAAATTCCCTCTATATGCAAAGGAATGTACTTTTGAGAAGTTGGTGAGAAACAGCCACCATGGAGCCAGAAATTCATAGTAACAGAACACCAGAGAAAAATACCAGAGGTCAGCTCTCCCATATGTGACAGCAACCACAACAGGATGTTCTTCAAAGCCCTAAGAAAACGAGACAGATCATATGTGTGTGCGTGTTCTCCATGAAGCTACTTCGATTTCAAGATTTCCATAGAATTCAGGTGACATTCTGGAGTTAAATCTTCCTCAAGAGCACCAAGGTCCGCATGAAATAACTTGACAGTCCTTAAGGCAAAGTTATCTTCCATATCAAGTGCAAAGAATCATCTAGCTTCCAATCAGAGATGTGTCCCATTGTGCTGTGCAAATCATTTGAATGCTTTGCTGTCCTTTTCGGGGTGAATAAAAATTTCTTTTATGGAGGTCACAAAAAATGCTCACAAAAATTTAAAAAGGATCTCCATTTTATGTCACTATAAGGTTTATAACAATATATCCATCAAAGCCAAAATATGCCACAAAATAAAGCATCTTAAATGAAGTCCCTTTAAAGTCTCGAGTTGCCTGTATTTGTTATTCTAACAGTAGCTTCAGGAATAGTGACATTAATTATTGAACTGAAGGTAGATGAATACATTCTTCATGTGTGATAAAAAGCACTCTGGGAGCAGAGTCGCAGTCCAGAATCCCTTCCGAGCACCTGTGCCTGCGTTCCAAGCTGCTTTCCCTGTCCTTGAAGAACCACCTGACACCAGCAAAGTCCCTCTTTTCTAACCAGAGACTTGACTTGAAAGAGAATTGAAAAATCCACCTGCCGCCTAACTTTGTCTACTAGGCAGTTATTAAGTCAGTAAATTAAACTCACATGGACAACCTTTGTGTTTCCAAGTGCCATATTGAGAGAAATCCCAGTTCTTTAACAAACACATTACTGAAAACCTCTTTTGTTGCCTTCCCAGCAAACGCCACTTAACGTAGCCTTTCCTTGTTTTGTGTAGGAGCATCTGAACACACTGCAGTTGGAAATGAAGAAGATATCGCTGCCATTTTCTCTGCAGCAGAAATTGAGCCTCAGACTTTGAGAATTTTCAGAGTTTCAGTGCCTCTCTGTGAGAAAGAGAGGGACTTAATGAATTCAGGTGAACAATGGCAAAATTCCATTTGGGGACAGTAGATTGGCATGCAAGCCATGAGCAAACAGGCTCCCATTTTCAGTGAAGTCATTTGAATTAACTATTAGAATTTCATGACATAATAGTTATGAAAATTGGAAAATCTCATCAGCAAAGTAACTGTTTTATTTTCAGTGGAGAAGTTCTGAGATGACATAATGATGGAATGGACTCTTTCAAGGCCCCTTCCCGTGTTGTGATCTTGTGCTTTTCTTCATTGTTTCTATCTCCCATAGAGTAAATTATCGTAACCATCTCTGCCTCCTTGGTTCAAATGAACTTTATTTCGGAATCACTATGGAATCACTCTGCATCAAAGGACACCCCTAAATATTTACCTATGGCTCTTGTCAATAGTTTTAAAGAGCAGATGTCTGCTTGGTAAACTGTGAAGTGGATCTCCATTACCCTGTAAGTTTGTGTTTTGCTTCCTCTTCCTCCATCATGAACACCCCTCCAACATTTTATAATACCTAAGTCTGCATTTGTTTAACTCCACCTTGCTTTCACAATCTACATAAATTACTGATAAGCCACTTACGACAACATTGCTTAAAATATACTGATGAGAATATTAGGTCCTTGGTATAGTGATGAAATTTTAGAGAAAAAGACTTCCATGGTCAAATATATTTCAGTAAGCAGTGTAGCAACATTATTTTAGGTACATGGAGGTTTAAAATGTTGATGTGTGTTATGACTCACCAGAAGAGAACTAGAGCAGATAACGTTTCCCAGTTATTGAGGGTTTCTTCCATGGAACAACTCAGAAGGACTTTGAGCTCTCTGGAACACACTGAAATCCCAGGGAAGCAGACTCCGGAGGGGTCTCCCTCACAGCCGGAGATTCACCAGCCCCTGTGAACCAAGGCGCACTGAGGCTGGCCCTCGGGCCAAGCATCCAGGAGTCCCCACCTCAAGCCCCTGACTTCATTCTCCACAGATGTGTGTTCAGTTGATCAGTAAGGCTGAAGTAAGAGGAAAAATGGGCAGTATTTGAATCCAAAATACAACTGTTTGAATATAACATGATCTAGAATAAACACGGTGGGGAGATTTTAATTTTAGAGGTGCTGTTTGCATTTCACTCTAAATACACCTTACTGCTATCTTTCTACATTAAAAATTCATTTTATTCTATATAATTTAATGAATCTGAGAATCACTTGTTTAATGCTTACTGTATACCAAGAATTATGCAAGAAATTCAATAAATATTTGATGATATTATTAAGTGTGATAATAATATTCAATGATGTAAACTATTTTACAGGTACAATACAAATATTTTATTCAAAGCTAACCAAAGTAGACCTTGTTAAATCAACAACCTAAAACAAATCAACTATGGTCTAAAGAATTGAAATGAGATTTTTAAAAATCTCTTTGGCTTATTCCCATGAATGATGATAACTTTTTGCTAGGTAGTTATTTTCTTGTTTGTGTATATTTGCAGTCTTTAATATTTATCCACATGTAATTTTTTTTCCCCTTTGCTACTGCGGATTGAACCCAAGGATGTTTAACCACTGAGCTACATATCCAGCCCTTTTTATATTTTATTTAGAGACAGGGCCTCACTAAGATGCCGAGGCTGGCTTTGAAACTCGCAATCCTTCTGCCTCAGCCCCCTGAGTCACTGAGATTACAGGTGTGAGCCACTATGCCTGGCTAATTCTGGCTAATTTTTCTTTTCTAATAACCAAAATGTTCATCAAAATAGAATGTGTGGGGCTGGGGTAGTAGTAGCTGGGTGGTATAGCACTTGCCTTGCATGCATGAGGCACTGGGTTTAATCTTCAGCACCACATAAAGATAAATAAGTAAAATAAAGATATTGTGTCCATCTACAACTAAAAAAAAAAAAATATTATGTGTGACTACACGTGGGGGCACACTCCTGTAATCCCAGTAGCTTGGGAGGTTGAGATGGAAAATTGCAAGTTCAAAGCCAGCCTCAGCAAAAACAAGGCGCTAAGCAACTCAGTGAGACCCTGTCTCTAAATAAACTACAAAATAGGGCTGAGGATGTACCCTGAGTTCAATCCCCAGTAACCCGCTCAAAAAAATATAGTATGTGTGGAGGCTGACTCTCCTAGACCACAATATCCCCCCAAATATTTCACACTTTAAAAGGTACTTGAATTACTTCAGGCCAGAAAAACCTCCTACACCACCCAAAGGCAATGTGCAGAACATCAACAAAATGGTTCTAGAATCTCTCTCTCTAAGTCTATTCAGCAGTGGACAAAGCCCAGAACCATTAGTAAAAACTGATGCTCTGTATTAACTGGCCTATGAAAATTGATACAGCCTCCGGCTGTGACTAATTTATAATCTGAGAAATGCTAATAACATCTGCTGTTTGCATGCATGATGCTTTGTTAAACATTAAAAAAAAGAAAAAAAAAGATTTTATTTTCCAAACTAAAGAGACACTGTCCTCTGTGGTTTGTGTAAAATAAAGCATTGAATCAACGCAGAAGACATCAGCAGTGATAAAAGAGCCCAGGCGGGTGCAGGAAGGGTGTGCTGGGCTGAGGACTTCAGGCAAACATTATCATATAGATTGGTCTTAAAGTCAAGTAGAAGAATCGCCAAGGAAGCAGGCAATTTCCACCAGGAAGATAGAGAGATGAAGGAGGAGTACGTTAGGTAGGAGATTCAGCTCTATTGCTACGGTTGCTCAATCCGCCAAGCAGGCTTTGAGGTCTTTTACACCAAGCCTGGGGTGAAGTATTTGGTAAATTAACTGTTATTAAATTTCAAGTTCATTGTCCTCATCCAAATGTGTCTGCAAGAAGTTTTAATAAGTTATGCATATACTAGATAGATGAAGATGTACAGGTAGTACTCACACTGAAATCTCTGGTCTGCTAAACACATTTGATTCCATTTTTATCACTGCAAAGGCTCAGCTAGCTCACTAATGTTTTGAACCAAAGAAACATATTTCATCCACAGAATTCTGTATTTCTTAAACATTATTATTAATCCTGGAACAGACCTGTTGATTCAGGGAGGTCTGGGACTAGGTGTTCTCCTAACAAGGAAAAACATTTTAGACCTAGGGTCCAGAATCAGACTTAAATTTCAGAAAATCCTAAGATTCTAGCAGCAGCTATAAAGTTTTAACACACTCAAGCCTTTTAAGTCAAAGAAATCCCACGATACACCTGAATTTAGATTTGAGAGAAAAGAAACTGTGCATCCGAGAGAGGTAGAATATAAATTCTCACACATGAGATTTTGCCCTCTATCAAATAAAACCAAGAAACATGGGTTCCAATAACCCCAACAGATGTCATAAAGTACGAATTGGTGTGGAACTGTATCTAAACATATACTCCAGTGTGTTTTTTAAATTTGGAAAATTTCCTTTCACACTAGCGATTTTTTTAAAAAAAATAACCTCATCCCCATTAGGTGTGGGAATATGTGTGACAAATCAAGCGTTCCCGCTGGGAGCTCTTTGATTAGCTCTCCTTTTTAGTTTGTCCAGTCTGTGGAAGGACCACAGACTGACTGACAGTCACAGTGAGAAGGAAGAAAATACCCTGACCAGAAATGTGGGTCAATGTATTTCCTGACTGCTCGGGAGCAACTGGCATGAAGGCATTTGGGGAAGAAATGCTTCTAAGGTTGAGCTGTTAATAATGGTTATATTTCCTCTTTACTCACAGCTGAAGAGGAAAATGCTATATACGGAGTGTGTCAGGAGCTGCACCACAGTGATAGAAAGGGCTTCCTCGGTTCTCTGGGACTCCACAGTCACTTTTTACACCTTTCACACAATGGTTTCAAGTATTTCTAGATCTGGTTTTGATGTTCCAATATGCTAACATATTCTTATTTTGTAATGAAGGATATAGTCTTGGCTATTGGAGATGCTAAACCTGGAGAATATTTTTGGCTTTTTTTTTTTTTTTTTTTTTTTTTTTTTGTCGGGGGAGTACTGGGGATTGAACCCAGGGGTGTGGGAAGCCATTCTCACATGTGATTGGGCACCTCCCGGATTGGGTGTGAGGCGTTCTGGCCAAACTGTGTCGGAGCTATCCCCACCCTCTCGAGGTACGAGAGCCTGTCCGTGTGGGGGTGTGACTGACCACTGACCCTGAGGCCAATCACTGACCCTGACCTTGGAATGCTGCCCCCCTCGACCTTCATTGGATGGAATTTTCCCCTGAATTTCTTGTTCCCCAATAAAAGGCCACTCCCTGCCGTGCTCTCTCTCTCTCTCCTGCTAGCCCTGAGTAAGCCTTGCTGCCCCACCGGGTTCGAGGTGAGAGCCAGAGAAGTGAGAGCCGTCTCGGACCTGGTCATAGAAAAAGGTAATTGAGTCTGTGTGGTTTATTTTGATCTCACTAGTTAACTTCTATGCCACGAACCTCTTTAATGAAACCAGCGTGCTGGTCGCCTGGTGGAATTGGCACAGTCTAGGTCTACCAATCACTGTCTTTTCCTCAGATGATACTTTCAGACAGCCAGCATGTTTATCATGGGACCAACACAAAGGTAATTGGGCACTGTAGCCACAGGGGTGCTTAACCACTCAGCCATATCCCCAGCCCTTTTTATTCTTTAATTTTGAGACAGGGTCTCGCTAAGTTGCTGAGGCTGGTTTTGAATTTGTGATCCTCCTGTCTCAGCCTCCCAAGCTGCTGGGATTACAGGTGTGCACCACTGCTCTGGGCTTGGAGAATCATTTTTGATTAATTGATTCACTCATTTATTCCTACCCCATTTCACTAGGTAGATTGCTGAATGGTGCCAGTCAAGGTGCTAGATGCTAGTAACACAGCTAACAAAACAAAATCCTGTCCTCAGGAATTTCAAAGGGTGGCAATAATTGTTCATATACTCAAGCAAGTATTTATTCACTGCCTAATACATGCCAGTATGATATATGCCCTTAGATGATGGTATGTAATATAGTATAAAACTATTACAATTAATCATAATAACATGCTATATGATGATAACTTACTGACCTGTGTTAACATGCTCCTACCACTCAGCAAAAACACTCACTCTGGTTGTCCTTGCTCACTGCCTCATAGTCTTAGAGTGGAACAGGTTCTTTCTAGGTCCCTTAGCTTCCTTTTCTCTCCTTCCCCGGCTGCCCGGCTGACCTCTTTCATCCTCAGGGGTTCAATTTTGCCAATGACTTCTGATCAGTAAAGCAGGCTGGAATCCATAGGTCCAAATGTCTACTGGGTTTCTCTTTGGTATGCACTAAGTACAAAATACAAAAGTTGGCCCAGTTTTTCCCCAGACACCTGATTGAATTCCTGTCACCTCATCTCAGTAAACGATCCCTCCCTTAATCCAATGTTGATGCCTATTGCTGGGAGCTTCACCACCCTCTTCCTCATCTCTAATATATAGCTCGTCACCAGATTTCTTTTTAATTCTTATTAGTTGTACATGGCAGTAGAATGCATTTTGACATATCGTACATACGTGGAGTACAGCTTCCCATTCTTGTGGTTGAACATGATGGGGAGTTTCATGGGTCATGTGTTCATATATGCACAAAGGAAAGTGTGTTCAAATCACTCTGTCAGTCTTCCTTCCCTTCACTCCACTAATCCAAAGTCCTTCTATTCTTCCCTGTCACCAAATCTTATTCATTCTATCTGTAAATATATTTCAGATCCACTCATTTGTACTTTTACTACATTTCCTCTCCTATTACCTGAGTTGAACACACCATTATTCTCCTCTGCTATTACCTTAGTGGAATCCTCTACTTGGTTGTATTATTACAATAATTTCATGATCAACCTTCTTTTATCCTTTATTACTTCTTACCCCAAATCCCTCCCTCCTAAATAGTAAATATCTTTATAAAACTTAAATTTCTTCTTGTCATCCTTTTACTTTAAGCCGCTCAATATCTTCCCATACCAAATAAAACAGGTCCAAACTCCTCACCATCATGTATAAGGCCCTGCATGGCCAGGACTTGCCCTCTTTTTCATCCCATTCCAATTTTTGTTACAATATATAATATCACAACGGACATTTCTACATTGACCTTATATCCTGAGACCTATTTATTCTAGCAGCTTTTCAATGGCTTAATATCTTTAATTCATTATTACGTCATCTGTGAATACAAAGAATTCCACTTGTTCTTTTCAACCTATAAGATTTGATTACACTGGCTACATCCTCTACTTTTCTAAACCTAATACACTGGCTACTCCCTCTAGTAGGATGATAATAAGAATGGACACCATTGCTGTGTTCCTGCTTTTCAATGGGAAAATGTTCAGTCTTTTATCAATAAGCTGGGGTTAGCTATAGACTTTCATAAATTTATTTAATGTACTTGAAAACATCCTCTTTAGTTCCTAATTGCTTGGAGTTTTATTATGTGTGGCGGTTAAAATATATCAAAATACTTTCCTGCATCTGTTGTGATGGTTGTGCTTTCTCCTTTGCTCTGTTAATATGGTACATTACATTGATTGATGTTCTTTTCAAATAGCAAACCAAGCTTGCATTCCTGAGATACAAATTCTACTTGACATGATTTATCATCATTCTCTACCGCTGGGCTTGATTTGTTACTATTTTGCTGGGAATTTTTGCATCTATGTGCATTCAGAATATTCATCCTTGATTTTATTTCCTTTAATGTATTTTTCTAGTTCACATAACAAGGGAAGACTCATATCATACAGTGATCTGGGAGATGCTCCCTCCTCTATTTTCTAAAAGAGGTTGAGGTTGAGACATATTTTATATCTTAACCAGATGTTTGATTGACTTTCCCCTAGAGTCATCTAGTGAATTTTCTCTATGAAAAGTATTTTAACTATAAATTCAACTCTAGATGGATATAAGATTAGTAAGATTTTTCTGTTTCTCCATAAGATACGGTGGTACTTGCGTTTTCTCACAGAATTTATTGGATTGTTTTATTTGCTGGATAAAGATGTTCATAATGGGCCTGGGGTTGTGGCTTAGCGGTAGAGCGCTCGCCTCGCACATGTGAGACCCTGGGTTTGATTCTCAGCACCTCATAAAATTAAATAAGTGAAATAAAGGTATTGTGTCCAACTACAACTAAAAAATATTAAGAAAAAAAAAGATGTTCATAATGTTCCTTATTGTGTTTTTTATTATGTATGATCTATAGTGATACCTAATCTATTTTATTTCTATTTCTGTAATTTGTGTATTGTTTTCTTGATCAGTTTAACTACTGGTCTATCAATGTTATTGATCTTTTTAAAGAACCAGTTATTGTTCTATTGGCTTCCTCTATTTGTCCCCTCTTAATTTTGGTTGTTATACAGTTTCCTTCCTTCTACTTACTTTGGATTTAATTTTCACACCTAACTTCTTAGTGTAGAAATTCAGATCGTTGATTTTAACCTTTTTTTTTTACTGTTGGTCATTCAAAACATTACATAGTTCTTAATATATCATATTTCACAGTTTGATTCAAGTGGGTTATGAACTCCCATTTTTACCCCGTATACAGATTGCTGTATCACATCAGTTACACTTCCATTGATTTACATATTGCCATTCTAGTGTCTGATGTATTCTGCTGTCTATCCTATTCTCTACTATCCCCCCTCCCCTCCCCTCCCCTACCCTCCCCTCCCCTTTTCTCTCTCTACCCCCTCTACTGTAAATCATTTCTTCCACTTGTATTATTCTTCTCTTACCCCTCCTTTCCTCTTATATGTGATTTTGTATAACCCTGAGGATCACCTTCCATTTCCATGCGATTTCCCTTCTCACTCCTTTTCCCTCCCACCTCTCATCCCTGTTTAATGTTAATCTTCTTCTCAAGCTCTTCGTCCCTACCCTGTCCTTGGTTACTCCCCTTATATCAAAGAAGTCATTTGGCATTTGTTTTTTAAGGATTGGCTAGCTTCACTTAGCATAATCTGCTCTAATGCCATCCATTTCCCTCCAAATTCTATGATTTTGTCATTTTTTAATGCAGAGTAATACTCCATTGTGTATAAATGCCACATTTTTTTATCCATTCATCTATTGAAGGGCATCTAGGTTGGTTCCACAATCTTGCTATCATGAATTGTGCTGCTATGAACATCGATGTAGCAGTGTCCCTGTAGCATGCTCTTATTAGGTCTTTAGGGAATAGACCGAGAAGGGGAATAGCTGGGTCAAATGGTGGTTCCATTCCCAGCTTTCCAAGAAATATCCATACTGCTTTCCAAATTGGCTGCACCAATTTGCAGTCCCACCAACAATGAACAAGTGTAACCTTTTCCCCGCATCCTCTCCAGCACTTGTTGTTGTTGGACTTCATAATGGCTGCCAATCTTGGTGGAGTGAGATGGTATCTTAGGGTGGTTTTGATTTGCATTTCTCTGACTGCTAGCGATGGTGAGCATTTTTTCATGTACTTATTGATTGATTGTATGTCCTCTTGTGAGAAGTGTCTGTTCAGGTCCTTGGCCCATTTGTTGATTGGGTTATCTGTTATCTTATTGTCTAATTTTTTGAGTTCTTTGTATACTCTGGATATTAGGGCTCTATCTGAAGTGTGTGGAGTAAAGATTTGTTCCCAGGATGTAGGCTCCCTGTTTATCTCTCTTATTGTTTCTTTTGCTGAGAAAAAACTTTTTAGTTTGAGTAAGTCCCATTTGTTGATTGTAGTTGTTAACTCTTGCGATATGGGTGTCCTATTGAGGAATTTGGAGCCTGACCCCACAGTATGTAGATCATACCCAACTTTTTCTTCTATCAGATGCCGTGTCTCTGATTTAATATCAAGCTCCTTGATCCATTTTGAGTTAACTTTTGTGCATGGCGAGAGAAAGGGATTCAGTTTCATTTTGATGCAAATGGATTTCCAGTTTTCCCAGCACCATTTGTTGAAGATGCTATCCTTCCTCCATTGCATGCTTTTAGCCCCTTTATCAAATATAAGATAGTTGTAGTTTTGTGGATTGGTTACTGTGTCCTCTATTCTATACCATTGGTCCACCTGCCTGTTTTGGTACCAGTACCATGCTGTTTTTGTTACTATTACTCTGTAGTATAATTTGAAGTCTGGTATCGCTACATCGCCTGATTCACACTTCCTGCTTAGCATTGTTTTTGCTATTCTGGGTCTTTTATTATTCCATATGAATTTCATGATTGTTTTATCTATTTCTACAAGAAATGCTGTTGGGATTTTGATTGGCATTGCATTGAACTTATAGAGAACTTTTGGTAATATCGCCATTTTGATGATGTTAGTTCTGCCTATCCATGAACAGGGTATATTTTTCCATCTTCTGAGGTCTTCTTCTATATCTCTCTTTAGGGTTCTGCAGTTTTCATTGTATAAGTCTTTCACCTCTTTTGTTAGGTTGATTCCCAAGTATTTTATTTTTGGGGGGGATATTGTGAATGGAGTAGTTGTCCTCATTTCCGTTTCAGAGGATTTGTCACTGATATACAGGAATGCATTTGATTTATGCGTGTTGATTTTATATCCTGCCACTTTGCTGAATTCATTTATTAGCTCTAATAGTTTCTTTGTAGACCCTTTTGGGTCTGCTAGGTATAGAATCATGTCATCTGCAAATAGTGATAATTTAAGTTCTTCTTTTCCTATTTTTATGCCTTTAATTTCTTTCGTCTGTCTAATTGCTCTGGCCAGTGTTTCGAGGACTATGTTGAACAGAAGTGGTGAGAGAGGGCATCCCTGTCTTGTTACAGATTTTAGAGGGAATGCCTTCAATTTTTCCCATTCAGAATGATGCTGGCCTGTGGCTTATCATAGATTGCTTTTACAATGTTGAGGTATGATCCTGTTATCCCTAATTTTTCTAGAGTTTTGAACATAAAGGGATGCTGTACTTTGTCGAATGCTTTTTCTGCATCTATCGAGATGATCATATGGTTCTTATTTTTAAGTCTATTGATGTGGTGAATAACATTTATTGATTTCCGTATATTGAACCAGCCTTGCATCCCAGGGATGAATCCTACTTGATCATGGTGTATAATTTTTTTGATATGTTTTTGAATCCGATTCGCCAGAATTTTATTGAGGATTTTTGCATCTAGGTTCATTAGAGATATTGGTCTGTAGTTTTCTTTCTTTGAAGTGTCTCTGTCTGGTTTAGGCATCAGGGTGATGTTGGCCTCGTAGAATGTATTTGGAAGAGCTCCCTCTTTTTCTATTTCCTGAAATAGCTTGAAAAGTATTGGTATTAGTTCCTCTTTAAAGGTTTTGTAAAACTCTGCTGTATACCCATCTGGTCCTGGGCTTTTCTTAGTTAGTAGTCTTTTGATGATTTCTTCTATTTCCTCTATTGTTATTGGTCTGTTTAGGTTGTCTATATCCTCCTGACTCAATCTGGGCAGATCATATAACTTAAGAAATTTATCTATGCCTTCACTATCTTCTATTTTATTGGAGTATAAGGATTCAAAATAATTTCTGATTATCTTCTGTATTTCTGAAGTGTCTGTTGTGATATTGCCTTTTTCATCCCGTATGCTAGTAATTTGGGTTCTCTCTCTTCTTCTCTTTGTTAGCATGGCTAAGGGTCTGTCGACTTTATTTATTTTTTCAAAGAACCAACTTTTAGTTTTGTCAATTTTTTCAATTGTTTCTTTTGTTTCGATTTCATTAATTTCAGCTGTGATTTTAATTATTTCTTGCCTTCTACTTCTTTTGCTGTTGTTTTGCTCTTCTTTTTCTAGGATTTTGAGATGAAGTATGAGATCATTTATTTGTTGGTTTTTTCTTTTTTTAAGGAATGAGCTCCAAGCAATGAATTTTCCTCTTAGAACTGCTTTCAATGTGTCCCATAGATTCCGATATGTTGTGTCTGTGTTTTCATTTAACTCTAAGAAGTTTTTAATTTCCTCCTTGATGTCTTCTAAAACCCATTGATCATTCAGTAACCTATTGTTCATTCTCCAAGTGATGCATGATTTTTCCTTCCTTCTTTTATCGCTTATTTTCAGTTTCATTCCATTATGATCAGATAAGATGCATGGTATTATCTCTACTCCTTTATATTGTCTAAGAGTTGCCCTGTGACATAATATATGATCTATTTTTGAGAAGGATCCATGTGCTGCTGAGAAAAAAGTGTAACTACTTGATGTTGGGTGGTATATTCTATATATGTCAATTAAGTCTAGGTTGTTAATTGTGTTATTGAGTTCTATAGTTTCCTTATTTAACTTTTGTTTGGAGGATCTGTCCAGTGGTGAGAGAGGTGTGTTGAAGTCTCCCATGATTATTATTTGGTGGTCTATTAGACTCTTGAACTTGAGAAGAGTTTGCTTGATGAACATAGCTGCACCATTGTTTGGGGCATATATATTTATGATTGTTATGTCTTGTTGGTGTATGGTTCCCTTGAGCATATGTAGTGTCCCTCTTTATCCCTTTTGATTAACTTTGGCTTGAAATCTATTTTATTAGATATGAGTATGGACACTCCTGCTTGTTTCCGCAATCCATATGAGTGGTATGATTTTTCTCAACCTTTCACCTTCAGTCTATGTATATCTTTTCCTATCAAATGCGTCTCCTGTAGGCAGCTTATTGTTGGGTCTTGTTTTGTGATCCATTCAACTAGCCTGTGTCTCTTAATTGGTGAGTTTAAGCCATTAACATTTAGGGTTATTATTGAGATATGGTTTGTTCTTCCAGCCATATTTGTTTATTAATGTTACTAAACCTGATTTGTTTTCCTCTTTGATTACTTTCCCCCCTTTACTGTCCTACCTCCCACTGTTGGTTTTCAATGTTATTTTCCATTTCCTCTTCCTGTAATGTTTTGCCAAGGATTTTTTGAAGAGATGGTTTTCTAGCTGCGAATTCTTTTAACTTTTGTTTATCGTGGAAGGTTTTAATTTCATCTTCCATCCTGAAGCTTAATTTCGCCAGATACACGATTCTTGGTTGGAACCCATTTTCTTTCAGTGTTTGAAATATGTTATTCCAGGATCTTCTAGCTTTCAGAGTCTGTGTTGAGAGATCAGCTGTTATCCTGATTGGTTTACCCCTAAATGTAATCTGTTTCCTTTCTCTTGTAGCTTTTAAAATTCTCTCCTTATTCTGTATGTTAGACATCTTCATTATAATGTGTCTAGGTGTGGATCTCTTATGATTTTGCACATTCGGCGTCCTGTAGGCTTCTAGGATTTGGGATTCTGTTTCATTCTTCAAGTCTGGGAAGTTTTCTCGTATTATTTCATTGAATAGATTGTTTATTCCTTTGGTTTGGAGCTCTGTGCCTTCCTGTATCCCAATGACTCTTAAGTTTGGTCTTTTAATGTTATCCCATATTTCTTGGATGTTCTGCTCATGGTTTCTTAGCAGACTTGCTGAGCTGTCTATGTTCTTTTCAAGTTGAAATACTTTGTCTTCATTGTCTGATGTTCTATCTTCTAAGTGTTCTACTCTGCTGGTAGTATTCTCAATTGAGTTTTTAAGTTGGTTTATTGCTTCCTGCATTTCTAGGATTTCTATTTGTTTGTTTTTTATTACCTCTATCTCCCTGTGAAATTGATCTTTTACTTCCTGTATTTGTTTATGTAGTTCCTTGTCAAAGTGATCTTTCATTGTCTGATTTTGCTGTCTCATGTCTTCCTTGAGACTCCAGATCATCTGAAGCATGTATATCCTGAACTCTTTATCTGACATTCCATCTGTTGCAGCTATTACCTCTTCTAGAGTTGAGTTGACCTGCATTGCTTGTGGTCCTTTCTTTCCTTGTCTTTTCATACTGCTCGCGTTTCTTTCTGCTTGGTGAAACTGTTGTTTTTTTGAAATTTTCCCCCTATTTATTTATATTGCTCTTGTATAGTTGGGAAATCTCCCTTGCAGGGCGGGTAGTGGCCGTGCTCCTCCTCTAATTAGGGTGATCTGTCTACCACGCTGGTCGGTCGCAGGTCTGCCCACCCTGCGGGCGCAGGTGGCGGCTCTGCTCTGCCCCCACTCCAATTGTGGTGATGTAACTACCACGCCCTGGGGTCGTTGGTCCTGATCCGGATGTGGACGGCGGCTCTGCTCGGCCCCTACTCCAATTGGTGTGATGTGTCTACCACGCTGGCAGGCCTCTAGGCCTGTTCCGCCGGTGGGTCTCAGGTCTGCCTACCTTGCGGGCTCGGGCGGCAGTTCTGTTCAGCCCCCACTCCCAGTGGGGGTACCTGACTGCCTCTCCAACGGGTCGCTGGGCCTTTTCCGGACACGGGCGGCAGCTCTGCTCCACCCCCACTCCAACCAGTGTGACGTGACTGCCTCGGTGCTACTTGTCCAAAACGCTGGCAGGATACCGGGCCTGTCCTGCCAGTGGGTCGCAGGTCTGCCTACCTTGCAGGCTCAGATGGCGGCTCTGCACAGCCCCTACTCCAAATGGGGTGACTTGGCTACCGTGCCATCGGGTCGCTGGTCCTGTTCTAGGCGTGGGCGGCTACTCTCTTCGGCCCCAGCCGCAGTTGGGGTGTCGTGATACCACGCCGGCGGGTCACTTGGCCTGCTCTGGGTGCAGGTGGTAGCTCCACTCTGCCCCCCTGGCCCCCACAGCACCCAGCAGGACCCGGACCGAGAAGCAGTCACTGCAGGTTCCCCAGCCCTGGGCCAAAGCAGCTTCAGGAGCCAGAACCCGGCCTCTCCGATCCCGGCCACGCTCCGCTAGGAGCAGGCTCCAAGGAGCGACCCCCGCAGGTTCCCCAGCCCCAGGCCAAAGCAGCCCCGGGAGCCAGGGCCCAGCCGCTCCAAGCTCTCCGAGCTCGGTGCACACTCCGCTGGGAGCAGGCTCAAAGACGCAGTCCCTGCGGGCTCCCCAGCCCCGGGCCAAAACTGTTCCGGGAGTCAGAGCCCAGCCGCCCCGAGCTCAGCGCATGCTCCACTTGGAGCTGGCCTCAACACGCTGTCTCCGCAGGTTCCGCAGCCCGGGGAACCAGAATCCGGCCGCTCAAAGCCCGGCGCACGCCTTGCCAGTTGCAAGCCCCAAGGAGTATTCTCCACAGGTTCTCCAGCCCCGAGCCTGAGCGATCTGACTGCGAGACACAGGCAAATACCAGCCTGAAATCACCTGTTCCGTAGCTGAATGAGCTGAGATCAGTAGAAAACAGGGATGATTACATCAGCTCTCCAAGATGGCGCCTGCTGTGCTCCTCCGTGGTCCGACCGGTGTCGAGAATCGAACTGGACCACTTCTCTCCTCTGTCTCAAAGCCGGAACTCAGCACTAAGCACCGCCATTGCACCACTGGCAGGAGCCCCCAGAATCCGCATCGCTGCACTCCCACTCCGGCACCTCGCCGCTTCCCAGCGTGCGCCGCAGACTCCAGCTGCGGGGCGGTCCACCGATCAGGCAATGCGACCCTCCGTGCGGAGAAATTGCCCGCGACCGAGCCCCCGCAGCCGAACCTCGCGCGATGGAAATCCGTCCACTAGATTCTGGAGCACCTCAATTTCACTGGAAATTCCCAACAAGATAGCCTTCAGCTGTTTCACCTCGTCTTTCTCCCGCACAGTGACGCGGCGCACTGGGGTGATGCACTCCCTTCGCCGCCATCTTCCCCTCCTCTTTTAATTTTCTTTATGTTGCTGATCCGCTACAACAAATTTCTCAACTTGCTTCTCTGAAAATTATTTTCATTTGTCTCTATTTTGAAAAATATTTTTTGATAGGCAATTTCACCCAGAAGGGTATTTTTTTTCCAGTTGTTTAAAGATGTCATTCTATAGTTTTCTGGTGTGCATTTCTTCTAATGAGAAGTGATGGTCATTTCTATACCTGTTTCCTTACATGTAATAAGTTTTCTCCCTCTCTGGGTTCTTATAAGATTTGTCTATATCACTGGTTTTCAAAAACATGATTATAAAATACCTTAAAATAATTTCCATGTTTTTTTTCCTTTTGCCTGCTACATGCTTGGTGTTTCTTGGGTATATAGATTTATAATTTTCGTCAAATACAGAAAAATTTTGGCTTTAATTTTTTTAAACATTTTTGCATCCTTCCTGAAATTCAATTCAATATTTTATACTGTTTTATGTTGTCACAAAAATCACTAAGGTTCTATTCATTTTTTAACTTTGTATTTTATTTGCCTCCATTTGAATTGTTTCAGTTCTTATGCTTTTAAATTTAACTAATCTTTTTTCTACAGTGTCTCATCTCCAACCACCAGGATTTTTTTTTGAAATTTCTTATACTAGATTTTTAGCCCTAGAACTTCCCTTGTTTATTTTTTATGTCTTCCATTGCTCTCCTAATAATGTTTATGCTTTCCTTTATAATAATAATATAATATAATAATAATTAAAAATAAAAATTATTTTCTGCTAATTTCATTATCTCTATTCAGGATATGTTTCTATTAGCTTGTTTTTTCTCCATTTTCTTGTTTCTTCATTATCTACTAATTTTTATTGAATACCTGACATCATGATTGTTAAACAGTTCAGAGTCTGGACTTTGCTTTATTTTTATTTATTTATTTAGTACCAGAGATTGAACCCAGGGGACTTTATCACTGAGTCACAGCCCCAGTCCTTTCTATTTTGAGACACATTTGTCTCACTAAATTGCTTAGGGCTCCTCTAAGTTGCTGAGGCTGGCCTTGAACTTGTGATCCTCCTGCCTTAGTGTCCCAGTTGCTGGAATTACAGGCGTGCACCACCACACCTGGTCTTGCTGACTCCCTTTAAACCTCACTGAGTTTTATTTTCCAGGAAGTTAAGTTATCCTATCAGTGTGGTCCCCTCAAACCCTGTTTTTAATCTGAATCCTCTGAGTGTTCAATAAAGTTTATCCATGGTCATCTAGTCAAAGCATAAACTATCCCCTGTGAATGCTGAAAGACATTCAACTTGGAGCTGTCCAGCAGTTCTTCTTTCCCCAATACCACAGGATTTAACAAGAAGAAGAAGAAGAAGAAGAAGAAGAAGAAGAAGCAGCTTATAATTCGAGCAAAGAACCAAGAGAATCCTCGTACAGAATTCTGCAGTTCTTTCCTGCATATTTGCCTTTTCTCTGGACTCTTGCCTCACAGATTCTAGATGCATCAACCAACCACCTCAACAACCCAGTGAAACTGCTTCCCTCCGCTTGGAGCTCCTCCCTGTAACATGTTCTATAATTTGTCTTCAAGCAGAAAGTCAGGGCAAGACCGTCTTATTTGCTTTCAATGATCACAATCCTCACTTGTAATTTTCTGGGACCGATTCTGGTACTAACTACTTTCCTAGTCATTGTTCAGTTGGGGAAACTGATATAACCCAGGGACTTCAAATAGGCATGGATTTAACACAGGAAAACAAATGACTACCATGCCATTAAGAACAATGACAGAATGGATGTCAGGAAAGTCCACAGCTAGATCTAAGCTTTGAGAAGTTTGGGAAGTTGCAGAAACTGTAAGAAACCACAAACAATAAAGGTGTCCTCCTCCATCACAAAGACAGGTGACTTTTAGGAGAAAAGCCTGATGATCCCTGCAAAGAAAAAAAGTTTCCTGTCTTCAGAAGCCCATGCATTTTCCTATCACTGACAAAGACACAAATACAGTATCTCTTTGTCATCTACCCTCTACGTGTTACAGAAATGCTCCTCACTGGAGAAGAGAAGAGAGAGCATGAAAGGGGAGGATACTGAGCTTTCATCAGAGAATCAGCACCAATAGAACAGACAGTCAGAACCAAGTCTGTTCAAGTTCCTGATCTGCCACAGTCATCCACATAATTAAAACAAGTCACAGGGATGTGTCAGGGGTCCCCAAGGCCATCATCAGCCTGGACGATTTGCTAGGCCTCACAGACCTCAGAAAAGCTGTCACACTCACTCTATGGTTTCTTGTAGTGAAAGGCTACAGATTAAGACTCAAAGGGAGGAGCCTCAGGGAAACCAGATGCAAACTTCCATTCACAACTTTGTGACTCCCAGTGGAGTGGCCCAGACAGTGCTTGATTCTCTCAGCAGCAAAGTGCCACAGCACACAGGCAGCATGGCCAGCCAGGGAACACACCCAAGTTCCACTGTCCGAGGAATTTATCAGTCACACAGGGTACAACACCTGCTTGACTAACTTCAGGCACTCAGACGCCAGTTCCCCAGAGGACACACTAATGAAAGGCAGCCCAAACATGGAGGCATGCAAAAAGAGGTATTCACTAAAAATCCTACTGGTGGTACGAAGCATCTGTGCAGACCAAGGCCTTGGGCACACAGAGGCATTCTTCCCACCGAGGCTGCTCCCAGGCCTGAGGGGTCATCTCTGGGAGCCAGCCAAAGCCAGACTGAAGGCCTTTGGGAAAGGTCAGAGCCAAGGAGCCCAGGCCGAGGGCAGAGTCAGACCCTGTGCAGATTTTCTGCACCAGGTACTTAGCTGAGGGACAAATTAGAGGCCAAAAAGCAGCACAAGTTTTACTTGCCACCTTATATGTCATAAGCTTCGTCTACCCTGGGACAGCTTTTGTATTTTACACATAGTCCTATAAGAGCTGATGGTGGCCCTTCACTATTGTTATCTCCACATTATAGGTTCAAAACTGGTAATTTAGATGATAATGGCTTCAAACATTTTTTGTCAAGGGCCTACCACCACCAAATTCTAAATATTTGTCATACTAACTACAGTTTTATTGAGCACATGTCTCACTCAATGAAACAATGTGTTCTGTGCTACTTGGAAACATCTTGATTTGGAATGAGAATCAGAAGTTGATATTCTTTAAAAAAAAAAAACTCATGAAAATATTCTACACACCAGCCTGCTTCCAAGAGCTACAGAGCATAGGTGTCGCTCAGATCCTCTGCTGTTTGTTTTAGCATCGAAGTCATTAACTCTGGTTATTAGATCCTCACAAGAGATGGGAAGGATTACCTCTAATCATAGGCAATGCAAATTACCATGTATGCTGATGCCATTTTAATGTCCATGACAAATCCAGATAAATCATGGCAGGCTTGGTTGGATTTACTGGATTAATTTATGTAATTGTTGGAATATAAAATTATACTGTGGAAATCTGGTCTGAAACCAATGGATGATTTTCACCTAAAGCAATCAATCACTAACCTGCCTTTTCCTCAGAAACTACTCAGGGGTACAGTAACTTCACATCAAGGACTGTAATCTTAGCAAAATCACGAATATCAAAAATAAAACCAAGCGAAGGTTCATGAACATCACTCTCTTGGCAGATCCGATCTGTTTCTCCGCTTAACCTCCTTTTCCTGTCCCTCCTCCCCCATAGAGGAGGTGTCTAAGCCTTTCTCACCTGAGCACTACCTTCTCAAAATATGTGTCCCCATAGGGCCGGCCAAAAGCAATGGAGTGGCACTTTGTATAATGCCCCACACCCAAAGCAAGGCTGGAGCACACAGAAGGGAAAGAAGGATCAAAATAAGAACAGAGTCATGCTTGTGTCTCTAGAGGACTTTTCCCTGTTTCCTTGACTTCTAAGCTTACTAACCCAGAGACTAAAAATACCAATCTGTTCCAGTTTTCCAGTTCTTCCCGACTCTCCCCAACCCAGCCCCCTCTCTGGGAGTATTCCACTCCACAGAGTAAGATTCTAAAACAGAAAAGCAACTATCAACAAGCATTTGAACCCCTCTTTCTAAAACCATACCAAAGCAATATGGTTCATATTATTCATCAGGTCTGATTCTCATTATTCCCTCTGCTCTCGATGCAGAATCAAGATCTGGTTTGGTATACTATTCCCCAGATTCCATTACAACTTGGAGTGTCTACATGGTTAATAAGGTGTGAACTTAGAATTCTGGAAAGGTCGTTGTCTCTTCTGGGCTCTGTCCTCTGTGCTTCCCCTTCGTCCTCCTGCCTGGGACCCAGACAGGATCCTGGAGGTGGAGCCACCAAAATTTCTGCCATTCTATACACTAAGAACCACAAAGCACGTACCAACAGTAGAAGAGTTCTCTGTTATTCTCAGCCCAAACTCCTCCTGACTGATAGACGCGGCATCCCTATTATTTGTAAGTCTGAAGCAGAGCAACGCCTGAGTCTTTACATGGCAGGGAGGCTGTCCATTTCCACGAAGCACTATGTCTCCATAATTGTCAGACAAATTAAAATGTGGTTAATTGTTACATAATGTTCCCAATTTAGTACCATTCCATGTTTATGGCAAAAACAAAGCCATCAAGATGATTGAGCGTAGGCACAAAGACACCCCTAGAAGAGATAAAATCATTATGATTAAGCCATGCCTCATCAGAAAAGGGATGTTGCTGGTTCAGTCATGGTTTATGGTTAGATCGCCGCCGTGGCAGGGCTAGAGGAGAAGGGTGGCAGATTAATTGCCGGGATAATCGACTAGCTTTTAAGTCCGTTTCAGTAAGTCTCCATACAGCGCTTCTGCTGGTACCAAGAGCCAGCCCGCCACAGAGGCGGCGCTGCGCACTGTGCGCACGGCAGCCAGGAGCGCGCAGGACGTTTTGACAAGCACCAGAAAGCACTGCGTGCTACAAAAGAAAATATTTGTCTAGCTTCCCCCTGCGTACGGCAACATTTCCATACTTATTTACTCCTTCTCAAGAGGCTAGACAGTTTTCACCCTGAGTGAGAAAAGAGAACACGAAACATGGGAGTCGGGATTCGCATCTGCTTCTCCCAAATCGATATGCGTCGAAAACCTCCCTGCAATCACCCGGCGTGGGAATCAGGCGATGCCCAAACTGAGGACATCTGGCAAAGAGTGGGGTGACTGTGATCCGAGTGCCCACGTGTGCGGGCCCCTTGCCCTGAGCCGGCAGCCTGCGCCCCCAGGCCAGGGCGGAGCGGGTGTCTGCGAGCTCAGGCGCATAACCGGTTACGCTGGGCACGCTTGCTGCGCACCCATCTGTCCTGTGCAACCAGAATGTTGCAATTACGACGACATTATAAAAGGAGCCGTTGATACAGAGAGACCCGTTACCCAGGGTACCCTTCCGCACCAAAATAAACATCATATTGTTAATTGTGGCTGACATGCCGTTTGCGAAAACACTTGGAGTTATTTGTATTACTAACAGCCATCTGAGGTCTTATTTTATCTCCTTAAATCTGCTGCAGTTTTCTGAATGAATTTTTATGGTCACATTTAAGGAAACAATTAGAAGTGCAAATAAAGAATTCCCTACAGTCCCACTTATCTCTTTGGATCTGAACAGGGGTAAACAAGCTCAGGGCCTGTCTCCACCGTGAAGACAACCCAATCTGGTAAAGTGGGGCAAACCATCCAAATTATCCCCTTCCAGAAAGAGGATGTAACTTGAAAAGTTAACCTTTTCACCTCTGATGTTCTTGGAGTTTTCTGTTTAGTCAGTGAGGATTGGCCTTTAAACCAGAAATAACACTCCTCCCCCTCTCTGCAGGAAGACACTAGGATCCTCCTTCTCCACAAATGGAGCTGTTTTTCTACTCTATTCATCAAGGTTCAGGTTGTCCTCACAGTTTTTTTTTTTATTTGTTTTAATTAGTTACACATAATAGTACAATGATCTTGACATATCATACATTTGAATCAAATGGGGTGCAATTTCTCATTATTCTGAGTGTACAGGTTGCTTATGCAGGTAATTGAATTCTGTGTATGTAAGGCATCTATGTATATTCAAAACACTGTTGTCAACATTCCTGGAAAGCAGGGCCTGTTTATAAATATGGCTTCATATAAGTAGGAAAATAGGAGTAGAATAACCAGTTCTAGTCCCAGGCATGACAGAGAATCAGTTGCCAACTCTGCCCTCCAGCCAGTGGAGACAGATATAGAAATAGCAATAATGCAAGCAGAAATGGATGTGTCATAAGAGAAGTAAAAACAAAGTAAAAAGGGAAAGGACTCCCGGTGGCAGAAGGGATCAGGAAAGGCTCAAACAAGGAGGCACCTGAGGGGTCACCAGAAAGTCTTTAAACAAGCAGAGAAACAGAGCCACACCTAGTGGGGGTGGGAGGGGAGAAAGGTGGAGAAAGGAGGCAGGTGAATAAAGACCACAGTTTGTCTTGAAGGTTGGAGCCATGAGATGGAATAGTAAAAGCCAAGTTCCAATTACATAGATGAATCCCGTGAAAGCCCCTGGCCTGGAACTGCACACCTTAAGTGAGATGGAAATGGAAATATAAAGTGGAGTAGATTAAAGTAGGGCTAGTCTCAGAGGCCCTAAGAAATTGCAGCCTTATTGGGTAGATTATCGTGGCAATACCCATGGCACTATAATGGTGTCATACAAAGGCTAGAATTACAGTCTGGAAGGAGCTTCCAATGTCAATGGCAGTGAGTGATTTAAATCAGGTTCTCTGAAGTCTCATACACAGTGCTGTGGGAAGACCACACATTCTTTTGATTGGTCCTGTCTCAGCCAATCCTGCAAGAGCCCCAAAGATGTACTTTCCTCCAGAAAATAAATATGCAAATTCATCAAGTAATACAACTCTGGGTCCAGGTAATTTGAATCAAATGGGGTATAATTTCTTATTATTCTGAGTGTACAGGTTCCATAATTCATGGCAATTTAAAGATTAGGATTAAGGTTTCCTCCATCCTTTTTATGATTCTTCAGGGTTACTGCCTCCTTTAAACATCTGTACCTACACAGTACAATTTTCCAGTTTCCCCACAGTTTTACAGCAAATGTCAAAGATAATGAATAAAAAGTTTTCACACAAGAAGACTAATATGTATCAATATAATTGGATTATACCGAATCAAAAAAGATATACAGATGCAGATATGTGTATATATGAATCTATGTGTATGTATGTGTGCATACATGTGAATATATATTCGTTAAACACAATGCCAATTCAGTTTCCCTCAACCCTTGACAAGACGCATTTTCTGTGAGATTTCTTGCTAACAGGCCCTGAGTCGAACTAAGTGCTCGAAAAGTGCATAGAAGTTGTATTTTATCGCAGGGCCCTAATTGAGCTGTCTAGGTTAAAGAAGCCGAGTGTTACAGAAATGTTTATTATACAAGCACACTTAATCTAAAGCTGGGAAGAACATTTCTGTAGCTTCGGGTATAATTTATCCCTGCAAAAGGCAAGAAAAAAGGCCTTTTATCACCCTCTCATTTCAGTGAATTATGTTTATGGAGTCCTCCTACTGCTGTGTATCTGCTTTCACTCCAACGTGGAGGAGCTGAGACCCAAATCCCTGCAGTTGAATCTCATTATTTCCCTCGTTCCCTGCTTCCCATCAGGCCCCATGCCTTCCCCATACATCTAGTGCGGTCACCATTACTTACACCTGCTCTTCCTTATGGTCGCGTGTATTTATACGAGGCAAACAGAGTGTAAATGGATACATCTCAGGACATTTATCTTTTCCGATATCTCTGTTTCAGTCAACTTGCCGTGAGGGACTTGGAATATTTTTTCTTGATTTTTGCTGTTGCTTTCCCCCTCCTCCCTGTTGGTGGGATGATTAAAGGAGAGTCTTCATTTTGCTAATGGAAGGTTTCCTCCTCCTTGATTCCTTTCAATCTTGGTATCAGATGACAAGAGTCACCAGCAAGATTACAAATGTCCTGATTAAGCACAGGAAGAATTAAAGAATTTTCTGCTTTTTATTTTGTTCCACACTGAAACATCAAAAGGTACATTCATCAGAAGGTGTAGTATTACTCAAACCAAGCTATTCATTCATCTCCTATTAACAAAGAGGCTATGCTGCATAATAGATTAGAGTACTGTTTTCTTTTTATATTTTTGCTTTTTAAAATATCTATATTGAGATATGATTTATAGATTTTAAGTTCATGTTTCAAGCATACAAGTCAATGGTTTTAGAATGTTTTTCAATTTGTGCATTCATCACCTTAATTAATTTAGAGTATTTTCTTCATCTCAAAAAGAAACCTTGGGGCTGGGGTTGTGGCTCAGTGGTAGTGCACTCACCTAGCCCGTGCAAGACCCTGAGTTTGATCCTCAGCACCACATAAAAATAAATAAATAAATAAATGTATCGTGTCCAACTACAACTAAAATTTAAAGAAGAAGAAGAAGAAGAAGAAGAAGAAGAAGAAGAAGAAGAAGAAGAAGAAACCTTGTGTCTGTTAGCAGTTGTCAATCTGTTAGCAGCTGTCAATCATTTCTATCTCCCACCTATCCCTTTTTTTCCCCCTAATCCTAGGCCACCACTACTCTACTTTCTGTTTCTTTGACTTTGCCTATTCTGGGTATTTTACATAAATGTCACCATATAATACAGGGTCTTTTGTGACCTGCTTTCTTCATCTGGCATAATGTTTTGAGGTTCCTCTGTGTTGTAACATCTATCTGTACTTCATTTCTTTTTATTGCCAAATAATATTCCACTGTGTAAATATATCATGTTTTGTCCACTCATTCATCACGGATCACTTTTATTGGTTGATGGACATCTAGGTTCTTTCCACTTTCAGGCCTTTATGAATAAATCTGCTATTAACACTTATATACAAATTCTTGTATAGACATGTTTTCATTGCTCTTGGGTAGATACCTAGACTGGAATTGCTGGATCATATGGAAACTCTATTTTTGCATTAGAGGGATTGCCAAACCTTTCCAAGTGAATGCACCATTTGACTTTCCCACCAGAAGTATAAGAGGTTTCTAATTTCTCTCCACCCTCACCAACAATTATTCTTCTCTTTTTTATTATAGCCACCTTAAAGAGTGAGAAGTAGTATTACATTGTGCTTTTGACTTACATTTGCCTAGAGGCTTTTCGTGTGCTTATTAAACATTTGTATAATTTCTTTGGAAAAAATTATAATATTTTGCTTGCTTTAATTATATTTATTTATTTATTTATTAGTACTAGGGATTGAACCCAGAGTATTCTCAGCCCACTGTGCATTTTAAATTGGGTCATTTGTCTTTTTATTATTATTGAGGTTTTTAAAAAATATTCTAGATGCAAGACTCTTATCAAACAGATGATCTGCAAATTTTCTTCTATTCTGGGAGTGGTCCTTTCAGTTTCTTGATGGTGTCTTTTATTTAATTTTTGATTAGGGCTTTAGAGTTATACATAGTAGTCGAGTTCATCCCAATAAATATACGTGCATGAAATATAGTATTGTTTTCAAAGTTTACATTTATTTCGAATTTTATTAAATAAAAGGTTATATGGTTTAATTTGAAACATGCAGACTTCATATAATTATTCATTATCAAGAAAATAAACAAGTTGTCAATGAAAACAAAAAATCAAATTCATAAAATTAAAGGCATATAGTAAAGAAATAATTCTTCCCAACATGAAAAAAAGCAGCTCTCACATACACATGTGATAGTTATCTGAGTAGTTAATTTATTTATACAACAAACCTTCTTTGAGCCAACTATGCTCCCAGCACTCTTTTATAAGCAAAACCCAGAAAACATTCCTCTTGTCATTCACACTCCAGCCAAGTGTGAATCATTCAGTAAAACAAAGAATAAGATATAAAGAAGATTTATATACCCAGAACTTGATCTTAAAAATGTGTAGAAATCTTAATATAAGCGCTACAAATGGAATTGGATCAGAGCACCAAGGTAATAACACTCCCCCCAGCGACACCAGATCCCTCTCTGAGAGCCAACTTTTCTGAGGACACTGAAGAGCGTCCACGGTAGTAAGATTCTGGAGGACACCTAACAGTAGAAAATGAGCCAGATTCAGATTCCATTTCATTTAACACAACAAGCTCTTCAAGCTCAGTAGGAGGAATTGAGGTTTAGAAGTTAAAAGTCCCATGAACAAAGTTAGGATTCAGAGACAGGGAATTCTCCCGGCTCTTCCCACAAGCCCCCTGAGGAAGGACGTAGAACAGACGGAGACGTGGTGGAAACTCAGGCAGGGCTACTGACCCGGCCACTTCTAGAACGCACAGAACTAAGTACCTGCTGAGAAAAGTGCCCAACTCCATGTGGCTGGATTTTCTTAACCCAGTCAAACTTAGAAATCCCGAAAGCAATACCAAGCATGCTCTTAAAGTTAAAATAACTAAACCTTTTTTTTTTTTTTCACAAAAACAAAAATGGTTTCCTGGGTGCTCTTTTGGGGTGCCGGTGGACAGGCCCGGGTGTGAGGAGGACTGTTGGTGGAGAACCCGGCTGCTGTCCAAGCACACCCGAAGCCCTCTCCCTTCGTACCTCCCCCCACAGCTCCAGAGCCGCTAGGTCTCCAGGTCTGTGGTCCCCAGCAGGCAGGCAGGAAGCGTTTTCTGCCTTCCCAGGAAGATGGGTCCCCTGTGGTCCCAAGAGCATGGCCAGCGCAATTGAGGTTTTAGATGCTTCTCTGTTTCCAGCCAATGAAAGAAAGAGAGCCTGGCCCTCATCCCAGAAGCCCCACGACCCTTTGCCTGCCTTACCGGTTCCCATGGTCACTGGCTGTGACAAGGAATCCCACAGCTGGCTCACACAGACCATCTGACGCAGCGAGCACACCAGGGAAGGAGCCCTGGCGTCTGCCACCAGGCCGCCTCCAAACCCAAGCCAGCTCCACCTTGTGCCAGCTTCCCTTCCCCTTCCCCTCCCCACCCCAGAAGTCAGCTCTCCCACGCAGGCCCCAGGCAGGCCCTCTCTGTACTTCTCTCCTGGCACAAGTCTATCTTCACTCTGAAGGTCAAGCTGTAATCCAAATGTGCCCTGGCATCCTTGGGGGCTGCCTCCGCCTGCATCCCGGGGTCACCTGAGGATAGACACTGTACTTCTCCACCTATCTACCCTATAGCTCCCCCTCAAGTCCCAGCCGGAAAAGGCCTGCTGGAGAGTAGTTTTATTATGGATTCACAGAAAGAAAAGGAAAAGGATTCATCCAATGGGTGCATGCCACAGGACAGGCCCTTCCAGGTCTCTGGCCTCCCAGGCTCTCCACCAGGCAGCTGGTGCTCACTGTCTTCCACTCTGCTACTGAGGCTACATGACTAATTTCCTGTCCAGACTTTTAAAGCCAGGGAATGTCCCATGGTCACCCTTTGTCGTTTCTGCCCCATGTTTTATCCCTGGGGAGGTGGCCTGGGCTGTTTCCTCACTTAGGAGCTGTAGCATATCAGCTTCTCAATTGTTTCTGCCTAGGCCTCTGCATCAGCCCTAAGTAACAGTGGATTATAATGCCTGCCCCACGTCCTTTGCCTCTAGCCTAACTTCTGCTGGGTTCCTTTAGATTCTCTATTTCTTACCTAATCCTTCTATTGAAGTCTGTTTATCTCGACACCCGGGGGGTGGGGGGGCAGAGGGCAGCGGTAAGGTGTGTTTTCTGATAGACTTCAGATCACTGGGGGCATACTCATTTTCTCACAGACCTGTACATCATATCCCATGCTCTCAGTTAATGATCACAAAAGAGAAGAGAATTGTCTCTGAGGAGGCGATAGAGGACGACTCCCAAGATTCTCTACTTACCCTGCTTGCTCTACCATGCGCAGCCTCACCCTGTGGAAATCCAGGACTGGGTCCAGGGTGAAATGGGTCAAAACGTAACAGGGTTTTCTTGACTTAAAGGTCAGAGCGGCTGATATAGTCTTTGCCAGCACCACTGAGCTTTTAGAAAGCAAATCTAATGTAAAAACTTGGCAACCTTCTCTGAGAAGATAATAGGTACTGCCTACTCCATCTTGGGGACGTTCCACCTCTACAGGTTAGAATGCCACTAGAAAGAATTTTTCTTCAGAGTCTAAGTAGCAGAACCTCATTCCTCATTGTACGCAGTCACCTCTACCTGGCCCCCCAACATCAGCCTTAAATGACAATAAAAATAACAACCACAGTAATACTATCCACCACTTACTGAGTTCTTACTATATGCCAATCCCATTTTGAATACCTTACCAAATTAAACACCACTAAATTTAGCTACATATGGGATAGCTATGATTATTCTCATGACCATCTGAGAAAATGAAGCACAGAGAAAATATGTGCCTAAGTCACTAAATAGAACGACTTTGGTCCTGCTGTTAGTTGGGCACAGACAAGCACCCCATAGGCCCCAGCCTACGATCCTCAGCTCCACCAGTGAGTGTCTGAACATTGGCTGCTGCCTGGATCCTGGAGTGGACACACCCCTGGGCTGCAGTCACTCTACTTCAGTCTGATAACATGTGGACCTACATAGATGTGCCTGCACAATGTCTTCCATGGCTTCCATGAAGTTCTCCTCCAGAATCAGTAATGGAGCATGACCCTCATCTCTACTAGCCAGGGCTCCCAGACCCTCAGACTTACCAGGTCACCTCCCACAGAGTGACCCTGAATCAAATAGAAAATCCCCAGGACTGGAAGAGGGTGCACTTGCAGAGGGTGTCAGAATCCCCAAACAAGTCCAAGAGTCCGAGGGAATAGGCATCTGTGAGCTTTCAAAGATGCTCTACCTCTGCACAGACTGAAAACTTAAACCTAAAATAAAATTGAAGTAAGGGCAATCAAGGTCGTGGGTCCTAAAAATAATGAAGACAAAAAAGCCAACACACAAACCCATAGGAAGGCAGTCATATTTTACACGTCTAAAAATAACAGTAGGAGTCATTAGACAATTACTGTCCATTTTAAAATACTGACTTTTAAATTTTCTTTCCTCTGTAGTTTTTTATATGATGTGTTTAGTACATTTTGAATGGACTATTTAGCTGTAGGAAAAGACACATGTTATGCAAAAACAAACCAACCCATTCTAGATTTAACACATCTCTTAAAAAAAAAAAAAGCAATCATGAAGATGGCAAACTTAAAAGCTCTGAGTGCTCGGACCCATTTGGCATTATTGTTGTTGTCATCACTTTACAGATGAAAAATATAAGGTTCAGAAAGGTTAAGTAACATCTTAACAAAGAGTATATGTCATGCAGGAAGCAAAAGAGGGTTTTTGCTTAGCTAGCTTACCGGAGATCTACAAATCCGCTCTCACTGGGAAGTGCATTACTCTATGACCAAAACCATAAAGCAGCCTGCGGCCCTGAGGACACATGAGTTCAAACAGTGAAGAACTGTGAATGAAGCCCAGGGCCCGGAAGGTCGGGACGGGTAACAGGATTTGAGGTTGCACCTCAGGCTGCAGAAAATAGAGGAGACACTGAGCTGGCAGATTCTTCTTTGGGCAGAATGCTCCCAGCACTGTTGAAGGCAGAGGTTGGATGGACCCCAAAAGAACTGTTCTGACCCAGTACCAAAGGGACTGCTCTGAACATGTGGAATGCTCTGTGAAGAAATAAATCATCCTGGGATTTCAGGAGAACATAGGATAAGTTTTGTCTTTTAAACCAAAAATTCTTGCTCTCAAGAATTAAGGGAAATCTTAAAAGAAACTGAGAAACATGGTACTGATGTGTGTCAAGTTTATGCCTAACTAAAGAGACACCTTGAAAGTACTCCTATGAAGCACCTACCCTGGGTGCGCCCCAGTCCTATGCCTTGGAGAGGTTGGTGACATTGAGGGATATGTTATGCATTCAACCCTGAAAAGATTAAAACAGAAAGAAGTGCTCTTGATTCTAAGCACTAGGGCTTGATCATGTACTACAACACAGAAGCAAAGAGTTCAAGTGGTGGGACTCTGAGACACAGAGAGCCAGGAATCCTCCCACGTTGAGACATCATGAGCTCCACAGTGAATTAGCCACAGACAGGCAGACGGTCAAGAGTCCAGAGGTTGCCCATCAGAGGGCAGGCAAAAGCAGGCCATAGGAACAGGGCAGACACACAGAAGGCAGAGACTGTGGAGATCCAGACAAACCAGGAATCAGAAACTGGTAAGCCAAGGACAGGAAGGCGCAGCTATCACAGAGCAAAGGAAAACAGATGGCCCAACCCTGGGCGGGCAGCACAGGGCCCAGGTGTCACAGAAGTGAAGGGAGAGGGCAAAGTGGGTGAGAAAACACATTGACAGGCACGGCCAGTGGACGGCAGACTTGTGCCTCTCTGTGCACACAGCTGGCTGAAACTGAGCTCTGATCCCAACAACACAACCCACTGAACCCTCAGTTCTCAAGCTTCCTCTTACTGTGTAACTGAACTTACTTTTCAGTGAATGCAAACACATGTGGTTCTTGAGTGTGTCTCATCCGTACCCATTCATTTAATGTGAAGAAAAAAGTGGCTGAACAGACATTAATATAGCCAGGGGTTTCATGGACGTGGAGAGATTAGAGCACATGCCTACTGACACCCCAAAACAAGGAGGAAGCACTGGAACCTAAAAGGGTCAAGCCTACAAGGTGAGGTTCAGCATGACACAGGGAAAAGTAGCCTGAACCGGAAATCAGAAGCCGGGGTTGACTTTCTGCTGTGCCACTCAGTCAGTGTAGTCACTAAGCCCTCCAGAGAGCAGGTCCCTTATTTTAAAAATAACAAAGATGAGGCTGAGGGTGGGGCTCAGTGGTAGAGCTCTTGCCTAGCATGTGTGAGGCACTGGGTTCGATCCTCAGCACTGCATAAAAATAAATAAATGAAATAAAGGTGTTGGGTCCATCTACAACCAATGAATTTTTTTAAAAAATAACAAAAATATTTCTTTCACTTTAAAATTCTGTTTCTACGAAAGATTTTTCCAAGCATTCTAGGGACTGAAGATTAGAATGTGTTAACCAAAAGAAAATAAATTGTCTAACTCTGGAAGCCTTTAAATATAAGTTACAAAACTCCAGATGGAACAAAGATTTAAATGTAAAATCTGGACAATACCTCTGTTGCAATACCAGAAGAGATCCATAATCATATTTATTCTAATTTTGGAATGAGGAAACTTTTCTAAGCACGACACCAAAACCATAAGAAAAAATATAGCAACGTGAAAATTAGAAAGTTCTTTAGAACAAAAAATGATATAATATGACACAATCAATGCTAAAAACAAACCAGCAGAAATCCAACCCAGATCACAGGCAAAAGACCTAAGTCCCTCATACACAAAGAGGTATTTAAAATCATTTTTTAAATGGTGCCATACCTCCATTGAGAAAATAGCAGAGACCTAAGTAGAAATGCTTAGAAGAAACACAAGTGTCAGGAAACAAGAAAGGTGCTCGATTTCACAAATAGCTGGAAATATTTAAAGTAAACACTGATGAAGTACATGTCTTCACCTCCCAGACCAACAATTCTGGAAAAACAAATCTTCACTATTGTTGAGGATGTGAAGACAGGAATGCTTCAAAAACTTCTGGTTGAAGTCTAAGCAGGGACAGTGTTTTTCAAGAGTGGTCTGGAAATACGAATTCTATTTTAAATGTGTACACCCTTTCTCACCTCAATTCCCCTCCTATAATTTACATTATGGGAAACAAATTATCGAACCAATTTTCAAAGATGAACATTATAACTCTGTGAGAAGATTGAAAGTAAGAAGTAATTCAAATAACTATCAGTAGGAAGCAGGTTGTATAAATCACATTTCTTCTGCTCAATGGAAAACTGTGCAGTTAAGACAAAGAAGGACATTTCTATACTGTTTATACTTGTCTGTATTACTTTTTTCACATATTTATTTTTCAGTTTTAGGTGGACACAATATCTTTTTTATTTTTATGGGGTGCTGAGAATCGAACCCCATGCCTCACGCATGCTAGGCGAGCGTGCTACCACTTGAGCCATATCCCCAGCCCCTGTCTGTATTACTTTTAAAATACTAGGAATAACAAGTGGGTGACAACAATAGATGATCACAGATGGCAAGTAAATGATTAATGGTAGATATTCTCTACTAATAAGGGTACAATTTCATCAAGTTCATTTACTCATGTATATTCAACAGATGTTTTTTTGCCTACTCTTTTGTACAACATTCCATTAGGATAAAATTGTGTAAAGACCTCTTCAAGTTCGCTTCCTGCTGTTCTCGTCCGTTTCCTTTCCCAAATACAATGAACACAGTGGTTTTCACTATTTAGAAAAACTTAAGAGGCTGCCATTTCTCATATAGCAGCAGAATTAATCTTCAGTGTAGAACCAGGAGGAAGGAGGACCGGGTGGAGAAGGTCAGGGCAGCCGTGAAGGTCAGCGGAGGGCTGGCCGGATCGCCAGGGCTGGACCCCGCACCCACGCTGCGAATTGCAAGAGGAAAATTAACACCTCAGACGGTTCACTGCTCTTGAGAACCTCAACTCTTTCTCTCATCACACAACTAAAGAGGAAAAAAGGAAACGGAGAAATGTTCTGCCACATTATGAAGCAACATTCAGCAAAGAGAGATCTGGCAGGACCGGACGCCACCCCGCGGGCTGACGAGGGACCACCAGGCCGGCCTCCGCCCTCCAGGTCGCGGGCAGCGCTGCCCTGGCCCAGCTCTCCTCCCAGCCCGCTGCCCGGCCCTCGCAGGGCTCCCCGACCTCGCGGGCAGCCCCACGGCCCGATGCCCGTCCCAGCGGAGGCGTCCAGGACCCGACCTCCAGGCCCAGGCTGGCGCCCTTCGGAAGGGTCCGGCCCGGCCTCGCCCGTCGTCCCCCTGGGACACCGCCTTGGAGGACCCTTTCTACTTGCGGACCTCCTCTTAACTCATCGGGTGGTCATTAGCTCTGAGCATGCTCGGAGTCTCCCGAGTGGTCACCACCGCCCCCGCCAGCTGCCTCCTTCCAAATCCCAGGGTCCCCACCTCCAGGCTCGGAGCCGGGGCGGCTCCGGCGACCCACAGCCACGTGCGGGACAGCGAGGCCGCTGCCCAGGGCTTTGCTGGGCCTCGGTGAGGATTTGGGGACCGGGAGGACTGGTGCAGAGCCTGCAGGCCAGGGGGATGGAGGTCCTGCCGCCTGGGAGAGAGGAGCCCCGACTCTTCAGCTGCTGCGTGTGATCTACGATCGTTTCGTTATGGTCGCTGGCCCTGCTCTTCTAGTACTGGCCTCCTCCGTTTTCAGTATGACTGGGGACATTTAACGCCCTCTGTTTACTTTCATACCTAAGAAAACTCCCTTTATGTGTGTGACCCGTCCTCCCATTAAAATTCACAGTCCACACCGGGCTTCCGTTTTGATTGACTGATTTTTTCCCCCCAGTGCCCGTTGTTTGGCAGGCATTTAATAGTAATTAAATATTTCTCTAATACGTTCCTAGGACTCTCTGATAATCAACAAGAAGTCACTTTGATTGATAGCCACTGTCACGAAAATAGGGAGGCAGGACCTCTTCACAAATTGCCACGAAGAAGAATTCAGCCGATGAAGCATTCCGAATGAAAGGCTGGTTGCATTTAACCTCAAAGCAGGATTATTTAAAAAGTCAGTGTGAACTTTGATTGTCTGGTAACTATATCAAAGTGAAGAACAGAATACAGATCCTGAGTGTCCCTGAGGCTTAAAAAGAAAAAGCCCCTGAGGTTCCCTTTCTGGTGCTCATTAGCTGGAACTCTTTGGTGGTGTGAAGGATCAACTGGAAATCTATAGCAATAAAGCCGGCGCTGAGGCCATCCTGGCAGGTGAGAAATTAAGACAGGAAGTAAATCCTGTGGGCTTTAAAATAATGAGGAGAAATGGTAAAACCAACAGCAGTGGGTAAAGGGCAGGGATGGCTAAAGAGTCTCCATGGGTCATCATTGGAAAACATATTATTTCAGTATATATTCTCTTGATTTAGTGCCTGCTGCTGAGGTCTGTGGTACCACTCCAGCTAATAAATCATTGCTCTGGATGACAGCCCGAGCACCTGTGTTTTATCATACAGCAGGAGACCTTGTAAATTACCAGGAGAAGCAACTAGTGACCATGCAGCCGAGCTTTGAGAACCAGTCAAAGCCCCAGTCCATTAAGCCCATTTCATTTTATTTGCAGGTGCATTAAAAGAAAGAGGAGCAGTGCAAAAGGATGAGCCCCCGCCTTTTGATTAGTATTTAACAAGAATGACACAGGGCTGCAGGAGCAGCCTCCTAATGGCCTACAGATGGAATATGTCCACAATCAGACCTCACCTGCCTCTGTCCACCCATTGGTCACGCTGCAATTTAGCTTATAAAAGTAACAGGACAACTTCACGGGAGTGGATTTGTGGAAGGCACAGAAACCTTGCTGCTCGCTTTTGTGCCTCCAAGCTTTGTTTTGTAGAGAAATTTCGCTTACGAGCTCTCTCTCCATGTGTCCCGCTTTTTAAAACTTTTGATTCTCTAACTTCCTGTCAAACTGGACAGGAAAAAAAAAATGGGCTAAAGTCAGATATATTTTTTTCTTAGCAAATTTATCTAAGTCATAAGCTCAGTCCTTTTTTTTTAATCCCTACATTTTTTTTTTATTCAAACTACTTCTGTCTTCTTATGATGACCCCAGTATTTTCGAGCGTTCTCCAGAGGAAGAAGAAAACGGAAGTCGGAGACTAAAGGAAATGTGTGTACAACTCACTTAATGGAGCCATCTGCCACAAGATGTGCATCCACAGGAGACCGCCTCCCGTACTGCCTTTCTCCGAGCCTTTCTTGATTTACAGTCTCCTGTCTGTCATTAGAAGAAAATTCAGTGCTCCTAACTCAGGTCGAGATGACATCTAGCTGTGGAGAGCCCTGTTTCTGATTACATAGAGAGCATTTGTCTGGACTGAATCCATGCAGGGCTGTTCTGAGGACACACTTCCTCGTACGGAAGGATTCTGAATACACCTTCCAGGACTCCAAACGCAAAGCCACAAGCCCAGACTTCAGCATGCCAAGTCGTGGGAGAGAGGAGAGTGGAAGCTGCCCTTCTGTAATCATCTGTGCTCGCGAGAGCCAGATGGCCATCACTCAGCAAGAACAGACAGCTCCTCTTTCCTGTCATTCCTTTGGAAACTGAGCTGGACAGGGAGGGAAGATAAACACAGATCTTCCCTCCACAGAATCCCTTCCCACTGAATATGGCGAGAAAGTGGGCAAATATAACTTCTAAAATGGTCCCCACTGTGTGCCTGCCTGTGACTGTTGAGCCAGTCCTCCATTACTCAGGGAGAGTCTGCCATGTCCTGGGTAATTCTCATTCTGTGTATCCTTCATGCGTACTCTGTCATGGTGGCTTCACGAGCTGTCTGCTGCTTCTGGTTATCCCATTGCTAGTGTGACGGCAAGAAGAATCACCCATCAGCAACCCCCTCCCCACAGGCTGTGGCAACGGCACTTGAAGCATGGTTGCTAGAGTAAGTACTCCATCAACTTCCACCTCTCAAAGCTGTCAGCCCAAGATGATGTATCTACAAAGGGATTTCAGAGCTTTATAAGCAAATAATGCCACCTCCAAAGAACATATTAACTGAGCAAACAATATGCCCGGTGGCACCCTGCGTATTTGCATATTCACACAGAAGCCTGCTGCTTGTTTGCCTAAGATAATGAAAGAGCATGGAAGAACCTTCGCCACCACATCCCAAGCACACATGCAGAAAGCACAATGGGTTGATTGAAACTTTAATTTCCTCTTCCTGGGGAGGGGGAAAATCGTCATTTGGATTAATTTAGATAACTCACAGTGTCTGATAAGAGAGGGAATAGCCCCAGTAGAAACTCTTATCAAATCTTTTCTTTGTGATGCTGCTAATTTACTTTAGTATGTTTTACCAAATTTTCCTCAGTGTTGAGTAAAGTTAAGACCTGTAGAAAGACAGGGAGGCCTAGTGATGAGAAAGCTTCAGCATTCAACCAAGTTTTAGAGTAAGGTGAAATCCTAGTGTTGGAAATCAGTCTGGCCGGCTACCTCCCCTCCTGACTGTCCACAGAACAGGTGGGTACACACGTTCACCTGCAGACGAGTCCAAGGCAGCAGGAACAGAGTTCCCCTTTCCAGATTTTTCATCCTTCAGGATGTTCCTCTCAGTAAAACATTCCTGTAAGTGAGTCCATAAGACATCTAGACCAGGCATACACCCACCGATTCCTTTTGTACTGATAGGCAAGAGAAATAATCAGATGCTCAACATTTCCTTTTCTAAGATAATCTGAGTTCAACTTTTTGTGAAAAACAGGAACTGGAATTAAATGGGGAAGAGCATTAATAGAAAAGAAGGAATAAAACTTATTTGCAGGGTAAATGATTATGAATGTAAAATAATCCTAAGGAATCTACAGAAAAACAACCAGAATTGATAAATAAGTTGCAAAGTGAGAATGTGAGGTGAGGTCCATATACAAGAAGGCAAGTATTTCTATGTACTAGCAAACAAGAATGGAAAAAGGCAATCCAAAAATCAATACCATTTACAATAGAGTCAAAGGGAAGACAGCACAGTGTGATGGACAAATCAATGGACAGGAGGAAGTGTCCAGAAATAAACCCACATGTGTGTAGTCATCATTCACAGACAAAACTCCAAGGCAGATCAATGGGGAAAGGAAGGTCTTTTCAACAAAAAGCAGTTGGATAACTTCCTAAATGTAGGGAAAAAAAATTTAAAAAGGATCTTGACTTTTTAATCACCCCATGCACAAAATTAATTTGAGATGAATTATAAGCCAAAATTTAAAACTAAATTTCTGAAGGCTTTCGAAGAAAAAAATGGAATATTCATATTAGTTGAGGTAAGAAAAGATCTCCAAGGGGACAAAAAGGACTAGCCATAAACTACTAACTTCACCAAAATCTAAAACTCATCAAAGGTCAGCACTAAAGAAATGAAAAGGCAAGCCACAGACCAGGAGAGATTTTGCAATGGTCTTATCTGACAAATAACTTACAACATAAATATATAGAGAACTCAGAAATGGGAAGACAAACAACTCAATTTTAAAAAAAAGAAAAAAGTTTAGAATACCCATTTCACAAAGACCAGATGACCCATAAACACAGGTAAGGGTGCTCAGCATCGTCCCCCATCAGAGAACCACAAAGAAAACCATGGAAATGTCCTATGTCTCATTTGGGTTGTCAGTCAGCTAGACAGACACTGGTCATGTTTATATAACCTCTTTAAGATTTATGCATTTTTTGATATGTAAATCTAATTCCAACAGAAAGGGAAAGTAAAGAAAAACAAACAAAAAATACCACATGGAAAATACAGAGGATCGATTCTACATTGTCTATTGTCTGTTCCCCAAAACGTACTGTCATGTAAAATCCAATTGCAAACTAATAATAGGCTTAAAGACCTATGGAACACTTACTGAGTACTAGGATTCCTTTTTAAGTGAACACAGTTAGTAGATTTTTCTCATTTTATCCAAATAATCCACAAGGGCACATTTTATTATCATCACCCCACTTTACAAATGAGGAAACTGAGGCTGGAAGAGATTAAGTAATCTACTCAGGACCACAGAGCTAATGGGCAAAGACAAACCTGCACCTGGCCTTTGAACTACAGCTCTGAGTTCTGAAGTACTGTGGATCGACTGCAGAGCACCTGTTTAGGGCTTTGGAATGGGTTCAATGCCTGTGTCTGAACTGATAAGAAATGTTGATGAGAAAAAGATATATTGTATCTAACAGGTGAAGTAAAGCATACTGGGTTAATAAATTCAGGGTAACATTAATCACAATGATAGTGACAGTTAAATTTACTTGAGCATCAATTTACTTGAGATGTATATGAGACATCTTCTGAGCATTTAAGAATCTTAGCTCATTAAATCCTCACGATGACCCTGAGAGTAGGTATTATTATCTCCACTTTGACAAATGAGAAAACTGAATCAGGGAGAGAATTAGCCATTTGGTCAAGATACACAGCAAGAATTTGGCAGAGATCAACAAGACATTGCAGAAGAACATGTAGAACATGTAGAGGGCATCTGCAGCGTGTTTACATTTCTGCAAACTCAAAAATGGGAGGTTATCATGCAAGAACCTGGTCTGGAGTTAGCCATGCTAAGACTGTCATCAGGAGAAAAGCCACAGCACAGTCTGTCCAGGAGGCAGGAACAGGAATTCAGACATCGGATGGAAGATGCTACCACAGGAGGATGGGGCAGCTGCACATCATAGTGAGTCTCTCTGACTGGGAGAACTTCTTGGGTCCCACAGGTCCACTATCGGTCAACTGACACGGCCTTGGGCTCTAGCCAGGCACGTGTTCTGTCTGTAGCTATTGCAGCGCACAGGGAAGATATAGGTGGAGGGAGGAGGAAAGAGCATGTCTTCCCCACTTGGTGGCTAGCAGTTAGCTGTGACTCTCTCCCTGGCCCGCCAGCCATCAAGGCAACTGGAGACCACCCAGTGAGGTTAAGAAGGTAACAGGGTAACAAACCCATCCTCACCAGGATGAACTGTGCTGCACAGCCTTCCCACGGTGATATCTACCCAGAAACAGCAGCCAAAGAGCCCAAAGAGACCTCACGGGCTGAGCGAGAATGAAGGTGACCGGTCTTTTCCTTGCCTCTTGCACTAGGCTGCAGGCTGGGAAATAGCTATCAGCTCAGAAGGCAGGTGAAAGCACAGCCACCTCTCAGCTCTTGCACTCCAAGGCCACCGGCTGGAGAAAGGGAGCCTGGAAAGTCCAATCCAGAGGGAAGACTCCAAAAGCTTAATAGATTAACCATAAATGTGTACTCTAGGAACAGAACTACGGATACAAACAATGGCAGATTTGTTAAAAAAAAAAAAAAAAAAAACTTTAAAGACATATTAGAGAAACTGTTTTTCACCAATTTTGGGGAAAAATTGATGGTTTCTAATAAACTGGTTGTTATTTCCATGTACTTCTTGAATACAGAGATTCACTCATTAATGACAATGATAAAGACCACACAGTGGCATTTTGCTTTGGTCACTGAAAGGATGAAACAGTACTACCTTAATTATCTTCTCACCACTAGAATACCTGATATAACCAGGTGTGTCTTTAATATAAAACATATGAGTGTTTTCTCTGTAAAACGCCAGTACCTATGTATAATGTGACACTGGAGGTGGCATGGTAATTAAGGGTGTAATTGCTATAACTACTGATGGAATTACTCATATTCCTCTATGCTCCTTTTTCTAATTATCTTGGTTTAATGGAAATGTGTGTTCTTGCATTGAACAGGATGTGGCCATCATTTGGCTGCCTGCCTGGGATGATGTACTGTGTCCGTCCCTTAAATGAACAGGGAGCAGAGAGGTCACCACTTGTTTGCAGGGAGAAGAGGTTTCTGGAACAGAACAGGCAATTTAAATTCATGTCATGAACATCCTGCAAAAGCTCACAGATGGGTTTCATTGGAAGAAATATAACAGTAGGGGGGACATTATCCTAGAAGGGCCAATAGTTTTACAGTCTTCAGACTTTAATGAGAATGACTTATAAAAATAGTACAGAGGTTTCATACTGTTTGTCCATTCTTATGGTACTCGCTGATTCAAAAATGGATTCAAACAGAACCATTTGTCCTGGTTTTTGTTGAACTCTTTATCACAAGAATGAGGCTTAAAAGACTGCTGTTTTAAACTTAATGAAATTGCAAGACTTCTGAAAACACTCTCTCTTCCCCTCCTCATGCATTTTAAATGCTTTGAAAACTTAATTGACCAGCTCTACAATTTACTTATTCATTTATCATCTGACTGGAGAGAAGTTAAGTATATAAACATTGAACAAAAGAAGACAAGGTCATTCCAAACATACCTGATCTCTCCTGGGAGTAAAAGGTACTTTGTAAATCCAATTATCAATATCACAGTCTCGGAATATCACTGATCAGAAGGGATATGGTAGTATGTACACTATTAGTATGTAAAAGTTATATGGAATGAAAAGACAAAGTTGTACAAATTATTTTGATTCAGTCACAGTTTGTAAGATCTGCTTTCAGGGAGTGTATTGTTTTCCTATTGCTATTGATGAATTACCATAAATTTGCTGGCTTAGCACGTCACAAGTGCATTATCTGACTGTCCTTGGAGGCCGGATCTCTACACTGAGGCAGCAGAGCCCCATTCCTCCTGCAGGTGCTAAGGGACAGTCGGTTTCCTTGCTTTTCTGTCTTGCACATGCAGCCTGCGTTCTCTGGGTGTGTCCCCATCAGACCTGTCACCACCTCTCCTCCATCCCTTTTGCCTGCACCTATAAGCCCCTGTGATTACACTGGATTCATCCAAATAAGCCAGGACTGTCTCTTTTCCTCAAGGGCCTTAATTTAATAGCATCTGGAAAGTCCCTTTTACCTAATATAACCATGGGCCACTATTCTACCTACCAGATGGCCTCTTCTTCTAAAAAGAGCCTTTTGCCTCCAATTATTTCAACTTATATTTTTTTAATCAATAACCATTTTTAAAGAGCTAACCATGTCAGAAATTGCAACTTTCAGATTCTGTTATAAAGTACCTGTCACTCTTGTCATTCTTTGGTTTTCTACTTAGTCAATGGATGGATGGTCCCATCATGAATATCAGCATCAAGAGCATAGGTACCCAGGTGTGTGCCTCTAAATTATACACACTGAAATCCACTTTCTAATATCAATCAGGCACTCACATGACCATTAGATCCCTCTTCCTCACCATTCAAGATTTTGACTCATCTACTCTGAGATTTCTGTCTTTGACATCTTTTAACTAGATCTCTTTGTTCAGTGTGCTTTTCGTTGTTTACAGACCACTTCCTATTTGGGAAAGATTTGAGTCCATGGCAATCCCAAACTTTTTCTTTTATCATTGAATACAGGAATTAAAATAAGATAAGAAAACTTAAGATAGAAATATAGGATCCTTTAGATCAACCATTGTTATCATATGCATTTTTACATTTTAGTGCATCCTTTTGCACCCTAGAAGACATTCACGTAAGTGGCGGTAATGAAACACAAAGGGCATAGAGTTTTACTTTTACAATAGGAAAAAGTGTTCCTGAGCAGGAAGATAAATCATATTCCCGAATAGATCCACTCCAACGTACCAGTGGTCCAATCTGTCAAAGATATATATAATTTCTTAGATATATCTGCCCAGATATATCTAAGAAATTATATATATCTGCCCAGGTGAAAGAATAATTAACAAATAATGAGTAATCCAAGTAGTCATGAACCAACAGGACACCAGCCCAGGTGAATTTTTAATAAATAAATAAACGGATAGAGAGATAGAAGGGTGAGCTCATAATATACTGAGGGTCCCGTGCACTCTCAGTGTTCCAGGTCAATCTGACAAGATCAAGTGATACATTATCTTTATTTTTACATTGCAGATTTTAGATTTGGAAATTTAACCGGCATACTGTACAGACGATTTATTCATTTATCAGCATGCTTATCAAGTTAGATAAAAATTTAACCAAGTTCCAATATCATCTAAACCCTGTTACTGTGCTTGTGAATTTTGTACACATCCCTAAAGGACACCTAATAGCACATTCTTTTAGCTCTCTAAATTTTTTCATTCTGAGCACACTTATTGAGTATATACTATGTGCCAGGCCCTGTGTTAGATAGAAAACAGTGATTTAAAAGACAATAATCCTTGCTTTCACGGTGGGTGGAATATATATTTGAGTGAAGTATATAGGTAATACACATAGTTTAATAAAATAGATAATAGGTAGTATTATTTTCCAATGCGGAATAGAAGACAAAGAAAGGAAGGCATATGAATGGTTAAAGGTGTTCGGATATTAAATTTTGGACAGAGTGGCCAGGGAATTCCTCAACAGAAAAAGTAACTTCTAACTAAGATGAGAAGGAAATGAGATGACCTCGGCTTGCAGATGACTGGGAGAAGAGCATTCTATGTAAGGGGACAGCACGTGGAAAAGCTCTAGTGTGGTGCACGCCAAACGAAAAGGATGAGAGAGAGAAATAAAAACAGAGAGTGCAGGAAGCCAGGGGGTGGTAGGTGGCCAAGTCCATGGTCAGCCATGGTTGAGACATGGGCTCTTTCTGTGAGGGAAATGGGAAGGCGCAGAACTGTTCTTGGCAGAGGGTTGACACAGCCTGATCCCTGCTTCACACAGTCAGTCCAACTGCCTCACGAAGGCCACATAACGGGAGGTCAGGGCCAAAGCCCCAGTCCAAAGGACATTGCAATAACTCAGAAATGAACTCTAGGGTCACCATCTTACATTGGTCCAGAAACCCAAACTCAGTCCATGATGATTCCAAACACTGCTGCTGCTTCTCCTTAATGCTGCTACCAAGAACTGGTCCTCCAGCCCTCAGGACCCTCAGATTTCTCCACAGAGAAACACACGGGACTTTCAGACCCAATGCAAGCTCCCAGTCAGTCATGACACAGGCTCTGACCACCATGTTCAAGTTCACCTACTCTTGGACTTGAGTAAGTCATCAAACTTGTCTATGCCTCCTACCTATAAAATCATTAGGATTCACAAGACCAGAATCTACCACAGAGGATGTTGTGAGCATTGAATTTGTTAATGCCCGTAAAGCACCCAAAAGAATCCCTGGTGCTTGGCAACTGTGCAATAAAGAATAGCTGTCATTTCCAGGATGCCGTGATGAAAATCTGCAGCAGCCTCTGGCGGGGATACCAGTGGAAGATAAACTCCCAGCTCTCCTCAGTCACGGGGACTTCCACCATTTCCTTCTCTGTCATCACCCAAGGTGGCCACTTTTGCCTCCCTGTTACAAGTTCTCCTCTACTACCTCTCTCTCAAAGCCATTCAGGCGAAACCCTCCAGACTGGGAGAAGGGAAGTTTGTGCCCTCTGAATTTCTTCTTGAGGCTTTTTCCCATTAGAGTAAGAATGGAGAAGAAAGAAGACACTGATACTGTTTAGTGTTTGTTTTCAAAGAACACACCCTTTCTACTTTGACTTGAAACACCTTGACCATGTCCTTCTATCTTGCCCTTCCATGTTCAGGTCTATAGGTCCACTGTAATCACAATGCAATAAAGAAATGAGCTCAAGCAAATTTAGATTCCACATAGACAAGTCCCCACCCAATCACAAACATCTTTGGGCTATAGGACCGCACAACAACAACAACAACAACAACAACAACACTGCATGAACATTTGAAACAGAGCTTCCAGGGCTCTCTTGAAGTGTTTCTTTACCTTATCCAGAATGAGTAGATGATGTGATTGATCTACAGCCCATGGATAGAGCATTTAAATGTCAATCAGTGCTTCTGAATTTTCCGTGGCATATAAACACATAATAATGCTTCTGGAATTTTTCTAGTTAAAAAGCAAGTTCTCATTTGTGACACACTGGATTATACTAACTAAGCAATCTGACCCCAAAACAGCCATTTGATGAATTCATCTTATTGATCTATTATCTGAAAAAGTAAATATCCTCTTCTTTAAACCTTCTAGTTCGATCTGGTGTTAGAAATCTTTACTCATCATCAAGAATGTTCTTTTTTTTCCTCTCATCTTAAAAGTGATTTCTATATCAAAAATTCTCTCAAAAGACAGACATTTTGACCAAAAAACATTGGATCTTTAAATAAAAATCCTTCATTTAGCTTGTTCCAAAGCAAAATTTCCTAGAGTCTCAACCAACTTGTGAAATACTTTGGTCTTATATACACTTTCACTGACTCCAGGCCACAGCGTTCTAACAAACGAGGTCAGCATTGAGACCAACAGTTCCAATTCAGTAGAAAGCAGTTCTCTCTTTTTCATTTTAATAACATTTTTGCACGAATTCCAAAGTGATAGGGTCCCTGTTATTCTGAGTGCAATGCTCATTACTCATGTCTGCTGGGCATTATGGGATGTATACTTTGGAATAAAGAGGGCTTTTACAATGTCTAATATGATGTCCTTGGCAATCTGTTATTAGCCTGTGTGTCGCCTTGCCAGTTAATCATCCTATTATAGATTCGGAAAATCTGACAACCCAGAGGGATTGAAATGCAGCGTGCTACAAGATTAGAAATAGCTATATGAAAACGAAGGAGGGATAAAAAATGTTGCAGATTGGCCCATCAAGTAAAAGCTTCAAAAGGTTTTTTTTTTTTTTTTTTTTGCTCTGGAGATCCCTCAGTACTTTGACCAGAAAAGAAACAGGAACAACCACAGGAAGAGAGAGACGCCTGGGACTTGGCCACAGGCGAGGGATAAGATAGAAGCCACAGTTTGTAGAGGATATTTTTTTGGGGGGAGCTACCCAACATAATTAAAAACCAAATTAGCACATGCCTCGCTCTCCACTGACCTGCCCCGTCACGCGAGGGCAGCAGGAACTGATGCATCTCCTCGTCAGCCCCAGGACTGCACTGCGCCATCCATCTCGCTGCCTGTTTGAGTGCTGCTCGGTGCCCTGGCTTCTGTGTACTTTGCTGCCATCTCCAGGACACTGTGATCCCAAGAACAGCCCAGCTGGAGGTTATCACTGCCCTAGAGAACGTCTTGGGGTTTTCAAAGGTGATTGTGTAAGAAGAACTATTGCTTTAGAAAAAAATATTTTAGAAACTCAAAATATTTGCCACTATTCATGCCTATGACATAGCAGATACAAAATCTCCCAGTTCTCAATTCAAAACTAAAAGTCCCACTAAAACGAGAGTTTTGTTAGTAACCTGCCAACTTCAGAAGAAATCCTATGAAAATAACACTTCTACTGTCCACTCTGTTAAAGACAATAGAAAAAGACACTTTATCCTGAATGTTTTATTGTTATAACAACCCAAAGAATTTACTGTAGATTGATCTGAATTGAATGTCTTGGATTACTACAAATTCAAATCCTGTTTTAAGGAACAAGTTTTTTGGGTTTTGTTCGTTTGTTTACAAGAGATAGTGCACACTTAAATTCCACTTGCCAGTGGCCATAGAAGAGTGTGAAGATGAAAATGTCGAGAGGCTGGAATTTGTATTTTCTCTAGAAAACACCCTAAATCGGGTAGGGAAGTTCTGAGACTTAAATTTCCTAAACTTCTGTCTAGAGGATGGTTACTGCCAGAGCAAAGCTCTTGACTATCATGTATAAAAAGGAAAACAATTCTTGGGGCCTCCAGGGAAAGCTCAAGATACTTCTTAGCCATGAACAAGCAACAAGTTCCTTGAAGTTCAATGGCAACCTTCATAAGGTGCAGACTGTCACAGTGCCAAAATAGAGGGAGAACAAGCGTTGGCACGGACTGCTTGTGCTTGATCAAATAATATAAAAATAAAATAAAATCACGACTATTATTCTATTGATAACATTCAATTTATTCATGATACATATCTATATTTAAATTATTGAATTTGACTAGACACTTAAACTTTCAGTAAAAAAGTCACAAAATAACACTTAGATCAACTAAGTATATCCTAAATACACAATACAAAAGAATAGACTTCTAAATATAGTTTCAAAGAAATTGTTAACATATAAAGCTTAGGTAATCTATGCTCCAAGTCAGAATTGACATCGTCTTTTCCTCGTTGGGCTGTAATGACTTTATGTTAGGGGCAATGTCCTACTTCTCTGTAACCTCAGCTCCTAGAAAAATACAACCAACTTCTAAGGTTTGTGGAACTCAACTGAAGATACCCACTGATGGTCTGTAACCTTCTAAGGTGGTCTTTTCTAATCCCCTCATAGCCTTCATCTGATTTGAAGCAAAGTGCTACCCCTGAGGCTAGGGCAAGCCCCCACAAGCAGGCTTCTCCACTATCAAGTGAAAACAAGTGGTCTTTGTCTGTCCGCAAGACCTCAAATGAGAGTGTCACACGTTAATGTTAATGGTTCTTCTAATCCTGCTCCCCCACAGGTTGAAGTATAACATGTGGGGGATCAGGAAACACCCCAAGGCAAGCATATAAAAGCAGGCTTTGTTTAAAAAGGGGTGACATAGACTTCTCCAGGAAGGGAGAAGGGGCCTTGGCTGGTCTCCTGGTACCCCAAGAAGTGACAGGTCCTGTCTTTTTTATAAGTCTTAGACTCCCTTTGTTCTCCTGCTCCCTTCCCTGATCTCTCTCCTTCCTGCATGTGTGACCAGGCCCAGGAGATGCTCAGTGGGAGGGCCAAAAGGTGAGAAGCAGCCAGCCCAGGTGGATGGTCTAGGCAGGAACTCCCCACAGGGAGGGACCATCCCTGGGACAGGTCACCTTAGCAACAGCTGGGAGCAGGGGCAGGTTATCTTGATAAGGGCGGAGGAAGGGCTCTGGAGGAATTAACATTTCAATTCCTCCATTCTCTGGATCTGACCCTCGCCTATCTGCCTGTCTAATTCTGGCTTCACTTTAGAAAAATTTTGAAAAATACCTAATAATGACACAATTCAAGTGAAAATAAGGCATAAGAAAAGGAAATAATACACAAGACAAAATCAATGGAAAAAATGAGCCAAAGATCTGTTAGAAGGAAGACCTTGACTCAGAACACAAACCAGGCAGAATTACCCGAGAGGTTGGTACAGCACAAAAAATATATCATAGCAACATAGGAAAACATTCAACCAGACTTTTCCAGAAAACTTCAAGACTTTTTTGAAGAATATAAATGAATGGCTCATAAATATGAATATTACATGAGCTTCATTGGCCATAAATATTGAGGTTAAATTCGCTTTATAAAGTGGTCTATTTCACCCAGACTAGAAAAACGAGCAGTTCTTGAAATTAATACTACTTTTCCTGGCGACGGTCTTAAGAGTAGACCCAAGGTATCCATAAGGCTGTCTCCCACCTCAGATTAGTGTAACACATTGTCGAAATCCTGGCTCTGCCCAGAAAATGCTTCTTCCATGGCTCCCCAGTGCAGGACCTCCTTAAGTGAAACCATGCTGTTGGAGTGCGGGAAGGGTCCGTCACTCCAGGTCACGGCTGATCCATTAAACACAGGCGTAAGGAAGGGCAGAGCCTTGTGCAGTTCTAGTACACGGCTGCTTCAGCTTTTACAGAAAGAGATTTGCTATCTTAATGCCAAGGAACGAGGAAAGCACACCTTTAACACATCAGTTGTATGCAGGGCCTACTTACCAACAAATGTGCACAGCTAAACTGTGAAACTGATTTCCATAAAATATACCTGGGCATGTCCCAAAGCTAGATGCCCAATAAATATGCAGATTTTCAGGATTCACAACATAAATAGTTCTCCAAGATACCAAAATCCCCTCTACATCCTGTAATCTCCTCCAGAATTAATGGCATGAAAGTGACCTTCAGAAAATAGTTTTAATTTGTCTGGATATTTACTCCTTCTGTATGATATAGCATTGGTAAGCTTTTTTGTTTGTTTTTAGTACTGGGGATTGAACTCAAGGGCACTTGACCACTGAGCCACATCCCAGCCCTATTTTGTATTTTATTTAGAGACAGGGTCTCACTGAGTTGCTTAGCGCCTCGCCATTGCTGAGGCTGGCTTTGAACTCACGATCCTCCTGACTCAGCCTCCAGAGCCACTGGGATCACAGGCTTGCACCACCATGCCTGGCGTGGTCAGCTTCTTTTAAAGTCAAGGATTTCATAAGTTGTTTTGGAATAGTAAATCAGACAATGTATTTTTACTGGGTTGAATGTGACATCTCCCCAAATTTCTCATTCTCTCAAGATTGTCACCACACATATGCTCATGCAGGAATTAGAGGTGAAATTCAGAGGTGGAATGATTGTATCCTGAGCACAGTGACTTAATCTTCGTCCAAGTTCAAATGGACTGATGGGGTGGTAACTGTGGGCAGATGGGGCGAGGTTGGAGGATGAGGGCCCCTGGGGTTGTGTCCTGGAAGGGGGCATCTTCCCTGCTGTTCCTTCCCTTTAGCTCTGCTTCCTGGCAGTCATGCTCTGAGCAGTTTACCTCACCAAGCACTTCCGCCATGACAGCTGGCTCACCTGGGGCCCAGAACAATAGTCAGCCAGTCATGAATTAAATTTCTGAAATTGTGAGCCAAAATAAAAACTCTCCTCCTCTAAGTTGTTCTTGTCAGGTATTTTGGTCACAATGACAAAAAGCTGTCTGGCATAATGTACTAGCTGGAGCCACAGGAACCTGACACTAAACTGTTCTTTCATAGGATGAACCAATGAGAACCAGTGCAGGTATGGGGAGGCCCTGGCCAGAGGGAAAAGCAAAGTGCTTTATCAGAATGGGCCACCAGGTGTTCACGGAACTACCTGTGATGCACGTGACATGGCATCTACCCAGTGACAGGGTGCATGGACAGTGAGACTGATGGACTGTAACAAAGACTATCACTCCTTCCCTTCTCAGCACCCTCCTACACCCACCTCCCCTGGAGCAGGTTACATCCTTTCTAAGCAGGTGGAAGGAGCCAGCTGCCGTCTCAGAAAGGAAATCTGCACAGAGAGACAGAAAAAGAGGCAGGAACAGGCAGTCCCGCAGTCCTTGAAGATATGTTTTTCTCTTTAAAGTGTCCAGAAACTCATTTTCCAACAATTCCTTTAACTTATGTCTACCTCACTCCTCTCTGATTATAATCTATAGCGGATTCTCCTGGTTCTGTCTTGATTCACAAAATAATCAGTTGGATGAACTTTTAATGTGCTTATGACACTCGGTGTTTATCTATCACAGTGAATTACAATTGTCTGTATATTTGTGAATTTTTTAACTCTCCCTTTTTTGACAAGAGGGCCTTTCTGTTTCATTCCAGCCTACTCAACTGCTTGGTTCAAACCCCATTAAAACCATAATGAACACCTACTTTGAATGTTGAACCCCCTAAATGTGTTTAGGGGGTTCAATCTGAATAATCTAAGTCCTGAAATTGTTTCAATGTGAAAAGTCTGCTTAGAAAACCTGGTAAGATAGCATGCCAATACAGCTCAAATGCAGTCCTGAATGTGTACCAACTTTAATGGTTAATTTGAATTATCAACTTGATTGGATTAAGAGATGCCAATGATTGAGGAGGGTTATGGATGTGTCAGTGAGGGATAATTGGCATGTGGGACAGCCAACTGAAATGGAGACCCTCCCTAAGTGTGGGAAGCACCGACCAATAGGATGTTGGCTTGGATGGAATAAAAGTTAGAAGAACAAGGAAGCAGCAGCAGATGCAAGCTGGATTCTTCTTGAACAGTTTCTTGATTGCTTCTGCAATTGTCTGAGGATATCAGACTTTCCCTTTTTCACTCTTCCAAAGTGTATTCTCCAGAAGCCTTTGGTCTCAGACCAGGATGGCACCATTGATCCCTCTTGTTCCGGGGCTTCAGCCTCTTGGACTGTGCAGTTCCTGATTCCTCCAGCTCTCCAGCTGCAGGCAGGCATTGTGGACTATCCAGCTTCTGGTCTCATGAGCCAACGTAATAAGTCCCCCTTTTATAATTATACTTCCTGTTGATTCTGTTCCTCTAGAGAACCCTGACTAATACACCACCTAAACCGGTTGCATAAAGATCCCTCTTTCAAATAAACAAAAACAAAAAAGATTATGATAGATCATAATGGGAAGTTTGGAACATAGCTGGCAGAGTCGAAGGTAAATGTGGATTCCAGGACATCGTGCCTACAGCATGGCCGGTAAAAGAGGAAGGAATTATGGAAGCAAAACAGGTTCTGTCAATTTTCCAGAGAGTGATTCACTTGATTACCCGATGGCTCAATTTACAAGGTTAGTAAACCTTTATGGTTGAACCCACAGTGTAGAAGCAGCATACCAGGCGCTGAATGAGGATACAGAGCCAAAGCCAAACAGGTTTACAGAGGCTGCCATGTTCTTGGGAAGACTGCTCAAGAAGGAATTTGTGACTTAACACATTGTTTCGTCTGGCAACCTGTCCCAGCCGATGTGTTCTCCCTTGGACCCAAACAATCCCACTGGGCTCTTCCTCAGTAGTCACCAAGTGCCTGGGATCCTTCACCCTCTCTCCAGGGGCTCAGGCCTTGCTGGCTCTCCAGTAGTGATGATCTCCTGCATCTCTTGCATTATTTTATTCCTGTGTTGTTGTCACTGTGTTTGGCTCTAACAGTCCATTATCTAAAATTAAGCACACCCTCTCAGCTACATTTTGACACCAAAAGTACCAGTGGAAAACATTTTAGCTTACCTTTTAGAGGACTCATCCCTGAGGGGTTTGGGGAAACAAATTATACTCCTAAGATTGAGAAACATAAGGAGAGATGAAGTTATATCATAATAATGGCAATTATTCCTGATAAGTACATAAATTTAATGCAATTATCCATGAGTTTCTCAAAATCTGAAAAATACAGCAACTCAAGAGACAAAGGCAGGAGGACCACAAATTCAAGACCAGCTTGGGCAACTTAGTGAGAACCTATCTCAAAATAAAAAACTGAAGGAACTTGATATGCAGCTCAGTGTTAAGCATCCCAGGCTTCAATCCTGGGAAGAAGGAGGAGGAGAAGAAGAAAGAGGAGAAGGAGAAGGAGGAGGAGGAGGAGAAGGAAGAGGAGGAGGGGGAGGAGGAGGAGGAGGAGGAGGAGGAGGAAGAGGAGGAGGAGGGAGAGGAGGAGGAGAAGGAGGGAGAGGAGTTGGAGGAGGAGGGAGAGGAGGAGGAGGGAGAGGAGGAGGAGAAGGAGGGAGAGGAGTTGGAGGAGGAGGAGGAGGAGGAGTAGGAAGAGGAGGAGGAGGAGAACTGGAAAATTTTTTAAAGTTCATGAAGAAGAAGAGGAAGAAGAATAATTGGAAAAATATTTTAAAGTTCATATGGAAGAATCAATACATGATCACAGTCATGTTATCAGGGTGGGAGGGACCTGCACAATATCTAAATTAAACTATACTAACTGAATTAGTATAATATTGATAAAGGAATAGCCAACGAATAAATGAAACAGATTAGAAAATCCAAACACAGATCCAAGTGTGTATAATAACTTAAGCTACAAATAAAACTAAAAGACATACTCAAGGTAGAAAATTTCTTAAGTAATAGAGGAAACACAGAAACTACAAAGAATATTATCTAAAACTGTTCTTTAAAAATAACAAAACATAAAGAATCTTGTTTGGTACCAAACACCATAATCAAATAACAAACTGTACAGTAGAGGAAGTATATAAAGAACTTACGAAGGACAAGTCATATTCATAATCAACAAAATGTTATTATTGATTAATAGGCAAAATGTCAGGTCCTTCCTTGGAAAAGTGCTCAAAAAAAAAAAAAAGGCAATTTGAAGAGGAAGACATGCAGTTCACCAAGACACAAATGCTAACCTCACAGTAACAAAATACAAAGTAAAACAACCAGGTCACATTTTTAACTCCTTATTGCACCAACATTTACAGCGGGCAGCTTCCAGCACTGCTGAGAAGGTGGGGTCCCCCCAGTCACATACACTTGTCATGGGAGTTGGAACGCCTCTTCTGGAAAGCATCTGACAGTTTCTATGAAAATATTAAATGTGCTTAACCTTTGGGTCCACTCCACTTCCAAAATGTGTTTCCTAGAGAAACAAAATTACAAATCTGAAATGGTATATGCGGCATTGTTTATAGTACCAAAGCAACTGAGAACAAGGGGAATGGCTCTCCGTGAAGTAATGTTTAACTATATAAAGGTGCATCCACACGACAGATGATTCTGCAGTTAGAGTTTGTGTGCTCACCTGAAAATCTAATATAATAGGTTAACTGAGAAAGGTGTAAGTTATTGGGCTCTAAGCCTATCATGATATCACTATGATAAAGGAAGAAAAAATCTTTATGAGTGTAGACATACATTCAGACATGTATGCACATATGTTCATTTACATATTAGTGTGCATACAAACACGTTAGAAAAATAAGAATACCAACCATTAATATCGTTTACTTTAAAGAGAGGCAATTAGAGATAGAAGGGGAAACTAACAATTTTTCTACATATACCTCTGTATTATTTGAATAATTACAATAAACATATTAATTTAAATGTGGGCTCTGGAACACTGTGCCTACACCCTGGCTGGTGCAGGAGGAACTGTGGAAGCAAAAATATTCTGTCAATTTTCCAGAAATTGATTCACAAGAATCAACTAATCCTGACATTCACTCTTATTTTTTAATAGGTTTTTATTCTTAATTGACACATAGTAATCGAACATAATTATGGGTTAATGAGTGACACTTCAGTTCATATATACAACGTGCAGTGGTGGGATGACAGTAATGGCATGTCTAAAATACCATTTATCAGAATTTATCGTATTGGGAACACAGAATCTGGTTTGTTTGATGGAATACCATCTGACATTTTTTACTTTTGTTGCCTGTGCTTTGGGGATCATATCTGAAGAATCATTGTTCAGACCAGTGTCCTGAAGCATTTCCTCCGTGTTTTCTAGTAGTTTCACAGAACTGGGTCGGACATTTCAGTGATAGATCCACTTTGAGGTGATTTTTGTATAGGGTGAGAGATAGGGGTCTGGTTTCTTTCTTCTGCACATAGAATCCTGCTGTCGCAGAATGATTTACAGAAGAGGCTTGTGCTCCCTGCTTTTGTCAAAGTCAGTTCCCTTTGATGAGGTGGACTTACTTCTGGGCTCCCTCTTCTGTTCCATTGGTCTATTTCTGTTTGCATCCCAGTGCCGTGTTGTTTGGGTTACTACAGTTTTGTAGTGTGTTTCAAAGTCAGATACTGTGGTGCCTCAAGCCGTGTTCCTTTTTCTCAAGATAACTTTGGTTGTTTGGGATCTTTTGCAGTTTCATACAAATTTTAGAAATTTTTTCTACTTTTTTGAAGAATGTCATTGATATTTTGTTAGAATTGCATTGAATCTATGGATCTCTTTGGGTGGTATGGACATTTTAACAATATTAATTCTTTAAATCCACAGTCATAGATGTCTCTGTGTGTGTGTGTGTCCTCACCAATTTCATCAGTGTTTGTGATTTTCACTGTAGAGATTATTCCCTTCTGGGTTTAAATTTATTTGCAGGTCTTTCTTTATGTAGCTATTGTGAATGGCATTTCATTCTTGATTTCTTTTGAGCAGTTTCATTATTGGACTATAAAAAAGTGATTGTGTCTTTATATATTGATTTTTCAAATGTAATTTGTTTATTAGTTCTACCAATTTTTGGTGGAATGTTTAGATATTGTCTACACATAAAATCATATCATCTGCAAACCGGGATAATTTGGCCTCCTCCAATCCTGTTTGTATATCTTTTATTTTCTTTGTCTGGCTTTATTGCTCCAGCTAAGACTTCCAATGCCGTCTTGAATAAGAATGGTGAAAGTGGACGTCATTGTCTTGGTCCTGATCTCTGAGGAAGCAATTGGATCTTTTCCTCATTCAGTGTGACACTGGCTGTGGGTTTGTCACAAAGAGCCATTATTGTGTTGAGATCCAGTCCTTTTATCTTATTTTTGAGGGTTTTTATCCTGAAGGGATGATGAATTTTATTAAATGCTTTTTCTGCATCTATTGAGCTGATCCTAGAGCTTTTGTTCTTTGCTTTGTTGATGTGATATATTATACTTATGGACTTGGTTTTTTGAACCATTCTTGTATCCCTGGAATAAACCTTACCTGATCGAAATGTACAAGCTTTTCAATGTGCTGTTGGGTTCACTTTGCTAGTTTTTGGTTGAGAATTTTTATATCTGGTTTCATCAAGAATATTGTTTTCTTTCTTCTTAGGTCCTTTCTCATTTTTGTATACTAGCCTCATAAAATAAGATTAGAAGGGTTCCCTCCCTTTCAGTTCTTTGGAATAATTTGAGAAGAATTGGTATTAATGATGCTTTACAAGTTTGTAAAATTCAACAGTAAAATCTTTCTGTCTTGGGCTTTTCTTTTTTTGGAAAATTTTTATTACTTATTCAATTTTGTGGCTTATTATTGGTGTGTTTGGGTTCCTATGTCTTCATAGCTCAATTTAAGTAGGACATATATGTCCAGAAATTCATCCATTTTTTTCTAGGTCTTCTAACTTGTAACATATAGTGTTCCTAATAGTCCATAATAATCTTTGTATTTCTTTGATATCATTTATAATGTGTCCTTTCCATTTCTGATTTATTAGGGTTAATCTTTTTTTTTTTCTTCTTGGTCTTGTTAGATTTGTCATTTTTACCTTTAGGAAAAAAAAAACTTCATTTTTCACTGACGTTTCACAGTGGGTTTTTCGTTTTGTTTGTTTTGTTGCTTTTGCTTGTTTTATCTCTATTTTATTTACTGCTGTGATCTTTATTATTTTTTTTCTTATACTAATTTTGGGTTTCATTTGTTCTTGTTGTTCTAATTCATTTGCATTTTTAGGTTGTTTGTTTGAAATTATTCTCTAGTTTATATGTTGTGCTTTCATTTTTTGGTGCTATTTCAAGCCATTTAAAAAATTTTTTTATTTATTCATCAAGAGGATATTTAATAAAAAGTATACTGTCTGTGTCTTTCCTTATTAGTATAACTTTAAATGTTACTTTTCATGTATTTGTATGATTTATAGAGTTTCACTTATTGATTTCTAGTTTTATACGACTGAGGTCAGAAAAGATACATGCTATGATTTTAGTTTTCCTGGGTTTGTTGAGACTTGTTTTGTGAAAGACCTAATAAGTGGTCTCTCCTGGAGAGTGCTCCATGCACTGATGGAATTAAGGTCTACTCTGTAGCTGATAGATGAAATATTCTGTAAATATCTTTGTGTCCTTTGGTATAAAGTATTATTTAACTCTGATGTTTCTTGTTGATTTTTTGTCTGGATGATCTGTCCATTAACAAAAGCAGAGTGTTGAAATCTCCAAAGATCATTCTATTAGAGCCTGCCTTTCCTTTTTGATCTATGACGTTTGCCTGTCTAATTGGTTGTCGAGTGTACTCACAATTGTCGCTTACTTTGGGTGAATTGAATTCTTTATCATCATATGGTGAACTTCTTTATTTTTCTTTAGAGCTGTAGTCTGTTTTGTTTTCTTTTTTATTTTTTCTACTTGTTCTAATTAGGTATAAAGGAAAGCAGAGCGCATTTCATTGTACACAGATGCTGTTGTCTTAACGTCCACTTTGTCTGGAGCAAGTGCAGCTATTCCTGCCTGCTTGGTTTCTGTTTCCATGGGATATCTTTTCCCATCTTTTACTTTCCATCTGTGTGTCTTTACAGTGAAAAGAGTTTCTTGTAGGAAGCACATCATTGGGTTCTTCTTTTTTTTTTTTTTTAATCCAGCAAATCTAATTCTTTTAATAGAGGAATTAAATCTGTTTACTGGTAAGGCATAAGTAAAGGCATACTCTGGTCATTTGGGGTTTACTTTGTTTTTGTTTTTTTGTTTTTCTCATTCCTTTCTATATCCTCTGTTACTTTCTTCCTCCCATGTTTGTTCATTGTTTGAGTTCTGATGGTTCTTGGTATTGATAAGATTTTATTGTCTCCTTTCTCCTTTGTATATCTTCTCTACTAGTGAGTTTGTAATTTGGCACATTTTCATTATGGTACTTATCATATTTTCACTTCTAGACATGTTGGACTCGGTTGGTCATTTCTTGAAGGGTCTTTCTGGTGGTGATGAACCCCCTCAGTTTTTGCTTATTTTGGAAATAAGCTATTCTTCTTTTGAGAATAGCTTTGCTGGGTACAGTACTCTTGGCTTCCAGTTTTGTTTTGTTGTTTTTCTCCCAGGACATTGAATATCTCACCCCATTCTCTCCTGACCTGTAGAATTTCTTCTGAAATTTTGTTCTTAGTCTCACGAGGACTCCTTATTTGTGACTTGATGCTTTTCTCTCACTGTTCTTAGAATTCTTTGTCTTATACTTTTGATAGTTTTCTTTTCATATACCAAGGAGAGGAACTTTTAGGCTAGAGTCTGTTAGTGGTCCTTTTATCTTCCTGGACTTGGCTGTCCAATTCTTTTCCAGGATTTAAAACATTTTCATGAATTATTTTGTTGAATAGAAATTTTATGCCTTTTTCTTTTCTTCTCCTTATAGTATGTCCATAATGCAAAATTTTGCTCAACTAATGGTTTCCCATAAATCCCTTAGGATTTGTTTGTTTGTTTGTTTGTCTATATTTGTGAAATGGATGGATGGATGAATGGATGGGTGGATGGATGAATAAAGGATGCCTGGCTGACTTAAGGAATGATTAGTGGGTTGGATGGATGGATGAATGAATAAATAAACAAAAGAATAAACTAATTGAACATGATCAGTCTGCTAAAGTCAGCTATTGCTATAAGGCTTAAAATGGCAATAATTTATTTTTTAGGATTCTTTGGGATGGATGGGCAGATCTTCTGTTCTTATTATCTATTTTGGTAATTTTCACTGCAAGATCAGGTGGGATGAAAGATGCAATCTGGTCCCACTCAGATGTCTGATAACTGCACCAGCTGTCCGCTGGAATACCTTGCTTCTCTGTCCCATGTCTTCTCGTCTTCTAATATATGAGACAGATTTCCTTATGTGGTGAACTCTGGGCAGCATGCCAAGGGTATGAAAATGGAAACTGCAAGACCACTTGAATACTAAGGTCCAAAATTCAGACATTTTTTATGTCACATGTATCAGTCAAAGAAATACACAAGAGCTGGTAGAGCGCTTCCCTTGCTTGCCCAAGGCCCTGAGTTAAATCCCCAGCATCACAAAAAAAAAAAAAAAAAAAAAAAAAAAAAAACAACACAAGACCAGTCCAGATTCAAAGGGTGAGGAAATGTCCTCCACTTTGGGAAGAGAGGTGCTGCAGAGAATTTGTTCCAGTCTACCTTCTGGCCTGCTCATGTAAAATTTACTCATCCTAAATTTTACACCTCAAAAAGTCTCATCTAATCTGTGGTATGTGGCCCAGATTCCAGTATCTAGAATTTGTAGCCATACTTAATCCACACACATCCATGCACCATGGGGTTAGTGCCTAGTGAGGACAAGCTGTAAGGATGCCCGCCTTATGCACAACCAACCTCCTAGACAACATCGCTCTGCTCCTGGGTACCACTTCTTCCCACGTTGACACTGAACTTCTCCAGGTCTGACTGCTCAATTTTCCTTCCTATCAGCTGTACAACTTCCCTAACACACCCTAGGACTACCCTATGTCACTTTCCAGGTGGGTCAGAAAGAGTGGAGAGATTACAGGAATCTTCAATATTTCTAAGATTGCCTGGAATAATCAAAGCAGTTGAATTGTATCTATGACTTCAGTAATGATTTGTAGGTTAACACTTCAGTGCTTTAATCACCTGTCAAACATCTTTGCTAGAGCTATGGCTTGCCTCTCATCTACTTACAATGAGGAACTAGGAGGGTTTCCAAAGCTATTGCTGTCTATTTTGCTTTTCATCCGACGAAAAAAAAAACACGCTGCCTTACAGTTATTACACATTTTAATTGACAGGATTAATTATATAGTATAATCATCTTCTGAATTATATCCCCAAATAGTTTGACCAAAGAGAAATACTTTTATACTTCTTGTTTTATTAAATTTGATACAGTTCACTTATAGTTTTGCTTCATAGAGAATAAATTCTGTTTAAAAATTGCTATTCCTTTTCCATTTTGAATTCTTATAACCTTGGCCCTGATTCATTATGATAAAGAAAACTAAAAATGACTATATTTCTTTCCTTTCAAACAGATTTCTTAAATGTTCATTTCACATACTCAAAGCAACTTGAATGAGGAAGCCAAACCCATCACTGTGATTCTTTTAGCTAAAAATAGAGTCAAAGTAGATAAATGAAATTCATTTATCAAGTGCATGTCCTTAGTCTCCATTATCCGTGGGCCCTGCCTGAAAGTAAAGCACTGTGCAATATAATTTATAATTGGAACTATTTGTTTAGAATCAGAATTTGTTATTTTCTGTACCTAAAATAGTTTAAAGCTGTGAGGCATCCCACATTCCTGCCTTTTTACAATGTAACTTTGATATTCACTACTAAAGCAGACTTGATATTTCATACCTGAATACTATCTTCAGGCATCAGTTACCCCCAGCTACAAGTTCTTATTGTTGTTTATACAGGATGTTTTAATCAGCTGTTTCACCACTGTGACCCAAAAATCTGACAAGAACAATTACAGGAATAAAAGTTTATTTGGGAGCTCATAGTTTCAGAGGTCTCAGTCCATAGACAACCAGCTCATTACTCTGAGCCCAAAGGTGAGGCAGGACATCATGGTGGTAGAGTGTGGAAGAAGAAAGCAACTCAGGACATGGCCACCAAGAAGCAGAGAGAGAGAGAGAGAGAGAGAGAGAGACAGACAGACAGACAGACAGACAGACAAAGCTCAGCTCACAAAATATATATTACCCCAAAGAATGCCCTCAGTGACCCACGTCCTCCAGTCACACTCTACCTGCCTACAGTTAATCCGTCTCAGTGGGTTCACCCACTCATTAGGTTCAGGCTCTCATAACCCAATCATTTCACCTCTGAACTTTCTTGCATTGTCTCACACATGAGCCTTGGGGGATGACTGTTATCTAATCTATAACACAGAAGAACTGTTTAGAAAACCATATTTATTTATTCAAAATATACATTGGAGCCATACCCTAAACATTCTCACTGAGCCAAAGTCAATTCATTTCTTCTGCATTTACCCACCAGGTGAAGGGCATACAGATAAAACAAAGCCCGCCCCTTGCTCAGCTTTCATTCCAAAGTGTAGAGTAAGTCAGTAAATTACGTGTAGAGGGTGAAGAAAGAACAGTGCAATAAGAAAATAACAAAAGAAAATGAGGGTGAGCACAGGCTGGCGGAGGACGCAGGAGCCACTATTTTGTGTAGTAGTAGTGCCACTAGATATAGATCAGGCTATAATGTCTGGCAGATTTATTTCTGCAGGGTAACTAACCCCTGGTATGTATTCTCACTCTGGCTGAACTCTGTCTTCCAGTCTCCAAGATCGCGGGGAAGATCCGCGTCTGCTTCCTCTCCCACCAGGGAACCTGGCCCACCAGCATTGGACAGTCACCTGGATATCTACCCTCCTGGGACCTGCTTCAATTTCACTGCATTTAATTTCATAAAGCAACTAACACAGAGATTGCCTTTCCCTTCAGAAACATGTCTTTGAATGTTTCATATTCTGGAAAGTGGTTCCTTGAGTTTAGTGGGGCCTTGTTTGGACCAGAGACTGAAGTTCTTTGCTGAGGTCATTGCCATCTTTCCTTTTCCCCTTGAAGATATAACATGTCTTTTATCTTTTCTATTCACCCCACCCTCTGCCAAAAAAAAAAAAAAAAAAGCTGAAAAAATACAAGAAGGAAAAAAATAACAGGAAAACCCTGCAGAGACTGTATAGGAAAACAACCTGAGTTGTCATTAAATTTAAATTGCGGTGTCTTTAACTAGGCTTGGAGACGGTTCAAGTTTAATGTGGGTTATCTCCTGTCATCGTTTACATCAGTGCTTAGCCCAAATAGGACTTCACATTTATCCTCATCCTCTCCCTAAAGTCCATCTGCACATGGTTAGCCATTTAAATCCTCTCTGCATTTCTGTTACATGGACTTTTTCAGACCAGCACCTTCAGGTTTCTGCACTGATGGGTTCCTGCACAGTTCCTTAGAACCTCATGGAGATTTGGTCTCTGATATCTACTTCTTCCCACGGGGACTGAAACTGTTATTATATTTATCCATATCTCCCTCCTTGAAAAGTTCGCTTCTTTTTTATTTGGTTTTCCCTATTTCATCCTAAATCCAGAGACTAAATATTAATCATCCTGCAACATTCACTGCAACAAATCTGAAAACATAAAGCTCATACAGTAAGACTTAATTGCATTCCTAAAAATGAAAGATTCAGTGAGAATTTGTGAGGAATGTTCTGCGTTCGGTTTAATCCAGAATTCAGCACCACAGGTACAGGTCGTCTGGAGGAGTAGAAGATTGTGCTGCCGAGGCAGCCCAGCCTCGGGCTGCCAAGATGGTGCTCACTCCAGTGTCTGCCTTGCACTGTGGCAGCTTGTAGATAAACACTTTGCAAGAAATGTTTACTCTGGGCTTTTTTTCTGGATCACAAGCACAAAAGTGATCAGCTAGAACAGAGAAAATTAAAAAGTTAAAAGATTAAAGAGTTTGCTAATTTTGAGGAGAATGAATATTGTGAATAACTAAAAACTTTTCTTAATGGAAAATGGCTTTGGGTTAGGGAAGCATTAGAATGAAAATTACTGTTGCCTCCTACTCTGCTTTCCCATTGTATGATAAATGATAGCTTTGCTGCACTGGCCAATTTCCATATTTTTGAGATATCTTTCTGGTGGCCGTTGTTATACAAAGTCAGTTTATCATTTAAACTGCCCATTAACTATTTTTCTCCTCTCTCTCCCCCACCACCCTCAACGCCCCCCTTATTCTTCTTGTCAGTCAAAAACATGCAATGTAGTATCCTTTTAAATTTTTTTTAGTTATAGATGGACACAATATCTTTATTTTGTTTACTTATTTTTATGTGGTGCTGAGGATTGAATCCAGTGCCTTACATGTGTGAAGCAAGTGCTCTGCCACTGAGCCCCAGCCCCAGCCCAGAGTATTCTTTAAAACTATATTATAATTTGGGCTGGGGCTGGGGCTCAGTGCAGAGCACTTACCTAGCGTGCGTGAGGCGCTGGGTTTGATCCTCAGCACCACATAAAAATAAACAAATAAAATAAAGGCATTCTCTCATCTACAACTACAAAATTTTTTTTTAAACTATAATGTAATTTAAACCTTGGATATTCTTATCACATTACTATTAATATGTAGCCTATTTAGTCAAAAAGAAGCATAAAAAGGTTCTAGCTAAACTACTAGAGAAATATGAAGACTAGCAGTTGCTAGGCAATAAATTAATGGCTCAATTTTATTTTTTCAGCTAAAAGGAAGAAACCAAAAAATAGAGTGGTGCAGTCTGCCTGGACACAAATCACGAGCCACTCAAGCAGGAACAAACTTTATTTCTGAACTCCACCAGCACACTCCCCAGGAACTCTCCCAAATGCCACCCACGCGGCTCCTCCAGGAACACACCCCACACAAACCGGAACTCCTACCACCGGAACTTCACCAACCAACGCGAACTCTTCAGGAATCCCCGCGAGAGCTCAACTGGAACTCAACGGGAACTCAGCGAGAACTCAAAAGTCATCATCTTAATGGCTCGCTGGCTTCACCTCTCAACCACTACTTCTGGCAAAAATGCCATGTGTCATCCCGACTCGGCTGTGGCCCTCAACAATAGAGAATTAGTAAATTCAAAAGATATGTATGCACTTGACCAGAACATTTTCCCTGCACCATCAGGACAGTGTTCCCTTGTACACATGGATTTTGGTTTGAACCTACTGGACTTGTAACCTCCAGGAATAAATGACACACAAGGACAGCAGTGCAGCGTTCACCAACCCCTTAAGTTAACCAAGAAGCCATGCTGCTGTGGTACAATCTACCTCTTCCAGGTCCATAGTGTGAAAAGTAAGATAAACAGCTGCTGATCTTCATTGGAGAAGAGTTTATTACAGTCAGTTTCGTTTTCTGATATTTAACTTAATGTTACACTAAATGCAATATTCCAATCGTTTTAGTCAGCGTTTTTACCACTGCGACCAAAAAACCTGACAAGAACAATTTTAGAGGAGGAACAGCTTATTGGGGGCTCATAGCTTCAGAGGTCTTAGTTCAGAGACAGTTGGCTCCATTCCTTGGGGCTCAAGATGAGACAGATGTGGCTAAGGAAAGCAGCAGGGAACAGAGAGAGAGAGAGAAGAGGGAGGAGAGAGGAGAGAGAGGAGAGAGGGTGGGGGGAGAAGGAAGAGAGAGAAGAGAGAGGGAAAGAGGGAGAGGGAGAGAGGAGAAAAAGGAGACAGAGAGGGAAAGAGGGGGAAGAAGAGAAGGGGAGGGAGAGGGAGAGAGAGAAGAGGGAGGAGAGATGGTAGGAGGAGGAGAGAGAGGGACAGGAGAAAGAGGGGAGAGGGAGGGAGAAAGGGGGAGGGAGAGACAGGGAGAGACAAGAGAGAGGAGAAGGAGGACACAGGAAGAGGGAGGGAGAGAGAGTATGTGTGAGAGAGAGAGATCCCCTCATGGACAAAACATGGACGGGCCTCCCCCAGCCACACCACCTCTCTACAGTTACCACCAGTTGATCCATTTCAGGGGATTAAAGCACGGATTAGGTTCAGGCCCTCACAACCCAACATTTCACCTCTAAACCGTCTTCATTGTCACACATGAGTTTTAGGGGGATACCACATTTCTAAACCATAACAGAAAAAATTCTCTGCTGATCTCAGCTTGTATTAAAAAGTCTCTAAACTGCTAGGTGAAAGAATTCCCCACGCAAAGACACTTCGCCGGGAGAATTCCAATTTTATTGCAAAAAGCTGTGTGCTTATATAGAACTAAGGGGGAGATGGTAGGGCTTAGATAAATGGCAGGCCGCCCGTTTATTGGCAAGTTCTTCCAGATATCAGCTCCCGCCCAGGAATTAGTTCTCATTGGGGCTGAGGTTCCCCGCCAGAGAGGTTTGAAATTGGCGCTGGCGGGAGAGTTCACAAGGGCGGGAACTTTTCGCGCCACTGCAGAGAAGAAGAAGTCAGGAAGAAGAAGTCCTTAGGCGCCATGTTGGGGTTTTTTCTCTGGGGTACGGCTGCCGTTTATACTTTTCCCAACATGCCTCCCTTTTTGTTTTCTTAGGAATTGGGGCGTCGTTAGTCAGATCCGGCTGCTTCCTGCTGGGTGGGGGCGCCGTAGGGCCTAGAAAGGGAAGTGGAGGAATGTTCGGGGGGCAGGTCTGGGGATATCATGGCAGCCAGAAATAAAACCCAGTGGCTATGGACAGCTACTTCCGAGGGGTGAAGTCTATGAAAGTTCCCTGAAGCCACAAGCGTCGATGGCATCAAACCAGTCCTGGATGGAGGAGATTGTTGCTATCAGCCACTGGTCCTGTAACAGAGACTCTAGGAAATACTGGAAGCATTGCCTGGACATGGCGTCACCAGCACCTGAAGAAGATCAGAGCGAATAAAAACAGAATGAAGATAAAGATTAAAGCAAATGTCAATTTTTGGCAGAAGTTCCATGTTGGGGGACTGACAGAGAAGAGGCCAAGGGCCATGAGGAGGCTTAAAAGGACATAAAGACTCATGAATCCAGGATGGCAGATTAAGAGGTTCTCCGAGCTCGTTGTCTCCCGCTGTCTGATGTCCGTTGCATTCCATCGTGCCTGGTAGGGAGCCTCAGCACTGAGTGAACTGTTCTCTTGGAGATGTTGGGGGTTCATCGGTCATCAGAGGCTGGTAGTGCCTAAGCAGAAGCTGGTTGAAAGTTTGATTAGAAATTTTCTGCAATTGAGTTTGAAGGAACTTCATTATGCAGGGCAAGAGAGCACAGAAAAGGAGCATCCCAATAAGGGGCCCCAAGATAGGTAGTAAGTACGTGGCAAGAGAGGATTGGAAGAGCCCCGTTATGGGATTAGAGGAGGTGGGTTTGAGCAATTGGGTTGATAACTCCTGCAATTTAACAACATTTTTTTCTATTAGCCCAGACTCATTAACATAGTAGCAACATTCCTCTCTGAGGAACAGGCATGTACCCCCCTTTTTCTGCAGTGAGAAGATCAATCGCTCTTCGGTTCTGTAAAGCCACTTGTGCCAATGAAGTAACCTCCCGCTGCAAGGAGCCCAGAGACTCAGCAGTGGTATCGAGTGCTTCCTGCAGTTTTTGTTGCAGGTCATTGGATGCCCATAGAGCATGACCTGTAGCTCCACCGGAGAGTCCGAGACTCGCCACTGAGGTTGTTAAAGTGAGGCCTACCAGAACCGGCAGAAAGACTGCCCTACGGGTGCAGGAAGGCAGGGCCAACTGTCGGAATTCGGTGGGAGTATACAAAGACAGCTGAGGAACTACAGTAACCAAGAAACAGGTGCCAGAGACATTGATTGTTGAGGTACTTAAAGACCCGTTACACCAGAGGAAATGTCCAGGTTGCATAAACGCAGGGCTCGATGGGGTGCTATAGCTCAAGGAACAAATGGGTAAAGGATTCATTGTTGGCAGGTGGAAACAGATGAAAGGAAATGAAGTATTGGTGGAATAACTTTCCCATAGTGGGATACGTGTCACGTGTAGGGGTTATCCTTTCTTAGAGAAATTGTAGATTTTTGCTGAAATATTTCCTGCTGCTAATGGGACCGCTGCTAGAAGTGGACGACTAAGTGAAGCACAGAGAAAGCACTGAGAAGTAGGCACAGAAAGAGGGGTGGAATTTAATAATCGAAGAGTTTGGTGTAGCAAATTGAGCCATGTGGAAGGGAGGCCTGAGGGAGTTGAAGGCTCTGAATCCTCTTTGGATGGGCTATGGATAAGATCTTGAAGTTTTGATTCTGACTCCTTGATGTGCTCGACTACCTGGATGGTTGCCTTAGGTGGCGTAATCAGGGTGCGGCCAACAGTCATCCACCCTGTGGGTCTGGCTGAGGTTGTCCAGCATAGACAGCAAACTCAACATAGTCCCAACGTTTGGCCTTGGGGTCAGGTATATCTAAAGTATACCATCCATGGTTATCGGATGAAGAGCCTTTATGACATTTTAGGTAACTAGAAGTCCATCCTACAGGGTAACCAAGTGAGTGGTAAGAATAGCTACCACGTTCATCATGGAACCTGCATGACCAATAGGGGCACCCATTATATATCTCAGGCCACCAATGGCAATAGCCTTTGGTTTGATCAAAAAGGAAGCAAATGAAAGGCCAGTTCCAGCTACCAGGGACGAAGGTCCTGGAAGGTGACAATTTTAGGGAAATAGAGGTGCAGTTGTGGATGAAGCAAGTAGTTGCATCCACTTCGCAGACCTTCAGCATGCCATGTTCTGAGTATCGTTCCCGAAGAGTGAATAGATACATGGTAGGAGAGGATGGTAAAGACCGGTCCCGACAGAGCACAGAAAAGAAGCAGAGCACAAAAAACAAGCAGAGAGAGAAGACTGAGGTGTTGGGAAAGCTCATTGTGCCTTCTTTAAGAGGAATTGGGCTGCAGGGAACACCGTGTGAGCCGCAATTTAAAGGGGTGAGATGGGTGTGGAGAGCAAGAGTAAAGAGGAGGTTCAGGAGGTGATTCTTGGAGTTCCTCTGGGGTGGTCCTGTCATCAGCAGGTGGGGCCTCCTGGTGATATGGCTTCAACCTAGAAATGTGAATCCAGGGAGTGAGACAGTTGTCTGGTAAGGAGAGTTTGGCGGCGGTGGGGGTACAGAGAATGACAGGATAGGGGCCTTCCCATTTTGGGGTAAGAGGCCCTTTCTCCTCTGGGGTATTATAATAGACTAGACTTCCAGGTGTTAAGGGAGGAGTGTTTGGAGAGGAGACTGGGTCCGGAAGAAGCCAGTCTTGATATTTCCAGAGTTCTGAGCGGAGATGAAACAAGAGAGGCAAAGACAAATCTCGGGTGAGAGGTCCTTGTGAAATGACCAACCCAGGGGGTATGAGAGGTCTTCCATACATTATCTCAAAGGGAGACAGTAAAGATGGTTTCTTAGGGAGAGCTCTGATTCGAAGCAAAGCCAAGGGAAGGAGTTTGACCCAGTCTAAGTTTAATTCCATTGTCAATTTGGTAAGGACTTCCTTTAGAGTCCAATTTACCCTTTCCACTTTCCCTGAAGCCTGGGGGCGATATGGACAGTGGAAATGCCACTTGAAGGAGAGGGCTTGAGAGACCTTTTGTGTGATCTTAGAAATAAACTCAGGACCATTGTCAGATTGTAAGGAAGTGGGCATACCAAACCTAGGGATGATGTCTGTCAGTAAGATTGAAGCTACAGTGGAAGCCTTTTTATTGGAAGTGGGAAATGCCTCAACCCAACCAGAGAAGGTGTCCACAAAGACAAGGAGGTATTTAGTGCGCCGTACTGTGGGCATGTTGGTGAAGTCTACCTGCCAGTCAGCAGCAGGAGTGTGTCCCCGAGCTTGGTGGGAGGGGAAAGGTTTAGGCCTTAAAGGAGTATGAGGGTTGGTCCGCTGACAGATCTGACAATTAGAGGCTATATTCTGTAGCATGGCTTTGTCAGAGGGGGTGAGGGAAAAGAAGCTCTGTAAAAAGAGGGTCAAAGACTGAGAGTTGGAATGGAATAGAGTATGAAGGAACTCGAAAAGATCCTTGTTCTTACTGGAAGAAGTAGGGGCTTCAGATGAGCTGTCTAAGGTGGCCATTATATGTCCCCCAGGGGGGCCATAATTGGAAGTGGTAGCACCCATTCGTGCCGCCTGGTCAGCCTTGGCGTTGCCCTCAGTGATAAGAGAGCCGTCCTTCTGATGGGACCTACAATGGACAACTCCCCACTGGGTGGGTAAGTGGGAGGCCTCTATCAGATTGGTTATAAGAGCCGAATTAAGAGTGATCGCATTACCTTTGGTGGTAAGTAGGCCTCGCTCCTTCCATATTGCAGCATGGGATAATAGAATATGGAAGACATATTTTGAGTCAGTATAAAGGGTGAGGGATTTGCCTTGAGCTAGAAAGCAGGCACGAGTGGCTGCTATGAGTTCAGCCTGCTGGTTGGCAGTTCCTGAAGGCAGAGCTTTGGCCTCTATAATCTCAGTGGCTGAAACTACAGCGTATCCAGAGTAATGAGTGCCGTTCTGTCTAAAGGAACTGCCGTCAGTGAACCAGATAAGGTCAGGCTTGGTGAGTGGTCCCTCAGAAATGGAAGGATGACAGGGGAGGAAATCATCTAAGGTTTCCAAGCAATTATGAGTTGGCATGTCAGACGTGGGAGTCGTTGGGAGCAGTGAGGCAGGGTTCAGTGCAGAGCAGGGGAGGAACGTAATATTAGGGTTTTCCAGAAAGGAAGTGAGGAGTGACAGAACGCTGGATGGAGGAAGGGTAGAAGTAGGGGAAGGGAGGGGTTTGCAAGCAACGAGGACTTGAGAAGGAGAGCAGGAGGAGCAGAGAGCAGGGTGCTGTGCGAGAAGGCTAAAACCTTCAACGCAGGGAATCTCCCTCCACTTTTTCAGACGCTGGCAGTAGTTAAAAAGGTCTCGAAGGAGATTTGGATCTAAGGAGCCTTCTGGAGGCTAATGATTGCCATTATCCAGTGGATATGTAGGCCAATCTTGGGTACAGAATTTGATTAAAAGTTTGGGCTTGATGTCTGGTGTGAGGGAGAGTGTGGCCAGATTTTTTATTAAGCATTTGAGAGGTGAGGCTTCAGGTATAGACGAAGAGGTGCCCATAGTCACAGGGAGAGATGGAAGAGAGAAAGAGAGAAAGAGAGAATAAGCGTAAGCGAGAGAGACAAAGGGAAAACCCGGGCTGGAACGGCTTCCAGGAAGCCCAGGGCGAACGGGGGTCAGGTGGGCGTCCCCAAAATGACCAGCCGTCGCCAGGAACTACAGAGGGCACTACCCGGTCATCACCAGTGAAGTGCGATCTGTGAGACCCAATGGGGTCGGAGCCACAGGCAACCTGACATCAGGAAAGTTTTCGACCACAGCGGAAAAAGTCAGTAATGAAAACAGAACTCCAGCTCCGGCGGAACGCAGTTCCAGGCCGGGAGTTCAGTTTTCCCCGAGTAGAAAGGCCAGACACAGTAGCCCCGCAGGAAACAGCAACTCTTTGGCAGCAGCGGCAGCGGCAGCGGAGGAGGAAAAAAAAACCATAGAACCTCTCGTGTAAACCCAGAAGCCTCACGCCCCAAAGGGAAACGGATCACCAGAGGGTCCACTGTGACCAGTAAAGGTCTTAGTGGTGTGAATTCCCTCCCCCCAACGAGCGTCTGGAGTGTGCCGGACGATCACGGTCACAGTACCAGCTGTAGCTCGAAGGGAGTTGGCGAGCCGGGGTCAGGGGAACCTTACCTACGGTCGGATCAATGGTGAGTGCAGAAAAGCCGGCGTCTGAAAACAGCGGACCTGGGCGGAGAGTCTTCGGCGGGGCAGGGGACGGGGCTCTTGTTGGAAAGAGCTCACCCGTCTCCTCACACAGGGCACCAGAATGAAAGAATTCCCCACGCAAAGACACTTCGCCGGGAGAATTCCAATTTTATTGCAAAAAGCTGTGTGCTTATATAGAACTAAGGGGAGATGGTAGGGCTTAGATAAATGGCAGGCTGCCCGTTTATTGGCAAGTTCTTCCAGATATCAGCTCCCGCGCCCAGGAATTAGTTCTCATTGGGGCTAAGGTTCCCCGCCAGCGAGATTTGAAATTGGCGCCGGCGGGAGAGTTCACAAGGGCGGGAACTGTTCGCGCCACTGCAGAGAAGAAGAAGGTAGGAAGAAGAAGTCCTTAGGCGCCATGGTGGGGTTTTTTCTCTGGGGTACGGCTGCCGTTTATACTTTTCCCAACACTAGGAAGATCACTCCTTGGCTGGCTTCTTGATGCTTTGGGAGCAGTAAAAAGAGATATTACATCTTATGTTTTAAATTCTATTTCTGGTAAATTTACTGATTTGAATGAAACCCAAAGTGTTTGCTTCTAGGGCATTTCACGGACACAGAAGCTGTGAACTACCAGGTTGTTTTTGGTATTTATTCATCTATTTCACATACTCAGAACCTGCCAAGCGTCACCTGGACGCTGATGGGGTGGGAGCGTGACAGGGCACCAGATTGCTCTTTTCCTCCTAGAGACCACGTTGTAGAAGGAGATGAGGCCTTGCAAGCACATTGTGAGTCCCGCAGCTCTCAGTGCCATGGGTCACACTGGTTCCGGGGCACGTGACATCGTCTGCTTACCACCAACATGGCTACTGCGCGCTCTAATTCTCACCTCCGATTCTGGAAGAAAGATACACACACCTGATCTGAGACATCAGGGTTTCAGGATGATATTGATAGATCAATTGTCAAAACTCAAACTCATATTTGCCCACTCTTATTCGTATGTATTCTTTTAGGATCATGAGTCGTCCCTGAACAGAATTCATACAGCACCTTTTGAGATTACTGAATGTAGGGTCTTAAAAAGTTAATGTTAACTTCCAAAAATTTTAAATTTAAAACCAAGCTATACCTAAACCACTGGGGAAATCTGGCTCGATTTGTATTATCCTTTTTTAACCATATTACTTTATACTCGGTCTCTCTAAAAATTTTCTTCTTATGTGCAAATTCCTGTTATTGGAGGGCGATTGTTGTATGAAATCAGCAAGTGAATTTCAAACCTTAAAATAGGCAATGAAGAGATCGTATCTGCCCTGGGCTTAAACAGGCCCAAGGACTAAGCTGTAGTGGTAGTCATAAGAGCAGCCCGCTGTCCAACTTGATAAAACACCATTTAGGCTAAGAGCTGATTTCACAGTGACTTCTACCATCAATACCCAGCCTACTTATCTACCAGGACCGTCACTACAGTCCTCACCCCACATGTCCTTAAGTGACAGGTTCCCGTTCTCCAGATGATTATTTATCTGTTAGCTTTATTGATTTAAATTTCTTCTCTGCGTCTATTCATTAGTCTGGAAAAGAATGATACCTACACAAACTAAAGACAAGCAGCTTAAAGTGATCCATCTGTGAGATCAAGGAAAAACAAAGGGATATCAGAATTCAGAGCTGCGTTGACCATTATCTTTAATTTAAATCAGACCAATTGCTATGAATGCAATATTCAAATTTAGCTAGTCGTCTTTTCAGATAATGAAGAACCCACTATCATTTAACACACATTTTTGAGGACCTACTATGTGCTTGCCACTGTGTCAAGTATAGGGGACAGAAAGAGGAATAAGACACTCTGTTCACAACCTAATCAGGGAAATTTAACAAATAATCACACTACTATGCAAGAGGGCTAAAGTAGAAATGTGGATGTCATGGGTTTTGAATTTGTGGTTTTTACTATGTAGTCACAACTTGCTCCAAAGGACAGTGTGAAAGATGAAAAGTCCTTGAGAGGATTGCATAAGCAAGTTCAACCAGAGCCTCAAGAGTGCATGGTGGCACCCGCCTGGGATCCCAGCAGCTCCAGAGGCTAAGGCAGGAGGATTGTAAGTTCGAGGACAGTCTCAGCAACTTAGTGAGGTCCTAAGTAACTTGGCAAGATCCTGTCTCAAAAATAGAAAGGGCCGGGGATGTAGCTCAGTGGGTAAGCATCCCTGGGTTCAATCCCCAATCCAAAGAGAAAGAGAGAGAGAGGGAGAGGGTTAAGTTGCTTTACAGAGGAGAGGAAGACTTTGATGACTCAGGAGAGAGGTCTAGGACACCCCTATCCAGTAGAAATACAAGTGAGTCCCACCCAACTTCGAAATCTGGAAGTCACATTCTTAAAAAGTGAAATAAAAGGTAAAATTTGTTGTAATAATGTATTTTATTGAACTCAGCATATCCAAATATTGCCATTTCTACATATAACCAGTCAATATTTTGGAATCATTAATGAGGTTCTTTTCAAACTAAGTTTTCAAGATCTGTAGTGAATGTGCACTTCCGGGACACCTATCTGACACCGAGGTGGCTTATTGGACAGTCAGATCTCGGAGGATAAAGAGAGGGAGCCAGTGTGGGGCAGGAGGCAGGCCACCGAGCAGTGAGACCATCCCACAGCCCCACAGCCCTCAGCTGAGCCTCCCCTGCTCCAGAGCTTGCTGTGAGGAATTGTGTCATGGGAGACGCTGAGGCTAAACCTCAGGAAAGCATCCTGTGGTGAGGACAGACGTGCAGCAGTACCTGTAAAGACAGGCAGGAAGTGTGGAAGGCTGCAAGAGGGAGCCAGAGAGGTCTGGCACTGTGATTAAGAGATGAAGCCATGTCTTAGGTTTTGTGAAGCCATGGAACCAACCTAGGTGCCCTTCAATAAGTGACTGAATAAAGAAAGTGTGGTACATATACACAATGGAATATTACTCAGCCATAAATAAGGATGAAATTATGGCATTTGCAGGTAAATGAATGGAAATGGAGGCTATCATGCTAAGTGAAATAAGCCAAGTCCAAAAAAACAAAAGCCTAATGTTGTCTCTGATATGTGAATGCTTATTCACAATAGATGTTGGGGAGGAGTGGAGGTTTACTGGATTGGAAGAGGGGAATGGGGGGAATTGAAATGGAAAAGACAGTAGAATGAATTGGACATCACTTTCCTATGGTCATATATGAATACACGACTGGTGTAACTCCACATGGTGTATGGCCACAGAACAGGAAATGATACTCCCTGTGTATCTATGATATGTCAAAACACATTCCACCGTCATGTACAACTAAAAAGAAGAAATTTTAAAAAGAGAGAGAGATGATCCCAAATGGTGTCTGGGGTAAGAAGGGGGAGGACGCCTCTGCACCCTACAAAGAAATCTGGTTCTGTGCTGGACAGGGAAGGGAAGCGGGAGGGAGTCCACACCTGAGAACAGGATGGGGTTTCTGTACATCCTGGTGACTCTGGTGTCCCAGGAGGGCAAACGCCACAGAGTGAGAATCACCCAAGCCACCCCCACCCCACTGCTTGCTTGCTTCTCGATCCCCTCTCCTCTCCAGGCCCCTTCTGCAGCCCCAGAGCAAGCTACCTTCCTCCTCCCAGCCCCAGCCCTGTTCCAGGCCGCCATCTCCCACCTGGATTCCTACCACTAGCCTCATCCTCCCACTTGATCTATCTCAATCCATTTTCCACAGAAAGGTAAGTTCTCTAAGATGTAAAATAAACCAGAAAGTTCTGTGCTTGTCTCCTGCTTTTCTTGGAAGAAATTCCCTGTCTCCTTAAATCGGTCTCCAAGATGCGAGTCGTCTGACGCCTGTCTCTAGTTTTGTTCTCACTTTATCTTGGGCCCCACTCCCGCCATATGGAGCTTGCTTCCCTCCGTGAAGTGTACCCACCCCTCAGGGCCTTCAGCAGGGCTATTCCTTCTGAGTGGAGCCTGTTCCCTCATTTGTTTTGCTTTCCAGATACAGGACCTTTTGGGACATTTTTGCAAGTATTACATTACCTCCTAGGTCCCCTTTACCTTCCCCATCACAACACTTGGCCGGCTCTTTCGTAATTTCCCCTAAGTGTGACATTCACCAGAACAGTATTTTATTCATTAGCACAAAAATAACCATGTCTTTCCTCCTGTGTGTTCCATATCTGGCACAGATTACTACTCTGCAGGTATGTGTCAGTGATGGATTGACATCACTAGATCGGAGTGTTAGATCAGAAGACAGTATCAAGCCAGGCACGGTGGAGCACACCTGTAATCCCAGCAGCTCGGGAGGCTGAGGCAGGAGGATCACAAGTTCAAAGCCAGCCTCATCAAGGGCAAGGTGCTAAGCAACTCAGTGAGACCCTGTCTCTAAATAAAATACAAAAAAAGGCTGGGGATGTGGTTCAGTGGTCAAGTACCCTGAGTTCAATCCCTGATACTAAAAAAAAAAAAAAAATTACAGTATCAAATTAGGTCACTAGAATAGTCCATGTGCTAATGGACATTGGAAGCTTTCACTAAGGTTGGAGTGAGCGAGGTACAGTGAGGGATAGGTACGCGGTGAATTTATAAACTAACTGGATGTTGGAAGTAAGAGAAGAGAGGGTTAAGGATGAGTCCAAGTTTTAAACTTTAGGTGGTTTCAATGTCAACAAAAGAGGAAATACATTCCAAGAACACAAGGTAGGAGGAGAAATTCCTAGAAAAATAGATATTTGGTAGCAGAAACTAAAAATTCCAAAAGGTAAGTTTAAAGAGAAATTTAGTAAATACTCTAGAAAGTTCAACAAAAATACTGAGATTAAAGTTAGAAAAATTGCAGAAAGATAAGACTAAAGATAAGAAAATCTGTCTATAAGCTATGCCAAAATAAGAACTCCTCCAAAAATGAAAAAAGGGAAGACAGAGGAAAACCAATGAATTACTTGTCTGTTGTTTTGTAGCCAAATCACACAAACCTGGTGGCCTGAAGCAACACGGGTGGATTCTCTTACAACTCTGGGTGCCCGAAGTCCAAGATCAGTTTTCCCGGGGTTCAGTCCGGGTGTGGCCAGCAGTTCCATCAGGACACTCTAGGGGAGAATCCATCCCCCGGCCCGTGAAGCTTGAGGAAGGGGTTGTGTTCCGTGGCTCACAGGCCCCTTCCTCGCCCCTCAGAGCACCTTGGTCCGGTCTCTACTACTGTGACCACACGGCCTTCTCTGTGACTCCAACCACCTCTGTCTGATAAACACCATCGTGATTACATCAAAGGTCCAGGCCAGTCCTCTTACCTCAAGACACTTGATCTCATCTGCAAAGCCCCTTTCAACTCCATACGGTAACAATCTCACGCTCCAGGGATGGGGACAGGGACATTTTTGATGGGGAGTCACAGAGCACCACTCAATCTCCTACAACACTGAAAATTCACAGAAAAGTCCCCAAACGGAGGATCTTAATTTGGAGCTAAAAAAAAAAAAAAAAAAAAAAAAGTCCCACTGCCTAGCATAGGAATCAAAACGGCATACCAACACACAGTACAGATAAAGTTTAGACTATCAGAACCACGTGAAAATACTATAAGCTACGGTATAAATCATAATTACTTCCTGCTTCTTGAGTGTATCAGATACTGGAAGACTATTTCCCACCTAGGGTTCCATACCAACTATTATTCAAGTATCAAGTTAGTGTAATCCTGATGCCCAAACCTGACCGAGTCATTATAAGAAAAAAATTCAGATCAATATCAATACAGATTAAGAAAATCCTAAATGAAATGCTAGCAAAACAAATCCAGTAGTATCTTACAGGGTAAGTGTCAACACCAAGTAGAGCTTCTTCTCAGAATGCAAAGTCGGTTTAATATTTGAAACACAATCAATTCAAAGAATTACCACATCAAAAGAATAAACTAAATGTATCAATAGAGTAAGAGAGCAATTGATAAAATTTAATAGCTATTCATACTAACAACTCTAAGCAAGCTAGCAATAAAATTTCTCAGACAAAGGGCATCAACAGAAAACTTACAGCTAAAATTATCTCAGTGGTGAAATATTGACCATTGTCCCTGAGACAGCCAGAGCAAGCATAAGAACAGTCACGTTCACCTTTATATTAAGCACTAGGGGGAGGCCCTAGCCATTATAATAGCACTAAAAGAACATACAAAAGGTGTCACCATTAGAATGGAAAACGTAAGTGTGGTTATTTGCTGAAGAGTATATACTGTTATGCATGCATGAAATCCCAAATAATCTACAAATTATTTTATTTAATAAACAAGTTGACCAGGGTCATCTGCATACAAGTTCACAAGCAAAAATTAATTGCCTTTTTTTTTGTACTAGCAAACAATTGACAAATAAAACTTTTTAAGAGGAGACCCATTTCCAAAGCAATAAAAAATATGGGATGAAAACAACAGGAGTAAATAAGATGCCAAAAAATATGGGAGCAAACCCAGTGAAAACTGTACAAACTTCTATGTTGAAAACTATAAACAATGCTGAAAGAAAGGAAAGGGCATCGAAGCCAATGGAATGGCAAGTCCTAAGTGGGAGGAATTGATACCACGAAATGTAAATTCTTACCCTACATGATCTGTAGGTTTGTTTCCATCTCAATTACAATCCCTGGATTTGTTTTTGGCTGGGTTTGTTTTGTTTAGTTTTCTGGTGGATATTGGCAGGCTGATTTTCAAATTTATATGAAATGCAGAGGACCTTGACACATGATGTTTTTCTTAATAAATAGTGCTGAAGATTGGGCATCCATATGGAAATTCAATAAACCTGGATCCGTACTTTACACCATGTGCAAAAAATCAATCTTAAGGAGATTGTAGATGTAAAAATACTAAGATTCAAATATGCTTGAAAAAATCTTATAAAAGAAAACATAATATCTTGTGCTTTAGTCATACAATACAACACTACTAAAGAACAGTAATAAATTAAAACTATTGGTAAACACAATGAGATGGATGAATTCCAAAAAAAAAAAAAAAAAAAACAACACACAAACACAGAAAGGAGGTTCAAAAAGACCAAATTAATCTATATCACAGTAGTCAGAATAATGGTAACCCCTAATGTATGTCTGAATAACATGAGGCATTCAGAAACCACTGGGACTGATGGAAATGTTAACTTGGGTGGTGTATATGAGTGTATGCATCTGTAAAAAGATCAAAGTGCATATTTAAGACTTGTGCAACTTGCTGTAAATATTATACCTCACTAAGACTGAAAAGACTTGATCAACATTTTAAGGGTCAGAATGGAACAAAAACCACTTTTAGACATGTAAAGTCACCAACTATTTTCGTTCTATGAAAGCTACTCGAGGGTGTAGTCTACAAAATGAGAGAGCAAACCAACAGTGAGGAGGACCTGCAGAAGAAGAAAACAGGAGATCTAACAAATCCGAGAAGGTCAAGATAGTGAACAGATCCCAGAAGACATTCTGCCTAAAGGAGCAGAGAAATAGCCCAGACTGGAGCAAGCACTGGAACAGAGGCCTCCACAAATATTAATTGGATAAATTATCTGATACATCTGAACTTCTAGAGAGATTATGGCTTAACTAACGGAAGGTATATAGAAGAGCAGAAAAATTGATAAATAAGACATTAATTCCCAGGAAAACTAAGAGTTGTGTAGGAAAAGTAATTTAAACATATTTGACTACTTAATTTGGTTTTTTGAACATTATTTACATAGTTATAATCATGTAATCGAAGAATATTTGTCTATCCAACTTTGTAACATAACCAGATGAGAACTCCACTACATGGAGGCAGAGTAACACCTGAAATAGAACCTGTAATGCAGTGTTATAAGGATTTTATCAGGGTCATCAGATAAATAGCAAAGTCGCCCGCTAAGAGGCAGAAGGGGTTCCCTCAGGGGTAGAGGGACAGAGGGAGCACGTCTGGGGACTGAGGCACATCTAATACACCTGGAAGAATATTTCGGTTCCTTAAATGATGAGCATGGACAATTTTGTGTTAAATGAAATCTTCAAATTTTTTCTAATAGAGGCTAGGAGTGAGGCAAGAAGGTGATCAGTCAGGAGATCAGCTAATGGTTGGATTGAGTGATAGATCACTGCTGAGAAGGGTCTAGACAGAGTATCTCAAGGTTTTCAAATTAAGTTTTCAATGCTCTACCCTCTCATTTTAAACCTATCATTTTTCAGAGCAAGACGACCTTTTTTTTTGAAACTCCTTTTTTAAAAAAAAATGCAAAATGCTTTAGATAATTTGTGAAGCGTTCTGTCAGAATTTTATGCTTGCTGGAAAGAGAACTCTGCTTCTCTCTTGCCAGCTCTCCACAGGTTCAGCAGAGAGTTTATTACTGATTAAAGCACATGACGTTCCCTGAGAGTTTTCAGGAATTATAAACAATTACAGGAAAGAGAAGTGGTTCCATTACCAAAAAAAAGCAACCAGGCTGAAACCCACTGTTGAATATGCCAGAGAGATCAGGAAGAGCAAGCAGTGGTCTAACCTTTATGCTGGCGGAGAGAAGATGATTCAGTATTCTATTATCCACAATGACAAGTGATTTATTGGAATACTTTCTTTCTTCCAAACTGTTCTAAACCACTGTTTTTTTTTTTTTTCTCCAATTGCACTGATTTTTCATCTCAGTGCACGTATGGGACTATAAGCATTTGAGTGGTCATTATAGGGAAAGAAAATCTCAGCTCTAAAGAGATTCACTTTGCTCAGGCTACACCACACATCGAGGTTTGGCACGTGGCATGCCACAACAGCTTTTATTTAGGCAAATGTTTTTAGTAGCCTACTTTAAAAGTAATCAAAGGGATGGAAAATTCATTCCTGCTAACATTTGCTCAAAAGTCTGCTTTCTAAAATGTTGGTTTTTTTTTTAATGAAAAACTGCTAAATATGGGGAGGCCTATAATTTTTCCAAAAAAGAAAATTATTTTTTAAAAGTGTTACAAGCATTGAAGGGTACAGGGAGCAGACTGAAGGCTGGCGGCAGAAGCAGGACAGCTACATGCGGTGCCACTTCTCAGGCCTGACACCAGCCAGCACTTCCCTTGCCCTCGGCAGGGTGAGATGGTCCATCTCGTGGTAATGGCTCAGAAAACCATCTGACACGCAGCTTGGCTGAGGTTTTAAAATGAGAACAAAAAAATTTAAGAACCTTTCCCCCTAATGTTCTTCTCCAGTGCAGAGAAAAGACCACACTTCAGTCACCTGGAGTGCAACATCATGATTGAGTCTTCAGGTGGAGAGCTGGGGGGCAGGCGCCGGAACCCTGAGTCCACACTGCTGTGTGACCTTGGCGTCTTTTCAACAAAGTGCCCGGATCTCATGGCTAATGAGCCATTATCTGTGCTGTGTAGAAATACAAAATTAAAACTTCAGAAAGGGAAGACTGCCACTCTAATGCATTTTCCATCATCAACTGCCCTTTGGAATTTTGTTACATAATAAAATTTAGAAACGTTATGTGCATGACATGGGAAAAACTTTGAATTAAAAATATATTATTAAAGATAACAGTAAAGTTCCAGGTTAGTTTTTATTTTAAAATTTATAATCTACCAAGAGGAAATCTAAAATATTGACATCTAAATCTTTTGAATTCTAACTATTTACATGAGTAAGGGTGAGTAAATAACTCAATCTTTATGCATCTAGAACTTTATTATCTGTCAAAAAACAAAGTGAAAAGAATAGGAAACACTAAGACTAAAATTCCTAACTCCAAAACTATGTGCTTTTATTCCTCAATATCACAATTACTATGGGATACCTATCTGTGATTTTGACTATTTAAATCATTCCGAGGTTTTCATCTATGCTCATTTTTTATAATTTTTTATGTTTTTAATATTAATTATTTGATTTGCATACACTTAAAAATCACATCACAAGAAATACTGGGAAAATTTTGTGAATAATCAAATGTATTTCAGGTGAACTAAAGTGTTCTATGTAAAAATAAGTGAATATGTATAAAAGTATTTGAAGATAAATGTGAATCTAATCTTGATTTCAAAAATATCATTTCTAAGCTTGTGTCAAGGCAGAAATTGCAAAGAAAAAGAACAATAGCACTAACTGGAAAAAAGTTTAATGCTTTTATTAGTGAATTATAGCTATACATAACAGTGGGGCTCATTTTGATATAATCCTACAGGCATGGAACTTAATCTGCTCATCTCTGTCCCCAGTGCTTCCTCTTTCCCTCCACTCCTATCTCCTCCAATCCCTCTTTTTTTACTGGTCTTCCTTCTATTTCTTTACTTATTTTTAAATTGTTACTTTATAGAGATACATAAAGGTGGAATCCACTGTAGTATATTTGTACACAGCACAAGTGCGTCAAACTCACTCTTTGTTTCCTCCCATTTGCCATCCCTCCTCCCTCCCCTTCAACCTTCTTTTCTCCTCTGATCTTCCCTCTATCCTTATGAGATCTGAAAACCTCCCCCTTCTATTCCCGTTACTTTGCTCTTCTTCTGTGTGTAGAGAAAACATTCGACCCTGGCTTTTCTAAGTCTAGTTTATTTGACTTTGCACCATGTTCTCTAGTTCCATCCATTTATCAGCAAATGCCATAATTTCATTCTTCTTTATGACTGAGTAAAACTCCATTGTGTATTTATACCACACTTTCTTAATCATTTTATCTATTGATGGGCACCAAGGCTGGTTCCATAACTTGGCTATTATAGTTGTGCTTCTATAAACATTGATGAGACTGTATCACTATAGTATTCTGATTTCAGCCCTTTTGAATAAATACCAAGGAGTGGAATAGCTGGGTCAAATGGTGGTTTCACTCCTAGTCTTTTAAGAATCTCCATACTGTTTTTCAAAGTGGTTTCAACAATTTGCCTTCCTACCAAGAATGTATGAGCATACCTTTTATCCCACATCCTTGCCAACATTTATTATTTTTGAATTCTTGATGGTTGCCATCCTAACTGGAATGAGATGTAATCTCAATGTAGTTTTGATTTGTATTCCATGGTTGGCAGGGACATTGAACACTTTTTCATATATTTGTTGTCTATTTGTATTTCTTTTTTAAAAAAGTGTCTGTTAGGTTCTTTTGTCCATTTATTTATTCAGTTATTGGGGGTGGGGTGTTAAACTTTTGGAGTTCTCTGTATATTCTGGATATTAACTCCCTGTCCGAGGAGTAGCTGGTAAAGATTTTCTCCCGTGCTGTGGCTCTCTCTTCATGCTGTGTCTTGTTTCCTTTATAATGAAGAAGCTTTCCAATTTGATGCCATCCCACTTGTGATTTGTGATTTTATTTCTTGGGTTTTGGAGTCTTGTTAAGGAAGTTGGAGTGTTGACCCTATCTTTTCTTCTAGCAGTTGCAAAGACCAAAGATTTAATTCCTAAGTCTTTGATCCACTTTTATGTGGCTTTTGTGCAGGTTGAGAGATAAGGATCTACTTCATTCTACTACACATAGCCGTCCAGTTTTCCCAGCACCATTTGTTAAAATGTCCGTCTTTTCTCCAACATATATCTTTGGCTCCATTGTCAAGCATCAGATGACTGTAACTATGAGAGTTTGTCTCTGTCTTCTATTCCATTGGTCTTCATGTCTATTTTGATGCCAATACCATGCTGTTTTTATTACTGTAGTTCTTTAGTACAATTTGAGATCAGGTATTGTGATGCCTCCAGTATCACTCTTTTTTTAATTAGTGCATTATACTTAAACATAATAGTGGGGCTCATTTTAACAAAATCATATGTGCATGGAATGTGACTCAATCCATTTCAGTTCCTGTTTCCCCATTCCCTCCCCATATTCTCCTTCCTCTACTCTAATAATTTCAGTCATTTATTTGTTATTTTTAAATTTTTTTTATTGATTCCAGTGTCACTGTTCTTGCTCAGTATTATGTTGGTTGTGCTGGGTCTTCTATTCTTCCAAATGAATTTTAGGACTATTGGTTTTTTTTTTTTTTTGCTTTTGTTTAGTTCTGTTAAGAGTGTCATTGCTATTTTTATAGAGATTGCATTGAATGTGTATAATGCTTTGGGTGGTATGGCCATTTTGACAATATTCTTTCTATGCAATAACAGGGGTGGTCTTTTCATTTTCTAAAAACTTCTTCAATTTTTTTCTTCAGTCTTCTGTAGTTTTCATTAGACAGATCTTGTACCTCCTTGGTGATATTTATACCCAAGTTTTTTGTTTAATTTTGTTTTTGTTTTTTGAGGTTATTGTGAATAGAGTCATTTTTCTGATTTCTTTCTCAGCAGATTCATTATTTGAATAGAGGAGATCTATTGATTTATGAATGTTGATCCTGGATCCTATTACTTTGCTGAATTTATTTATAACTCTAGAAGTTTTAGGGAGAGGGTCTTCTATATATAGGATCATGTCACCAGCAAACATAGATAATTTGACTTCTTCTTTTCCTGTTAGTGTCCTTTAAATTTTCTTCTCTTACCTGAGTATTCTGGCTAGAGTTTCAAGAACTATATATATCACAATTACTATGAGATATTAATCCTTAATAACTATTAACATATTCCAAGATTTTAATCTATACTAATTTGTATAATTTTATGCTTTTAATATTAATCATTTGATTTGTATACACTTAAAACTACATTCAAAAAGAATATTGGGAAATTTTTGTGGATAACCAAACGTATTTTAGGTGAACTAAAGTGTTCTTTGTAAAAATAAATGAACAAAACTATATATTAAAGTATTCAAATGGGGATAAATGTGAATCTAATCTTGATTTTGAGAATATCATTCTAAGCTTATTTCAAGGCAGAAATTCCAAAAACAAAATTAATGTCACTGACTAGAAATATTTAAAACTTAGAAAGCAAAGTATCTCTGCCAAATGTTTATGAAAAGACACTATCTTCGAAAACAAATATAAAATGCTAAGCATGCTAACATTAACAATAAACTAAGGGAGAAATATCCAATAGCACCTATCAATGCATATAAATAAATATGAAAAAAAATTTGCATTTCAGTTGGTAACTTTTCAGTGCTTTGTCATAATGGTGTGAGAAGAGATTCAGGAACTGGGTACTTAATGGATACATTAAGTGGAAAAGATTTCTGCAATGTATTTCAATGCTATAAAAAAATCCTGAAAATTTTTTATATTCCATTGGAATCAGTGACTCCTTTTTGGAGATTATACTCTAAAAAAGTATCACAGCCATGATTTTATCTGAATGAGAGGAAATGACACTGGAGGGTTTATGGGGGCGGTAATCTGACTGCTGTATTGAGAGCATTGAGTAGCAAGAGAAGGAGGCGGGGGGAGAGCTACAAAGCAAATGTAAGGGGTGTTCAGACTTGGGAGAATATTTAGGGGAAAAGAAAAAGTTTTCACAATTTAGTGTTAAGCACAAAAATCAAGTTATGTTGCAAAACACCAGGCATCTATAATATGCTGGTATTCGAAATATAAATATGTCCATAGGTAGTAGGTTAACTCTTAATAAAATTATGTTCTTTCCTTTTCTTTTTTATATTAATATAAATTTCCATCAACTACTGTGCTGTGTGCATGTGTGTGCCAAACCTTTGTAACTGGAAAACACAGAAATATTTTACAAGTATAGCTACATAACTGGAGTCAGAAGGTCCCAGCACAGAGTTACTATAGCATTGTTATGGTTTAGATATGAGATGTCCCCCAAAATCTCATGTGAGATAACTCAAGAATTTTCAGAAGTGAAAAATTTTGATTATGAGAGGTGTAACCTAATCAGTGAATTAGCCATTGATGTGGATTCACTTAGCAGTAACTATAGGCAGGTAGGGTGTGGCTGGGAGAAGCAGGTCACTGGGGTTGTGCCTTTGGTCTTTCTAATTTTTCCTTGGTCAGTGGAGCTCTCTCTTTGCTTCTGTTTGCCGTGTCTGAACAGTTTCCCTCCCCGACACCACGCTGCCATGGTGTCCTGCCTCATCTTGGGCCCAGAGCTATGGAGTCGGCCAACCATGGACTGAACCTACAAAACCATGAGCCAAAATAAACTTTTCCTCATCTATGTTACTCTCTTCAGGTCTTTTGGTCACAGTGATACAAAGTGAATAAACACAATAAGAACAAGTTGATCTAGTGAAATGAATTTATCTCAGCATTTGGATTTATCAATACACATTAAGTCACAAAAAGTTTAAAGAAAAATGTCACAAGAATTGGAACATGTGATTAAGATCATGTGGCCCAAGTATGTATACGGAGAATCCTAAAGAGGCATCTCCGAATGGCTGGCCATGCTAGCAAGTTTAAAGTTCACAGTTTTGTTTTATTTTACTTTGGAAATTTGCTATTAGTGAACAAAGACCAAGAGGTCATTTAAGAGCCAAGTTCATACAACTGGAAAAAGTGGTTAAATAATGGAGAAAAATAAACTTCACAAGAAATGAAGAAGGTATGTAAATAGCCCAGTATGATAATTTTCTATTTGATATTACGATTATCACATTAATTAAGAAGTTGTCATTAAGCAGTTTTAATTAATATTATGAAGCATGGCAGTCATATTAAAAAGTCTAGATACAATAAACATGTGTCCTCCAGTTTAAAAAAAATCCTCATCTCCTTACTTCCCTCAAAGTACTCATTACCTGATATTTGGGATTCATCATTGCCCTGGGCCAATCAAAAACTCACTCTCGAACACCAAAATCCCAAATGTTGATATCCCAAAAGATCAGAGTCCTTAAAGCCTAAAATCCCCCAAATCACAATCTCAAAATGTTGAATATTGAATCCCGAATGTTGAAATTTGGGGAGCTAACATATCCAGAAAACTGGAATTCTCCTTGTAAAAGAAAAGACTTTATAAAAGGGCGGAAATCTGATTGCTGGCAAAGGGATCGTGCATTTCCAGTTAGGTGGAAAGGACACCCACAACATGGTGAAGCATTTGGATTTGCTTGTGAAAGTGTTTCCAGAGACTGGTGTGTGAATCCAGCCGAGCAGTAACCAGAGATGTGCAAACTGTGAGGACCACAGTGACTCTCCAAATGCAGGGTCAGTGCATGTTTCAAGGGTCATAAAAATGAAAGGCCAAATGTATTTGGCAGAAAGTCCAGACGAGTGGAGCAGCCACGTGACTCAGCAATGACAGAAGCTTGGTCCAACGTTGCATCAGTCGCCTGGCACCTTCCCCCCGAGGAGTGGGCCTGGAGCCCAGGGCCTCGAGTGTGCTGGGGCATTCTTCCCACCTGAGGAGATTGCAGGATTACAACTGCATCTGACTACAAAAGACTCCAATTAGTTAAAGCAATCCTGAGCACAAAGAATACAACTAGAGACATCCCAATACCTATTTCAAGATTCACCACAAAACTGTGGTAGCCAAACAGCATGGTGTCAGCCTCACAACAGGCACTGGACCGAGGGAACAGAACAGAGATCTCATTACAAAAGCAGCAAGAACACAAGTTGGAAAAAGGACAGTCTTCAATACACAACGCTGGGCAAACTGGATATTCATATGAAGGAGAAAAAAAACTAGAACCTCATCTCTCACCCTATTCAAAAACCAACACACAATGGATCTAAGACTTATATGACTCAAGTCTCTTGAAAGTAAAAAGGAAATGCCTCAGGACACTGGTCTAGACAAAGATTTTTTAGATATGACCCCCAAAATACATGCAGCAAAAGCAAAAATAGACAAATGAATTATATTGAACTGAAAATTTTCTGTGCAAGAAACAATCAGCAGAATGAAGATACAGAGTATGGAATGGGAAATAATATTTGTGAACTTGTCATCTGACAGGAGATTAAACCTGGAAGGTATAAAAAATTTAAACAGCTCAAAAGCAAAAAATACCATCTGATTTTAAAACGGGCAAGTGATCTGAAGAAACAGTTCTCAAAAGAAGAGAGAAATATCCAACCAATATATGGAAAAATGTTCAACCTCACTTATTATCAAGGAATTACAAATCAAAACCACAATGAAATGTCACTCACACCAATCAGAATGGCTATTATCAGAAAGATAAAAAATAACAAATACTGGTGAAGATGTGGAGAGAAAGGAGCTCTTATGCACTGTTGGTGGGAATGCAACAGCATAGCTGTTGTGGAAAACTGCACAAGCAGTTCATCAAAACACTAGAAACAGAACTACCATATGATCCGGTGATCCCACTACTGGTTACATATCTATAAATAAGGAAATCAATGTGTTGGAGAAAAGGCTACACTCTCATGTTAACTGCAGCACTAGCCACAACAATCAAGATTTGGAATTAGCCTTGGTATCCATTAATGGAAGAACAAATAAAGAAAAATGTGGTATATATACAGAGTAGAATACTATCCAGCCATTAAAAATGAAGTTCTATCGTTTGCAACAATATGGGTGGAACTAGCATTAAGTGAAATAAGCCTGGCACAGAAAGAAAAGCACCACTTGTTCTCACTTTGGTGTGGAACCTCAAGGAGTTGATCTCATAGAAATAGGGAGCAGAGAGGCTGAGGATGTGGCTCAAGCGGTAACGCACTCACCTGGCAAGTGCAGGGCATAGGGTGGAGGAAGAGAGAGAGAGTATCATTAATGGATGTAGGAGCACAATTAGATAGGAGGAATAATTTCTAATATCCTGTAGCACAGCAGGATAGTTATGGTTGACTGTTGGGGTCCCCGTCTCCTCCTGACCAGCGGGAGAAGCAGGAAAAGCACGCCCTGACTGAGAGGAGCCAAGAAAGGTAAAGGTCGACTGGCCGCCCACCCCAGCCCTCCCTCCCTCCCTGGAAGACAATCAGAAGTGCCAGGGAGAACAGTCAAAGCAGGATCTCGCTCATTGAGGAAGTACATACAGCTTATATACTGCACAGGAGCCAATCAGAATAAAGGTCAGAGGGGTGGAGCAAGTTCACGTGTCCACCTGCCCCATAGTCTGTAAGGGAAGGCACAAGCTGTCTAAGAGGGCGGAAGAGTCCTGGACCTATCCTGAGGTGGTCCGCCTCCTCCGTCACCGCCCACAGCACCGCCTCCTAGCTGATTGCCAGGAGCAGTCCCAGCCACGGTGTGTGGCCCCAAGACCAGGAGGCAGGCAGCCATGCCCTACAGTTGACAAAAAATAATCATAATTTGAAAATAAGGAGTAAAGAGAATTTTGAATGCTTTAAACACAAAGAGATGATAAACGTTTAAAGGTGATGGATATAACAATTACTATGATCAAATCACTACACATTGTCTTCATGTACTGAAATGTCACTTTATACCCATAAATATGTACAATTATTGTGTCAAAATCTTAATTTTTTATTTAAAAAACACTGCATGTACCTGAAGAAGCCACCAAGTTTACTCACTGGTTTGAAAGAGATATGTGCTATAGAAGACCCTGCTGCTTCATTACCAACAAGTTTCCGGCCCAAAATGCAGTCTGTACATGAGTGCATGTGAGGTGGATCTCCACAGGCCCAAAACAACAGGAATACATCACAGCAGATGCGACATTTTAATAGGGATGCTCGTGTGGGTGTGTACAGAATCATAGAATTTCAAAATGCATATGAAGTATTCTGCAGGAAAGCCATGATCTAATGGAGAAAAGCAATTGTTCATCACAGTACAAGACTTCAAAATAGACTTCATAATTGTGAAGGTTGCCAGTTTTTATGGCCCTTCTTGCAATTGCCCCCACTCTAACCCTGAACATGCTTTCTCCTATGTAAGATTTCTTTTTTTTTTTCTATTTTTAGGAGTTTTTTCCCCACTATTTTAAATTGCCAGCATTATTTTTTTTTTATAATTCACTATGCTAATATGTGGAGGTTTATCTTCACATCATTTCCAACACTGAAATTATAAATCATGTATGTAAAGACATTTAGAAATTTCTAATTTATACATTTTGTCAAAAAAAATTGACCCAATGAACATGCACTCTCACAACATTAGTTTATTTTGTGTGCAATTGTTGTGCATGTATGTAGAAATGTTGACACCTCCCTAATAGAGTACAGCTGCGTTTGTGAAAGATAAAATTGATCAAGATCTTGCCTCTGAGTAACTGTGTATGTAGTAGTCACCCGTTGGGGTCTTTGACTGTCTCATCAGAAGATCTGTTCTGAATGTTGAGAGCCACAACCAAGTCAGGATGGCGCCTGGCATTTTGCCAGAAGGAGTGGTTGAGGGGTAGCGCCAACGAGCCATTAGGATGATGATGGTTAAGTTAAGCTGTGTATAATTATTGGGATGACGGCTGATTGCTGTAACTGGATGATGCTGGATTGGGGAAGGCTGTGTGTTCAGTTGTGTATATGGACCTCTGCTGTCTGGCAATAGGGTGGCTCCTGCTACCTTGGGTGCCCGCTACCTTTGAGTTCTCGTTGAGTTCCCGTTGAGTTCCCATTGAGCTCTCGCAAGGTTCCCGTTGAGTTGTTGAGTTCCCATTGAGTTCCGGTGGAGTTCGCATGGGTTCTCCAATAAAGTTTGTTCCTGCTTGAATCTACAAGTGGCTCGTGACCTCCCGGTTAGTTGTGCCCAGCCAGAAGATCTAAATCTTCTCTAATGTTAATTGTTCTATTATAATGGGTCCGTATGACAAAATCGGGTCCAGGGATGTGAGCTCACCAAGGTCCTGAAGTCCTGAGGGCAGGCAGGCTAGGGGAGAGTACAACTGGATCCCTCCACCCCAGGGGTTGCTGGAAGCCATGCAGCAGAGGCAGGAAGAGACACAGAAGCTACCAGAAATAGGAAGAGAAGCTGCCTTTTTTTAAATGTCTTTAGTTGTTGACAGACCTTTATTTTATTCATTTATTTATATGCGGTGCTGAGCATGGAACCCAGTGCCTCACACATGCTAGGCAGGCATTCTACCACTGAGCCACCACCCCAGCCGGAAGCTCCCTCTTATAATGTCTCTCCATTGCCATTTATTAATTTACTTAATACTGTGCATGCTGAAAGAAAAATGCTCACAGGAGCCATCCCCATGATCAGACCACAGGCAATGAAGGGCATAGTTGAAGCTGAGAAGAAACAGTCTGATGACTGCCACAATGTAAAACAGAAGCCTCACTGCGTCTATGTGAACCTCAGTTTGGGAGCATACGCCCTAAAAGGTAGACAGTCCGATTTAAAATATGAGATAATTATTTCAAACACCAGAAGACCAATCCACGAACTACAATTTCAGTATATTAAATTTTAGTGTAGCTGCTTAGGATATTATATGAGTTCAACTTACTCCGTAATTTTGTAGTCGGAGAATATAATTTACCTTTCCACGTCTGTTCCAGTTCCCATTTTAACCAATGCCATGAGCTTTTTACTGGGGAAAAGGGCAGACCTGTGACTTCAAATTGCACGGCATCTTGTCGCTGATGCATGTACTACAATAACCGCTGACTCTGACCTCTGCACCTCTTGAACAAGCAGACCGTGTGTCAGCACCAAAACCCTTGTTCCTCCAGGAAGAGAACAAAAAGTGTGTTGTCCACTCTGATTTCCTGTGGTTTCTCTATTCACTTATTAAAAAACTTTTTCTTCAGTTGTGTTTCATAAATATAAAAATCCTTTCTAAAACTTGGGCAGTATACCAGGGAGGTTAAAATCATGAATGTTAGAGCTGGACTGGGTAGGTTTGAATCCTGGCTCTCACTCATGGTGTGATTTCAGGCAACTTGCTCAAACCTTCTCTTTTTTATGTCTGTATTCTATAAAACAAGGACAGAGTACTTGTAGCAGAAGGGTTTTGTGTGTATTAAATGAGCTTATACAAGTAAGTACTAGAACTTTACCAAGAGCATAATAAGTGCTCAATAAAAATTCACTGTAGCCATTTTTCCTACATCTATATGCTTGAGAATAACTGTCAAATACTTGATTGATTATGGTGACTGATTATGTCGAGAAGAAACAACTAATTTCCCCTAAAACTCTCTAATCACCACATCAGAGAATAGAAAGATAAATCTAAAGTAAACTTTCTCTCCCCTTAGAATTTCAGGAACATTTAACTATTTCTTTTTATTTTTAGTAGGTCAAAATGTATTTTTTGAACCTATTCTACTATGTTGTCAGAGTCACAACTGATTTTTCTATATCAGTCCAGGTCTCAATCTATCAATATGTAGCACATTTATATGTTTATATTAATACATTTCCTCACCCAACTGATGCTAAGAAAAATCTGTTAAACCCTGGGATAAAATTCCTTAGCCTCTGGGTTTTATGACCTGTTAAATTTCCTGTTTCAGGGCTTGTGTTGGAATGTTACAGGAGCTACTCACACAGAGTGACTTTAAAGAATAGCCGGGTTCTGAGAATGTGCAATGGAGCAGACATGTGGTGGGACATTTTTTTTCCTTGTCAGCCTTAATACGTTTGTGTACCAGGGGTTCAATTCATAATCATTTAATAAAGTGAACATTTGTAGTCTTCAGAAATATGAAGAAAGAAACAGGCTACTAGAAGTTAAAACCCTACTTGCATTTAGCTATGTTTTAAAAAATAATAATCCCAGGAATATTGTAATGAGGTCTCCGCTTAGGAGTGAGCATGGGGCGAGTTAATGTAAGTAATGAACCTTTCATGTGAAATGATGTAGTGTCACAACTCATTTGCATCCCACTTAAAGTGTAATTAAGTCTCCCTGACAGCTTGGCTTATGGCTGGAAGAAAAGACCTGGATGCTAAATTAATCCAGAGTCCCTCAGTTAATAACACTCAGCAAAGAAAACTTTACACACTCTTTCATTTAAAGTTCCCTAACTCCCATTTACAGGAGAGCCTGACAAAGCAACCCCAGAGAAACCTTTGCATGAAACTGATGGCCTCTGGCCAGACGGATTCAGTCATTGAAACACCTGGAAGCTGGACGTGGATGATCAGCTCAGAGAAATGCTGCTTTCACTGCTGCGGGAAAGCCTGAGGTCGAGAGGGCAAGACTTCACGGGTAAAGTCACTGTACTGTATTTTTAAATGACAGCACGTTTTCAAACTCAAATCTGAAGTATAGATAATTTAAAGATTTATAACATTACTAACTCATTATAAGCGCTCAGAAATAATGGAATAGACTTCTTTATTCATTCTTTCAGGACTTGAGCACTTTGTAGAAGTTTCTATGTGCAGTTGTTGTTCCACAGATATGTGTGTGTGTGTGTGTGTGTGTGTGTGTGTGATTGTCATTGCTTATTTTTTTTGTTAACAATATTACTTTGGGCACTCCCCAGAACTGATTAGGATGCTGCCACAAGGTCAAAATGTTGCTGGGTTACACATACCTTAACTTAACAAGGACTCCATTTATAAATAATCTAAGCTGCTTTCAGAGACATGGACAAGAAGACAGCAAGTTTCTCAGGACCAGAGGCCACTTCTCCCCCAGAGAATCGAAGGATACTGTGTAACAGTCACGTGTGGTCATCTCTTGGTGCTGACCTCCTCTTCTCCTCCTGGTCATCCTAGTTTAAAAGCTGATGTGAAAAGAAAGTCTATGTTCAAACTGACGGTCTCGAAATTGACTTATGCTGCCACCATGAATAAAATGGTTCTTCATAATGGACAGAGACCTCTTGTCTAACCCACGGACAACCCCAAATCCTGAGTGGCCAACTTGATTATGCCCAGTGGATTTCCTCCCGTCCCCTAAACCAAATTGTCTATTCTAAAAGATGACCTGCATTCCCTGCCTACCCAGAAATCTGTCACATTTAGAAATTACATAGTATAATAAAGTGTAATATTGGGTAGAAAATACAATATTCCCCTCCCTGTGTTTGCACAGCACCACGATGTGCCACGGTGAACTTGGTAGTAGCTCTGCCGCAGTCTGGCTGGGCACAGAATCACGAGCCACTCAAGCAGGAACAAAACTTTATTTTTGAAAATGCCGCCAATACCACGTACACGTCCGGCAAGCAAGCCGGTCCACCCACGCGGTCGCGTCTACCGGAACCGGAGCCCAGGACCTCCCCTGGAATTCCCTCCTACTATCCTTCCCCAACCAATGGGAACTCTCCAGGAGTCCCGTAACATGAGTCCTGTAGCAGGCCAAGGTGAACAGCAGGAGTCCAATTTCCATATGAATGTAAATCTTAACATAATCATATCATCTCAGTGGCTAGCTGGCGTCACCTTACAACCAAAAGTGCCATGCATCATTTTATTTGGTTGTGGCTCCTAGCACAGCTCCTTTTTCTAGACCAGGTCTCAGGCCTCCACACGGATCACTGGCGTTGTAACAGAAGCACTGCAAGCTCCTCTCTGATTCTCCAAAGAGCTATTCAGGGCAGAAAAAAACCTGTCAGGAAGGACAAGGTGATGGGGAAGAAAAGCAGCCTGACAATTTCTCCCATTATTTGTTAACAGAATCATACACAGTTAAACACAAAGAGTAAAAGTCATGTTCAACTGAAGGGCTTGTTCTTGCCGTGTTGGACCATTAACAGTGGGAGCAGACATTTTGTCTCCACGTCCAACTGGGGCCTAAAGGTGGTACAGGAGTTCTGTTTGTTCAAGTGCTTTCCTCTGGGGTTGGAGCCAGCATTAGCAGAAGGGAAAGGGTCACAGAAAAGCTGTCTTCGCAGCTGAGTCAGGCTGCTTTCAGTCATCCTGAAGGGTCTAAAGTACTCGAGTCAATAGCTTATGTTGGGAAAAAAAATTGAGCTTGAAGTATTCAATACGTAGGCACATTTTTGTTTATTATTAAATAGAAAAAAAATTCAAAGAAGAATACATTCTATACATGCTTTAATTACTTTAAGAACTACACATTAATATATCTACTGTAGTATTTTAAAATATTTTATAAACATTACATTTAATTAATATTAACTTTTCTTATGTAAAAGTCTATAGGCCTTGCCACAATAATTCATGGAGAAGTAAGAAATCATTCTTTTAATGCTAGTGATTATAAATGCACACAAATAATTTATATAATATATAAATATTTAATTAAAATCGACCTGAAAAGCAGATATAAACCATTGGTTGAATTCACAGATTGAGGCATGTCAAGGTGTGTCACATAATGATGAAGATGTTCTTTCCTGTCCTGTTGATAGTGTCTGTGAGTCCCTGAGGACTACAGACGGAGGATCACACAGCAGCTGTGTACGCTAAGGTACTGCCATTGGGATGGCACTCTGACAAGGTGAGCTTCACCTCACAATACAGATGAGCAAAGCCCAAGAGCTTTCGCAGCCAGCAGTGACGTTCAGGCTGCCACGTGTGAAAGCCCACAGGAGCGGTGGCCGGTCCACCGCATAGGGCAGCCCGAGGGAAGCCGACTCCAACCCACTGCTGTGTAGACTTACTCAGTTGGCTGGGCATCGTTCCAGAATGATGGAGCTGTCAAGGAGGGACTGTCTTAGCTTTTTTGCTGCTGTGACTGGAGGACCCAACCAGCACAACTGTGAAGGAGGAAGTTTATTGGGGGGCTCATGATTTCAGAGGTCTTAGTCCATAGAAGGCCAACTCCTCCCTCAGGGCTCAAAGTGAAGCAGACCATCATGACAGAGGGTGGCGGAGGGAAGCAGCTCACAGGATGATCAGGAAGCAGAGAGAGGTCTCCACTTGCCAGATACAGATATATACCCCAAGCCCCGCCCCAGTTCCCACCCCCTCCAGCCAGCCCCCACCACTCCAGTTACCACTCAGTTAACCCCTATCAGGGGTTTGATTCACTGACTGGGTTAAGATTCTTACAACCCAATCATGTCTCCTCTGAACCTTCTTGCATTGTCTCACACGTGAGCTTTTGGGGGACACCTCACATCCAAACCATAACAAAGACATAGTTCAAACAAACATAGTAAAAATATTCACCTGGGCTGTACCAAAAAAACTATAAATACATGCATAGAGAATATATAATGGGGTCGTAGCTCAGTGGTAGAGTGCTTGCCTAGCGTGTGTGAAGCACAGGGTTCAATTCTCAGCATCGCATATAAATAAATAAATAAAAAGATCCATTGACAACTAAAAAAAAATTTAAGAATATATACTTATATAATCATAATTTCATATATACCTTTAAATTCTGAAACACTGTTCCCCAAAATTGGTAGTATCTGAAATGAACAGGTGTCAAACCAAAATATCCAAATACGGTACTCATAAAATATAATATACAAAGGAATCTTGCAAAAGGTACACTATGAATCTTTATATTTAAATTTTTGGTAGGGTTCTGGAGGACTGAGAAAATAATGTAAACATATAAGAAAGGTTACTTGTTATATTTAATTCCACACTTTAAAAAGCTTAAATATTCTACAGTTATTCCTTGGTATTTTTAGTTCCTGTTAGTTCCCATTGGCCATATAGCATAAGCAGAAAATATTTTTAAATACATTTGGTAAAGATCTCACGTATTTGTGAATAGGTCTAGATTTCTATTATCAGAAACACTGCAAAGGTCTTTCTTGGATCTGAAAAAGCTTAAGGAGTGTTGTTAAAGCTCTGTTTCCCTCTCCTAACTCACTATCACTAAAGCCAAAAGTAAATATCTCATCAATTATTATACTCACAAATCAGGCCTTTCCCATCCTCAGTCTCTTCATGTGGTACCGAATAAAGAGCCCCATAAATTCTTCCAATAACAGATCTAGGAATTGCATATTAATTCATCATGTCAATACCAAATGGAAACCCAGGGGAAAATGCAATTTCATTCCATTTGTCCCTAAAAATATTCACTTTAAATTGTAAGATCAGGTTTTTCTTTCAAAGTTGGGGGAAATAATCAAAAAGCATGATTTAAAATCGATAGATGTGACATATTAAGCAAATAGAGCCAAGGTTTAAATTAAACAAAAAGTACATAATTGCTCTGTAAGGCAAGCTTGTCAGTTGTGTTTTCTAGAATAATGCCATTAAGAAATTGTCCCATTCATAGTTTTATAATTTATAAGTTTTATAATTTATAAAAATAAAAGTATTATAGTCTGGTGTAAGACAAAATATCAGGTTCAATTTATGCAAATGACTAATTTTTAAAAGGGTCATAATGAGATTCCTGACCTGGGCACTGGTTCTTCCTGCTTGATGCTCTAAGGAAAAGCAACTGAAACTTCTTTGCTTGCTCATTAGTCCTAACCTTATCATAGTCGTTCATATCCATGCTGACCCCTGGCAGGCAAACCCAGATTCTGGAGACCCATTGGGTAGCATCTTAGCTCAAGGAACTTGACCTGTAGCCCCAAGATGCCCCTAGCTGCTTAAATAAATAATTTCATTTTTTTCTCATGCTTTCGGAAGATGATCGTATTTATTATATTGTTTTTATCTACCCACTTGTCATTTTATTAATCAGTTTAATAATTTTTCAGTACACTTTATGCTGATATTAATTTTTACCTTTTTGAAGCTATTCGTTTCCTTAGTAATTTTATTATTGTACTCTTTTTCATAAGGCATAAAAGAGTAGGATTTAGATACTATCTATCCTCCAAACAGAGAATAATGGATTCCCCTCTTCATTCAGGTTCTTGCTCAATAGACTCCCCACCCCCAGTCCCCAAGGCAGATCTCTTCAACCCTAATAAAGAATGTAATCTTAACTGAAGTCAGCCAGAATCATTGACAATCCTATTCTAAAAATTACCCACTTGGAAAATGGTGGTGATCAAGAGCCAAATTACCTTTTCTGCTCTTCCAACCCCCCTCCCACAGAGACCAAGACAACTTAATTCTAAAAACTGTTCAGGGAACTTCTGCAACAATGTCGTCTACAGGACAATTTACAACTTCTGCAAAGAGACACATGAACTAAAATCTATGGTCTCTGATAAACACGGTCCAGTGACCATGGCGCTTTCTCGGTGGAAATTCTGTTCTGCATCTAAGGAAGGAAGTAAATGAGAAATGTTCTCCAGAGAAACTCCGAATCTCACTCTGGTATAACTCCACAGGGCTGCCAACCGTTACGTCCCTTCAGGAACTTTTTTAAGGAAGAGAACTTTTAAAAAACAATGTCCCTTTTCAAATAATTAAAATCCTCTATACTACCCAGCAACCAACACAAACCTAAGTAATTTGTTTGACCTTCTTTCTAAATAGGCATTCTCCTGTTTGGCTAGAATTTCTTGGTTCATTCTAAGATGGTAGGGGTATCACAAGGTACAGCACTAATTGTCTAGCATGTCATCTTTCAAAAACAGTCTTCACAACAAGATGGGTTTGTCAAGGTCTGAGCCCATCAGATTCCAAGAAGTGTTAGGAACTAAACAAAATGGAACTGTTCCTTTTCTCTCTCCAGTTGCTTTGGATTGACAACCTTTGATTAATTCCCAACTTTATTAAGCTCTGGCTTGTCATTCAGCACATACACATTTTTCTCTCTTTTTTTTAAAAAAAAGAAACTGGCCTATGTAGTTAACAAAAGCAAAGTCCTTGCCCTTATGGAGCTTATATTTGAGCAAACTCTTGAGCATTAGCATAACCCTAAGGTAAACACCCTAAATTCCTCTACTCTTTTACCAAGAGAAGAGCACAATGCTCTTTTTGAGTTGCTGAAAGAACTGCAGAAAAACTGATTCGTGTTCAGAACTCAGGCTCTAGCAATAAATCATCCAGCTGAATAATCTTTTTATTTGTCATCTGCTATCCCTTTCTGCAGGAGAAGAATGTAATTCTGAGGGGTCAGAGGTCATGTGTGCCCCATATGCCCGTGTGTCTTGATTGTCTGGTACATGTACTGTCTGTTGACTAGCTGAAGGAGCAGTAGGCCAGGTAACAAATGAATAAATGAATATCAGTGAAGCATCTATTCTCAGTGATTGAATAAATAACTATTCACAGTTATGGAACCAATAAATGTGGTTCATTTAACACCTTTAACTTTCATAGTATCATCTTTCCTGCTTCCTGAAATGATTCTGACAAGTGCCCTTCCTGATATAGTATGCAATAGACCAGTTCCTAGGAAGGAAATCATAAATGCACCTAAGATTAAGGAAACTATTTTATACTCATTGACCCACCCCTACTTCCGTTTCCAACGTGGTGACCTTTTGCTACTAACGAAATTCTTTAAATCTTGCCCTGAGTAGTCATGCAAAAGACCACATGTAATAGCTGTGGGAGGAAATCAATATGCCATTTATGTCATTACCACAGAGGACAGCTCCCAGCACGGTCCACCTACGACCCACCTTAGCAAACCCCACTCCAGCCTCCCTATTAAATTTCAATCATTGTTATAAGTTTTTCCCTAATTAAAAATTAAACCTGGTTCAGGGGCTACATTATGATCCAGCCCTCAAAAACCTTCCAGACTATTCTTTTGAATGCTGACATGGAAAAAAACTCTGTAACTTCACAGAAGTGCTTATTGAAGCATTTGGGCAGAACTGGAGCTGTTTTTTGAGAAGAGCTTTGGCATTTCTGCAGTTTCTTTGTCAAGTAAGTGGAATTTTCATTCCAGCAAGAATAAAACAGAGGCTCTTCAATGCTCCCTGTGAAACGCCACCGTGGCCATGGATTTGCTTGATTAAGATCTCGATGGTTCTCTATCCATCAGCAACTCAGAGCAAAAGCCATCACCACACTGTGCTGGCTGCTGCTTCCCACTGTGAATTTTCTGCCACATCATTCAGAAACTGATGAAAGTGGTCATGTGAAAAAAAACTGTCCAAAAGAAATGATAAAATAAAATGTCAGGTAACCTAAGGGGGGAAAAATTTGTCTCATTGTAAACTCACCCAAGGTGCTTATAAAACACACACACACACACACACACACACACACACACACACACACTATTGGCAACTTCTGCAAAGAGAAGCTCCTGAATCTGCATTCTCAGGGCGGATCCAATGCCTACAAAAGCACCTAGTTCAGGGTTGGCGACTGTTAAAGAGAATGTACACCACTCCTGGTGTGCCCATGCTGAAAAGTCCCATTTCCTGAAGCAGGTGGTTCATGCTGTGGACAGCATCACTGTGAATTCTATTACTTGCACTTTGTGCTGATCTAGATTCTCCCTGGATCTTCAAGGAGCTCTGGTTCTCCTTGAAGGTAGGAACTCAGGCTGTCTCATTCACACTTACAATCCCTTACATGCTCAGGGTGCTCATGAAATATTCGTTGCACAAATCTATCAGACCCCAAATACAATGTCAGAGTGTTCAAGAAGAATAGAACTTAGGACATAAAACACGAGTGAACTTATGCCAGAAAAGGTGAAAGCCGACGGTGATGACTTCGACGCGTTCTAATGGCCTTCCTATTGTCTTTCTTCAAAGAATAATATGTAAAATTTTCTCGGAAGGATTGTAATATCTGTCACTAGAGAACAAATTCTTTTAAATGGATATCGTCCTATAGAGCTAAAAAAGGGAAATGTATTAGTTGATTAACATTGTCACATATTTCACAGGTAACGCAATTATCTCCATAAACTTCTAAGTCAAAAAGTCACCCTGATAGAAAGACACAGTCCCCAACATAGAAGAATACATGTATCCCTTTTTTCTAAGAGCCCCAGTGCAGCACCTTGGCTTCATGCCACTTGCTCATTTGTTTGGAAAACAGAAGCAGAGATATAGAAAGAAAAGATTCCGAGAATTTGGAGAAGTCTTATTTTAAGAAATCCAATAAATAGTAGCTAAATTAACCAGATTTGGGAAAGATGAATGTTTCATCAGAGTGAAAACTCCAAATCAGCCAAGATACTTAGTATTTGATTTTGTATCCTCTGCTCCTACCACAGAGCCAGGCCTGTCAGGCACACTCAATAAATGTTTGATGAATGAATGAACACATATCAATAACTAATTGTTTTATTAACCAACCCCACTGTTAATCTGGTGACATGCCATTTCAGTAGCGATTTTCTTGGTACTCTGGTATACATGTCTTTTCCACATATTAAAACATAACTGTACTCCAATTTCTGATATTGCTTATGCACTACTCAGTAAGGCTCCAAACCATTTTAAGAATCCAGCAAATCAGTTAACTCTGTTTGACACTTAAATAGACAGCAGTATTAAATCTCACTTTGTTTCTGTCCCCTCCGCTACTGATCACGAGATTGACTGCAGTCAGCATTCACTTAACAAACAACACCCTCACAGTCCTCCATGTGCCCCATGTCCCCCTTTTACAAAGTAGAAAGTCAAATGGTAAAAGTTAATAGAGCTGTAAAAATTACAGTATTATTTTAATGAGGGTGTGAGTGTCATTGATCTAGGACAGCTGCTTTCTGAATAAATATACTCAGGGCCCAATAACTGTACAGAAAAAGGCCAGGGCAGATGTCCAGTGCTGGGGCCTGAGGCCTGATGGGAACTGCTGCCCAACTAGGATTACGAGTGTCAGCTGTAAGTTCTCTGGAGCTCAACTGCCCAGCTGCTTTTGTATGCAGAGGCTCCTGGATCGATTTCTTACTGGAATAGATTTCTCACCAACAAGGATAATCCTTTATTTGAGGTTTAGTCACTTGAATTCCTCTTCATATTCTTCACTGTCAAGCTTTGCAATTTTCATTTATTCTTGGTGGAATGCACTTACTATTGTAGTTATGGCACTTCTCGCTCTAAGCCCCTCGTTTCAGAGCCTTCGAGAAAGAAATGTCTTTAGCTAGGAATTTTTCATGCCTGCTGACAGTTTGGAAATGATTTATTTTAGAAGAGAACAGAGGCGAAAGGAGTAGAAGGGAAGATTACTTATTCCGCCATCTTGGAGAACTTGATTATCAGTTAATCACAGGTTTATTGTTAAATGAAACGTGGTGGCTTCCAAAATTAAGCTCTGATTTCAGAAATAAATTTTTATTTTTATCTGAGATGTAACACTAATTTAAGCTGTCATGGATAGAGTAGTCCAAATAGGCTACAAAATATTCCTTGGAGCTAAAAGCCATTTTAATTTACTCTCCCCCACATTGGTATGGTAAAACTGATTACTGTAACACCAGACAATGAAAACATGCTTTAATCTATGTACATTTATAAATGCATGTATTTCTATTCATAGATGAATCTGTGTATAAACCACTACTTACTTATTCTGTGGGTGTCCTTTCAGATGTTTTCAACACTGGATTCATCCACATTTGTGTTCATGATAATACATATTGTCACTCTTTAAAATTCTACTTAATATCCTGACATTTTAATCCATTTCTTTCCAGAGCTTTTTCTCCATGAGAATTATTGCATACACACTTAGGACTAAATTGTATAATGGCTACTGAAACAATTATTCAATATAGTATTTCAAAATGCATCAAAGGCACTCTGGGGTTCTCTCATTTTGCTACATAGAATAAAATATCTTGACTAATTTCTTTAGAGAATGGCAAGATTCAAGGCAATCTATTGCTCTTGTCTTTCCTTTTCCTAATAAAAGAAATCCTTGCAGGTAAGTTACTGCCAATTACGGATAAACACATCTAGGAAGAGGAAGAGAAAGAATAGTGAGTGGATTTGCTTAAGACTATTCCAATTTCCTAAGTGTGGAGTTTTTAATACCATCTGTTAAATAGTAGAAAGAGTACAACAGAAAATATACAGAAACTGAAACTAGCTAGAACTACTAAGGATTTAAAGGAAACGTGATATTATCATCTTAACAAGACGCCAATAGCAGGCCATTTACAGAGGTTAAGGCCCCATATGTACCGCTAACTTCTTATGCTAAACTCAGAGGCTCTCCAGGAACAAAACCTCCTGCAATATGGAATGCACATTCAGGTCATGATTTCTCAAAGGCAAGTTGATATGCCACAAACAGAAATAGGAGAGGACTCTATATACAAATATGAAGTTAAATATTATACTTGTTATATTTTTATTTTATGAGCCTTAGAACTTCATTCTGCTTTAGATTTGCAAGTCCAAATACACAATTAAAATAAATAACATTTTATTTTTTTTTCCCTAAAGCTGTAGTACTAAAAGTAAGCCATTACAAAATTTAAATTCCTCCCCTTAGGTTAGGACCAAGAGGTAATAGGTGCCAGATGCGGTGGTGCACACCTGTAATCCCAGAGGCTCAGGAGGCTGAGACAGGATGATCAGGAGTTCAAAGCCAGCCTCAGCTGGCACTATGCAACTCAGTAAGACCCTGTCTCTAAATAAAATACAAAATAGGGATGGGGATGTGGCTCAGTGGTCCAGTGCTCCTGAATTTAATCCCTGGTCCCCCCCACCATCCCCCCCAAAAAATAAAGAGGTAATAGGTAAGCTGGACATGAAATTTTCTGGCCAGGAAGTTCCTAAGAGAAGCACACCATATCCAAGACAGGATTCAAGCTGTCATTTATATAGTGGATGAGATCCAGCCTCACATAAGCTTGAAGCTGGAGCACATATAGGCTCATAACCAAAGTATATAAGAAAAGTTTTTCTTCTTTCCCCCACGTTCAGAATGTCACATTGAAATCACCTTGCTGGGTTCAAAGGAAAAATAGAAATGGCTCTTGTCTAATTTCCAATATTGAAAACTATTATGTTCTTCGGAAAATCTTTTGTTAGCAAAAACACATTACTTTTCACAAATTCTCAAATGGTATATAATTTTGTGTTTAATAAAACATTATGATTACTGTGTATGGAGCACAGTAGGACCATCTTGCAGGCATATTATTTGGGACACAAATCTCAACCTGTGTTTTTAAAAAAAAAGTATTATATAAAATTCCCAGCTAGATGTTAGCCAGGGTTCAAAATGCAAACACATGCATGAGCCATTTAGAATTTACAAATATATAAAGATGGAAAGGTCAGCAACGGTCTTTCTTTCTCACTGTTACTAAGCCTTTGAAATAAGCTCAGGAAATGTATGCAGGTGGTTTTTTGATTAATTTGATAGAGGTACATCCATGGAACCAATTTACAAGTGATTTGCAGGCAGGCTGGCATTACTGAAATAAACGGTGCTATTACTATGATTTATGCTACTATTCCTAACACAAATGATAAAGTGAAATTTACAGTCCTTAATTACGACCATGAAAAATTGGGAGGGAGAAAAAAGAGCAGAGATTGGCAATTTGCAAACTTGTCAGTAAGGCAAGATGCAAAAATTCATTTACTTTAAAAAAAAAGATATTGTATAAATGGGCCTTACTGTATTGTTATCAATCCACTGGGGGAAGAAGGGGAGTTCATTGAGGAAGGGAAGGGAGTTCAGAAAACAAATTGACAGGACTTAACCTTGAGATGCCAGAAAGCGTCGTAGCTCAAGGAAGCAGCTAGGAAAACGCAGCCTGTGAGCAGGGAGGTCACAAACCCAACACTGCCCATGACTCTAGGCTGCAAACAAGACCAAGCTTGCTCTTTGAATCCCTCCTAGATCTTTTTAAAATGTTTTTTAGTAGGGGCTGCAAATTAAAGAAATCACCTGAAATTTTTAGGTAAAGGTTTTTATCTTGTCTTATTCATATCTGTTTAGCACTTGAGGTCTCCTAGGATACCCAAAGATGTTTACAGAGACATTACCTCCGTGGAATTCTAACAAGATATATAGAGGAGACCTTAATCTGAAAGACATGGCTCAAACACTGCAGTTTTCAAGAAGTTTGATAATGAGGATGTCCCTGTTGGCTGGGTCTAGGAACCATTTCTCCCTCCGTCTTGCATCACTTCCTACTTGTGATAATCAGTTTTCCATTACTGTTACAAAAAAAAAAAAAAAACCTGAGATAGTCAACTTAAAGATAAGGAAAGGCTTACTTTAGCTTATGGTTTCAGAGATTTCAGTTCCTAGCTGACTCCATTGTTTTGGGGCCTATGGAAAAGCAGAACATATAAGGAGAAGCAAGTGGTAGAGCAAAGATGCTCACCTCATTGTAGCCCAGAATCAAAGTGAGAGAAAGAGAAGAGGCCAGGTCTCTCTCCTACAGGGTATGCCCCCTGTGACCTCACTTCCTCCCACCAGGCCCCAACTCCTAGATATGCCACCCCTTCCCAATAGTGCCCCAGGCTGGGGGCCCAGCCTTCATGGCATGAGCTTTGGGGGACCCATGCAAACCACAGTCCTACTTCAGTCTATCCATGCTTTAATTCCAATACCTATTCCCTTGCCTAACTGACCCACCCTTAGGAAATGCCTAGGGTTCTAATGGACTTTGTAATCACTGTTTTCTAAATGTGGTTTAATCTAAAATAATCCCATACACAAGCATTCAACCTTTTTTATATTAATCATACCTCAATAGTTTTAAAAATTTTAACTAAATTTTTGAAAAGAACAAAACAAGAATTTAAATACATTTCGGGGGGAAAAAAGTACTGCAAGTGCACAGCCTTCCTATTAGAAATCAAACAGGAAAATATTTACGAGAACAACTCAGAAATGGATAAGGAAAAAAGGCTTTTTAAATCGTGAATGTCAAATATATACAATCAGCTTAGATTATATGTAGAATCATCTTAGATTGGGGTTCTAATGGACTGTATACTCACTGTTTTCTCAATGTGGTTTAATCTAAAATACTCTTAGATGATTCTATATATGTGTAACACTTTATCTGCGTATCTACAGCCAACTAGTTTCTCCATTTCTACTTCCCACCAGCTCAGGCTTCGTTACAACTCCACAAAACTTAATTTTTTTAAATCGGCTATGTCTCAACCTGCACAGATGAACCTGAGGTACAGGTGAGGGGCCACGGAGATTAAGAAAAACACACACAGAGATATGACGAGGCTGGGATCCGGTGAGACGCTGCTCTGTATGGAGAAACACAGACTAAAGAGTTGGCCCAGGAAGTTTATTTGTATAGGGTCTCATGATCAAGAAGTAAAGGACTGTAGGGACATTATTCTTTGTGCACTAGAAAGTAGAGGGCTAGAAACATTCTTGTAGCTATTTCACCGTTGCCATGCTTGGGACACTTCCTGTGGCACCCAGGAAGTCCATTGTTCAAAGTTTCTACTAAGCAGGCAGGCTTGAAGGTTATAGCACTGATGAAACTCAAAGCTATGAGCTAAAGGAGTCTATGGCAAACACAGAATTCTCCCTTTTAACTGGGGTCACCATCAACTGGGCAGTTTTCAATTGGTGCCTTCCCAGAAATTTCTGGACAGATGTCACCTTTGTCCAAGACTCAGTTCAAAGCAATGATTCCTTCACCACTGCTGACACGGCTAATTTCTGAGATTTCAAATGGTAATACAATTCCACCCTTCCTTAGTAGGCTCCTCACTTATCGTTCTTCAGTTTCACAACTTCCCTCAGGGCTTTTCCGCCCTCAAATGTATTCAGGTGGTTCCTTCCTCCTCTAAGCATGTTCTAGGTCATCTTTTCATCACCATTCTTGAAACAGGACACATGGAGGTTGAAATGCTCTGTTTCTCGTCATGCCTGACTATACATTTAATACTAGTACAATTCAAGGGCTCACTTGATATATTAAACATTATTAGACCAAGTGCCTGACGTTTATTATATTACTTCATCATCTTCAAACGCCTTTGAAGTAAATGTTTTTATTTTATCTAATTCCCAGATAAGGAAACTGAGCATTGGAAATTTTAAGTCACTTATCCAAAATCACACAAAAGTAAACAAACAACAGATTTGGAATCTAAACTTGCATCCATTTAACCCCAATGCCCATCATCTTCCTTGTAGAAAAATCTGTCTTGATTCTTTTAAACTTGTTTCAAAAGAATATCAATTTTTAATATATTTTCACTTTTGAAACACTACCCAAATCAAATTATCATTATTGAAAGCAGACATCAATTTATCAATTCTGGTTCATCCTAACTCAAAATAATTATCCTTATCAAAAGGATAAGATTCAAGAATTACTTTGTTTCTTTTTTTCATCTTCACTTCATTCTTTTTACCAATCAGTATCCTGTCTTCCAAGAGATCTATGTGTTCTTTATGGGTCTTTCTTTTCTCTATCCTGATTGCTCAGAATGTAAGGGACCGGCGAAACGTTGGAGGAAGAGACAACAAGAGAATGGCTTCATGCAAAACACACAAGGGGATTTTTATTTAGGATCCAATTCAGCGGGCTGAGACTCTAGGCCCACTCAAGAAGTGAGACCAGCCCAGAGCCCAGAGCAGGGGTTGAACAATGCTTAAGTACACCTTTTGGGGAGGGGGGGGGCTTTGCATACATCACAGTCTCCTTTAACAAATCACCTTACACCGCGGGAAAATCAAACAATAATTCTTAGACTTGATTAGTACATTTATTGGCGGGAACAGGGCTGGCTGGAGTGATAGGTCTTTCCTAAGGAGGGGGCTACATTTAAACTGATTGGTTCGGACCCTGAATGTCTTCGTGACAAGCAGCACAGGGTCTTGAATGCTTACGTGAGGAGTTGCACAGGACCCTAGGCCATAAATCAACTAAATGGCCAGCAGGGCCTGGTCCTAACTGCCTCAGGAATTTAACCCATGCTTTGCAGTTTAGAAGCAGGTTTACAATGCCTGGTCCTTTACATTTTAACTCAGGCTTTGCAGCTTAGAAACTTTACCCTTTCAAGAACTAATCTTTATTGTTAGATGATGACAGATGGGCATTAATACTCATTAATTTTCTTTAATATCATGATAGTCGCATTTCTAGAATTGAACTTGGTACATAGATTTTCTTTCCTATTAAATATAATGTATTATGAGTTTATAATAATATAAATATATATTTAACAACATTAATTTGTACAGTATATCTGCATGTTATATAGCTAATTATTAATATGTTGATTTTATATAATGTATATATACACACATATAGAAATACATACATATATACATGTATTATAATGATATTAAACCAGCAGTAATAATAATAAGCAGTTCTCAGGCAATCCATATATTGATCCTTTACCACTAACTTGCTTGCTTAATAAATAAAAGTTAAATAGATAATACAAGTCTAGTGTTCATGTCTTCTCAGAACTTTATGATTGAAATGCACAATTGTATTTAAAAGAAAAAAGAAGCCTATGTCATGTCTCCATGTATGTGATACTTTTTCCAGAAATGTACTACCCAATGTGGTAGCTACTAGCTATACCTGGGTATTTAAATTTAAATTTGAATTAATTAAAACTAAATCCAAAAAGTCTTCCATGGGCTTTTTCTTAAAATAACCAATTGTTTTAATTCCTCCAAAATTAAAAACAAAACAGAATAAAACAGGGCTCACTCAGAGAGTGTGCAATTCTTTGTAAATTTCAACAGTAAGACCATCTGCTCCTGTGGCTGACCCTTGCTGAGAACTTTGTTTCTAGATTTGGAAACAAAACCCCTCAGTAATAGTTTGTTACAGCTTCTATGACAAGGCATCGCTTTACTTCTTAAACCCTATATTGTGCCTCTGTCAGCAACTTCTGGCACTTTCCTTGCTTCCTTACTTTCTGAAGACTTTGAAATCAATCTGTAGTCACAGAACACAGAGGGATAACTGGCCAACATATGGATCAAGCCCCAGTTTTGGCCCTATTGGCACAATCTCGGACTGAGATATCTTTAGACTAAAATAAAGTTTAGGTCATATGCATTTGTTAAAGGGAAAAAAAGAGTTACATATTCTATTGTGTCTTCTTAGTGATTTTTTTAAAGAAGAAAAAAACCACTAAAACACAAATTTTAAACATGAAAACCAATTTATCTCAAGAATAACCTTTTAAAAATAACTCAAGGACTGGAAGTGTAGCTCAATGGTAGAGAAGTTGCCTACCATACTCAAGGCACCGGGTTCAAATCCCAGCACCTTGAAACAAACCAACAAAAATTCAAGTTTGTTCAATAATTAGCAGGTGGCTGTTGACTGTAAGTAGTTAATTGTGTACTTAAACTAAAGTTTTCTTAACATGAATTTTCATATGTGACAAAGATGTCTTTACTGTCCTGTGATGCCTTTATGGATGTATTTATAAAGGGCTGAGAGAAAAATAGAGGGAGTACAAGGCCTCACCATCTTAATTTTCACAGTAGCAACTCAGGCCTTGCCTTCCCTGCAGGGGCTTCTGTGTGTCTCTGTCTCCTGGGAGGGGCAGGGATTGGGCAGTGACTCTTTTAACACTTAGAACAGTTCAAAATTTTATCTGAGCCCTTCTTATACTTGCTGTGAAAACAATGTGAATCTTATTTTAATTGACAACAGAGCCCTAGGTAACACAAGTGTCACTAGATACTTCAGATTCCCAGTTGCCTGCCATTCAGTTCCTGACGCACCTCCGTTGAAATGATATTGAAATAAATCTAAGACCTTTTTTGTTCAAAGTATTATCTGCAGACCAACAATGTCAGCATTGGGAGCTTGAAGCAACAAAAGATTTACTGAATCAGAATCTGCATTTTAACAAGATCCCTGGTGATTTGTTTGAAAAGCCCTGGCCCAAGAGTTTTATGACATGTATTAAGGATAGATTTAAGTTTCATTTTTACATATCTATATGCTCTTACCTTAGCTCCCCAGGACAGTATAAAACATTGGCTATCATTTAGGATTGTGCTACTTTGCATGCCTTATCCACTCTTCCCAGAAGCCTTTTGGGTAAGTGATCCCCATTTTACCATGAGGTATAACTCAAGGCTGGGAGAAGCCAGTACCAGTGAGTTTTTTGTATTTGAAACCACATCCCCCAGACCCAAAGGCCTGAGTTCTAAATTCACCACACTGGGTAACATTCTCAATTATAAACCTTTAGTCTTTTAGTTTTATTGGAGATTAATTCATTAAAAATTTATATAAGTACCTATTTTACTCAGCTTTTCATTGTCACTATGACCAAAGAATCTGACAAAAACAATTTAGAAGGGGAAAAATTTATTTTGAGCTTATGGTTTCTGAGGTTCAGTCTATGGTTGGCCAACTCTATGGCTCTGGACCCAATGGGAGGCAGAACATCATGGTGGCAGGGCATGGCAGAGGAACACAGCTCATGATGTGACAGCCAGGAATCAGAGAGCAAGAGAACAAGATACCAGGGACAAAATGTGACCCCAAAGGCATGCTCCCCAGTGAGTGACCTACTTCCTCTAACCACATCCTACAGTTACCACCCACTTAATCCACACCAGTGGATTAATCCCCTGATTAGGTTGCAGTCTCATAATCTAATCATTTCACATCTGAATGTTCTTGTATTGTCTCACCTCTGAGCTTTCAGGGGAGGTTTTATATCCAAACCAGAGCGATATCTCCTCCTTCTTATAAAATTGCAATTATATAAATGTTAAAAAATCTGTCTTTTTTGCGTCTATGTGCATCATGGATACTGAGCTGTAGTTTTCTTTCCATGATGTGTCTTCATCTGGTTTTAGTATTAGTGTCGTACTGCCTTCACGCAATGTATCTGGGAGTGTTCTCTCCCATTCTTATTCATGGAATAATTTGAGGAAGACTAGCATTGGTTATTCTTTAAAGATCTGGTAGAACTTGGCTGAGAATCCATCTGGTCATGGGTTTTCTTTGTTGGAAAGCTTTCAGATGCTGCTTCAATCTCATTGCTTGATATTAGTCTGTTTAGGTTTCCTTTATCTTCCTGACTCAATTTGAATAGGTCATATGTGTCTAGAAATTTGTCAATGTCCTCTAGATTTTTTTTAATTTATTGGAGTACAATTTTCAAAATAGTTTCTCATGATTCTCTGGATTTAAAAATGTCTGTGGTGATATCTCATTTTTTATCACTATTTTTATTGATTTGGATTTCTCTCTCTTTCCTTTGGTTGGTCTGGCTAAGGGCTTATCAATATTGCTTACCTTTTGAAGAACCAGTTCCCTGTTGCACTGTTCCTTTATGTTGCTTTTTATTCTTGATTTCATTAATTTTGGCTCTGATGTTAATTATTTACTGTCTTCTACTGATTTTGTAATTGGCTTGTTATTCATTTTCTAGGGACTTGAGGGGTAGCATTAGATTATTTGTTTGTTTTTGTTTTATGTAAGTACTCACTGATATAAACTTTTCTTAGAACTGAGAGTTTTATACATTGTGTCTCTGTTCTCATTTGTTTCTAAGCATGTCTTGATTTCTTCTCCCATTTCTTCTATCATCCATTTCATAATCAAAAGTGCATTCTTCAATCTCCATGTGCTTTCTATAGTTTTTCTTGCTGTTAATGTTTAACATCATTTCATTATGATCTGATGCACAGGATTATATCAAGTTTTCCTTCTATTTGCTAAGAATTATATTGTGACCTAGAATATGGTCTATTTTGAAAAATTTACATGAGCAGCTAAAAAGAAAATAAATTCAACTTTTTTAAGTGAAATATTATGTAGATATCTGTTAGGTCCATTGATTTATAGTATTATATATGTTGATTTCACGTTTGGATAACCTGTCCAATTGTGTGTGTTAAAATTTCCCTGAATTAATTTTATTGAGGTCTCTCTGGAATTTAATGTCAAGAAGTTGTTGTTGTTTTAAACGTGATTTGGTACACCAACTTTTGTGGCATAAAAATTTACTATTGTTAGGCTGGGAATATAGCTCAGTTGGTAGAGTGCTTGCCTTGCATGCACAAAGCCCTGGATTCAATCCCAGCACCACACACACATAAAACAAATTTACTATTGTTATGCATTTTTGTTGAATCATTCCCTTTCCCATATGTAGTGGACTTCTTTGCCTCTTCCAACTGATTTTTGTATGAAATTTGCTTTTTTCAGATATGGGAATAGCTACTCCTGCTTGTTAATAGACTCCATGTACATAGAATATTTTCTTTCATCTTTACCTTCTTTGTGTGGATGTTTTTGCTAATGGGGGACTCTTTTGCAAACAGCATATAGTTGAATAGCATATATCATTTTTAATCCATTCTGCCAATCTATGTCATTTAATTGGGAAGTTGAGACAATTACATTTAGTGTTACTATGGGTAGATTTTTGTTTTTCCTGACATTTTGGTTTGTTTCCTACATTTAATTTTGTTTTAATTTTAATTTAGTTAGTCGCTCCTCTAAAGATCTTCATTCACTTGGGAACTTTGGGGTTTGTTTTTGCATTCAACTGTATAATTTATCTTTACTTATTTTTTGTAGTGCTGGCTCAGTGGTCATAAATTCTTTCAGTTGTTCTCACCATGGAAAGTTTTTATTTTCCTTTAATTCTAAAATATAGTTTTGCTGGATATAGCAATATTGGCTTTTGATTATTTTCTTTGGTTTTAGTGTCTAAGTTGAGAAGTCAGAGTGAGCCTTATTGTTTTACTTCTAAATGTGACCTGAAATTTTTCTCTTACAGATTTTTATATTCTTTCCCTATATTCTATGTTAGGCATTTTGATTATGATGTGTCTTAGAGAAGCTCTTTTCTGATATTGTGCCTTTGGGGTTCTATATGCCTACATATGTGAATGTCCATCTCATGTGTAGGACACTTTTCTGCTATTATTTCACTGAAAAGTTTCTTAACAACATCAGCCTATTATCTCCATGTTCGTATCTATTCTGATGACTCTCTAATTCAGTCTCTGGACATTGTCCCAGAGTTCTTGTGTATTCTGATCATGGGTTCTTCTCCCCACATTTATTGCATACTGAGTGTTTAAGTTCACATACCCTGTCTTCAAGGCCTAATGCTCTGTCTTCAAGGCCTGAAGTTCTATTTCCTATGTAATCTAATCTGCTAGTGAAACTTGGAATTGGATTCTTAATTTGGTTCATTGCTTCTTTCATTTCCATGAGTTCTGATGGACTTCTTTACAATATCTCTATTTCTTTATTAAGATGGTCTTTCACCTACTGTATTTGCTATCTTAATTCATTCCTTACAACTTATTTTAGTTCATTGAACACTGTAAAAATCATTTTTTATGGTCTTTCTCTGGAATTTTATTATCCACTTCCATATCTGTGTGTTTCTTTGTAGAGGGATTGTAAATTTGGGGGGAAACTTGTTTGCCTTTTTTCTCACTTTTTTAGAGGTATTATATTTGTGGATTTATTTATTTTATTTATTTATTTATTTTTATTTGTGGATTTATTGAGATGGATTCCTCTTCCTCTTTTTTTTTTTTTTTTTTTTTTAAAGAGAGAGTGAGAGAGGAGAGAGAGAGAGAGAATTTTTTTTTTAATATTTATTTTTTAGTTCTCGGTGGACACAACATCTTTGTTTGTACGTGGTGCTGAGGATCGAACCCGGGCCGCACGCATGCCAGGCGAGCGCGCTACCGCTTGAGCCACATCCCCAGCCCTCCTCTTCCTCTTTTACACAGGAGTCCTTCACTGTGTGGTTATCTTTTGTGTTCTTGGGACTTCTCTCTGTTTTTGATGTATGAGTAGATGTCCAAGAGTAGGACTTGAGATTCCCCTGCAGCTATTTCTACTTGGGGCCTGGTCACCGCTTTGCAGATTTTTTCTGTTCTATGTGTTGAAGTAGTAGAATTTGAGTGTGGCTGATTCATGCCTGGAATGGGGTTTGCTGTCACTTGGCTGAGTTTTGTGGGTAATTCAGCAGCAGGATCTCTGTCCTTTGAACTTGTAGTGTCCCAATCACCTCCCAGCCCCTCTTGGAAAAAGGAGGAGAAAGAAATAGCAATCATGGTAGCAACAAGTTTATAGTCTTAAAATAAATGTCTTCTGCCTACTATGACATTTATAATATTCATTGCCACATAAAACAGAATTTTGGAATCAGTATTTAATATTAGAACCAACAACAAACAGCCTTGTACAAATGTAACATTAAACAGCAGGTGTCAACTGCACCATCCAATGTATTAATAATGACAACAATATGAATGATGGGGGATAAAAATTATATAAACTAAATTATTATAACAGTGAATTTACACTTAAAGTGAAGATAAAATGAGGTAGGATAGCAAGAGAAAGTTTGAAATACTTAAAAACTGAACAGAAGGAAAGCAGGGGAGAGGTAACAAGTGATAGCTCTAAGGAAGGGAGAGTAAAAATGACTAAAAGTAATTTTAAAATTAAAAAAAAGAAAGAAGAAACAAGAAATTTTGGTTATTGAAGGGGAAGAAAGTTAAGGAGTAATAAAAGGAACAAAACACAAGGTATGAAAAAACAAATAAAAAATCAAACCAAGGGGCTTGGGTTTGGGCTCAGTGGTAGAGCACTTGCCTAGCATGTGCAGGGCGCTTGGTTTGATCCTCAGCACCACATAAAAATAAGAGTATTGTGTCCAACTACAACTAAAACAAAATTTTAAAAAATTCAAACCAAGATAAATACACATAATAATATAATAATATCATCCACACAATAATATGAATATATTCAAAATATATATACATAATGAATGAAAGAACATAAATATTTATGAATGAATATATATTCACATATATATTCACACATATATTCATTCACTTATTATGTGGGGAACTATATTTATTTATTTATTTATTTATTCTCAAATCTATCAGTTTAGTGAGAACACACATAGAATGTAAAAAAGCAAAAAATAAAATGAGATAGAATATAAAATAGGAAAACTATTATTAATTTAAAATGAAGGGCTTGTTTCTGCTGAGGTTTATGCTGTTGTACCATTCTTTGCATTTCTTTTTGGACTATGTACCCCTGGGATCAAGGGCTCTGTGTTGTTAAAAACAATTTTTTTCTGGTAGTTTTCACCAAGTTGCAGTCATTGAGTTCCAAGCTACTAGCTGGAAACAAAGCAGGTCACAGCATCTCTCAGCTTCCCTTCTCCCAGTGCACAGAAGTACCCGCAGACGGGTCTGGTCTGGATAGACTATGCTGATGCTCTGCCAGAGGGGGCTGAGGCAGAGTTCTAAATGGGAAGTTCCAGCAGCTGGAGTTGAGTTCTCGCTGTCCTTTGTAACTTCCTGTTGCTGAGCAACATCCCAACTTGATATATGGATATCAAGGACCTCCCCCAAACTCCACTCTTAGAGTGGGGGATCTAACCCTCCAAGGGTCTCCCATATTCTACTGCCATGGATGTGGATTTCCGGGGTCAGACCTGGAGTGTAGATGTTCCTGGCTGACCACTTCCTGGTCTTTTCCCATCTCCTTGAATGGGCTACTAGCAACAAAGGTCCTGGAACTTTCTCCCCTCAGTCTCCCCACTGTGGATTGCCCTGGGCAAACCTCCACCTCCGTCAGTCATGCAGGTGCAGACACACTCTGGGCCCCCTGACAGGCAAGTCCTAGGACAAGTTGGCAATCTCGTTGATGAGCTCCCTATTTCCTGCCTATGAAGGTGGCCATGGGGCCACCTGCCCATGGTTCCCACCATGACTCTTTGCTTGCTGGTTAAGAGATGCTTAACTTCCCCATGCATCAACTTCCCCATCCTCTCTGAGCCTATAAAGATCAGCTCCCTCTCTGTTCCACGGGTTCTTCTGGGCCACACTGACTCACCATGCTTTTATCTCTGTCTGCCTGTTACTCTACAGTGGGTTGGCAGCACGGACGGTACCACTGCCAGCTTTGCTGGCTCATCTCTGATGTATTGTTTCTTGTTTTATTCTCAAAGTTTCTGAATCTGTGTATCTCTCTGACTATTTTACTGTCCGATGTTGAATCTCGGGACACTTCCTCTGCCCCCCATCTTGCTGAGAAGCAATACTCCTGCTGCTTCAAGCGCAAGCTGAGGAGAAACTGTGGTTTTGCTTTCTGGGTTTGCAGTTACATGTGGTTACCCACAGTTAACAGAAAAGTGAAAAAAATTAAATAGAAAATTCCAGAAATAAACAATTCATAAGTTTTATATTGCACTGTCTTTGGAGTAACATGAAGTCGTGCATCTTCTCTTTCCCTTCCAACTGAGATGTAAGCCATCGCTTCATGTTGTATATCTATGCTGTTTTAGTCACTTAGTAGCCATCTGGTTACTAGACGGACTCTTTTCAGTAGCACAGTGCTTGAGTGCAAGTCACCTTCCTGTCATAGCCTAGCAGGCTCTTCAGGGTGTCTGCATCATTCTCCTCCTGTCATCTCACAACATTCCAACAAGGGTGAGTGAAATCCAGTAAGATCTCTTCAGGGACAATCTCACATCACTCTAAGAAGGGAGAGTACAGTGCCGTGGGGAAATAGAAGACATTCACATAATTTCGATTACATTATATTGGTATATATAACTACTATATTTGCTTTAGATTCTGTCATCTACAAAAGCATCTTGGTTAGTGCCTCTTTTCAGTTTATTAAGAAGAATATACAATTTCATAAACTTTTAAAATATAAAAATAACAGTTTTTAATAGATATGGATGTCAAAAACCATGAAAATACTATAGAAATTCTATGGGCCAACTTTAGGATATGAGAGTGGAAAAATGAGCAGAGGAAAGAAGGGAGAGAAGAGACGGGAATAAGGAGGCCAAGCTTCAGGTACATCAATGGCAATTTCTTTTTTCATATGTCAAGTCTAGGAAAATGTTTAAGAGGTAGGTGTTGTTTTCTGTGCTTTTCAATCATTTTTAAATACTTAAAAACAAAATTCTGCCTCTGCTTTGTTCAAAGTGTGCTCACTTTATGTAAGATTTCCCAACCAAGCACATACCATTCTCTACAGTTCCTTTCAGAAAGCTGAGATAGAAACCCTATTCCTCTCAAAATTCCAACATGGCGGCGGGCGCGGAGAGATCAAGTCTCTGACCTCTTCAGCTGTGCGGGCATAGGGAGTCATAAACAACCTATATCTGTTTGCTCAGGATCACTAGGCAATGCTGGGCTGACATGGATCTGGGGCGAACAGTCTGGGCCTCTCAGAACACACACTGAGCCCAGATCGGCTGAATTCAAGCTCCCGTTCGCCGGCTTCCCGCAGACAAAGAGCTGTGACTCAGCACTAATCCATCCGGCTGAAACAACTGGTCAGCCCTTCTCATCCTAAGGAGGTAAATGCCTACCGAGACTTCATAAGTAGTGGCCACAGGTTTGAAACGGGGCTTGGGAGAGACAGTAAGGACCCACCCGTTGCATTGGTCGCCCGGCAAAGGGAAACGAACTGTTGCCATTTGCAAGAGACACCACCATGGCAGAGAACTGACGTCATCAGACGGCAGCGGAGGAGATAACTTCATTAAAACCTGCGCTACAGGTGTGTAATCCCCTAGTCTTCCCTCTCCACACATCGGGGAAACCTTAAGGGCCCCTCCCAGCTCTCCCGTGAGTGCGACAGCCAGCCCGAGGGAATCAGAGGTGGCGCGGGACCTGCGGCACATAACTTCCGCTCCCACCAGGGCTGACTGCTGAGGTCTCTTGCACCAGCTACCAGGGGAGTGGCTACTGGAGGGCAAGTAAAATTCGCTGAGGATTCTCAGCCCCAAGCTATACAAACTTAGGGTCTGAGGGAATGGCAAACTGGAAGACTGCCCAGTCGTTCATGAAAACACGACTCCCAGGAGCAGCAGACCTGGCCTGTAGCCAGTATTGTGATGAGCGGCACCCGTGAGAGGGGCCTGGCTAGAGGAAAAGTGGGAAGTGACTAGACACAAGAGGAGGCCCTAGACACTCAGGATTGGAGACTCGCCCAGTCTGGGAGGAGCTGCTGCACAGTGATTGCTTCCCACGTATTGACAGGAGAAACTTGGCCTGGTGGACACAGCGCCACCTACTGGAAGAGAAGTTAATCAAACTCTAAGACTGCATTTATTAGTTTTTTTTTCCTTTTTTCTTTTCTCTTTTTTTTTTTGATTTGGGTTTTTCTTTCATTTTCATTTTTCTTTCTTGTTGTTTTTTAAATTTTTTTACAATTTTTTTAAATTTTTTTTCTTCTAATTTTAATTTTAATTTTTTTATTTTTTTTTTTAATTTTTTTTCTTTTTTTATTTCCTATTTTTTCTTCTTTTGTCTTTTCATTTTCTTATGCCCCTTTCCTTGAATTCAACCTGCTTACTCTCATTCTCTTTAGTGACTTCTTCCCTTCCCTTCTAATACCTTTCCTCCCAAGCATCAAATAAATTTATAGGAGTAAACAGTAACTCAGCAGTCAAACAGAACAAGAAGTAACATGAGCAGCTTCAAAAAGCAAGGAAGAAAAGGAGTACAAACAATGCAGGACAGCCTAAATATTCAGGAGGACCTAGAGTCATCAGAAAAATGGTCATATAAAGACCTCAAGGAACACCTTAGACAGATGGAATGGAACCTTAAAGAGGATACAAGACAGCAAATTCAAGCAGCGAAAGAACACATTGAGAATGAATTACATAAACAGATAAAAGAAGAAGTTAAGCTTCTTTATCAGGAGATAGAGATTATAAAAAATAATCAAACAATAATTCTAGAAATGAAGGAAACGATAAACCAAATTAAAAACTCAATTGAGAGTATCACTAACAGAGTGGAGCAAGTAGAAGCCAGAACGTCAGATAATGAAGACAAAATATATCATCTTGAAAAGAGTCTAGCCAACTCAGAAAGGCTGGTAAAAAATCATGAGAAAAACATCCAAGAGTTATGGGATAACATAAAAAAACCAAACTTACGAGTCATCGGGATAGAAGAAGGTACAGAGATTCAAACCAAGGGAATGAGTAACCTGCTGAATGAAATAATTACAGAAAACTTTCCAGAAATAAAAAAGGAAACAGATATACAAATTGAAGATGCATACAGGACACCGAGCACACAAAATCACAGTAGACCAACGCCAAGACACATTGTTATGAAGATATCCAATATACAGAACAAACAGAAAATATTAAAAGCTACAAGAGAAAGGAGACAGATTACATTTAGGGGTAAACCAATAAGGTTAACAACGGATTTTTCATCACAGACACTGAAAGCAAGAAGGTCATGGAACAATGTATTTCAAACACTGAAAGACAATGGATGCCAACCAAGAATTCTGTATCCAGCAAAATTAAGCTTCAGGTATGACAACAAAATAAAAATCTTTCATGATAAACAAAAGTTAAAAGAATTTGCAGCCAGAAAACCAGCATTGCAAAGCATTTTGAGCAAAACACTACACGAGGAAGAAATGAAAAACAATAACCAAAACCATCAGTGGGAAGTGCCTCAGTAAAGACAGAGGGCGAGGGGAAAGATAATCACGGAGAAACAAACTAAATATTTAAAAAAAAAAAAAAAGGATAAGCATTCAAACATGGATGGAAGTTCAAACCATATATCAATAGTAACTCTGAATGTTAACGGCCTAAACTCTCCAATAAAGCGACATAGGCTGGTATCATGGATTAAAAAGACAAATCCAACAATATGCTGCCTCCAGGAGACACATCTGATTGGAAAAGACATACACAGGCTGAAGGTGAAAGGATGGGAAAAATTATACCACGCACACAGTTCTCGTAAGCAAACAGGAGTGGCCATCCTCATATCGAATAAAATCGACTTCAAGACTAAGTTAATCAAAAGGGATAAAGAAGGTCATTATATACTGTTAAAAGGATCCATTCACCAACAAGACATAACAATTATCAATATTTATGCACCAAACAATGGTGCTGCGACATTCATAAAACAAACTCTCCTCAAGTTCAAGAATCAAATAGACCACAACACAATAATTATGGGTGACTTCAACACTCCTCTTTCACCGTTGGACAGATCTTCCAAACAAAAATTGAATAAAGAAACTATAGAACTCAATATCACAATCAACAACCTAGACTTAACTGACATATATAGAATATATCAACCATCATCAAATGGATATACCTTTTTCTCAGCAGCACATGGATCCTTCTCAAAAATTGACCATATATTATGCCATAGGGCAACCCTCAGTAAATATAAAGGGGTGGAGATAATACCATGCATTTTATCTGATCATAATGGAATGAAACTGGAAATCAATGATAAAAGAAGGAAGGAAAAATCCTACATCACATGGAAAATGAACAATATGTTACTGAATGATCAATGGGTTACAGAAGACATAAAGGAGGAAATTAAAAAATTCTTAGAGATAAATGAAAATACAGACACAACATATCGGAATCTATGGGACACAATGAAAGCAGTTTTAAGAGGAAAATTCATCGCCTGGTGGTCATCCCTCAAAAAAAAGAAAAAACCAACAAATAAATGAGCTCACACTTCATCTCAAAGCCCTAGAAAAGGAAGAGCAAAACAACAGCAAATGTAGCAGAAGACTAGAAATAATTAAAATCAGAGCGGAAATCAATGAAATTGAAACAAAAGAAACTATTGAAAAAATTAACAAAACTAAAAGTTGGTTCTTCGAAAAAATAAATAAGATCGACAGACCTTTAGCCATGCTAACGAAGAGAAGAAGAGAGAGAACTCAAATTACTAACATACGGGATGAAAAATGCAATATTACAACAGATCCTACAGAAATACAGAAGACAATTAGAAATTATTTTGAAAACCTATATTCCAACAAAATAGAAGATAGTGAAGACATCGATAAATTTCTTAAGTCATATGATTTGCCCAGACTGAGTCAGGAGGATACACACAATTTGAATAGACCAATATCAATGGATGAAATTGAAGAAACCATCAAAAGACTACCAACCAAGAAAAGCCCAGGACGGGATGGATATACAGCGGAGTTTTACAAAACCATTAAAGAAGAATTAAAACCAATACTTTTCAAGTTATTTGAGGAAATAGAAAAAGAGGGAGCTCTTCCAAATTCATTCTATGAGGCCAACATCACCCTGATTCCGAAACCAGACAAAGACACCTCAAAGAAAGAAAACTACAGACCAATATCTCTAATGAATACAGATGCAAAAATCCTCAATAAAATTCTGGCGAATCGAATACAAAAACACATCAAAAAAATTGTGCACCATGATCAAGTAGGATTCATCCCTGGGATGCAAGGATGGTTCAACATACGGAAATCAATAAATGTTATTCACCATATCAATAGACTTAAAGATAAGAACCATATGATCATCTCGATAGATGCAGAGAAAGCATTCAACAAAGTACAGCATCCCTTTATGTTCAAAACATTAGAAAAACTAGGGATAACAGGAACTTACCTTGACATTGTAAAAGCTATCTATGCTAAGACTCAGGCTAGCATCATTCTGAATGGACAAAAGTTGAAGGCATTCCCTCTAAAATCCGGAACAAGACAGGGATGCCCTCTATCACCACTTCTATTCAATATAGTTCTCGAAACACTGGCCAGAGCAATTAGACGAAAGAAATTAAAGGCATAAAAATTGAAAAAGAAGAACTTAAATTATCACTATTTGCAGATGACATGATTCTATACCTAGAAGACCCAAAAGGGTCTACAAAGAAACTACTAGAACTAATAAATGAATTCAGCAAAGTGGCAGGATATAAAATCAACACGCATAAATCAAAGGCATTTCTGTATATCAGCGACAAAACTTCTGAAACCGAAATGAGGAAAACACTCCATTCACAATATCCTCAAAAAAAATAAAATACTTGGGAATCAACCTAACAAAAGAGGTGAAAGATTTATACAATGAAAACTACAGAACCCTAAAGAGAGAAGTAGAAGAAGATCTTAGAAGATGGAAAAATATACCCTGTTCATGGATAGGGAGAACTAACATCATCAAAATGGCGATATTACCAAAAGTTCTCTGTAGGTTTAATGCAATGCCAATCAAAATCCCAACAGCATTTCTTGTAGAAATAGATAAAGCAATCATGAAATTCATATGGAAAAATAAAAGACCCAGAATAGCAAAAGCAATTCTAAGCAGGAAGTGTGAATCAGGCGGTATAGCGATACCAGATTTCAAACTATATTACAGAGCAATAGTGACAAAAACAGCATGGTACTGGTACCAAAACAGGCGGGTGGACCAATGGTATAGAATAGAGGACACAGAGACTAATCCACAAAGTTACAACTATCTTATATTTGATAAAGGGGCTAAAAGCATGCAATGGAGGAAGGATAGCATCTTCAACAAATGGTGTTGGGAAAACTGGAAATCCATATGCAACAAAATGAAACTGAATCCCTTTCTCTCGCCATGCGCAAAAGTTAACTCAAAATGGATCAAGGAGCTTGATATTAAATCAGAGACACGGCGTCTGATAGAAGAAAAAGTTGGCTCTGATCTACATATTGTGGGGTCGGGCTCCAAATTCCTTAATAGGACACCCATAGCACAAGAGTTAATAACAAGAATCAACAAATGGGACTTAATTAAACTTAAAAGTTTTTTCTCAGCAAGAGAAACAATAAGAGAGGTAAATAGGGAACCTACATCCTGGGAACAAATTTTTACTCCTCACACTTCAGATAGAGCCCTAATATCCAGAGTATACAAAGAACTCAAAAAATTAGACAATAAGATAACAAATAACCCAATCAACAAATGGGCCAAGGACCTGAACAGACACTTCTCAGAGGAGGACGTACAATCAATCAACAAGTACATGAAAAAATGCTCACCATCTCTAGCAGTCAGAGAAATGCAAATCAAAACCACCCTAAGATACCATCTCACTCCAGTAAGATTGGCAGCCACTATGAAGTCAAACAACAACAAGTGCTGGCGAGGATGTGGAGAAAAGGGTACACTTGTACATTGCTGGTGGGACTGCAAATTGGTGCGGCCAATTTGGAAAGCAGTTTGGAGATTCTTGGGAAAGCTGGGAATGGAACCACCATTTGACCCTGTTATTGCCCTTCTCAGACTATTCCCTGAAGACCTTAAAAGAGCATGCTACAGGGACACTGCCACATCGATGTTCATAGCAGCACAATTCACAATAGGTAGACTGTGGAACCAACCCAGATGACCTTCAACAGATGAATGGATTAAAAAAAATGTGGCATTTATACACCATGGAGTACTATGCAGCAATAAGAAATGACAAAATCATAGAATTTGCAGGGAAATGGATGGCACCAGAGTAGATTATGCTTAGTGAAACTAGCCAATCCCTAAAAAACAAATACCAAATGTCTTCTTTGATATAATGAGAGCAACTATGAACAGAGCAGGGAGGAAGAGTAGGAAGAAAAGAGTAACATTAAACAGAGACATGAGATGGGAGGGAAAGGGAGAGAAAAGGGAAATTGCATGGAAATGAAGGGAGACCCTCATTGCTATACAAAATTACATATAAGAGGTTGTGAGGGGAATGGGATAACAAACATGGAGGGAAATGAATTACAGTAGATGGGGTAGAGAGAGAAGATGGGAGGGGAGGGGGGATTGTAGGGGATAGGAAAGGTAGCAGAATACAACAATTACTAATAGGGCATTATGTAAAATTGTGGATGAGTAACCGACGTGATTCTGCAATCTGCATTTGGGGTAAAATTGGGGGTTCATAACCCATTTCAATCTAATGTATGAAATATGATATGTCAAGAGCTTTGTAATGTTGTGAACAACCAATAAAAAAATTTAAAAAAAAGAAACCCTATTCGAAAAACAGCTATTATTATTAAGTCCAACATGCAAGAGCACATGTAATGCAATATTTCTTTCTAAGGACTCACTATATAAGACATCCAAACCAAATGTTCATTAAAGAATTTTTTAAAAAAAGCATTACTCAAGCTCTTTCAAGTTCTTGAAATCTCTTATTTTGTTTTCTATTCCATAGTCTTTGGAGTAGACAATCAAGGCTAAAAATAAAATATATAAGTATATAAATTTCTAAAAACATTTAGACTGCTATTCAAAATGTAGTGATCATGAAGTAATGGTCAAATCAATTTAGTAAAGATTCACATTTTCCTGCAAATGCTTTATCATCACAGAGCAGTCGGAGTAGGTACTGTCCATGACTAACCAAAGAAAAGAGAATCATAATGATAGCATGGATATTATGCTGATAGCTCAGGCATTTTCAAGTTAAAATGCCACCTAATAGTTATGATTTTAATCTAATATTACATATGATATGCTAGTAGTTTATTCTCAGAACACTGTAGGCTACTCAACTGATTGAAGATGGAGACATGATGGGGGACAGAAGATGTACCTTTACAAACTTAAAGAGTCTGCCTTTTTTTCCATCTGTATTAATTATAGACACTTTTCCAACTTTTTAAAAACCTACTATTAAAGGTAAACTACATATTGTCCATAAATCTAAACTTTAATTTTTCAGCTCTCTATTAACAGAGGAAGTTAATTATTTAGGTAAAAGAACATCACTTTCAGGAACCACTCTGTGGATTCATCTAATAATGTTCACCACCCTGTACATAGGCTACCATATTCACTCACAAAATACAGAGAGCAACATACCAGTGTCTACCCAACTCATACCAATTGTGTCCTATCATACAACAGATGTGCATTTCAACCAAAGTCTATATTAACTGCTTACTTGCCCAAGGTCAGAAACTAAAGTGCCTCATGCATAAAGTTATGGAAGAGCATCTCAGAAATATTTCTTAAGACTTAAGATTCCCAGTAATGATGGTTTTTTTAAATTAAAAATCAACACTAAGTTAATAATATTGAATTCCATAGCACACAGATTAATTTGCAGAATTTTGAAAACATTTCTTAGCTCTGTTATTATTGCTCAGTTTATTTACAATAAGTAGCAAATAAAAATGGCATTCAATTTAGCATTATTTGACCTAATTTTTAAATCTCTTACAGTGATATGGATGGCCTTGTTTTATTTCCTATATGTTATGATGCTCTGACATTTTAAAAAGGCTTCTGGATTTTTTCCAGGGGACATGCAGTTCCTAAATATAGCAAAGGATTCTGCTGAGAGCGTACCTTTGATATGTGACTACCCAAACCAAAGCTGTGTCTTCTGTCTGCTCTGCATATCCCAGGAAGCACACCTGTCTGAAACATTTCAGGGCCAGATCCCAGGCGACTAAGGACCATCCCTAAAGCTTGGAGCCTGTCAAAATGACTCTAAGTAGCAAATCCTAAACTGTTTAATCTGCCCTCTTTCCTGCAGAAACTCCATAAAGGCCAATGCCTGGATTTCCCTGGTTCCTGCCCCTTTGCCTCCTGACTAACAGTGGTGCTTTCTGCATATGGCCCCGCAGTGGCCTGCTGCACCTCCTGTTTCTATCAACTGTGAGTATAATACACTGGGTTTTCCTGAGCCTCTCCTACATCTCCTCCTGTGGCTGCATCTGACCAACCATTGCATAAAAGAACAGAATACTTAGGTTTTACTTGTGTTCCTGTTTTCTGCACACAACCTGACTACTGATTGCCATCAGAATCCGTTCTCCCATGCTACTCATTGTTTAAAGATACCCCGGGGTTAGCTGGCTTCACTGGCCCAGCACTACCTGGCTAGAGGAGACATTTCCCTCCCTTCCTTTGAGCTAGACTGGTCTTCATTCATTACCACAGAGATGAGAAACAGAACTTGTTTTTTTTTTTCATTTAAAGAGCATATTTAATAAGTATTTTTATGACAAAAAGTAATTTTTTCAATCAATACCTATAACCAAGATGCAATTTCAAAATCTAATAATAAAGTTTTATAGTCAAATGGTATATGTAGTCCTACAGCAGAATCAAGAGACATGATGAGATTAATTGAAAAATTAGAACTTGTTTTTTGTTCATCTAAAAGGCAAAACTGGGAATCACAACTAGCAAGTATAAAAGAGTGAATTTCTGTTAACTATAGGAAATCGCTTTCTAACCAGGGCATTCTTTGAATGATATCACACTTCCAACATCAGATTTTCTTTTCTAGAAAGAGCTGGATAATGTGATCCACCAATAAGAGGGAAGAAGAGATTTCTGAACTGAATAAAAGTTTGGACTAGATGCTCTTCAAGTCTCTTCCAAGCCCAGTATTTTACAATTATTTGTCAGTAGGAAAAGGAGAAATGAGAGAAGGGAGAGAAAACGGAAGTAAAGACAAAGGATAGGAAAGAGGAAGGAGTCGATAAAAGACAATTTTAAAACTAAGTCATTTGTGGTCAAGAATAATATTACTGTGTATTAAGTCTTAAAGATTAGAAAAAAAAGTGCTCTAATTTTAATTTTATGCAATGTCATGTCTCTACCCTTCTTTAAAAATTAAATAACAACACTGTTCATACAAAATTTATTTCAGATTCTAGAGGGTAAGCTCTAGATTTTGAGTATAGAAATGAAATGATGTCTTGTGGCCTTGAGATTAATTTAATTGGAATTGAGAACCTTTTCACCCGTCATGTACAGTAGCAGTTTTAGACTCCTTGATTGCTCATGTCATAATCATGAAGTCATTGTTCTGCCCCAATTTATAACATGCTGGTGATGACTTTTGCCGTGCTTCTATTTCTGCCTGCCCTAGGTTCTGTCATTTTAAAATCATGTTAGTTAATGATTCGCTCCAGTTTACTAGTAAAATTTAATGAATGACAATAAGGCAAAGGACTATGTCACACTCTTCACACCATCTCTAGTGCCTGGCACAATACCATTGTGGTAAGTGGGCTCAGAAATGCGTCTGCTCATCAGCCATTTACTAAACCTCTGCTCTGGGCATGGGATGTGCAATGGAAGTCAATCAAATATATCTATAATATGAAGCTAATAATACAACTATTCATATGATAGTCTATAAATTTATTGTTTGCATGTACAAATATGTAATGATATATCCATCAATATGTACAAGTATAATGCACCAATAAAAAAGTGGAAAAAAATAAATATTGATAAAAAATGATAAAAGACAAAATAAGTTTCATGAGGAACATTTTTTGCCACTTTGTTTTCATTATTATACTTCCACTGCCTCAGATAGGCCTGTAGTACAGTAGGCTCTCAGTAAAGGTGTTTTTAAATAAATGATATAGATATCAAGGTATATTTTTACATAAAATAATTTTATATTATTTATTACAGGCCATTTATTTTAATAATTAGAAGTTACACGCAAGTTTGCTCTGTTGGAATTGAACTAATTTGGACTTCTAACATATCAAAATAATCATTTTCTTCCACGATCTTGCCATAGAAAGACTAAGTCAGCCACATAATATATAGGCAGTGCAGTGACTACTTCCATTAAAATGCTCACCTTTCTATACAATCTAAATAATAAGATCTTCAAATTGGTAGTTAGTATGGTAAGTTAATGAAGTATATTCTGTTAGACACTCAGAGAAGTCTTAACACATAAGAAACTGATAAAACCAAAAGATAAACTCTTGACTATCTTATTAATCTCTGGGACTATATAACAGATGTTTTTAACAGAAGAAATTAAAACTTCAATAACTCAATCTTATCTTCCAGTAATATATTTCAATCATTCCTAGAGGTTGTTTATGACAAACATATAAACAAGGTCATGCTAAATGGGTAAAAGCTAAAAATGTTGTAATATCATAAACAACAAGAGTTTGTCCACTCATACCACTCCTATTCAACATAGTACCTGAAGTCTAACTGGACACCCAAATTCGATAAGAGGAAATCAAATTTTCCCTAACAGAAGACATGATTTATATATAGAAAACCTTAAAAAGTCTCCACCAAAGAACTGCTGGAACTGACTAATGAATTCACTAAAATTTCAAGATACAAAATTAATATACAAAAATTAGCATCTTTTTTTACACACTGAAAATTAAAAAGTTGAAAAGAAATCAAGAGAGCAATCCCATTCGCAATATCCACATAAAAAGACAAAATTCACAGGCATAAAATTAACCACAGAAGTCAAAGATCTCCACAATGAAACCTGCAAAGCCCTGATAAAAGAATTGATGAGGATACCAAAAGAGGGAAAGGCATCCCATGTTCATTGATTGGAAGAATAAATATTATTAGAGTGTCCATATGACCTAAAACAACGTACAGATTCAATGCAATCTGTATCAAAATACCAATGGTATTCTTCACAGAACTAGAAAAAAAAATCACAAAATTCATATGGAACTACAAAACACCAAAAAATACCCAAAGCAATCGTGAACAAAAAGGACAAAAGTAGAAATAAACACAATAGCTGACTTCCATACCATTACAAAGCCATATAATCAGAGCAGCATGGTACTAGAATAAAGAATAGACACAGACCAATGAAACAGAATAGAAAATCAAAATTAGTCCATGCATATATAGCCAACTCATTTTGTTACGGAGGAACCAAGAATGTACATTGAAGGAAAGGCAGTGTTTTCAATAAACGGTAGTGGAAAAACTAGGTACATGTAGAAGAAAGAAATTCTATCCCTACCTCTTGCCATATACAGAAATTATCTCAAAATGCATCAGAAATCTAAGTTTAAGACCCAAAACTCTAAAACTTCTTGAAAAAACATAGAAAAAATAATTTAAGACACTGATCTAGGCAAAGTTTGGGGCTTGGGGTTTTTTTTTTTTGCTGGTTTCCTTGGGATAAGTACCGGCAATATAAACAAAAGTAGATAAATGAAATTATATAAAACAAAAAAGTTTCTGCATAATGAAGAAACTAATCAACAGAGTCAAGAGATAAGCTACAGATGGAGAAAAAATATTTAAAAACTATTCATCTGACAAAGGGTTAATATCCAGAAAAAAAAAAAAAATATATATATATGGAATTCCAATAATTCAACAGCAAAAACAAAACAAACAAGTATTCTCACTTTAAAATGGGTATAATTTAAATAGACATTAATCAAGAGAAGATACACAAATTCCCCACAAAGAATATAGAAAATGCTCAGTATTACAGATCATCAGGGAAATGTGAATCAAAACCATGGTATGACATTCTCTCACTTTAGCTAGAATGATTCTTACTAAAAAGACAATACAGGCCTAGGGGCTGTGGCTCAGTGGCAGAGTGCTTGCCTAGCATGTGTGATGCACTGGGTTTGATCCTCAGCACCACATAAAAATAAATAAAATAAAGATACTGCATCCATCTACAACTAAAAAATGTACATATTTTTTAAAAGGACAATTCAAATGCTGGCAAGAATTCTGAAAAGGGAGAGCCCTTATATACTATTGGTGGGAATGTACATTGGTCTAGACATGGAAAATAGCATATGGAAAAAACTGAAAATGGAACTACCATATGGTCCTGCAATCCTAATACTGGAAATACATAGAAAGAAAATAAAATAACTATATGAAAGATATATCTACCCCATCATGTTTATTGCAGTAGTAATTACAATAGCCTAGATATTAAATCAGTAAGGTTGTATATTATCCATTTATGGAAGAATGGATTAAAACTTCTGGTAGGTACACACAATGAATATTATTCAGCCTTAAAAAGGGTGGCATCCAGTCATTTGAAGCAACATGGATGGAACTGGAAGACACTATGTTAAATGAAATAAGGCACAGAAAAACAAATATTGCTTCTCATTCATTTGTGTAAACTAAAATAGTTGATCATATAGACATATAGAGTAGAGTAGAGGTTGCTAGAGGATAGATAGGGAGAAGAAGGATAAAGAGAGGGTAGATAATGGGTACTAAGATAACATTGGGGAGTTATTCTGATATTTGATAGAAAAATGGGGTAAATATAGTCTACACCAATTAATTATATATTTCAAAATAACTGAAAAGAGTTTGAAGGTTCCTGGTATATAGAAATGATAATATTTGATGAGGTAGAAATTTTCTTAATTCTGGTTTAATCAACACACATTGTATATGTGTATAAATTATAATAGTATATGACCCATAAATAAGTACAAATAGTACATGTCAGTTAAAAATTTTAAATTAAAATAATAATAGTGTTATGATTTGGATATGAAGTGTTCCCCAAAAGCTCCTGTTAATGGTGGAATATTTGGAGGTGAAATGATTAGATTACAAGAGCTGTAACTTAATTGGTGGGACTGAAAACTGGTATAACCACTCTGGAAAGCAGTATGGAGACTCCTCAGAAAACTTGGAATGGAACCACCATTTGACCAGTTATCCCACTCCTCAGTATATACCCAAAGGACTTAAAATGAGTATACTATACTGATGCAACCACATCAATATTTATTTATTTATTTGTTTTTTATTTTTTTTTTAAAGAGGTCCACAGAAGGAAAGAAGCCGGAGCATCCAATCATGCTTCCGGCCCACTTCCATGGGCTAATGAATAATGGCCAGTTGGGCAAGGGTTGGAATTTTATGGAGTCAGTGCTGCGGAGCTATCTCTGGGCAATTGTAATTGTTCTTCCTAGTATGAAGTTTCTGGTGACCAATGAGGTTTGATCTTACAGGAAATGACTTTTACAGTCTATGGATTTGTGAGAATTGTTGCAAGTATGAATGACCTGTTTCTTGTTAACAATTGAAGCATACTTAAAATTTGCCACATTCTTAACATTTACATGGTTCTTATCCAGTATAGATATTTGGTGAACAACAATACTTTTCCTAATAGAATAGCTTTGCCACATTCTTTGCATTTGTATGTTTTCTCCCCAGTATGAATTCTCTGGTGTTGAGAAATGTGTGATCTTTGATAAAGAGCTTTGCCACATTCTTTAAACTTGTATGGCTTTTTCCTAATATTAATTCTCTGGTGTCAAATAAGTTATATTTGATTAATCTTTGCCACAATCTCAAATTTGTATGGCTTTTCTCCCATAAGAAGTCTCTGGTGTTGACTAAGAAGTGACCTTCAATTAGAAGCTTTGCTACATTATAGATATTTGTATGGTTTCTCCCTAGTATCAATTCTCTGGTGTTGAGTAAGGTATGATTTTTTATTAAAAGCTTTGCCACATTCTTTACATTTGTATGGCATTTTTCCACTATGAAGCCTCTGGTGTCGAGTAAGGTGTGATTTTTGATTAAAAGCTTTGTCACTTTTTTTCACATTTGTATGGCCTTTCTCCAGTATGAACTATCTGGTGTCGAGTAAGTTCTGACTTTTGCTTAAAAGCTTTGCCACATTTTTTTACATTTGTATGGCTTTTCTCCAATATGAACTCTCTGGTGTTCAATCAGGTGTGATTTTCGATTAAAAGCTTTTTCACATTCTTTACATTTGTATGGCTTTTCTCCAGTACGAATTCTCTGGTGTTGAGTAAGGCATGATTTTTTATTAAAAGCTTTGCCACATTTTTCACATTTGTATGGCTTTTCTCCAGTATGAATTCTCTGGTGTTGAGTAAGTTTTGATTTTCGATTAAAAGCTTTGCCACATTCTTCACATTTATATGGCTTTTCTCCAGTATGAATTCTCTGGTGTTGAGTAAGGCATGATTTTTGATTAAAAGCTTTGCCACATTCTTCACATTTGTATGGCTTTTCTCCAGTATGAATTCTCTGGTGTTGAGTAAGGCATGATTTTTGATTAAAAGCTTTGCCACATTCTTTACATTTGTATGATTTTTCTCCAGTATGAATTTTCTGGTGTCGAATAAGGTATGATTTTTTATTAAAAGCTTTGCCACATTCTTCACATTTATATGGCATTTCTCCAGTATGAACTCTCTGGTGTTCAGTCAGGAGTGATTTTCGATGAAAAGCTTTTTCACATTCTTTATATTTGTATGGCTTTTCTCCAGTATGAATTCTCTGGTGTTGAGTAAGGGTTGATTTTTTATTAAAAGCTTTGCCACATTCTTCACACTTGTATGGCTTTTCTCCAGTATGAATTCTCTGGTGTTGAGTAAGTTTTGATTTTTGATTAAAAGCTTTGCCACATTCTTCACATTTGTATGGCTTCTCTCCAGTATGAATTCTCTGGTGTTGAGTAAGGCATGATCTTTGATTAAAAGCTTTGCCACATTCTTCACATTTGTATTGCTTTTCTCCAGTATGAATTCTCTGGTGTTGAGTAAGGCATGATTTTTGATTAAAAGCTTTGCTACATTCTTTACATTTATATGGCTTTTCTCCAGTATAAATTTTCTGGTGTTCAGGAAGGTGTGATTTTTTATTAAAAGCTTTGACACTTTCTTTACATGTCCAGATTTTCTCTCCAGTATGATTACTATAGTGTTTAAAGAGGTTTGAGCAACACTTAAATACATTTTCACATTTCTTCAATTTGTAAGGTTTATCTCCATTGTAAAGCCTATTGTTTTTAGTAACACATAGAATTTGAGTAAAATATTTTTCACATTCTTTACTTATGGAGGATTTATCACTGCTCTGATAAAGAATTGAGGAATTTTTAAATGCTTTTACAATTTTTTTAACTTGTAGAGCTTCCCACCAATATTAATTCTCTGGAGTTCAGAAATTCTTATAGTTTTATTAAAAATGATTTCACATACCTTATAGCTGTAATTTGTCTCTTGATTATAACAGCTTGGATAAATAAATTTGGGGTATGGATTAAAAACTTTTTCACTTATCTCATTAAAAAGCTCTTTTGAACGATCACATGGGTGATTTCTTTGCAAAAAAATATTGTATTTCTTGCTCTCCTGAAAATTCTTGGTTTTGATTAGAAGACATACCAATAAAGAGTAGGTTTTTACAGATCTCTAACATCACATCTCCATATAAAGTCTGCTGAGAAGGGTCCAGGAATTTCCATTCCTCTTCCAAAAATTCAATGACCACATCCCTTAATGTCAATGGTTCCATTTTCTGGCTTTCAGTATGCTTAGTGTTCCCCATATACATATTTTTTTCAGCTTCAGTGTAGCACAGAAACCTTTCCCACTGCCTCCTCCATGGCAGCCATGGCCACGCCCACATCAATATTTATAGCAGCTCAATTCACAATAGCTAAGCAATGAAACCAATCTAGGTGCCTTTGAATAGATGAATGGATAAAGAAAATGTGATATATATACACAGTGGATTATTACTCAGCCATAAGAAGAATGCATTTGCTGGTAAATGGAAAGAACTGGAGACTACCATGTTAAGTGAAATAAGCCAATCCCCCAAAATCAAAGGCCAAATGTTCTCTCTGATATGCAGATGCTAACACATAATAAGGGGGGTGGAGGGAAGAATAGAAGTTCATTAGATTAGACAAAAGGAAATGAAAGGAAGGGAAAGGAGATGGGAATAAGAAAGAAAGTAGAATGAATAGAACATAACTTTCCTATGTTCATATACGATAACATGATCAGTATAACTCCACACCACGTACAACCATCAAATGGTAAGTCATACTCCATATATGTATAATATGTCAAAATACACTCTACTGTCATGCATATCTAAAAAGAACAAGTAAAACATATTTTTTAAAAGCTCATGGTAATGTAGGAATATTTTGAGATGAAATGGTTAGATTATGAGAGCTGTAATGTAATTAGTGGATTGATACATCAGATGGATTAATAATTTGAATAGACTAACTGTGGTAACTGTAGGCAAGTGGGACATGACTGCAGGAAGTAGGTCACTATTCTGTCCGGGCACCTTGTGTGCACTCCCTACTACCCACCCCTCACACTCCACCTTCCTGGCTGCCATGAACAGAGAATGCTCCCAGCCACACGCTTCCGCCATGATGCCCTGCCTCACCTTGAGCCCAGCACAATAGGGTCAGCCCACCATGGACTGAACCTCTGGAACTGTGACCTCCAAATAAACTTTCTTTCTCTGAGTTACTCTCAATTGGGCATTTTGATCACAGTGATGAAAATTCCACTAACACAAATACTATTGGACAAATGATACTTCAAAATGACCAAAGATAATTAAACTGGATCTTAGAAATAATAAGAAAAAAAAAGATATTTCCATCCTAAAAAGTGTTACCGGATGATTACCAACACCATGGTACATATTATATTAATGTTTTCACAGCTACAGAACTACATATTTGGATGTGGGGTTAAACAGTACTCACAGAATAATACCACTTATGATTCTAAATTACCAACATTTTTAGGAGAAGGATACATTTAAAATAAACCAGTTAAATAAAGAAATTCCCCAATGAACCATTGTAAATTCCTATGTCAATAGTATAAGAACTTAAACTTGGTCCTAATATATTCTAAGCACCCATCTCCATTTCTTTCTTACACTTATTACATATAAATAAGGGGCAGAAAATTATGAAACAATTCCTTTTTATATTTTATAAATACGTGTGACACTGACCAATATGTCAACAATACTAAAGTACCCAAGACTATAAAAATAAATGAGATAAAATCAGACAAGGAGCACATGCTCTGAAGCCAGACTCTATTCAAATTTGGTTCTGCCCCCTAGGCTCTGGGGGACCTTTGCCAAGTTATTCAACACAAATTCATGTTTCCTCATCTATAAAATGAATTATTGAGCAGTTAAAATATTTGCAATGTGGAAAGTACTTAGAACAACAGTATCTGACACAGAGTGAGCATTACATTAGTGTTGACTATTGTCGTTATTGTTGCTGCTGTTTTCTGAAACAGTTGATCTTGCACATTTCATCCGTGTGACTTAGTTTAAAATGCCTCACTGGTTAGCTCCTTTTAACCTCTCACTTTACTTCAATTAAAAAATGAGAAGCCGATCTGCCTGACAGATGCGCAAAAGTTCATGTGTACACGTCAAAGTTAACGAAGCATCTAGCAATGTTAGTGGGACAAAGTGAGAACAGCACGGCCATCCCTTGGCCACTGCCCTTTTCCCTCAGTGGAAGAGTTGTGCAACAGAGAACAAATTATCTGGCTGGGAACTTGGGCCTTAGAGTGTGAGAACCCATTATTTTCTACAACCGTGAGATAATGTGCTAGGGAAAATGTTGCATCACGATCCTAGAAATCTCATGTTCACATGTGCACAGGACCAGGCACGCCCTATCACTACCAGCAGCACTCCAGGTGAGCCCTTAAATTCAAAATTATAGGGAAAAAAACTACAAGCTAAAAAAAAATTCTGCAGGCCATATGAGATGCCCAATGAAGACACCAAATTTTACAACCAATACAAATCACCTATAATATTATTACCCAGATATTATTGTGTAATGTTATTACATCTATAATATAATTATCTGGGTAATAATATTATAGACATACCAATGATTTGTATTTTTGTGTGTTTTTTTATTATTTTACAAGTGCTTTGCCATATACATGATTTCCTTTTAACACCAAAGAACAAAAGTATGCATAATATATGATTTTTTAGAAAAATTATAGGAATGTGCCTCCATTGCTTCTAAGTGACTAATTTGTTAATTTGTGACATCTTAGAAAATCACACAGCAAACCTTGTAAGGAGAGGACAGAATGAATGAGCATTTTTAGGAACAAGAGACAGAGGGGGAGAGGGAGATAGAGAGAGGGAGAGAGATGAGTCAGTGAGGTTAATTTGAGGAGGTAAAGAACATCCTTAGACCATCATCTGACACAGAAAAAAAAGTCTATGGGCAGAATTTACAGCAATGAAAATACACTGAGCCTTGAAAGTGCTTTTTAAACATGGTGAAATTGTACTTAAGTATCCAAAACAGCTATCTAAAGAGTGATTTCTTTCTTTAAAGCTACAACTAAGCAGTACATCTGCAAATCATGTTTCTTGACTCAGAATATTCTCAGGTATCTCTAGTATTTGTCCATCAAATGCCAGGTGACGGTCGGAGGAGTCAATGACCTCCTGTGGACTCTGGGTAGAAACAGGCCATGTCCTGGGGAGATCTGAACACGTGATGTGTATTTAAGCATTTTACCCTCTAAAATGCCATTTTACCGTCTAAAATGCTTACGTTAAAACAAGGGGTTTGGAACCCAGAATTCGCCTCATTAGGAAACGTTACTCTGTGATTACTTGCTGACTCAAAGACAGAATCTATGAAGCACCGGGAGTGTGTGTGTGTGTGTGTGTGTGTGTGTGTGTGTGCACATGCATCGTGGGTGTTGTGTAATTTATCTATCAGAGTTGAATTAGGGTCATAAAGAGCATAAAGAACACTGAATCACAACTGCACTAAAAGCTCCACCCTTTCGAGATCCGTGAGACTAGTTTCACAGAAAAGGAAGCTGTCGTTCAGAACCTAAATCAGGAAGTGGGTCAGCCCCAGAAAACACCAGCACTCCATCTTCAGTGCGATTTTGCATTTCAGAGGAAATAGTCTCTCTGCTTTAATGCTTTGAATTTTGATAAGAAATATGAAGAGGACTTATGCATAGTTTATAAACCAATTAGCATGTCTGAGAGTTTAACAATTTTTCAAAACAATGTATAAAAAGCTAGGCAAACGCAGCAAGCAATTTTTGTGTGCACTGAAAGGAAACTTCTGGACAGAGATCCATCTTAAGGCACTATTTAGTCTTGCTGTTCAAAAAAAATCAATTCAACAACTGAATATATAAACACTCATTGTGTTAAGAAATTTAATTCAGAAAGTTAGAGAAAGTAAACATTTGTAAAGAATCATACTCAAAAAAACAGAAGTACACCCAGTACCTTCTAAAGTGAAAATTGTGTATTCTACATTATTGCAAACTGTTTTAGAAAAAGAAATGCAATATAGCATCCTCAGGACCTTATAAATATTAAAAGTGAAAGCATTTATTATTGTCCACACAAAATATTCTGCTCCAACTGTTTTCCAAAGTGATTTTCTGGAAGTACATATTCCACAGGGATTCTACAGAGAGCAGGCATTAAGTGTCAGAGTCTGTTTAAAATAGTAATTTAAAGCGAGGTCTCTAGGTTCAGAGACTCTACATTCTAGTTATGTCTACACTACTTATGTGACCTCCGGCCAGTTTCTTAACTGCCTTATGCCTCAGTTTTCTAATCTGTGGAATAGGGATCAAATGTTGGAGTTCTTAGAATAATATCTGGAACATAATTACTGCTCAATGCATGGTAGCTGCCATTGTGGTTATTAGCTTGGGATATGTTGGGTTAATACAGAAACATACCTGCTGAAGGATTTGGGGTCATTAATATACTAATATTCATAGCTATTCCCCATGAGACAAAAAGAGTCTATAGTGTTTTCCAATTTTTTTTCACCATGAAAAATTTATTTTCTCTCTACACAACTTTTTCAAGACTAATGCCAATTAACAGACTTGAGGAATATAATAAAAAAGAGAGTTTCAAACAATGTTTTTAAAAGATAATACAAACGAATCTTTCTCTTATTGTCACTTCCTACTACTGTCTCGTAGGGATTTTTTCCCTCCCAGAGCTGTTCATGGTGGCCTAGTTCTTCTTCTAAAACAGACAACCTGGCTTGAAGTCCCAGCCCCATCACTTACCACTCTATGATGGTAGACGAGGTAATGGACTTCTCTGGACCTCTGCTTCCTCCTTTGTAAAACAGCAAAGGTCAGCACAGCCGTCTCAGAGGATTGCTGGGAGGACTCAGGGAACAGTACGTGTTGAGCACTTGCCAGAAAGCTATCAACTGAGACAGAGGTCCTGGCCACTGCGGTGGCTCCATTCCTCCACCCTCACCCTAGGACCTTCTGCTGCTGAGCTTCACCTGAGAACCAGGAGGATGCAGATGTCTCCAGATATTTCTAGCTAAGGACATATTATGGTGAGTATGAAGATCTCTCAGGTGGTAACATAAATCTCAACCAAAAAAAAAAAAAAAAAGCTGTGGTATAACAAAACATTCAGCTTCTCAGAGCCTTTGTGACGGAGCCCAACTGGGAGGGTGTCAATATCAGGGTTTTGGGGCCAAAGGAAGCTGGTCTGAGAAATCTTACACCTTTTCCTGCCTTAGATGCTCTTGCTTTTTCTACAATTCTATAAATCCTTTTTTTTGACAAATCTGGAAATATAATTAATTATCCTGGGGTTTCAGTAGGGGAGGGGAGGGATGTTCTCTCTATCTGTAGCTCAACAGAAATAATACAACAAAACAGGAGTGCTACAATAAACACACCTAAATGCTAGCTAGCATTTCCACGCAGGGTTGGATCCAGGGTGTGTGGCACTAAAAACCTGCACAATGTGGGGGCATTATGTCTAGATTAAAAAAAAAAGAAATGCAAAATAATGAGAAAATTAGACAAAGAAACTTAGAAAGAGTCCATTCAAGCTTTACTCTGAAACCACATAAGGGACTACTGGGGATGAACTCAAGGTCAGAGCACTTGCTGAGTGTGTGTAAGGCCCTGGGTCTCATCCCCAGCACTGCAAAAAGAATAAGAGTTTAAAAAAGTAAATCCAGCAGGAGACAGAAAATACATGTCCCTGCCTTGAAGAAGTTTTATATATAATAACAGAAATAACACAACACCTAAAGGGTTTAAACAGCAATCAGAAATATACAGAAAATTTTATGGTGTTATATATAAATGCCAGAGAGCATAAGATAATAAATTTGTAAATGAATGGCACAGCTAACACATATTGCAGGAGCTCAAAAGATAATCACCATGAACTGGAGTTATCTTATAGCTTCACAGAGGAGGTAACATCATAGTTAGGTCAGAAATTGAGATTTGGGTGAGCAGAAAGAAAAGGAAACTTGTATGTTTAGAGGTTTGAATCACTTAAGTTAAAAGAAACAGAACTGTTTGGGGCAGGGGTTTCTGGAAGGACATTGATGGAACATAGTTGGGGAACAACCAATTAAAAGACTTAAATGTCAATCTTTGAGTTTGATCTTGCAAATAAGACTAAGCTACTAATTTTCTGGGCGGGGGGTGACATTATCAAAGTTGTGTTTTAGGATGAATATGCAGATTATTGAGGATGTGATAGCAGGATCCAGGAGACTCTGGCAACAGGTACACCACCTGAAAGCAAATGATAACAGTCTAGATGGCCGTTAAGCAATCGTGCTGAGGGTGGACGTGAAGGGCAGGTTCATGGATACCTGCAAAGACGAATCAAGAGGATTTGATGACTGCTTGTGGATAAAAAAAATAATAATAATAAAAGTGAGGGAAAATAAAGATGAGATCAATGATGACATCAGAATCTCAAAACTAGTACTTGGACAATAAGTTAGCCAAAACTGAAAAGTTAGAAATATGTAGGACAAACTTCAGATGTGTGAAGGTTTAGGGTAAAGAAAGAATATATTCAGGTTTTCATATCCACAAAGAAGTTGTATATACAGTTTCAAGAGAGATTCCAAGCAATGAACTTCTACCAATTAAATTCTAGTAGCTTAAATAAAATGTCTTTCAACAGAATATCAGCATTTAAGAGAAGGTTCTGCATTGGAAGTCAAGAGGCCTCTGTTGAAGACACAAGTGTGTTTGAGAATGCTGAATCTCTCACAGGTGCAGCGTTCCAAGGCAGTGCAAATCCATGAAAAGGTCACCTTGTCTTCCCTAAATTAGTTCATAAAACCTGTAAGTTACAAAAATATAAATTACCTAAACATAAATCTTTCTTCAAAATAGTTAATTTTTTTAAAGTATCACCACACTGTGGTAAAATTTAATGAGTCCAGTTTTAATTTATAGTTCCTAGAACCTTAGAGAATGCTGTCAATTTAGAGTCAATGATGCATGCTCTGCAAATACCACTCAGCACCTGACATAAAACAATTATCTATATTGATTACTTAGACTAACATTTTCACATGAATTGCTAATTAATGCTGCCTTTGAATCATTTTCTTAAATGTCTAATCAGATGGAGACTGTTCACTCCAAAATCTCAATTCTGGGTCACAAGATTTTGGACCCCCACTTTCTGTGTCATTGAATTTTCAGATGTCAGATTGAACAGCATGGCACATTGGAAACCCTGGGAGGAGCAGCCAATATTGTGAAAGTATTGCCATATGTCATAACATGCATTCTTCATTTCTCTCAGCTCTGGCTCCCCAAATCTCTCATCTTCATACTCCCAGAGTCCATTAAAAGGTGCCTCTGGGGACCAGCAAAGGAAGGAGCCTCCACTGCCATTGGTAAGCCTGAGCTCAGACTCGAAGTTGAGAATCCCAGTGCCTCACTGGTACACTGTCACCGGCTGTCCCAGCTCACAAAAGGAAACAGAAGAGCAAATGCCTGTGGTATAAATAAAGGAGGGTATTTCTTGCTCCCCTGGTCTTGATCAAATTAAGCTTGAATAACATTTTTTACTGATATCCCCAAGACAATAAGTACTTCATTACATTTTAAGGAATTCTATTAGTTACAGCAAAATATTTCACAAAATATTTTGAGGAACTGGTTTTTTGTGACAGTATTAGAATGCATAATGACATGTTTTTATTCATCCCATGAATAATTGTTGAAGTCATACTACGTACAGCTTTTTGCAATGCGCACATCCTGCAAAGGAAATTCAAAGAAATGAAGATATAATTCCTGCCCTAAAAGAACACATAATCCCGGGAAATCCAAGATGACGGACTAGAGGGAGGCAGCATTCTGTGTGGCTGCGTGATCTGGGACTCAGTTGTTGGGTGTGTGGGAGACCCTGCCTTTTGGTTTTATTCCGCGCCCCCCCCCCAATCGGGCTTCTCCCCACTGAAGTTAAGTTTCCATGTCTCTGGAGAAGAACATCACGTAATCCCTTACCCCTCCCCCTCCTCTCTGAAGGGCACCAAAATCAAGTTTTCTCCACCAATCCCCACCTGACACAGTGTCCACTGGCGGTTTTTGAGTCACCCTGCCAATCAGCACCTGCCAAGTCGCCAAGCAACCCTTCTTGACCTGAAGCTTGCAAGCTCCCTTTCTCTGCTCTCTTCCTCTCCTTTCTCCCCCTTCAGGCAGCCCCCCCTCCCATAAAATCTCTTGGTTGAATTTCTGTCTTGGGTGAATCACTGGCCTTTCACAAGTAGTGAGAATACTGCTTCTCTGTCAGAGATGTACCTGCTGCAGCGCAGGAATCACGGCCACCATGCCCTTGCAGGGCTCAAGGCCTCAGCGACATAGTAGGTCTTCCAACTCCTCTCCACGCAGGACCACCGTGTGCATCAGCACCCACGCAAAACTTTCAGCCACCCACCTGAGCATCCTGGACTCCGCTCCCCCACGCGGGACACCCAGCAGCGACCCATGCTCAGGAACTCTGGCCTCCACTCCCATTAGGACCCACATCTTCCAACATGGGGCTCCCCCAGATCCACCATCTTGGACTTTGTGGCAATGGAGATAGTCCCATATGCACAGGTAGATTGCCTGCACTGGGAACTTCACACAGGCTCTGAAGACAGCCAAAACCACACACAGCATGCCACAGAACTGTCTCTGAACACATTGTCCATGTTCAACGCCATCACCCTGTTGTAGGGACAAATGAGGCAAGGCACAGAAGACAGCAGGAAACAGTTTTATTTGGCTGCAGCCAGGTTCAGAGGGCACAGCTTTTGCTGTAATCAATCAATCCCCTGAACCCCAAGTTCAGGTAGTTTATGAATTTTATATTCAGTATGTAAAGGGAGGGGCTCAGAAGTTCACAGTCTGCAGAAGTTTACACAAAAACAGCTTTTTCTTTCACTGTTTTTTGGGCAAGTTAACCCTTCAAGGACAACACCTGAGAAAGGGAGAGCTTCTTCTCTCCTCTCTTTCCTCCCCCTGCCAGCTGTCACCATGGAGCCCATTTGTAACTTATCTTAAAAATGTAGACATCTCTGTGAAGCCCAGCTCAAGGCCAGAGGCCTTGTTTGCACATTTATACAAACTACTATACTGGATACATTTGTGAAAAACTAGCAAGGGGGTGTCCAGCACCTGGAGTGCTGGTATCTTCCTGGCCAGTGTCCAAGTAAAACAGGGGAGCACAAAAATAGGAAGTTTATATACATTGAACTCTTTTGCAGAGACTCTTTTGTCAACCGTCCTAAAATCAGCCATGGTGAAGATTTCTGGAGAAGCCCAGTTAATACTTTCCTGTGGAGAAAGGGGGTGCCACTTCAACCTGACTTTCCCCACCCAACCCGACACCCCACCCCTAAAAGCAGCTGCCCCCATCTTGGGTCACCTTCATCACCATCTTTAGTAGGGGCAACACCCAGTTTGGAACTCTGGCTGGACAGGTACCCATTGTCTAAATCCCCCCTCTCCCCAGCAGCCACTAACCCAGCACAGTGACACCCTGGTTACCTTCACCATCCTGAGCGTGGAGCTACCAGCTAACAGATCACTCCACCTATTGGATGAGAAGGGAAGCAGGAAAATACTGATCTACAACCAAAACAATCCCTGTTTCTTCTTTTGAGATTTTTTTTTCTTTCTTCTCCCTCTTTATTCTCCTGCACTCACATCCCCAACATATGTGAAACCAAGTACTTTGCATGAATTAGGATTTTGAGGACTGGGATGTCTGAATGATATATTATAGCCATGTTGTACATTCTTCTTTTTCTTTTTCCTTCAATTTTTACTATTTTAACATTTCTTTATTTTTCTAAATATATGTGTGCTTGTTTCATGTACTCTAATGTCTTCCCACTTACTTATCTACCCAAAATTACTTCCTCTCTCTTCTCCTGCTACTAACGTTCTTGTTTAGATTCCTCTTTCACGCTTCCTAAGATATAATAGCTCTATGTCCTCACCTTCTGCCTCCTCAGCATATCAATCTACACGTCACCCCTGGTTCTTTGTCTACTATCAGAAACTGTAAGTCCTTTTACAAAACTTCTGATTATATTGTAGATAATAATTGAATTCACCATTTCTGTACATTTTGACCAAACTGTAAATGTCTTAATAGCAACTATTTATTTTTAAGGTTGTATATTTTTTATATTGGGATCTATTAACATTGTCTTTCCACTCAAAAGGAGGTACTGGAAACCTACAGGGGCACGGTAATATCTTGGATCCACAGTGTTACAAGGGAAGACACACAAGCAACATGAAAAGACAAAGGAGGAAAGTGCCCCAAATAAGTCAAGACACCACATAGTAGAATCCATGGCCAGCACAGCCGAAGAAATGACACAGAAGGAGTTCAGGATGTACGTGATTAAAATGTTCTGTGAATTAAAGGATGATATAAGAGAGCAAATACAGGCAGCAAAAGATAACTTCAACAAAGAGTTACAAAGACAAATACAGGTTCTAAAAACAAAAAAAAACAAAACAAAACCCAAACAGAAATTCTTGAAATGAAAGAAATAATAAGCCAAATTAAAAGCTCAATTGAAATCATCACCAACAGATTAGACCACTTGGAAGACAGGACCTCAGACAATGAAGACAAAATATATAATCTTGAAAAGAATGTAGACCACACAGTGAACATGGTAAGAAACCCATGAGCAGAGCATTCAAGAAATATGGGATAACATAAAAAGATCAAATTTCAGAATTATGGGATAGAGGAAGGCATAGAGTCCAAAACCAAAGGAATGAACAATCTATTCAATGAAACAATATTAGAAAATTTTACAAACATTAAAAATAAACTGTAAAACCAAATTCAAGAGGCTTACAAGACACCAAATGTACAAAATCAAACATATCTACACCAAGGCACATTACAATGAAAATGCTTAAATTACAGAATGAGGAGCGAATATTAAAAGCCACAAGAGAAAGGAAAAACAATTAGGTTATGTGCAGATTTTTTCAAATCAGATCCTGAAAGCTAGAAGATCCTGGAACAACATATATCAAGCTCTGAAAGAAAATGGATGCCAACCAAGAATCTTGTATCCAGAAAAATCAATCTCTAGATTTTATGATTAAATAAAAATCTTCAATTATAAACAAAAGTTAAATGAATTTACAGCTAGAAAACTTGCATTACAGAACATCCCTGGCAAAATATTCCATGAAGAGGAAATGAAAATAAGCAGAGGGAGGTATTATACTAAAGGGAAAACTAATCAAAAAGAAACCAAGTCAAGTTAAATAACAAAAATGGCAGAGAATACAAATCATGTCTCAATAATAACCCTGAATGTTAATGGCCTAAACTCACCAATCAAAAGACATAGGCTAGCAGATTGGATCCAAAAAATAAAAAAGAGACCCAACAATATGCTGCATCCAGGAGGCTCATCTCATAGGAAAATACATCCACAGACTCAAGGTGAAAGTTGGGAAAAATCATACCACTCACATGGACTGTGGAAGCAAGCAGGGGTTTACATCCTCATATCAAATAAAGTAGACTTCAAGCTAAAGTTAACCAAAAGGGATGGAGAAGAACATTCCATACTGCTCAAGGGAACCATACACCAACAGGACATAACAATTATAAATATATATGCCCCAAACAATGGAGCATCTTTGTTCATCAAACAATTTTCTCTCAAGTTCAAGAGTCAAATTGACCACAGCACAATAATTTTGGGTGACTTTAACACATCTCTTTCATCACTGGATAGATCTTCCAAACAAAAGTTGAACAAAGAAACTATAGAATTCAATAATATAATCAATAACTTAGACTTAACTGACATATGTAAAATATTTAATTCATCAATGAGCAAATACACTGTCTTCTCAGCAGCACATGGATCCTTCTCTAAAATAAACCATATATTATGCCACAGAGCAACTCTTAGCAAATACAAAAAGTAGAGATACTACCCTGCATTCTCTCAGATCATAATGGAATGAAATTAGAAATCAATGATAAAATAAAAGATAAAAACTACTCCAACACCTGGAGACTAAATAATATGCTGCTGAATGAACAATGGGTTGCAAAAGGCATTAAGGAGGAAATTAAAAAACTCTTAGAGGTGAATGAGAACACTGATACAGCATATCAAAATCTCTGGGACACTATGAAGGCAGTACTAAGAGGAAAGTTGATTTTGCATGGAGTTCATTCCCTAAAAGAAGAAAAAGTCAACAAATAAATGACCTAAAATCACATCTCAAAGCCCTAGAAAAAGAAAAAGCCCTAGCAGTCATGAATTCATGTGGAAATACAAGAGACGCAGGATAGCTCAGGCTATCCTTAGTAGAAAGAGTAAAGCAGATGGCATCATTAAACTATACTACAGAACAATAGTAACAAAAACAGCCTGGTATTGACACCCAAACAGACTGGTAGACCAATGGTACAGAATAGAGGACACAGAGACAAACCCACATAATTACAATTATCTTATATTAGACAAAAGCATTAAAAACATACATTGGAAAGAAGATAGCCTCTTTAACAAATGGTGCTGGGAAAACTGGAAATCCATATACAACAAAATGAAATTAAACCTCTCTCTCTCACCATGCATAATACTCAACTCAAAGTGGATCAAGGATCTAATAGAAGAAAAAATAGGTCCAAATCTCCATCATGTCGGATTAGGCTCCTACTTCCTTAATAAGACTCCTATAGTGCAATAATTAAAATCAAGAATTAATAAATGTGGTGAATTCAAACTAAAAAGCTTCTTCTCAGCAAAAGAAACAATCAGTGAGGTGAATAGAGAGCCCACATCTTGGGGACAAATTTTTACCATTCACACATCAGAAAGAGCACTAATCTCTAGGGAATGTAAAGAACTCAAAAAGCTAAACACCAAAAAAAAAAAAAAAAAACCACACCCAGTCAATAAGTGGTCCATGGGACTGAATAAATACTTCTCAGAAGATGATACACATTCAATCAACAAATATATGAATAAGTGTTCAACATCTTTAGCAATTAGAGAAATGCAAATCAGAACTACTCTAAGATTTCATCTCACTCCAGTCAAAATGGCAGCTATTAAGAACACAAACAACAATAAGTGTTGGCGAGGATGTGGGGGAAAAGGCACACTCATACATTGCTGGTGGGACTGCAAATTGGTGCAGCCAATTTTGAAAGCAGTATGGAGATTCCTTGGAAAACTTGGAATGGAACCGCCATTCCAAATCCCAGCCAAAGCTATCCCACTCCTTGGTCTATACCCAAGGACATAAAAACAGCATACTAAAGAGACACAGCCACATCAATGCTTATAGCAGCACAATTCACAATAGCTAAACTGTGGAGTCAACCTAGATGCCCTTCAGTAGATGAATGGATAAAGAAAATGTGGTGTATATATATACAATGGAATATTACTCAGCAATAAAAGAGAATAAAATCATGGCATTTGCAGGTAAATGGATGGAGTTAGAGAATATAATGCTAAGTGAGTTAGCCAATCCCAAAAAACCAAATGCTGAATGTTTCCTCTGATATAAGGAGTCTGATTCATAGTGGGGTTGGGAGGGGGATCATGGGAAGATTAGACGAACTCTAGATAGGGCAAAGGGATGGAAGGAGAGGGAGGGGGCATGGGGGTAGAAAAAATGGTGGAATGAGATGGACATCATTACCCAAAATACGTGTATGAAGACATGAATGGTGTGAATATACTTTACATACAACCAGAGATATGAAAAAGTGTGCTCTGTATGTGTAATATGGATTGTAATGCATTCTACTCTCATATATAACAAATTGAATAAAAAAATTTTAAAAAGAACATATAATCTTCATAATTAGGAAAAAATATACATTGGCACATTAATGAACTGTTTAACAAAGCAATGATGTAGAACCTGATTGGATAATGCAGAAAATTAATAGACACATAGAGGTAAATATAAGTTGGAACAGTCAGAAAACACCTCCTGAAACTTGAGCTGCATAAAAAAGGAAAATAGAGGGGCTGGAAGGAAAATATAGGCACTGTGATTGTAGCTCAATGACAGAGTGCTTGCCTAGCACGTGTGAAGGACTGGGTTTGTAAATATAAATAAATAAAGGTATTTAAAGGTATTATGTCCAGCTACAACTAAAAATATTTTTAAAATACATATGCCAAACGTGGATGATTATTTTGCCAACTTTAAATTCAAACTTTAAAAAGCTGGAAATAACGACATCCGTTATTCTGCATATGTTAGTCATGTTCCATACTAGCTGCTGACTTCTGCATATTCCCCAAGTTCTATTAGAGTTTTGTTCTTACCTAAGTACAAATTAAATGTTTAGCAAGTGCTAATCAATTAATAAAGTTAAGTGTGCACTTACCATACGTTTTCTGTGCTAGATATCAAAATTACAAAACAAGACACGTCCCTTGCACTATGGTGACTCATAATTAGGACTGCAGACACAGTATGATAGAAGTGTGGAAATGCCTTAGTGAAAGTGTGGGCACACAACAGGAGCCCCTAGTTCTGAATGGGAATCACATGAGTGCTGTGCACCAGCAAAGAATTCCCAGGACAAACAGGAACAGGAGAGTTAGAGCAAATCTGTGTGCCACAAATGGAGGAAGCAGCCAAAGCCCGAGCCCAAAGCCTCAGGGCAGCTGAAGGAGCCAGAACGTAAATGGAGCACAGGTGCCTGGCAGCCAGGCCTGCTGAGAGAGGGGACTGGCACTGGGCACTATTCTTGAGGCCAACTTCATGCTGAAACCATGTGGAACTCTAGAGGGTTTGAAGCAGGGAACTTACTGGTGAGGTTTATATTTTAGAAAAATTACTTTGGAGCATGTGTAGAAGAACAAAACTACCCTAAGAAATTTGAAGTCTTAGTTAAAGGTATTTTTCATCCTAATTTACCCTAACCACATTGGGAAGCTTTTATTTTCAAAGTCAAAAATCTCTTTATTGCAAATGGTTCTTATGCAATGTCTATTAAGAGAAAGAACCTTAAAGAATAGAATTGAAGTCAATTCAGTGGAACCCTTGCTTCTCTCTCTAACAATACTTCTCGAATCTCCTAGTGTTAGATACACTCATGCCTTTTTGAATTTTCCTTTTTCATTCTGTAAAGAAAATTAACCAAAATGATTGTGACTGAAAGAAAGAAGCAAAATTTAGAATCAAGAATAAATTATTCTAAGTATTGAATGCTATAGGTTTGAATAGCCATTTAGAAAATGATCCCATCATAAGAGAAAAGAAATTTACATATACAAAACTTTAGAACTCTATATTCAGAGGTGTGATTGTTCTTTTGCTCCTAAACATTGTCACATTGTGTCTACCTCTGAGCTACTTTTGCTTAGAAAAAAAAGTTGGGATAACTTCTCAAGTTTTATACTGAATTATTTTGCCCTTTCTTTATAAACAGATTATGTTCTATGTAATATTCCAGCATGGTCAAAGGCATTCCTTTGGGAATTGGCAAATTTCAGAAAAACTGTCACCTTTGCTAAAAATTCAAACTGTCAAAATAAGGTGAATTTTAGTAAAAAAAAAATTCAGTTGTTTTGTTACATAGTTTAGAAATATCAAATGCCAACAAGAATTTTATAGGATAGAATAAAATGAGTATGTGTTGACATGTAGCACATATTTCTAAATCAAATGTTCTCTGTTACAAAAAAAGTTTGAGATTCCTATTTCATAAAACTATTCTTATGTATAAAGTTTATGTGCAAAAACAAAATCCAAAAAGCCATACACCAACACATTCAATTTGGGGCACAGTAACACTCAAAGTGTAACTATGATGTCAACTCCTTTCTAAAATAGCTTGACATTTATCAAAATTCTCAGCTGCTTAATGTCTGTTTTCTATTAAATTCGTGAAATTTCCATTTGAGTCAGTAACACATATCACAGTATTTGACCAGATAAGTTGGTTTTCAGTGTTGTTTGTTTTTTGTTTGTTTGGGGTTTTTTGTTGTTGTTGTTTTTGTTTGGGGAATTTTTTTTTGGTAGTTTTTGCAGATGGACAGCATGCCTTTATTTTATTTGTTTATATTTATGTGGTGCTGAGGATCCAACCCAGGGCCTCACATGTGCAAGGCAAGTGCTCTGCCACTGAGCCCCAGCCCAGTATTGTTTGGTTGTTGTTTGGTTGTTGAGTTAGGTTTTCACACAGGAGCATTTTTCCACCTATACTAATAGGTGTCATTGGGCCAAAAATGCTATGACTCCTGAAAAGCAAAGTTCAGTTTCTCTAAACTGGAAGAAACAAACTTCTAAAAGTTGATAAAAGATGAGTCAGAGACCTTTTAATACACGTACATATTTTGTTTAGTTGTGTAACTTTTTTTGACGTTTCTTTTTTTAAAAAAAAAATGTATGGAGGAAACAGCAATGATTATCAAATGAAACCAAGTAGGAAACCAAGTTGCATTAGTTAGACTGAGTTGTACCAGAATTAGAGATCTGTGTTTTAGAGTTTCCACCTGTTATATAAGTTATCAAGTTGTGCACTTACATTGAGTCAATAGAATCAATGCAAATATGCAGTTTAGATAACTAAAATTCCTTGCTGTATCATTTCTTCAATTACAGAATTCTAAATTTTTTCTCAGCTTTTTTCAAATAGTTGCCTCTATTCTCTACCTTGGCTCCATTCACACAGCCCTAAAAAGAGTCCAAAATGTATGGGACCTTTTATAGCTAATTTTTATTATTCTGATAAATACATTTGAGATTATATTTTTCATATCTAATACTACTAAAAAATCTTTTGGAAAATTTTAATTGTAGATAACTAAAAAAAAATCTTAAAATTAAACTAATGCCATTCTCCTTGTAGGGGAATCAACTTATACATGAAAGCCAGCAATACAAAATTATGAGTCTTAAAGAGAACCAAACATGGCTAATATCCTTGTATAGGCCTAGTAAAATCACTAAGATTATTGTTATGAATTTGGAAAAACAGGCATACACAGCTATTAAAACAAAGTTGCTTTGAAAAATAAAAAGGTGAGGTTGTTTGTAATTTGAATTTTTAATTTGAAATTATATATGTGTATATAGACATATAGATGTTTTAGGTAATCTAGTAATTGCTATATAATATCAAACACATATTAAATTTAAAAAGGATTTAATGCAAAGCAGTTTTACCCATTAAAATGTAAAATAAGATTTAACTTTGCATTTTAAATACATCATATTTGCAAGCAGGCATACAATACAGTAATAAAATGAGGCTTTAAATTATATAAAGTTTCAAAAAACTTTATAATTTAAAAATGAGGGACTGGAGCTGCACCTCAGAGGCTTGCCTTGCATGTGTGAGATACTAGGTTTGATCCTCAGCACCACATAAAAATAAACAAATAAGGGCTGGGGTTATAGCTCGGTTGGTAGAGTGCTTGCCTGTCATACACAAGGCCCTGGGTTCAATCCCCAGCACCACAAAAATAAATAAGTAAATAAATAAAATAAAGGTATGCTGTCCATCTACAACTACAAAAAAATTTTAATTACATAAATTTTCATAAGTGTATGTATTTAGCAATTAAGACAGATAAACTAGATACATGTAATATCATAGTGATCAGATAAATCTGAATTTGAAAAGAAAAAGTTACAACGTCCTCAGTGAGTTATACATTATAACACTATAAACTTGCCCCACTATAGAACAGGGTGATGGCTGAAATATAAGGCAGTGAGCTCAGAACTATAAAAAGGAAATATTACTTCATAACCTTTAGTTAACCTGTAGCTACAGTTCCACAGCAGGTCATAAAATCAACTTCTGTGGTTGGATTTAAAAGCTGGATAATTTTATAGCCACTCATAATATCACGGTTCAAGCTCATTGCCTTCTGCAGCTGGAGTAGGATGCTCTGCTCATTTATATGAATAGACTGGAAGAAGGAGGGTGGCGCGAGGTACCCTCTTAAAGGTTAAATATTGGTTCCTGTGTTTTAAATGACAATTTACCACCTCAGTCTCCTTTCCGACACGTAAAGAGCAGTGAAGGAGAACTGAGGCCGCAGGAAGCTGCCTTTGCAAGTCAGAATTTAGGATTCCCTACGGAACCTGCCCATCAGTTTCCAGACTCACCTGCACAATAAGCCACAACTGCTAGGACCTCCGGATTTGCATCTCCCAATTAGTTCACCTTGGGTGACCTTCCATTTCCTAGCTGAAGACTCGCTTTTCCACATGTCTTTTCTTTTCCTCTTCATGGTGCTTTAGCTTATGAAGATATTTCCTGTATCTATCTTCTGTTTTAAAATACAAAATAGGGCTAGGATTATGGCTCAGCGTAGAGCACTCGCCTAGCATGTGCTCTGGGTTTGAACCTCAGCACCACATAAAAATAAATAAATAAAATAAAGATATTGTGTCCCACTACAGCTAAAAAATAAGTATTAAAATAAATAAAAATAAAATACAAAATAACTAGGCCTTCTCTGTGCAAACATTCCCCCCGCCCCTACTGGGGATTAAACCCAGAGGCGCTTTACCACTGAGCTACATTCCCAGCCCTTTTTATGTTTTATTTGAGTCATGGTCTCACTAAGTTGCTTAGGGCCTTGCTAAGTTGCTGAGCCTGGACTCTATCTTGCCATCCTGCCTAAGCCTCAGCCCCACCAGTCAAGAGTCACTGGGATCTCAGGAGACCAGCCAAACTTTTATATTGCTTTTAAAATGTACTGTCCTTTCATCTTATTATTTTATTAGTGCCTTATAGTTATATACAATAGTTGGGTTCATCCAACTCACTCCTACATGCATGAAATTCAGTTTCAGTTAACATCACACGCTCCTCTCACCCATTCTCCTTCCTCCACTCTGCTAGACTTCTTTGTCTATTTATTTGTATTTGTTAAGTTTTTTTTTACTTATACATAAAGGTATATTACATGTGCACATAACATGATGTTTTAAGAATCCATCCTGCATTGCTGCCCCTTTCCCATCTTCTTTTATACCAGTGGTCTTCCCTGTGTCTTCAAGATCTCTTCGACTTTCCCCCTCCTTTCCTTTATTTCACTCGAGCTTCCACATATGGAAGAAAACATTAGACCTTTGATTTTCTGAGTCTGCCTATTTTACTTAGCATGATATTTTCCATTTCCATCCATTTACCACTAAGTGCCATAATTTCGTTCCTGATGGCTGAGTAGAACTCCATATTCCATGATTTCTTAATCCACTCATCTACTGATGGGCACCTGGGCTGGTTCCATAATTTAGCTATTGTGAATTGTACTTCTATAAATACTGAGGTGGCTTTGTCCCTATAGTATGCTAATTTTAGTTCTTTGGGGAAAATGTCAAGGAATGGGAAAGTTAAGTCATATGTTGGTTCTATCCCTAGTTTTTTGAGGAATCTCTGTACTGGTTTCCAGAGTGGTTGTACCAGTCTGCAGTCTGAACAACAATGTATGAATGTACCTCCCTCCACCTTCAACCTCACCATCATTTATTATTATTTGTATTCTTGATCACTGCCACTCTAACTGAAGGGAGATGAAATCTTAGTGTAATTTTTATTTGAATTTCTCTGAGTGCTAATAATGTGGGATATTTTTTCATATATAATTTTGCCATTGCGTTTCTTGTTTTGAGATGCTTCTGTTTAGTTATTTTGCCCATTTATTGATGAAGTTATTATTATATATTTTTGGTGTTAAGTTTCATTAGTTCTTTATATATTTTGGATATCCATCCCCTATCAGAGGAGTACTTGGCAAAGATTTTCTTCCATTCTCTCTTCACACTCTTAATCATTTCTTTTGCTGTACAGAAACTTTTTAATTTGATGACATCCCACTTGTTGATTCTTGGTTTTATTTCTTGCACTTTTGGGATCATGTTACGGAAGTCAGTGCCTGCACCAATATGATGATGTGTTGACCCTATGTTTTCTTTTCTTTTTTTCTTTTATTATACTGGGGATTGAACCCAGGTGCACTCAACCACTGAGCCACATCACAACCCCTTCTTTATATTTTATTTATAGACAGAGTCTCACTAAGTTGCTGAGGCTGGCTTTGAACTCACAATCCTCCTGCCTCAGCTTCCAGAGATGGTGGAATTATAGGTGTGCACCACCGCACCTGGCAACCCAGTTTTCTTCTACCACTTGCAAGGTTTCTGGTTTAATTTCTAAGTCTTTGATCCATTTTGATTTGACTTTGGTGCAGGATGAGAGGGATCTAGTTTCATTTTTCTACATAGTCAGTTTTCCTTGCACCATTTGTTAAAAAGGCTGTCTTTTCTCCAGTGTATATTTTTGGAACCTTTGTCAAGTTTCAGATGATCATAAGTATGTGGGTTTGTCTCTGAGTCTCTACTCTGTTCTGTTGGTCTTCATGTCTATTTTGATGCAACACCGTGCTGTTTTTGTTACTACAGCTCTGTAGTGTAATTTCAGATCAGGTGTTTGATGCTTCCACCATTGCTTTTCTTGCTCAGTATTGCTTTGACTATTCAGGGTCTCTTAGTCTTCCCAATTAATTTAAGGATTGTTTTCTTCTAATTCTGTGAAGAATGTCATTGGTATTTTAATGGGAATTGCATTGAATCTGCATACTGCTTTTTGTAGTATGGCCATTTTGACAATATTAAATCTGCCTATTCAGGAACATGGAAGATCTTTCCATCTTCTAAGTTCTTACATTTCTTTTTTCAGGGTTCTATAATTTTTTTGTAGAGCTATTTTACCTCCTTGGTTGAATTAATTACTAAGTTTTGTTTTTTGTGTTGTTTTTTTTTTTTTTTTTTAAGGTTACCGTGAATAGGTTGTTTTCCTGATTTCTTCCTTGGTCAAATCACTGTTGGAATATAGGAAAGCTATTAATTTATGGATGTTGAACATGTATTCTGCTACTTTGCTGTACTTATATATAAGCTCTAGAAGTCTTGTGGGGGAGTTTTTTTTGGTGGGGGGCGGTCTTCTAGATATAGGATCATGTTATCTGCAAACAGAGATAGTTTGACTTGTTTTCCTATTTGTATCCCTTTGATTTCCTTCTCTTGCCTAATGTTTCAAGGACTATACTGAATAGGAGTGGTCAGAGTGGAGAGCCTTGTCTTGCTTCAGATTTTAGAGGAAATGCTTTTAGTTTTTCGTTGTTCAGTATGATATTGGCTTTGAGTTTGTCATAAATAGCCTTTATAATGTTGAGGTAAGGTCCTTCCATCCCTAGTTTCTGCAGCATTTTTAACATGAATGGGTGCTGGATTTTATCAAAGGTCTTTCTGCATCTATCAAGATAATCATGTGATTCTTGTCCTTAATTCTTTATAAGTGGTGAATTAAATTTATTTATTTGCCCACGTTGAACCAACCTTGTATCTCTGGAATGAAATTGACTTACTCATGCTGTATTTTATCTTTATGTGTTTTTGAACAAGATTTCCTGATATTTTATTAAGAGTTTTTGCTCTATGTTCATCAAGAATTTTAGTTTACAATTTTCTTTCTTTAAAAAAATATTTTTAGTTGTAGATGGACACAATACCTTTATTTTATTTATTTATAGGTGGTGCTGATGATTGAACCTAGGGCCTCACACCTTCTAGGACAGTGCTCCACCAAGCTACAACCCCAGCCCACAGAGTTTTCTTTGTTTGATGCATCTTTTTCTGGTTTTGGTATCAGGATGATACTGGCTTCATAGAATGTATTTGGGAGTGTTACCTCCCTTTCAAATTCATGAAATAATTTGAGAAAGACTAGTGTTAGTTTTTCTTTAAAAGTCTGGTAGAACTCAGCTGAATAATCCATCTGGTTTTTGGTTTTTATTTTCTGAAAGGCTTTTTTTCAATTTCCTCACTTGATATCAGTCTGCTTAGGTTTTCTATATCTCCCTGGTTCAATTTGGGCAGGTCATATGTGTCTGAAAATTAGTCAATGTTTTCTAGATTTCCCAGTTTGTTGGGGTATAAATTTTCAAAATAGTTCTAATTATCCTTTGGATTTTGGAAGGGCCTATGGTGAATTCTCCTTTTTAATCTCAAGTATATCCATTTGGGTCTTCTCTTTCTTTTGGTCAGTTTGGCTACAGGTTTTCAATCTTACTTATCCTTTTGAAGAACCAACTCTTCACTTCATTGATCCTGTGAATTTTTTTATTCTTAATTTCATTAATTATGGTTCTGATATTAATTATATCCTGTCTTCTACTGGTTTGAGAATTATCACATTCTTTTTTCTTCTTTTTCTAAGGATTTGAGGTAAAGCATAAGCTTATTTATTTGGGAACATTTATTTTTAAATGTAGGCACTCAGAGCTATAAATTTTCCTCATAGAACTGCTTTCATATTGTCCCAGAGAATTTGATATGTTGTATCTCTATTCTCATTCACTTCTAAGAATTTCTTGACTTCTATTCTCATGTCTTCTTTGATCCATTCTTTATTTAATAGAGTATTGTTCAATATCCATGCATTTGTGTGGTTTATATTAATTTTCTTCCTGTTAATTTCTAGTTTCATTCCATTATGTTCTGATAGGATGCATGGGATCATATCAATTGTTTTGTATTTGATATGGTTTACTTTGAGACTTAGAATATGTTCTATTTTGGAAAAAGTTCCATGAGCTGCTGAGAAGAAGGTAAATTCAGCTGTCTTGGGGTAAAATTTCTGTAGATGTCTGTTTCATCCTTTTGATTTATAATATTACTTAGGTTGAAAATATCTTTATTGATTTTATGTTTTTATGACCTGTCTATTGGTGATAAGGATGTGTTGAAATAACCCAGTATTATTGAGATTTAATATCATTGAGTGTATTGTTGTTGTTTACATAATTGGGTGCACTGACATTTGGAGCATAAATATTTACTATTGTTGGATTACTCCCTCTATTAGGATGTAGTAGCCTTCTTTGTCTCTTCTGGTTATTTTTTGTTTGAAATCCACTTTGTCAGATATGAGGATAGCTACTCCTGCTTGTTTTTGGAGTTCATTTGCATATTTTTTCTATCCTTTTACCTTCAGCCTATGGATCTCTTTGGCTATGAAATGAATCTATTGTGAATGGCATATTGTTGGATTTTTTAAAATCCATTCTATTAATCTATGTCTTTTAACTAGGAAGTTGAGACCATTAATATTCAGTGTTAGTATGGATATGTGTTTGTGGTTTCCTGACATTTTGATTTTTTGCTATATTTAATACTATCTTGATTCTCATTTAGTGGATTACTCTTCTATTGATCTTCCTCTGGGAGTTTTGAGATTTGTTTTTGAGTTCCTCTGTGTGCAGTTTATCTTTGAGTATTATTTATAGTGCTGACTTGGTGGTTATGAATTCCTTTAGTTTACCTTCTCATGGAAAGTTTTTATTTACTCCTCAATTTTGAAACTGAGCCTAGCTGGGTATAGTAAACTTAGCTGGGTTATTGTGGTGAGCCATTTTGCTGCGCTGCCTTGTGTGGGTGATGGCTTAGTTCTTGGACAGTGACTCAGTTCCTTGTGGTCAGCCAGTTCCTGCAACAAGCCGATGTGATAATGTGCTGAGTGTTCTAAGAACCGGTAGAAACTGGTAAGAACCGGTTGACCTGTACTTCCTGGCTCTGGGCGCCAGTGCTGAATTCCTTGCCTTATTGGCTGCTGCTGTGTTGCTATGCGCTTTTGTCCAATCGCGTGAGACTTAGGCCGCGGCTCTAGTATATTAGGGGTGGTCTTTTCGGGCTTGGGGTCCTTTCTCTCAACGAACCATAATGGATGCTCCCAATAAAGCGTGCTAAAGAAGAATCCTGTTTTGTTGTCGTCATTCCTGCTGGCGGGTAGACGCGACAGGTTATTTTCTTTTAAAGCTTGGAATATTTCATTCCGGGCCCTTCTTAATTTTATGGTCTGAGAATTATCGCTTTCTTTTTCTTCTTTTTCTAAGGATTTGAGGTTAAAGCATAATGCTTATTTACTTGGGATCATTTATTTTTAAATGTAGGCACTCAGAGAAATCAAATGTGAATCTTATTAGTTTGTCTCTAAATGTAACCCAATATTTCTGTCTTGCAGCTTTTAATATTCTTTCCTTATTTTCCATGTTAGGCATTTTGATGATGATTTCTTGGAGAACTTCACATTTTATTAAGTTTATTTTGGGTCTAGTATGTGTCCTCTATGTGAATGTCTGTCTCATTTCTAATATGAGAAAAGTTTTCTATATCTCATTGAAAATGTTCTTAATGCCTTTAACTTGTATCTTTATGTTCTCTTTTATCCCAATGATTCTCAGGTTTGGTTTCTTGATTTTGTTCCAGAATTCTGATATATTCTGATCGTGTTCTATAATTTTTCCCTTTATTGTATTCTATGTACTCAAGTTCATATACCCTGTCTTCAAGGCCTGAACTTCTATCTTCAAAGGCTGAAGTTCTGTTTTTCTATGCAATCTAATCTATTAGTGATGCTTCCAAGGGAAATTTATATTTATTTATTTATTCATTTATTCATTCACTTATTTCTTTATTTATTTACACATGCTAGGGATCAAACTCAGGGCCTCGTGCATGCTGGGCAGACATTCTACCATGAAACCACATTCCCAGCCCTCAAGTGAATTTTTAATTTGACTGTGTCTTTCATTTCTATGAGTTCTAAATGGTTTCTTTTCACTGTTTCTATTCATTTATTGAAGCAGTCTTTCATCTCCTGCATTTGCTCTCTAAATTCATTGCTTAGATCTTTTAGTTCATTGGACATCTTAATAATCATTTTTTATAATCTTTTCTGAGATTTTATCCACTTCAATATCCATGAGATCCTTTGTTTGGGGGATTGTGAATTTGAGAAGAAATTTTTATGCCCATTTCCTCATGTTTTCAAAGATCTTGGATTTGCACATCAATTGATATGGGTTCCCCTTCCTCTTTTTTAGCGTATCCTTTTGTGTATAATTGTCTTATTTGTTTGGGGACTTCTCTTTGTTTTTGATGTATGAGTAGATATCAAGGGGTGGAACCTAAGGTCACTCTCTGATTATTCCTTCTTGGATTCTTGTTGGAGATTTTGGTCTCTTGGTTTTTTGAGTTGAAAAAAATGTTAAGGCTCAGGTGGGGCTAAATTGTGTTTGAGGTGAGATTCTCTTGGTTGAGATGTATTTCTTAGCAGGAGGATCTCTATTCTGTCATCTTCAAGTGTCTCAGTCTCTAGCCTGTCTTGGATGGGGGATTCAGGAATGGCAAAAATGTCAGCAACAGATGTGCAACTTTAAGATAAATGTCCAGGTCTACTTACACATCTGTAACACTAATTGAGACCTACATAGGAGTGGTGGGGTCAGCATTTAATAACAGTACTAACAATTTAAAACAAACAAACAACAACAACAACAATAAAACATGAATTAGAGCAGGCATTCAACAACAGTTTCTACTATTTTGTCCACTGTATTAATGATCACAACCATTTGAATGGTGCAGGAATTGCATAATATATATTGTTTCTATTATTTACTGAAATTACTATTTCCTAAGTAAGAGAAAATAGGGTAGGAAGACAAGAGAAAGTTTGAAGTATTTGAAAAAGTGATCAGAGGAGAGGCAGGAGGTGGGGAGCTGGTATCAGATGTAAAGAAGGAATAACTGAAAGTAAAGTAAAAAGAGAGGAGGAGGGAACAGAAAATTTGGGTGTTACTGGGGGGAAAAAGTGAAGAAGGCGAGATAGGAGGTTCCAGAACAAACGTAGGTATGACTGAAGCAGAAAATGTAAGATTGGAACAATTCAAACCCTCACATAATTGTACCCCACATAAGTGTAATCTAGGCTGAATAATGAACTCATTTGGGAGAGAGGTACTGATACCACCGGTTATCACTGACAAGTTCTGCTTCCTCAGATGTTGAAATTTGAACATTAGGCAAGCGCCGAGGCAAGCACATAAAGCAGGTTTTATTTAAAAAGTAGCAATACTGACTTTTCCTGGGAGGGAGAAGGGGGCCATATCTGGTATCCTGGTATCCCAAGAAGTGGAAGTGTCCTCCCCTTTTGTAGATTATTTAGACTTTCTTTGTTCTCCTGCCCTCTTTCCTCCTTATCTCTCTCCTTCCCACACAGGTGACTAGGTCCAGGAGATGCTGGTGGGATGGCCAAAAGGTGAGAAGCAGGTGGGCTGGAAGAGCCAAGGTGGAGAGAGGGCCAAGGCAGCAGCCCAGGGGGCATTCATTAGCAGCTCCCTGTCTGTTTAGGGGGCGCTTCATTAACAGCCTTCTGAGAGGGGCAGTGTAGGTGGATAATCTTGGTAATCAAAGCGCTCAGGAGACATCAACATTCCCATCTCCCAGGGGCCACCTCCAACTTCCTGAACTCAAACTGGCCTCCATTTTCTCAGTCCAACCAGATTACCTATGTACTCTACTGCCTGTCTTTAGTCCTTGCTTCATTACAAGTGTATGAAGTTATATATTTTCAAACCTATTCATGCAGTCAGAGCGCGCGCACACACACATACACACACACACACACACACACACACACACACGTCATGCATAATGAAAAAAAGATGAAGATTAATACAATTTGATAAAATGATGTTTGAAAAATTGAAAAAACATTAAAATTTAAAAAGAGTAAGAAAGTGGAATATAGAGGAATATATAGGAAAAAGAAAAAGATAGAGGACTTGTTTCTGCGTGGTGGTCAAGTCTGTTGGTGGGGATGGATTTTCGGTCTTTATTTTTGGCTCTGTATTTTTGGCCTCCCTCCTGGTGTTCCTCACCTAGCTGCCAGCTGGGAAGTAGCTCAGCTTCCAACCTCCTGGAGTAGGTGGGTAGACTGGGGCGTGCTCATGTGTTTTGTAATCCTGGGGGTGAGGGGGATGCCGAGTTCTAGACTGGGGCTTCCAGTGGTTGGGTTTGGACTTGGGTGGGTTTGGAGCTCTGTTGGTGGGTATTTGAGATTCCGTCCACTCCCCCTATTGGTGTGGCACTTCCTGCCTGCTGGGCTTCTGGATCTCTGAAACCCCATCAGGAAAACCCACTTTCAGGGCCTAGGGACTGAGCCTCCACAGGCTTCGCCTTCACCGTGATGGGTGTGACCACAGGTGTCCGCCCTGGAGTAGAGGTCCAGCCCTGGACAGCAGGTGCCCTCCCTGGAGTGCAGGTGCCCTCCCTGGAGAGCAAGTTGCCCTGGACAACAGGTGTCCACTCTGGACAATAGGTGTCCACCCTGGGCAGCAGGTGCCGGCCCTGGAGAACAGGTGCTGCCCTAGAGAGCAGGTGTCCACCCTGGAGAGCAGGTGGCCTCCCTGGACATCAGGTCCAGCCCTGGACAGCAGGTGCACTGCCAGGTGCCTGGCGCAGCGGGCGTCTTCCAGCTCTCAGGGGCCCGCCACGTGGGGTTCTTCGCCCGAGGTCCCGGGGCTGGTCCAGGGAGGGCTCTCTCGGTGCCTGGTTTCGTCTGTGGTTCGCGCGCACCCTGGGAATACTTTCGATGGCTGCTCCCGGCTTCTGTCCACAGCTGAGCAGCACTGCGGGGCGCTTCCCGCCCAGGGGCGGCCGGGGGCTGGGCTGGGCGCGCGCGGATCTGCCTTCCCCTGACTCCGCCCACGGGTCACCCTTTCCCTGTCCCCAGGGCGGTGGCTCACCTGTCGCCCACGCTCTCTGGTCCGCTCTGGGAGCTGGGCGGGAGGGTTCCCCTTCTGGTGCTCAACGTGTCCTCTCCCTGCAGCTCTGGGACCCCCGACGGCTCAGCGTCACGTCTCAGGGAGCTTCGCCACTCACCTCGCGGAGCTCTCAGCTGTAGGCCTCGCCTTCTCTGCTCCTCCATCCTGTCTCCCCAAGCCTTGGTTTAAACCTGTTCTTTCCTCTCAAAACACTTTTTTTTTTTTTAATTGGCAGATCCTGCATCTGGGCCTTTGTCCCTTTTGCCTCTATTGATGAAATGCCACTCTCTGCTCCTCTGGCTTCGTGCATACAGTTTAATTCCAGTTTCTTCCTGAAGTTATTCTGTTCTCAGGTGAAAACAGTACTTCAAACCGCCCTCCCCACCCACCTTGTACATCCAGAATATTGTACCAGCGTCTCTGCCATCTGTCTTAGTTTCTTTCCTTTTCTCTCTTAGTCTAAAGTGCTTGGGCATTGGGCTTGCCTCCTGCTTAGCTCTCTCACAGCGCGAGAAGCCTTGCTAACAGGGGTGTACCCCATCCCCTGTGTCTCCACCTTGCCTGATCCTCAATGTGCCAATTACTCTGTACGCATTTGTGGCGCAAAGAAATAACTGAATGTGGCTTGATATATATTTTTTATTCCTCTGCACTTCCTTAGACCACAATGTATTTACCAATATCTTGATGTAATTTTACCTCTCTTTTCCCACCTGCCATTTGTTTTGTTTCTTGCTTACTTTTGGAATTTTGAATTCTTCAAAATAATAAAAAGAAATAATCTCTATAAAAATTACTGTTCTTGGATTCAGTATTCGCATGAAAACAAATACTGCTGTTAAGATGGCTGAGTAAGAGAATGCTGAGACTGTCCCTATTTTAAGCACAGGTCTGTGTTTGTTTCTGGGTAGAGTTGAATGAAGCACCAAAAATATCATTTTGTTAACCTGCTTCTTCCATCTAGTGGCAAAAGGCAGTAAGAAACAATGTCCTTTAGAAAACACTGTGATCAAATGGCATCTCTAGATGCCATTTCAGGAAATACTGACAGCAAGGTTCAACATCCAATGTTTAAATTATAAACACATAATAATTACAAAAATTAGTTTAGCAAATTGGAAGCATCCAGCTGGGATAAATCTCAAAGTCAGTTGAATTCATATGTGTATTTGCATGTTTTCACAAATACCTCAGTTACACATGTAAAGCCATGTGTCACCCCACATTACACTAGGGTGGATTTGTTTGGGAATACAGTTACATATCTGGAACAAGTTGTTGGGTATCTAGTTAGAATTCCATAATTTTGCTCAGCTATGGGAATATGGCTATTGTGATGGTATAAATGTAAGAGGTTCAATTGAGAACCCCTGGAATTGAACTGTCCCCATGAAATTTTTAGTTAAAATACTTTTTTATGACCTGAGGCATGGGGCAAATTGGAGTGCAGGGAAGAGGCAAAGATGAAAGGAGGCAGAATCAGCTGCTCTGCATTGTTAGGGCTGCCTCAAAGGCATTAATGAAAAATGATATGCCTAGCATAGCGTGATTGTGCATACTCGGCACTTTCAAAGGCTACCAGCTGATCCCTAATACATGAGATTTGACTGCCCTTCTAATACTTTCTCTTTGCCTCATTGCAAATGTAATTAATGTTTTAGAAGTTAAATGTGGGTTGTGCAAAAATGGAAAGAGCATCCTCCAAGACAGCAAACTTCTTCCCCTCCCCTGTTTGAATGAACAAGTTAACAATGTGTAATGGCAATATAAATTAAGAACTGTCAAACTTTTAAAATATGTTAAGGCTATAAGGAAAAAGTAAGTATTCATGAATATTTTTATTATTTCAAACTTAATACTTTTTATTAAAAGAATACAAGTTTGTTTATTTGTTTTTCCTATTTTCAAGAAGAGAAAAACCCTGCCAAACACCTTCATCCCTCAAAGCAATTTGAGATTAGGAGGATTGTCTGTGAGTTTCTCTCCTTTCCCTCCAGTGGAAGCAGTCTAAACTTTTTATCTTCTGCTATGAGTTGGGAGGTGGTGGGAAACAGAGGAAATGGAGTGACTATGTGAAGGACACGGTGAGCCGAAGAAGATAGGATCACTGGGCAATTCCATCTGGGAAAAGAGAGAGGCAGGAGGTGGTTCCATTGTCCCTCCCCACATCACAGGCTATTGAAACCTGTGGGTCCCCCACGTGTGTTATAATGTGGTTTTACTCAAACCAGAGGCTTTGCATAAGCTCCTCAGTAATGAATTTCAGGCAAACTACATACCTCACCACTGACATTACTATCTGATTCAAATTTTGGGAGAAAAAGCAAGGGAGAAGGGAAGATGTTCTGCAGAGAGAGGCACAGGAATGAACACTGTGGAATGGCTTCCCAGGCTGGCACCCAAGCTGTCATTCAGCAGCTCTGTGAGCTTGGGCAAGCCGCACAACTTCTTTTGAGTCTCAGTTTCCCCAAAACTGGTTCATTCAAATAAGGGAGGGGAGGAAACTTGCAGTCTTGGAGAATGTTCTTTCCATCTGCAAAATAGAGAAAATGATAATATACCCTTACAATGTTGTTAGGACGAATTACGTGAGAAAATGCATATAAAGTACTTGACAAATAATAGAAGGCGCTCTCTCTCTCTCTCTCTCTCTCTCTCTCTCTCTCTCTCTCTCTATATATATATATATATATATATATATATATATATAAGAAATGTCATTATTTATAGGATAACTAATATATACCAAGAATTTTATAGTACATTATCTTTCATATAGCATCTAATATTTGTTTGAGATATGTTTGTAAAATAAATTTTAAGATGCTCTTTTTGGTGCAAATATTTCCTTGTCATTGCTTACCTTTGTACAGGGGGTGATTTTTAGAAGTAATTTTAAAGGCTGCCTTCAAGTGTTTGGGTAGCCAATATCAATTACAATTAATACTAATATTTCGGGGCTGGGGATGTGGCTCAAGCGGTAGCGCGCTCGCCTGGCATGCGTGCGGCCCGGGTTCGATCCTCAGCACCACATACAAACAAAGATGTTGTGTCCGCCGAAAACTAAAAAATAAAAAAAAAATACTAATATTTCAGTCTGGGAATGTCTTAGAAAAATATTAGCTGAAAACTATAAGATTACTGAGGTATCTTAAAAAGATATAGTTTAAACAAAAGAAGCAAACATGTGAATTTTTAAAACAGATCTGGAAGATTACATCTAGATAGGGAATAGGGGTGGGAGGGAAAGGGAGGGAGAAGGGGAATAGCCTGGATGGTGAAAGGAGACCCTCATCATTATACAAAATACATGTATGAAGATGTGAATTTGGTGTTAACATACCTTATATACAAACAGAGATATGATAAATTGTGGTATAAAGGTTTATTAAGAATTGTAATGCAAAAAAAAAATAAGAGAGCTCATGTATAATGACATAATTTGGCATGAACATACTTTATATACAGAAATATGAAAAATTGTGCTGTGAATGGATAATTATGATTGTAATGCATTCCACTATTGTCATGTATGTAAGAAATAAAAATAAATTTTAAAATTTTTTTAAAAGAATAAAAAAGATGAAATGATCATTTTAAACTTTGAATCCCTGAAAAATAGAAACTACTGTGAATTTCTAGAAGTATTATAGCCTGTGGTTTTTTTTTTTATCACATTGTGAGCTTATTGAATAAAAAAATAAATAAAAACAAAAAACCAAACCAAACAAACAAATCATCAAAACCTAGGTATTCCAAAGAAATCAACAAATTTTTATGTCCCCATGTAAGTCTGGGCTAGAATAAAGGTGTAATATGATTTTAAAATTTTTGTAAAAGCATACTTAAATAAAAGAAGCATGTTTTCATACTGGATAGAATGAAAGCAATACTAAGTGCCTATTCAAGATTTGAAAGTTTATTCTTTGTAATTAAGGAGAAAGAAAGAAGAAACTGCCAAAATTTTCATACAACTGCCTCTGGGTTATGATGCCCATTCACCCTCATTCACTCTTCTGAAATCAACTTTTCATTACTAATCGCTCACCTTTAACATGCAAATTATTTTTGGAGTACTTTCAAAACCAGAAGAAACACAAGAGAACTTTAAACATTTTATATCCCCTACATGAAAGGTTTTTCACTTTCTGCATTATTCTTGCTTTTTCTTTCTACAAATAATTATAAATTAAAACAGAAGTAATAATTTGTTTTAGTCTTGAATAAAACTACTGGACCTTACATAGAATTTTGTACAGAAATCAAGCCTCTCTATTTTTTTTTACATTCTTTTTTTTTATTGGTTGTTCACAACATTACAAAGCTCTTGACATATCATATTTCATACATTAGATTGAAGTGGGTTATGAACCCCCAATTTTACCCCAAATGCAGATTGCAGAATCATGTCGGTTACACATCCACAATTTTACATAATGCCCTATTAGTAATTGTTGTATTCTGCTACCTTTCCTATCCCCTACTATCCCCACTCCCCTCCCCTCCCATCTTCTCTCTCTACCCCATCTACTGTAATTCATTTCCCTCCATGTTTATTTTCCCATTCCCCTCACAACCTCTTATATGTAATTTTGTATAGCAATGAGGGTCTCCCTTCATTTCCATGCAATTTCCCTTTTCTCTCCCTTTCCCTCCCATCTCATGTCTCTGTTTAATGTTACTCTTTTCTTCCTACTCTTCCTCCCTGCTCTGTTCATAGTTGCTCTCATTATATCAAAGAAGACATTTGGTATTTGTTTTTTAGGGATTGGCTAGCTTCACTAAGCATAATCTGCTCTAGTGCCATCCATTTCCCTGCAAATTCTATGATTTTGTCATTTCTTATTGCTGCATAGTACTCCATTGTGTATAGATGCCACATTGTTTTTATCCATTCATCTATTGAAGGGCATCTGGGTTGCTTCCACAGTCTAGCTATTGTGAATTGTGCTGCTATGAACATCGATGTGGCAGTATCCCTGTAGCATGCTCTTTTAAGGTCTTCAGGGAATAGTCCGAGAAGGGCAATAGCAGGGTCAAATGGTGGTTCCATTCCCAGCTTTCCCAGGAATCTCCAAACTGCTTTCCAAATTGGCCGCACCAATTTGCAGTCCTACCAGCAATGTACAAGTGTACCCCTTTCTCCACATCCTCACCAGCACTTGTTGTTGTTTGACTTCATAGTGGCTGCCAATCTTACTGGAGTGAGATGGTATCTTAGGGTGGTTTTGATTTGCATTTCTCTGATTGCTAGAGATGGTGAGCATTTTTTCATGTACTTGTTGATTGATTGTATATCCTCCTCTGAGAAGTGTCTGTTCAGGTCCTTGGCCCATTTGTTGATTGGGTTATTTGTTATCTTATTGTCTAATTTTTTGAGTTCTTTGTATACTCTGGATATTAGGGCTCTATCTGAAGTGTGAGGAGTAAAAATTTGTTCCCAGGATGTAGGCTCCCTATTTACCTCTCTTATTGTTTCTCTTGCTGAGAAAAAACTTTTTAGTTTAATTAAGTCCCACTTGTTGATTCTTGTTATTAACTCTTGTGCTATGGGTGTCCTATTAAGGAATTTGGAGCACGACCCCACAATATGTAGATCAGAGCCAACTTTTTCTTCTATCAGACGCAGAGTCTCTGATTTGATATCAAGCTCCTTGATCCATTTTGAGTTAACTTTTGTGCATGGCGAGAGAAAGGGATTCAGTTTCATTTTGTTGCATATGGATTTCCAGTTTTCCCAACACCATTTGTTGAAGATGCTATCCTTCCTCCATTGCATGCTTTTAGCCCCTTTATCAAATATAAGATAGTTGTAACTTTGTGGATTAGTCTCTGTGTCCTCTATTCTATACCATTGGTCCACCCGCCTGTTTTGGTACCAGTACCATGCTGTTTTTGTCACTATTGCTCTGTAATATAGTTTGAAATCTGGTATCGCTATACCGCCTGATTCACACTTCCTGCTTAGAATTGCTTTTGCTATTCTGGGTCTTTTATTTTTCCATATGAATTTCATGATTGCTTTATCTATTTCTACAAGAAATGCCATTGGGATTTTGATTGGCATTGCATTAAACCTATAGAGAACTTTTGGTAATATTGCCATTTTGATGATGTTAGTTCTGCCTATCCATGAACAGGGTATATTTTTCCATCTTCTAAGATCTTCTTCTACTTCTCTCTTTAGGGTTCTGTAGTTTTCATTGTATAGGTCTTTCACCTCTTTTGTTAGGTTGATTCCCAAGTATTTTATTTTTTTTGAGGATATTGTGAATGGAGTGTTTTTCCTCATTTCCATTTCAGAAGTTTTGTCGCTGATATACAAAAATGCCTTTGATTTATGTTGATTTTATATCCTGCCACTTTGCTGAATTCATTTATTAGTTCTAGTAGTTTCTTTGTAGACCCTTTTGGGTCTTCTAGGTATAGAATCATGTCATCTGCAAATAGTGATAATTTAAGTTCTTCTTTTCCAATTTTTATGCCTTTAATTTCTTTCGTCTGTCTAATTGCTCTGGCCAGTGTTTCGAGAACTATATTGAATAGAAGTGGAGATAGAGGGCATCCCTGTCTTGTTCCGGATTTTAGAGGGAATGCCTTCAACTTTTGTCCATTCAGAATGATGCTAGCCTGAGGCTTAGCATAGATAGCTTTTACAATGTCAAGGTAAGTTCCTGTTATCCCTAGTTTTTCTAATGTTTTGAACATAAAGGGATGCTGTACTTTGTCGAATGCTTTCTCTGCATCTATCGAGATGATCATATGGTTCTTATCTTTAAGTCTATTGATGTGGTAAATAACATTTATTGATTTCCGTATGTTGAACCATCCTTGCATCCCAGGGATGAATCCTACTTGATCATGGTGCACAATTTTTTGATGTGTTTTTGTATTCGATTCACCAGAATTTTATTGAGGATTTTTGCATCTAGGTTCATTAGAGATATTGGTCTGTAGTTTTCTTTGCTTGAGGTGTCTTTGTCTGGTTTCAGAATCAGGGTGATGTTGGCCTCATAGAATGAATTTGGAAGAGCTCCCTCTTTTTCTATTTCCTGAAATAACTTGAAAAGTATTGGTATTAATTCTTCTTTAAAGGTTTTGTAAAACTCCGCTGTATACCCATCCGGTCCTGGGCTTTTCTTGGTTGGTAGTCTTTTGATGTCTTCTTCAATTTCATCCATTGATATTGGTCTGTTCAAATTGTGTGTATCCTCCTGACTCAGTCTGGGCAAATCATATGACTTAAGAAATTTATCGATGTCTTCACTATCTTCTATTTTATTGGAATATAGGTTTTCAAAATAATTTCTAATTGTCTTCTGTATTTCTGTAGCATCTGTTGTGATATTGCCTTTTTCATCCCGTATGTTAGTAATTTGAGTTCTCTCTCTTCTTCTCTTCGTTAGCATGGCTAAAGGTCTGTCGATCTTATTTATTTTTTTGAAGAGCCAACTTTTAGTTTTGTTAATTTTTTCAATAGTTTCTTTTGTTTCAATTTCATTGATTTCCACTCTGATTTTAATTATTTCTTGCCTTCTGCTACATTTGCTGTCGTTTTGCTCTTCCTTTTCTAGGGCTTTGAGATGAAGTGTGAGCTCATTTATTTGTTGGTTTTTTCTTTTTTTGAGGAATGACCACCAGGCGATGAATTTTCCTCTTAAAACTGCTTTCATTGTGTCCCATAGATTCCGATATGTTGTGTCTGTATTTTCATTTATCTCTAAGAATTTTCTGATTTCCTCCTTTATGTCTTCTGTAACCCATTGATCATTCAGTAACATATTGTTCATTTTCCATGTGATGTAGGATTTTCCCTTCCTTCTTTTATCATTGATTTCCAGTTTCATTCCACTATGATCAGATAAAATGCATGGTATTATCTCCACCCCTTTATATTTACTGAGGGTTGCCCTATGGCATAATATATGGTCTATTTTTGAGAAGGATCCATGTGCTGCAGAGAAAAAAGTATATCCATTTGATGATGGTTGATATATTCTATATATGTCCGTTAAGTCTAGGTTATTGATTGTGATATTGAGTTCTATAGTTTCTTTATTCAACTTTTGTTTGGAGGATCTGTCCAATGGTGAGAGAGGTGTGTTGAAGTCACCCATAATTATTGTGTTGTGGTCTATTTGATTCTTGAACTTGAGGAGAATTTGTATTATGAATGTCGCAGCACCATTATTTGGTGCATAAATATTGATAATTGTTATGTCTTGTTGGTGAATGGTTCCTTTTAACAGTATATAATGACCTTCTTTATCCCTCTTGATTAACTTAGTCTTGAAGTCGATTTTATTCGATATGAGGATGGCCACCCCTGCTTGCTTACGAGGACCGTGTGCGTGGTATATTTTTTCCCATCCTTTCACCTTCAGCCTGTGTATGTCTTTTCCAATCAGATGCGTCTCCTGGAGGCAGCATATTGTTGGATTTGTTTTTTTAATCTATGATACCAGCCTATGTCGCTTTATTGGAGAGTTTAAGCCATTAACATTCAGAGTTACTATTGATATATGGTTTGAACTTCCATCCATGTTTGATTGTTTATCCTTTTTTAAAAAAATTTTAGTTTGTTTCTCCATGATTATCTTTCCCCTCGCCCTCTGTCTTTACTGAGGCACTTCCCACTGATGGTTTTGGTTATTGTTTTTCATTTCTTCCTCGTGTAGTGTTTTGCTCAAAATGCTTTGCAATGCTGGTTTTCTGGCTGCAAATTCTTTTAACTTTTGTTTATCATGAAAGATTTTTATTTCGTTGTCATACCTGAAGCTTAATTTTGCTGGATACAGAATTCTTGGTTGGTATCCATTGTCTTTCAGTGTTTGAAATACATTGTTCCATGACCTTCTTGCTTTCAGTGTCTGTGATGAAAAATTCGTTGTTAACCTTATTGATTTACCCCTGAATGTAATCTGTCTCCTTCTCTTGTAGCTTTTAATATTTTCTCTTTGTTCTGTATATTGGATATCTTCATAACAATGTGTCTTGGCGTTGGTCTACTGTGATTTTGTGTGCTCGGTGTCCTGTATGCATCTTCAATTTGTATATCTGTTTCCTTTTTTTTTCTGGAAAGTTTTCTGTAATTATTTCATTCAGCAGGTTACTCATTCCCTTGGTTTGAATTTCTGTACCTTCTTCTATCCCAATGACTCATAAGTTTGGTTTTTTTATGTTATCCCATAACTCTTGGATGTTTTTCTCGTGATTTTTTACCAGCCTTTCTGAGTTGGCTAGACTCTTTTCAAGATGATATATTTTGTCTTCATTATCTGACGTTCTGGCTTCTACTTGCTCCACTCTGTTAGTGATACTCTCAATTGAGTTTTTAATTTGGTTTATCGTTTCCTTCATTTCTAGAATTATTGTTTGATTATTTTTTATAATCTCTATCTCCTGATAAAGAAGCTTAACTTCTTCTTTTATCTGTTTATGTAATTCATTATCAATGTGTTCTTTTGCTGCTTGAATTTGCTGTCTTGTATCCTCTTTAAGGTTCCATTCCATCTGTCTTAGGTGTTCCTTGAGTTCTTTATATGACCATTTTTCTGATGACTCTAGGTCCTCCTGAGTATTTAGGCTGTCCTGCATTGTTTGTACTCCTTTTCTTCCTTGTTTTTTGAAGCTGCTCATGTTACTTCTTGTTCTGTTTGAATGCTGAGTTACTGTTTACTCCTATAAATTAATTTGATGCTGTAGCGGCAGGTTTCAATGAAGTTATCTCCTCCGCCGCAGTCTGATGACGTCAGTTCTCTGCCATAGTGGTGTCTCTTGCAAATGGCGACAGTTCGTTTCCCTTTGCCGGGTGACCAATGCAACGGGTGGGTCCTTACTGTCTCTCTCAAGCCCCGTTTCAAACCTGTGGCCACTACTTATGAAGGCTCGGTAGGCATTTACCTCCGTAGGATGAGAAGGGCTGACCAGTTGTTTCAATCAAGCCTCTCTATTTTATCCATAGTGAAAGACAAAATTTTGTACAGAATATTCTTCAACAGTTTTCATTGTTTCTGCTAATTCTTCATTAGTAAAAGGGCTTCTATCATTCAACTCTCTCATCTTTTGAAATAAAATTCTTATAGAAATTTCTGTAGATGCTCCTGAGAAAGATTATCCCAACTCATCAACCAGTTAAATATAATACCCCCACCTCTCTCTCTCTCTCTCTCTCTCTCTCTCTCTCTCTCTCTCTCTCTAAAACACATACACACACAGTGTTTATCTAAAAGTCCAATAATCAGAAGTATTTGCCTTTACGACCAATAGATTCCATTTCTCTATAATGTGTAATAGGATATTTACTAAACCAATTTTATTATAAACACCTGGTGAAAAGGGGGAAAAACAGCAGAATTTTCATAGGACAAGAAAAATGACCCTTCTTAACAAATAGTAATTTTGTCAAAGGATTGAAAATTGATAAAAACGAGTCAAATACCTCTTTGGAAAGAGTAGCCTGGGGTTCCTCCACAGCAGGCAGCAGTAAGAGCTGGATCCGAGGGCCTTCATTTTTAAAGGCCAAAACGAAAATCATTTTCTACCTTATTTATACTTTAATATCTATATCAAGATGAAGGCATTAAGTTTTAGTATTTACTAGAAACCTTATGTATGATTAATCATGTCCACTGTCCTTGGTTGTTCACTTATTGATAATGGTGACAGATCTGTGTGGCAAATACACCATCAGATTGAGGTATCAAGACCAATATCACAAGCCCAACCCCAAGAAGGCCATTCTTCTTTTATGGTTCCTTGTTCTTTAAAAACATGAGAGCACTATTAAGGAAGAGAAACTACTTACCTGCTCAAAATCTGTGTAAGTTTAAAAAAGCATTTTCATCAACTTCTGTAAACATCCTCTGGCCTTCAATATGACGTCTGTTCTACATTGTGCACTGAAACTGGGAAGAGATCTTCATTAGTTAAATTATTTTTATTTATTCAAAATTATTTCTAGGGCACACTGGTTATAAAATATTATTCGAACAATAGCATCCTCTCCGCCCCCAATTCATATTGGTAAGTGGGCATCCTGACCCACATGCAGTTGGTGAAAATGTTGGCAATTCCTTTCTTTTTCTGTCACCACTATTTATTTGGGGGGTCGGTACCAGGGATTGAACCCAGGGGTGCTTAGCCACTGAGCCACATCCCCAACCCTTTTTAATTTTTTATATAGAGACAGGGTCTCACTACACACAAAACAATACATCCACTGCATCCCAAGAGCTTCCAAAGGTCTTCACTTATTCCAGCATTAACTTCAAAATCTAAGTCCAAAATTTCATCTAACTATCTGTAAATCTGATATGGGTGACTCATGGTATGGCTCATTGTGAGACAAATTCCTCCACAGATGTGAGCCTGTGAAACCAAACAACTTTGTGCTTTAAAAATAGGATGGTGGCTGGTGGCACACCTGCAATCCCAGCAGCTCAGGAGGCTGAGGCAGTAGGATCACAAGTTCAAAGCCAGTCTCTGCAAATTAGCGAGACCCTGTTTCTAAATAAAAATAAAAGGGGGCTCGGGATGTGGCTCAGGGGCTAAGCACCCCTGAGTTCAATCCCTGGTACCAAAAAAAACTCCTACAATGTTGACAGACATAATATAAATATTCATATTCCAAAGGGACATACAGAAAAGCAAACGGTGCTAACAGGTCCCTCCAAATCCAAAACCCAACAGGAACAAGGTTAAATCTTAAGATTTGAGAATAATCTTGACCCTATGTCCCGCCTTCTACACGCACTGGGGACTGGGGTCTGAACCCCAAGGCCCTGGAGCCCTGGTCCACAGCTGTGCCCAGGAGTTGGAGTTCCACGCCTGCAGGTGTCTCCCAGGTGGGTGACGTTCTACTGGCTCTAGTTCCAGAGCCCGAAGGGCAACCATTCTCTCCCAACTCAATTAGACACTGTCCTAGCAAGGACACTCTGCCGTAGCCCTGTCTCCAGAGCTCTAGGTATTGCTCTAGTGAGCACTTTCTGCCAGGGTCCCAACCCCCTGGCTCTGAGAGGCACTTGTCCTCGAAAGCACTCTGTGGCACCCCTTCCTGTGGCATTTCTCTACTGGCTCAAGGCTCTCTGAGGCGCCCTTTGAAATCTAGGTGGAACTACCTTCTGCAATGTGTGCACTTGGAGAGGCCGCACCCCGTGGACACTGCTAGGCTAACAGCTTCTGCTCTCTAGCGCAGCAGCCCAAGCCACTCCTGGGCCCACCAGAGCAATATGGACAGCTAAGTATCACAGCACCCAGAGGAGGGGAGTAGAGACTTTAGGTGGTCCTGGGGGGCAAGCCCTAAGTCTCCAGGTGCTCTGGGCTGCTCCCTGAAAACCATCCTGTCCCTGGCACTCTGAGCCTGTGATGGGAATGGGAGCCTCAAAGACCTCCAGATGTCTTCGGGGTCATTGTCCTGGGGTCTTGCTGAGAAGCAGCTGGCTTCCTTCTATTCACACCAATTTCCTTATTAAAGGGTAGCCTGGTGTCGGCCTTTGCTTCCCCTCTGAACCAGGCCCAGGCTGAGAATATTCCAAAAATCTTTAAGTTCAGGAACCATTTTCTTCAAAGAATATACATTTTTAGTTATACATGGCAACAGAATTCATTTTGACATAATTATGAAAGCATGGAATATCATTTGCTCTAATTCAGTCCCCAGTACCTCCCCTGCCCCTTCCCTGCTCCCTCCCCCTGTTCCCTTCCCTCTTCTCTACTGATCTTTCTGCTACTTACTTACAGTTTTGTTGTTGTTGTTGTTGTTGTTGTTGTTGTTGTTGTTTGTTTAATTGGTGTCTTGTGGATGTGGATGATGTGAGATTCACTGTGGTTTATTCACATATGTACACAGGAAGGTGAGGTCAGATATATTATACTCTTTCCCTAACCCATCCTTCTTCCCTTCTCTTCATTCCCCTTTGTCTAGGCCACTGACCTTCCTTCTATTCTTTTTATTTTATAATTCTATCTTTAACTCATTCCAGCTAAGACCACATCAGAATGTGGTCTTTTATGTTTATGTTTCTATCAATTTTCTTAACTAATCTCTCAGGCCTTGGCTTTCTCTGGCAATTTTAAACAATAGCAATCTGTTTCTCATTATTCTGGAGGCAGCAAAGTCCAAGATCAAACACAGCATTTTATATGCATCAAAAGGTAACTAGTACAATATACGGAATTAAAATTAACCTTATAGTATTGGTAGCAGATTAGCTTTGCAAAGAAACAGCAAAGTGAATGTGAATATACAGCAATACTAACTCTCAAAAAAAAGCCCATAGAGACTGGAAAACATGGACAGAGACTCAGTGACACATGTGACGAGACCAAGTCTTGACTGATAATGGGGACACAGAAAGAGAGTAATTTAGAAAGTAATGGCCAAAGCTTCCCAAATTTTATTAAGACTATAAATTCAGGTATTTAAGAACCTCAAACTCCAATTAGAATAAATACTAACACATGCACACCACAGTACTTATAAACAAATTGGCAAAACCCAATGACAAAAGGAAAACCACCACAGTGAGAGGTCAAGTTAAAAAAGAAAAAAAAGACACTTTACAAACTTTTAAAAACTATATATATAAATTTGTCAAAATGCACTCTACTTCATGCATATCTAAAAACAAATTTAAAAAAAAATGAAACAAGAATACAGTGTATTTCATCAGAATTTATGTAAGCCAGAAGGTAATAAAACTTCATCTTTTAATTTTTTTTAATTGGCTGTTTTTTAGATATACATGACAGTAGGGTGTATTTGATTTATTATACATACATGAAGTGCAACCCATTCCAGTTTTGATCCCATTCTTGTGGTCGTACATGATGTGGAGTCACACTGATCGTGTATTCACATATAAGCATAGGAAAGTCATGTTCATTTCATTCTACTGTCTTTCTTATTCCCATCCCCTCTCCCTTTGCTTCATTCCCATTTGTCTAAACCAATGGACTTCTATACTTCCCCTTCCTACCCTCCCTTTGTATAGGTTAGCATCCACAAATCAGAGAGAATATTTGGCCTTTGGATTTGGGGGATTGGCTTATTTCACTTAGCATGATAGTCTCCAGTTTCATCCATTTTTTTGGCAAATGCCATAATTTCATTTTTCTTTATGGCTGAGTAATATTCCATTGTATATGTACACTGCATTTTCTTTATCCATTCATCTGTTGAAGGGCACCTAGTTTGGTTCCATAGCTTGGCTATCGTGAATTGGGCTGCTATAAACATTGATGTGGCTGCGTCACTGTAGTATGCTGATTTTAACACTTTTGGGTATTAGCTGAGGAGTGGAATAAGGTCAAATGGTGGGTCCACTCCAAGTTTTCTAAGGAATCTCCATACTGCTTTCCAGCGTGGTTGCACCAATTTGTAGTCGCACCAGCAATGCGTAAGTGAACCTTTTCCCCACGTCCTCGCCAACATTTATTGTTCCCTGTATTTTTGACAATTGACATTTTGACTGAAATAAGATGGAATCTCAGTGTAGTTTTAATTTGCATTTCTCTAATTGCTGAGATGTTGAACATTTTTTTTATATATTTTTTGACCATTTGTATTTCTTCTTCTGTCAAGTGCCTATTCAGTTCCTTTGCCCATTTTTTAATTGGATTATTTGTTTCTTTGAAATTAATTTTTTAGTTCTTTTTTATACCCTGGAAATCCATATGTAGTAGATTAAAACTGAATCCCTGTATATCACCCTGCACAAAACTCAACTCAAAGTGGATCAAGGACCTTGGCATTAGACCAGAGACCCTGCACCTACTAGAAGAAAAAAAAGGGCCAACTCTCCATCATGTCAGCTCAGGAATAGACTTCCTCAATAAGATTCCTAAAGCACAAGAATTAAAATTAAGAATCAATAAATGGGATGGCATCAAACTAAAAAGCTTCTTTACAGCAAAGGAAACTATCAAGAACATGAACAAAGAGCCTATAAAACAGAAAAAAAGTCAACCTAGAATCCATGCCCAATGAAACTGTCTTTCAAAAATTAAAATAACTTTTCAGGCAAAAGAACAAATTTTGAAAGAATTTCTACCAGAAGGCCTATACTATATTAAATATTAAAGGAAGTTATCGAGGCACAAGAAAATGATATTAGATGAAAAAAACTTGGATCCCAAAGAAATAAAGAGCAGTAGGAAGAGTAAATATATGGCATATATTAGAGTTATTTTCTTATGGTTAAGTTTTTATAAAATATAATTGATTATTTCAAGGAAAAATTATAACAATGTTTTAGGACTAAAAAGAAAACATATATTCTAATAGTAGGATGTATTGTGGATTCAGAGAGGAGAAAAAAGTCACAAAACATCTACCCTTTGAAAGAGATATTTAAGAAAATGAAAAGACTAAACTGAAAACCAGGAGAAAAAATTTGATACATACACATTACACATACACAAATCCTTTGCTGTAAAGGAAACACACACACACACACACATACACACACACACACACACACATTTGTACAAGAACTTGTATTCTAAATATGTAAGGAAAAATCCACAGCTCAATTATAACAAATAAAAAAAATGGCAAAATACCTGAACAGAACTTCAAAAGGAAAATATGAATGCCCAATAAGGACACAGATAGATAATCAAAATCATTGGTCAACCAAGAAATACAAACAAAAACCTCATTAAGAAGCCAATATGTGGGCTGGGGTTGTGGCTCAGTGGCAAAGCGCTCGCCTAGCATGTGTGAGGCACTGGGTTCAATTCTCAGCACCACATAAAAATAAATAAGTAAAATAAATGTCCATTGACAACTAAAAAAAAAGAAAAGAAAAGAAAGAAAGGAAGGAAGAAGGAAAGAAAGAAAGAAAACCGCATGCCCTCATCCAAAGACCAGGAATTTAAAGGATCAACAGTACCGGGGTTGATGGAATGTGGAACATTTCTAACTCTCATGCCTTGTTGGTATTATAATATGGTTAGAAACACTTTGTAAATAGTTTGTCATTTTCTTTAAAGCTAAACATACAGTTAGCTTATGATCAAGTAATTTTGATCTTAGATCCTTAGATATTTACCAAAACAAAACAAAAACTTACATTCACAGAATATTAATTTATACAAATGTTTTTGATAGTTATATGCAAAATAGTCAGAAACTGAAAGCAACTCAAAAGTCCATCAACAAGTGAATCAATCACTCAATCAAGAGTAGTACATCCATACAACAGATTACTACTGAGAAATAAAAAGGATTGATCTACTGGTAGAAGCAACAAGGTAGAGAAACTTCAAATGTATCATGCCAGTGACAGTTTCCAGACACAAAAGACTGGAATCATAGAATATGACCATATTTGTGTAACATTTCTAGAAAAGGGAAAACTAAGAACAAAACATAGATTAGCATTGCGTGGGGCGGAGGGATAATAACAGGAATTAGCTGTAGACAAATACAATGATATTTTAGAATGATTAAAACATACATTTAAATACGGACATTGTATTCTACGTAAATTTTACTTCAATGATGTTGTTTTTAAAAGCTAGATTCCAGGTTCTGTGTAGACTAGACTGGGTAGAAGATTGAGCAAGGAAAGGGGAGATGCAGAGACCAATTCAAAGATTATTCGTGGTTGCAGTCATGCAGGGAAGACGACAGTGGCCTGTGCTAGACTGGAATTATCGTGAAGGTGTTAAGAAGTGGCGGGATTCCAGACATACTCAAAAGGGTAGTTACCAGACTTGCAAAGGAATCAGATGTGATGGAATGAGAAGGAAATTTTTGTCCTGAGCTACAGGAAGACTTGTCACTTACCAAAATAGGAGAGACTTGTTTGGGAGTTTCCAAGAGTTCAGTATGGGACATCTGAATTTGTGGTGTTCATTTGGTGTTAGAGGCAATATCAAGAGGTTTAATGTTCAGGCACCCATTAAGAAGATGAAGGTACATATTTGGGATCATTAATATGCACATTGTATTTAAATGACAATTGCTGGTAGCAGGCCTTCCCTGGCCCCTGGGGCCCAGCCCCCAGTTCCTTGTTCTGCATGTCAAAGTGGCCAGCTCACAGGGTCGTGACGCAGGCTTGCGATTTCATGTTTATCTGCCTCAGACATATGTGCCTTTTTGGGAACATCTTGGCCTTCTCGGAGCTTCCTGATAAGGGACGGTCACGGTAACCCAAGAGTAGCAGGTGTTATTCCTCCCCTGTTTTGGCTAAATTTCCACTGCAGTTATAGAAAGTATATAAGGGAACAAACTTTGATAATAAAGGGCATACATGCCTCCTCCTGGATGAAGAACCTTGGTGTCCTGTGTTTTTTTTTTATTTTTTTAACCTCGACGTCCCTCGCCGGACTCGGTTCCTGAGGCCGGACGCAGCATCTGGAGGTCCCCACCGAGATCCGGAAAGCAGGGGTAAGCGGACGAGGCTCACCTTCTAAGGGAGAAGGGGGAGGATTGGTTTAAAGATAATTTAAAGAGACAGGGTATGTACCATGGGTAACTCAACAGCGAAACTTCATCTGGCCAACGAAGTTAAAGAACTGTTAAGCAAACAAGGAACAGGAATAAAAACCAAGACAGCAACCGAATTCGTTGAAACTATAGCCCAGGCTTGTCCTTGGTTTCTGACAGGAGGCTTTCTCAAAAACAGTGATTGGGATTTGGTAAAGCAGGATCTCCAAAAGTTGTTGAGGGACCAGGGTCCGGATAGAGTCCCGATTGCTACTTTCTCTTTATGGAGATTGGTAAAGGATGCTCTTTTAACTGATAAAGTGAAGATTAAGGAGCAGCTTGCTGAATGCGAACAGGCCCTTAATCAGGTCCAGGAAGAGCAAATGGCAGAGTCCTTACCCCTTTCCCATTATTCTTTCACATCTCCTTCTTCATTCTTAGATCCACCCTAGCTGCTCTCAACCCTGCCTTCTCATCTTCCCCCTCCCTACCAGGCCCACAGAAAAGTCTTAACTGACCTTCTCCAGAATATTCACCATGGCTGATTTTAGGACTTTCAGCAAAAGAATCTCTACAAAAAAGTTCAATGTAGATAAGCTTCCTATTTTCATGTTGCCCTGTTTTTCTTGGCTACTATCTGGGAAAAATCAGCACTCCAGGTGCTGGACACCCCTTTACTAGTTTTTCACAAGATATGTAAACAAGGCCTCTGGCCTTGAGCTGGACTTCATGGTGCTGACTACATTTCTAAGATAAGGGAGTTACTAACTGGGCTCCATGATAACAGCTGGCAGGAGGAGGAACTGGAAAGGGATATAGAGGAACTGGAGGGTCGATTGAGGAAGTCAAGATTTAAAGGACCTACGGCCCCAATCGCTGTTGTGCTCTCTCCTTGTAACCCCGATTGGGATGAGGACAACCCCAGAAGGCGGGGGGGGGGGGTTCAGTGGCAGCCTAAGACGGCCCAAACTTTTCCAGTAATTGAAAACCTGAATGCCGATGGACAGCTGGCCAGAGTGCATGTTCCTTTAGCCTTTAAGGATATTAAACAACTAAAGGAGGCAGTTACTAATTACGGACCCCATGCCCCCTTTACATTGACTCTCTTCGAGTCTTTCTCTGCCAATCAGCTGACACCTAGTGACTGGCAACAGCTTTGCAGGGCTGTATTGTCCGGAGGGGATTTTTTGTTGTGGAAAAGTGAAAATCAAGAGAGGTGTTGCGAGCTAGCCCGAGTCAATCAGGACGCTGGCTTCCCACGGCGTAACCTTGAAATGTTAACAGGCTCGGGACAATATGCTATCATAAATCAGCAAATTAATTATGATCCTGGGGTCTATGCTCAGATAGCTACAGCAGCCGTTCAGGCTTGGAAGGCTCTACCTATTTCAAATGCTGAAACAAAAATTTCAAAAATTGCTCAAGGACCCTCTGAGCCTTATTCTGACTTCATAGCCCGATTGATGCAGATAGCAGGAAAAATATTCCCTAACTTGGAACAAGTCATGCTGGTCATTAAGCAATTGGCTCTTGAAAATGCAAATTCCTATTGCCAAAATGCCATTAAATCTACCATAGCAAAGAGTGTTGATGACATGATTCGAGCTTGTAAGGATATTGATGGAGCTCATATTACCGGACAGGTTTTGGCCGCTGCCCTCAAAACAGGATTTTCAGGGTTTAATGGTAAAGGGCCCCGACCCAAAGGCTGCTTCCGATGTGGGAAAGAGGGACATATTAAACGAAATTGTCCCGAAGGGGGTAGATGGGGTCGGGAAGGCACGCCTGGCCCCAGAAGCCAGAGTGTACCGGGTGGTCCAGAGACAGAACAAGTAGCTACCGCAGTAAGATCTTGGCCAGAGGGGAAAAATGCAGACAAAATCAAACAAAATGCAATCGGCTAGGAAAACTTGGGGAACTTTTGCCCCGAAAATGGGCAGCGGACTCCATGTTGTTTGCATCACCATGGTAACCATGGGGTGCCTGGCCGGAAGAGCGGCTTCCTGGTCCCACCTCCCACACTTTTGCGGGCTTCCGATTGGTCTTCCACAGTCACTCAGACAGGACTTCTAGTCCCGCCTTCCAGCCACTAACCTGTACTGCTGTGTTTCAGATTTCTACCGGAGCTGCTCAGAGCCTGTATTTAAAAAAAAAAAAATGCCTACCTGTAAATGCTAACGAAAGATATCTTTTTCAGACAAAATTTAATTCCACAGGTTTCTATGTTACAGTCCTAAATTTAAGCTAGTTCTAAGTTAAATAACCTGACTTTTCTCTATAGTTGTGTTACTAAATAATGTTCTATTGATGAGAGATATCAAATATGCTTCTTTATATTTTACTTTTAATTTTGGAGGTTATGAGGATGCATTTGCTCGCCACAGGAACAAGCCAGCAAAGTTCCTGTGATGACCAAAAAATCCTTATTCTCATTGCTAACTATAAAAATAAAAATGTATACTCAAGGATCTTATTTCAGTTACATCAAGTGACGTCACATAGAAGAGTGCACTCCTAGTTAAAAATAAGTTTAAATGGATCCAAATATTTTAAGACCACGTGGTTACATAAAGTTAATACAATTATAAGTTATGTTCTTATTCTTAATATATATATATATATATATATATATATATATATATTATATATATATATATATATATTATATATATTTAGATAACCTATATTTGTTAATCTATAAATTAATTAGCACATGCCTAATTGATTAGTTAATATATATTTGCCTAATTGTTTTTCTTCAACAGAAAACCCATAATTTATGTTTTATATTTACATTTATCAGATACTCTGCCTTTTCAGTTACAGATATTTGAGATAAATGTGTTTACTATAAATTTGCTTTTAAGTGAAAATACAATCAAGTAGTTTCTAATTCTCAAAGTTACTGTTTAAACTCATAAGATGATAAGTTATTATAATTATTTCTACAAAATATCTAAGGGTTTTAACTATATTTTCATTGATATTTCTTATCAAAGTATAATAATTTGTTTATAGATTCTAAGATTTTCAGAAATTGTTCCAAAGTGTATTTTTTTTAAAGAAAAAGATGCTTCAACAAAGAAAAAGCACACATGGATCCTAAAAAGAAGAAAGAAATCATCTTTGGGTAAAACAAGGTCTTTATATTCATTTTCCTAAGTAAAAAAAGATTTTTATATTGTTATCTAAACAGATGATGTAAAAAGTTAGAACAATTAAAAAAGAGATTTATATATACTAAACTGACTATAATTAATTTAAGGGTATTTCAGGTTATTTTCCTAATTTAACTATACTAATGTTAGCTAAAATTTTGTCCATATTTTGACATGATAAACACCTATTAAAATGTAAGTTTATTTCTTTAAAGAAAGATCCTTATTGCCTAATAATTCTTACTGTTTAAGATAAAGATTAATTTTGGAAAATAAATTCACATTGTTGATTAAACATTAAGTATATTGAACTACTAACTTAAACCCCTGTATGACCTTTTGAGAGGAGACCCCTCACCCACCTCCCCGCGAAAACCTACTCCAGAAGCCTTGAAGGCGCTTAGATTGATAGAGACAGCCTTACAAGAGATGCAGGTAATGCAGGTGGACGACTCCCAGTCCTTGTTATTCATTGTTCTGCCGTCAAAACTCACCCCGACTGGAGTCTTTTGGCAGACTGGACCTATTTATTGGGTTCACTTACCTGCATCCCCCTCCCAGGTCTTGATACCTTTCCATGATCTGGTAATACAATTAGTTTGGAAAGCAAAATATCTAGGAGATGCCTTGTTTGGGAAAACCTTTGATGTTCTCATATTACCATATAATCAAGACATTCTTTCTAAATTAAGACAGGAACATGATCTCTGGTGTCTCTTCTTCTGTAGTTTCATGGGACAGGTTGACAATCACTACCCTAAAAGCAGGCTCCTTGAAAGTTTAAAAACATGTCCAATAATTTTCCCAAAGATCCTAAAAAAGGATCCTCTCCCGGGGGCACAAACCGTCTTCACTGACCGGGCTAAAAATGGGTTTGCTGTCGTTTCAGATGGGACCCAGGTCATCCGCAAGAGAGTGGCCAATTGTTCGGCCCAAAAAGCGGAGGTTGCAGCCTTGATATTGGCCTTACAGACCTACAATTTAGTGCCCCTTAATGTTTTCACAGACAGTCTTTATATTGCCAGGCTTGCATCCACCATTGAGACAGCACCCCATATTGGAAAACCATCTACTATCATGGATCAACAACAAACAGTGCAGCTTCTTATATGGGCTAGGGCAGACCCCCCTCTTCATAGGTCACATTAGAAGTCATTCCGGGCTTCCAGGCCCTCTGGCGGCGGGCAACGCCATGGCAGACGCTGCCACACATGCCACTAACCTTGTATATACAATAACTGAGTATGATAAGGCCTTACATCTTCATAATAAATTCCACCTAAATGCACAATCCTTACGCTTCCGCTCAGGATGTTCCCGGGATCAAGCTTTAAAAATTGTCTCCCTATGCCCTACTTGTGCACCTTTTATCCATTCCCCTTCTCTGGGAGTCAACCCAAGGGGCCTTCAGCCAAATTACATCTGGCAAACTGATGTAACTCATATTCCTAGTTTTGGAAAGCTGTCCTTTGTACATGTCAGTATAGAGACATTTTCTGGGTTTATCTCTGCTACTTTACATTCAGGAGAAAAGGCTAAAGATGTGATACAGCACTATGTAAAAACCTTTTCCTTTATGGGAACCCCTCGATGCATAAAAACAGATAATGGCCCAGCTTATACTAGTCAAACCTTCCAAAAGTTTTGCTCACGGTGGGATATTATACACAAGACAGGAATCCCATATAACCCCCAAGGACAGGCCGTTGTAGAACGGACCCATCAACATCTTAAAACCTATTTTGCAAAAACAAAAGAGGGGGAGATATACCAGAGTTGTCAGGGACCACATGCACTGTTAAATATAACTCTGTTCACTTTAAATTTTTTGCTCACAGACGCTGAAGGCCGTACAGCGGCGCAGCATCACTTCTCCTCTCCCACCATGCAACAGGCACAGATAAGGTGGAAGGATCTATCTACAGGAAAGTGCTCCACTCTTGGCTAGAGTGAGAGGAGCTGTATGTGTCTTCCCTCCAGGGACGGAAAAACCCATTTGGGTCCCGGAACACTGCACGAGACCGGTGGACACAGACTCGGGAAGGAGCGACGACCCTGGGACTTCAGGTTCGGCCATTTTCATTTCTCCAAAGGAGTGACAGAATGAGTTTTGCGGGATGGATCTTCCTTATAACGGTCCTGTCATACAGGCCTGCAGATGGAGGGCTAGATCCCCCACCAGGTAATATCTATCAACATCTTTTTGGGACCCCCTGCGAGTGCAGGGGAGGGACTTGGAATCAGGCCCCCAGTAGCTGGATTCAGACGGCCGATTGTGTAACCAAGGTAGCCTACCTCCGGGCTGAAGTTCATCAACAAATTGGGGGATTTCACCACCCTGAGTGGGTATGCGTGAACAAACCAAAGATTAACCCCCCTGGTCCCGAAAAAACCCTCAGTAACTGCTCCACAACTTGCACTTATACTTCAGCAGTTCATGTCTCTTGCTATGAGACGGCCTCGATTTGTGTACACAAGGGACAACAGTATTTTGAGGCCAGATTGACCGAGACCCAGTCGGGGGAGGGGGTGGGAGTGACTTTTCACTTCACTCTGTTTCTTTTCGGCCAAGGGGGAGTTGAATCTAAACTTCGGTCAGCTGGGTGCCAGGGTCAAGTCGGTAAGCCCTCCTGCTGGCCCACTGAAGCCCCCACAGGGATCTCTGACGGGGGGGGGGGGGAAGCACGGATTCTGTTAAACACCTTCAAATCATCAGGCTCTTGAAACCACAGGTCCCTGACCTCATATACCACCCGTTGGTGCTGCCTAACTCTCAGCTCCCAGATCTGGATGCCTATACGTGGGATATCTTAAAAACCACCCTTTTCTTACTTAACAACTCTGACCCCACGCTTGCTAGTGACTGCTGGCTCTGCATGACAACAGGGGTGGTCATGCCTGTGGTGGTTCCTGTCAATGCCACCATATCTGATGATGAGACCTGCCAGCCCAGGCTGCCTTTCAAGGTCCAACCTATGGGCACTTTTACAGAATGTCTCCTGGGTATGATGCAAAACAACACCTATGATGTTGATGTTGGAGTGACTTCCTTTGGAAACTGGTCGATCTCTATAGCCAAGAACTATTCCTCACCCACTCCAGCCCTCTGTCCCCCTAATGGGACTGTTTTTATGTGTGGTGGGAACTCTGCTTTCCCCCAATTCCCTGCAAATTGGACAGGTGTCTGTGTTCTCACCCTGCTCCTCCCTGATATCACCATTGTCCCTGGGGATGAGCCCCTGCCCATCCCCAGCCTAGACACCCTAGTAAAAAGGCACAGGCGAGCTACACAGGCTTTACCACTACTCGCCACACTGGGGATAACGGCTGCTGTGGGCACAGGCACAGCTGGACTGGGTACAGCGATACATTCTTATCGCCGTCTATCTCAGCAGCTTATAGATGATGTGCAGACCCTGTCTGGCACTATTAGGGACCTACAAGACCAAATTGACTCTTTGGCAGAAGTAGTCCTTCAGAAAAGGCGAGGCCTAGATCTGCTGACTGCCAATCAGGGAGGGATTTGCTTAGCTTTGGGAGAAAGGTGCTGCTTCTATGCCAATAAATCGGGCATAGTTCGCACTAAAATCAAGGAGCTTCAAGGAGACCTAGAGAAAAGGAGAAAAGAATTATTCGAGAACCCTCTTTGGACTGGGATGAATGGGTTCCTGCCCTACCTTCTTCCCCTCCTGGGGCCCTTACTGAGTCTTCTTTTGATTGCAACCTTGGGACCTGGTGTTGCAAATAGGATAACTCAATTCATTAAGGACCAGATTACCATTTTAACCTCCAAGCCAATACAGGTTCACTACCAATGCCTGAAGATGGATGACTCCGCCCATGAGGTGTACTTACGACCCATCCGGAGATGAGATGTAACTGGACAGGAGCCAATACCCTAGCCCTCCTATGTGCCTGCTTTTGCCCAGGTCCCTAATTACCCTGCTGACTTGGTGCCGTCATCCCAGACCCTTACGTTCAGAAAGCTCCCTGGTCATAGCTATCCCACTGGCAAAGATGGTGACTGGGATCCGCAGTTGTGTCCTGCTGGCCATGACACCCTAACTGAAAAGTGTCCGTTTACGTAGGACAAGAGCTGATCTTGTAGTACCCAGTGACGGGCAACTTCCACGCTTGCACTGCAACCTAAGCCAGGGGAAGGGGGCCTCCCCAGAGACGGGTAAGCGGTGCAGGGGCGGTGAACGACCTAAGACAGGGGCTACTTGATTCCCTTTGACATGCAAAAAACAAAAGAGGGGGACTTGCTGGTAGCAGGCCTTCCCTGGCCCCTGGGGCCCAGCCCCCAGTTCCTTGTTCTGCATGTCAAAGTGGCCAGCTCACAGGGTCGTGAGGCAGGCTTGCGGTTTCATGTTTATCTGCCTCAGACATATGTGCCTTTTTGGGAACATCTTGGCCTTCTCGGAGCTTCCTGAGAAGGGATGGTCACGGTAACCCAAGAGTAGCAGGTGTTATTCCTCCCCTGTTTTGGCTAAATTTCCACTGCAGTTATAGAAAGTATACAAGGGAACAAACTTTGATAATAAAGGGCACACATGCCTCCTCCTGGATGAAGAACCTTGGTGTCCTGTGGTTTTTTTTTTTTTATTTATTTTTTTAACCTTGACGTCCCTCGCCGGACTCGGTTCCTGAGGCCGGACGCGGCAGACAATATTAGCTAAAATTACCAAATGAATGAATATATAGAAAGTAGAAATCTAAGGACTGAATTTTGAGGAATTGCATTTTTTAAAGTTTGAAGAGAGAGGAACTAGCCAAGAAGAATTAGAAGGGCTGGGGTTGTGGCTCAGTGGTAGAGCACTTGCCTAGCAAGTGTGAGGCACTGGGTTAGATTCTCAGCACCACATATAAATAAATGAAAATAAGAGTCCATTGACAACCCAAAAAAATTTTTTAAAAAGAAGAATTAGAAGAATGAGAACTGAAAAAGTGATATCCCGGAGAAAAGTTAAGGAAATGTGGATAGGAAGGAATAATCAGCATTATCAAATTCCTCTAATATTTAAGCAATATGGAGTCTGAGTAGCTTATAGTAAAGTAAATGCAAATTTTCTGAGATAACATTTCTCACCCATCAGAATAGCAAAAATCTCATTGAAGAAGCTTTGATATAAGAGGAACTACTTCGATGGGTGGAGTACAGATTTTCTTTTGGAGAGTAATTTTGTACTCTCCTACAAAATTGTATATACATTTGCCCTTTACCTAGAATATATCACTCTTAGGAAGAGATTCCAACAATATACCAGCAAAAGTACAACAATCTTTGTGAAATAAATACTTAGGCAGAAGGCTATAGTTTGGATCGTGAATGTCCCCAAGGTACACATGTTGAGGGCTTGGTCCTCAGTGTGAGTCACTACTGGGAGGTGGTGGAACCCTCGGGAGGTGGGATCTAGAGGAAGGACATTAGGTTAGTGGGGGCATGCCCTTGAAGTGGATTTTGATACCTCCAAAATGTCTCACTCTTTCCTTCCTGGCCACTATGAACAGGCCTCTTCTGTCACACACTCTTCCCGTGAAATACTGTGGAGCAGCCACAAGCCCAAAACTACAGGGCCAAATGATTATGGACTGAATCTTCCAAAACTGTGTGCCAAAAGTAAACCTTTCCTCCTCTTAAATTGATTATCTCAGGTATCTTGTCGTAGTAATGGAAAGCTAACTAGCACACAGCAGAACAGCAACTTGTTTTCCTCTTTTATATGGGATGTACTGGGAAAGAAAGAAACCAGTTAAATCTGCTTGGAAATCAGATAATGACAAAACTCCTGACAAACAAACTAATGATGTGTGCTACCAGAAAAGTCCTTATCTATGGTTTGCTTTTTTAGCAGGATATATTTGGTTGGTTTAAGATGGCTTATGATGAAAAAGACGGAATGTTTTCTTAAGGGGCATGAGTTCTTAGAAAATATTCCATAAGCAATATAATTAAGTGGATATAGAATGGACATGTTTACTGACTAAGGTATAGCACTTTGTATGTTCGGTCCAGTAGCTGAAAACAGGGATCATACTGTTCACCTTTTCTACATTACTCATTCTTCACTTTTAATTTGCCATGCTAAATGATAAATCTTGGCATTGACTGAATCTTCTCCATAGTAAACACTAAGTAATATGGAATTCCAGAAGGGCAACAGCAGATCACATTCTAATTAATGAAATGGCTCAAGTAGGAGTTCTGGTTCCCACTCATAACCATCCTTCTACCCACTACCTAAGACAGCTGGCTCCTGGAAATAAACAGTAGACTGTCAAGGACCAAACAAGGTGGGTTCCTCTGGCTGCTTCAGCTATGCAGAGTATACATAGGAAGGGCAGCAAGCACGTATGGTATGCCTCTTTTCAATTCCAAGTTCAGAGTCCTGCCAGGAACAGCCTGCATTTCCATGGAATGGAAATCTTGCAAATTTACTACATCACCACAATATGTAAATTTCCTGGCATATTACCATAAACCAGTGTGTCAGTCTGGTGGACTTAATAACCATTGAGAACACGTTGGTGGACTGCATTGAAGCTATCGTACTAATTGCCTCCTCAGAGGAAGAAAGTCAAGAAGAGTTAAAGACCATAATCACTGACTAAAAGTCAAGTCTAGCAGAATCTGAGATGCCTGAAGCAACTAGAGATATTCCTCAAACTGTGAGAACTAAGTCACTCTTTCCCACAGACACTTCTAATGAGCAGGAAGCTCAGAGCTAACAGGGCTATTTGAGTTTTGGCAAAATCTCATTACTCTTAAAAGAATACTGTTATACCCTATCACAAAGTCATAAAAAAAATCAATGTTATTTTAAGTGGAGTCCTGAGAAGAAACAGGCATTAAGAGATTTACAGGGGGTGGTGGCCCAGGGAGTCCCAGTAATTCAGATTATATGAACCAGCCATTCAGACTATACTGGACCATCTGCCTCTAGGACACAGGCAGACTTGAAGCTTGTGGGAGAAATCATTAGGAATGCCCACCAAAGACCTCATGGATTTTGAACTTGAAAACTAACTGAAGCAGTTGCTCACTAATGCCCATTTGGAAGATAACTGCCAGCTTATTACCCGGACTTGGTCAAAACTGTGTCCGTCACAGAAGGGCATCAAATAATTCTGAGACAGATGCCAAGTTTGCCTTGAGTGGTTTCAGAGACATTGAATAAGGAGCGGGCAGCACAGCAAAGCTCACTGACAAGGAAGAAATGCTACAGGGACAAGTGGAGTAAGGCAGGAAATTCAGGGGGAGTGCATGGCACAGCTGAACAAGTTGCCCATACAGCCAGTGATGGAGTCCTCCAAGGAGCTGGTCCATGGTCCAAGCTCTTGATCCTTTCCCAGTTGAGACAGCCCCTGCTCAGTTCCCTGATGGGAGTTCCTGGCTTATGTTTAGAAATTGGCATCTGTGTGTCTTACTGGTAGAAAAAGTGTTGAGGAGAGAAGGAATGGGCGACTGTGCGAATTTGGCAGAGGTGAGAGCTGCTGGTTTAATGATGGGAGAGGAATTACAGACTTGGAGGAACATTTGGATATTTACAGACTTCGGGCTACTGCCAATGGTAAATGGGTTCTAGATGACTGGATAATAGAGAATATCCAATTAAGGAGATCTCTGTGGGAATTAGGAATTAAAGTGGATCATGCAGATGCTCAGAAAGAAGGACAAAATGCTAACGCAGATGCCCTAACAGATTCCTGAGATAGCTTCCTATATTCTTGAAATCAGTAGTAAGTAGCTTCAGATATAGAAGCATCACTGTATCATCCCTACTGGGGGCAGATGTTATCTAATGATACCTGTAAAAACCTGTTCTACTATATCTGAAACCCATCAGATGGGATCTAGGATTGATTGACAATAGACTCCAGATACTACCCCTATAATAGGAAATATGGTGAATGGGAAGAAGTTGTTTCTAATGGAAAGGATCCTGAAATATGATCCTGAAATATTAACTGATACATGTTATATGTAACATCACTTTAACCCCTGTTCAATCTATACGGTATAAAAAGTGATGGGTACATTTATTTATATCATAAAATAAAAAGCAAGATTTATATAAACACTGATTCCCCAGGATGAGAAAATATTTGGAAAATGAATTAATCTCCTGATAGATATTACTATGTATGGAAATTTGTTGGTCAGAGAAGGAAGTGAATTTAATTTTAGAAAAAATGTATATTCAAATTAAAATGCCTCCATCAACATATTATAAAATGTTTCAAATAAATGTGGATAAAGAACACAAGAGGGTAACTGAGTTAGTAGAAACCAAAAGATCTATGAAGCAGTGTGATCATGAAGTTGCTTTTTTAGAGGGAATTCTTACTCCTCGATAAGTACACTGAAATCTTGGCAGTTGACCTAGTTAATTGGTTTATCCTTTGTGTAAAGCACCACAGACATGGTGAAAGACAAATAATGAAAAATACCTGAGAAATCCACGGCAAAGATCAGAAGGAGAGAGCAAGGAAAGCTGCTCCCCTGTCTCCTGTTCCTCTCTGGTTCCCAGGGGACGCTGTTCAGGAAAGGAAAACAGTCAGGGGTTCCACTCTAACCTTTCATGGTGCTGACTGACTTCCTTGGGCTACAGATATTTTCCAGCAGGACTGTCCTTATCTGTGGAATGCTCTTAGTCAGGTTTTGCCCAGACTTGGGATTCACAGGGTGTTTCCCAGGAAAATGTCATCTAAGTCCTTTACCACTCTGAAGGCAAAGTGAAAGCAGCTCATGACTTAACCCCTCCCTGCCATGTGAGGTCACCCACAAACCTCATATAAAGATTCCACCTATTACTCTAGGTCAGAGAGATTATGCAATGCAGAAATGGAAAAAAATAGAGTCATGTGAGAAGATTCAGGGACTGGCCACAGATGGAAGCATCAGTAAGGAAACTGATGGATTGGTGCACACTGAGCATTTTTAACCCATGAACTCAAAATTCTGTTTTAAAATTTCATTAGTTGTCTTTGTAAGACACTAGAAAAATAGTTATTCTGAAAACTGTTAAATGAAGGGAAAGAATTCCACATTTATCCTGTAAAAACAGTGTTTTATGTTATCCCAATAGATGAATCAAGAAAGCATTTACGTTCAGAATCATTCCAACTAAGAAATATGGAGGCAATGAAAAAGTGGGAGACCAATGGAACACCATGAATCCAGGTGATGCTCACCGATGCTTTCAGCCACCACAAAACAGGAGCCAACCAGATCTATCAGTGGGTCTCCTGATAGAAAAACACACTACCACCCATGACATAAGCTTTCTAAAAATCAAACTTGAACATGGCCAAGCTTCTAGATTTAATTCACAAAAAAATATAGGAGGCATATGAACATCTGAAAGCAGGAAATGACATTTACCAAAACCCAGACAGTAAAAAAACTCTACAGCTTTCTAAAATGTGTGGAAAGTATCTGGAAGGGTATCCTACATCACTGAATAGTTTCCCTTACACTGGATTTTATGATCTGCAATTGTGAGACCTGGAACAGCCACAGATATTTTATCCACATGAAGAAAAGCTGTATCTGATCTCAAGGACGCAGAGCAAGAAAGTCATGGAGACAGGGACCTACAGGATTGCCAGTCTCTGGGTCCAACACTGCTGGAAGTCTACCTGCCTCTGGTTATGGCTCACGCTGGCTTAAGTCAGCTTTATTTTTATTTGTAAACTGAATCATCCTACCATATAGGGAAGGAGCTGCATATTGTGAAAAGGAACCACTTTTAATGAGTAGATTTAACTTTAGGGTCTCTATATAGGCAAATCATTAACCATCTATTTATATTCTCAATTTTCAAATAAAATTTAAATTGAAAATTGCTTTTACTTTTTAAGATGCATCAAAGACAAATTTGGGTGTGAACTACACCTTCAAATCTTTTCCAGTGACTGATCCTGGAGACTCTTTTGGATATTAACTAGTTATCACTAGTTACCCAAGAGATACTGTAGCAAACAGAGCATTTAAAACATTTTTTACAAACATTCTAAATGAATGCATGTTTAATTTTTATGATTAAATTCAAAATAAGGACAAAAGTCTTCAAATAACAGACATATGCAAACATAATACATTGATATTTTGTTATATTTACTTGTTATAACCCACTTTATAGGCTCTGTAATCTATTCACTAATGTTTGTAATGTGTAGTTTTAAAATATCACTAATATAAATCCCTTTACTTCATTAGTTTTGAAAGATATTCCTTTCAAGAGAAAAAAAAGTTTCATTGTCTTCATGCAAAAAGTAGAATATTTTTCTTTACTATAACAAAATACCCAAAGCTGTATAAATTTATAAAGAAAAAAGACTTATGTAGCTTTGTTTTGGAGGCTGAAGGTTCATGACCAGATGGCCCCTTGGTTCAGCCTCTGGTAAGGGCCCAAGGGTGGATGCCGGCACAGTGGCAGCACATGGGAGTGAGAGCGCCTACCACAAGGTAGGAAGCAGAGAACAATTCAGGGGGCAGGTTCAGGCTTTTATAACAACTCGTTCTTCCAGGAGCTCTCCCAGAAGAACAGCATTCCCTTCTTAGGGCAGGCCTCCCAAAGACCTAAAGATGTCCCTGCTAGGCCCCACAGGTGACATTTTTGGTTGCTCAAGTTTCCAAGTCATCTGATGCTTGTCTTTTGATCTTTGAAAAAAACAAGTAAAAGCATTTAGTATGGATGAAGCCTGGATTCCCTCCTCTCCAACACAGGGCCACACCAGGGTTCCTGTCCTAGCAGGGCAAATCCTAAGAGAGCCACATTCAGATCAGACACCAAAGTACATCTGCCGCGGGCACTGCTTCCCCGGGCATCATCTCCACGTACATGTGGCTGCAGCAGGGACCCTCCAGAGGCCTGGAACAAACGTGTCTGCCTCAGCCCATGCGTTATAACAAGGGTGCCTTGAGTACTCATTCGCCCCGTGTCCCATGAGCAAGTGAGGGGATCGTGAACCTCTGTCTTCTCCGTGTAGTTTTCTGTTCAGAGAACTGGGGTTGGGGTGGGGAAGGCTTCCTGGTCCAGTGGTGTTATCTTGTAGAAGAGTCATTGTGATTCAGAGAAGCCATAGTCCAGGGTTCCAGTAGTCCAGGGCCTCCTCTTGAGAATCAAAGGCTCTGGATTCAAATCTGCTCCTCCTTAGTTGTGTGATTTTAGGCAAGACACAATCTCTATAGGTCTTAGTTTCTTAAACTAAAAATAAGCATTCCAAGGCTATCTGACTCTCTTGGAGGTAGCAGTCAAAATTAAATGTAAGGTTACTAACATAAATAACATGTATAATATGTATAAATAATATTAAAATATTTAAGTATTTCATATTTTCCTGAGGCAACTTGCACAAGTTTAGGTAGTTAGAGGAAAACTCAGAACTTTCCGGGAATGCAGGGTACTTGGTGTTTCTGCAGTATATACCAAAGCATACTATCAGTGATATTCTTTCTTTTTTTTTAGAATTTTTTTCAAATCTCATTCAAAAACATACCTTCGTATCGAGCCAACCGTTACTTCTTGGAGTGCTCAAACTGATTTATAGCTTGGTTTTCTATCTCATCAAAGCTTTCTCTTCAGAGACCTACTCTGGTCATTTGATGCTTCAGGGCACTCACCAACATGGCTTCCCAGTGCACCACTGGGTGAGAAGTACTCCTCAACAGACCTCCTGGGGACGGGGCGCCAGAGGAAATTAGCCTGCGCTAAATCTTCCACCTCCTGTAGCTCTTCCCAAGAAGACAAAGTAAAAGTGAACAGAAATAAAATTCTCTTAAGAGCCAAGGATATAACCATATATTACTTTATTATTATTCAAACAAACGGTTAAGTGAAACGTCATTTCACAATATTTCCTTTCTCCATTTTATGTATTACATTTATGTATTAGATTGGATCTCATTACATATAGAATTTTCATTACTGGATGTTTATCACAAGATCATAAAATAAAATTTGTACAGACAGTCTTCATGTTTTTTATTTTTTATTTTTTTGATACCAGGGATTAAACTCAGGGGAGTTTACCACCAAGCCACTTCCACATCCCCAGCCCTTGTTTATATTTCATTAGAGACAGAGTCTCACTGAATTGTTTAGGGCCTCAGTAAGTTGATGAGGCTGGGTTTGAACTTGCCATCCTCCTGCCTCAGGCTCCCGAGTCGCTGGGATTACAAGCATGCACCACTGTGCCTGGCTTCCTCACTTCTCATAGATTTATGACTTCTGGTTTCCTATATGCCTCATGCATCTCTTATCCTAGCCTGGGGGAACTCCTTTTACTATTCCTTATATGATAAATGATAGTTGGTGAAAATAAATGGTTTTGATAGTCGATTTTATAAGTTCTGCTCTTTCCAAGTAGAATTAGGACAAGAAGTGATCAGAAAATGGGTAGAGCAAAATTACATATAAGTGGTTGTGAGGGGAATGGGAAAATAAACAAGGAGAGAAATGAATTACAGTAGATGGGGTAGAGAGAGAAGATGGGAGGGGAGGGGAGGGGGGATAGTAGGGGATAGGAAAGGTAGCAGAATACAACAGTTACTAATAGAGCATTATGTATAATTGTAGATGTGTAACCGACGTGATTCTGCAATCTGCATTTGGGGTAAAATTGGGGGTTCATAACCCACTTCAATCTAATGTATGAAATATGATATGTCAAGAGCTTTGTAATGTTGTGAACAACCAATAAAAAAAAAAGAAAAAGAAAAAAAAAGAAAATGGGTAGAGCACAAAAAAGATGAGTTAACAAAATTATGTGTGTGTGTATATATGTATGTATGTGTGTGTATATATACATGTGCTCATGTATGTATAATTAATTATATATGAAATTGATCTTAATTAAAAGATTCATAAGGCAAACATATTCCTATCAAATGCAAATGCTACCTCTTGGACTTGAAAGAAACTTAAGTTGGATTCTTTCAAGGTTGTTTTTTCGAAGCAAAAAAAATAATAATAATAACCCAATCTATGTGCAATTCACTAATTTTGAAATGTGATTCTAAGAGATATGAACTTGAACCTCAAAGAAATTAAATATGGCATCTAAAGTTGTACAATTAAAGCAAGTCACTGCTGCAGACAACTAAAGCTCCGTTCACTAGGCACTACTAGGGAAATGTATGGAACATACCTCAGAATGATTTGCCCAAAGGGTAGAAGAGGGGGGTATTTATTCACTGATCCCTGTTCCTGTTGCCCGAGAATATTAATTCCTCAAACTCCTGTCAAAATAGATTATAATATTTCTGCAGGTGTTCCATGTGGCAGAGGGTGTCAGAAAAACACTGAGAGAGAAAGCAAGAGATACTTGGTAAAACAGAGGGAATGTGAAATTGCTGGACTTAAAAATGGCCTGATGGACATGAGGTGGAACACAGGAGGTGTATCCAGTATAATCCACTCTGTGCAGCATTCAGAGCCACATAGGTTCCATACTGAGTCCAGTCTGTCACAATCTTCAAGGTGGTGGCTAGCCTGCATTCAAGACTCAATGCAATGAATGTAGTGGAAGTAGCTCTTAGGGTTATCACTGATACTTACCATCTCTCTTTCCTACCACAAGTTCTACTGCAAGCTCTTCAGTGGGTCCCAGTTTTTGGAGAGGTAAAACCTAGACCGTCATGTCAGGGTCAGAGTCATTGGTTGCTTTACCTTGTCTGGCTTTGGTCGCTATAGTTGTCTATTTAATGTTATGACTTGACCCTAAGGCACAGATATGCCCTAATAAAGCCCCTACGAAGGGCACTTTCTATCCTGCCAACATTAATAGCTATAACTCTAGTTCTTCATGCTAGACAGCATCAGCAATCTCCCCCAATATCATGGCTCTATTTGCCTACTGAGTTGTTGACACAAAGAGTCACTGTGACTAGGCGGTTTTCATAGTTTCTGATCCAGTGGAACATTTCCTGGGTCCTGTAGTGGGCTACTTCCCACCCTACTTTCAATCCAGAAGAACCAACGGCTGCATCACTGTGAGTGAGGTAGAGGAGTACCAATTTCCTGGTTCCCGGATATTTGGCTCAGTGGCCCACTTTACAGGGAACTTCCCTAAGTGTGTACTTAGCCTTTAATAAGCCCTTTAATCACCCTATTAGGTTAGCTGTTTCCAGGTGACACAAATATAGTAAGATGTGTGGATCTTCTTGTACATCTATTTTCTTACTTGCCATCAAAGGCCAATTGGTCTGAGGCGAAGCTATAATAGGATCCCACACCAGTAGATCAGTAGTCTCTAAGCTTTGAATTGGTGGTGTTGGCAAAGGCATTGTAGGCGTGGAAAGAAAATCCAAGTGTGGTGTAGGTGTTGACACAGAGCAGATGAACTGATGTCTTCCTCAATTAAGAGCCTGATAAAATCAATGTGCAAGCAAGTGCCTCGCAAGTGTCCTCAAGGGTCAGTATCATATCAATGTCTCAGTATTAGTCTGGGCTATCACGAATTTGAGCATATAGCACTAACTAGCACAGCAATCAGGAATATATACTATTGGGCCTGTTCACAGATTCTAGCCCACTCACCATAGTTATTTTGTTCATGGATAACTGTGCAAACTTACGGTGGCCAAGGACAGTGGTTAAGTCACTTTGTCTACCTGGTTGAGGGCCTCCTCTATAGTGGATTTTCTTTAGTGGGAATTAATGTAAGACATTACATTAATAACTGTGATTTCTGCTCATTGCCTTAAGTTCATCCACAGGTCTCTTTTCCAGACTTCCTTGCCTCCCAACTTCAGATTTTGCCCATAACTAACCAGTCAAACCATCCATCAGGAATTCTTAAATATTTGTCCTTAAGGATAATTCTCTAGAGTATAAGTGAAGGATTAAGTAGGCTCCCAGATCTGCTAACAAAGGCTTTTCCATAATTCAGGGAATTCAAATTGAGGAAATGAAGAGAGTTGAAGGCATATTTGAAGAGAAGAGCATTATTTATGCAAAACCTGCCTCAGGTTACTTTTGTGGAGCTTCTAGGCACATCTTAGTATAACTTGATAATTCACAACAATATATGACCTATCAATAGGGCCCTCGCCATCAAGTTTGAGGGTAATCACCTCCAAAAAATAATAACAATAATAATAAAAAGAGGTAATGGAGCTTCTCTGCTACTGCAGAGAGCATACAAGTGTCTGGGATTCAAGATACGTTATAACAGACTCATTCACACAAACATCCCATCCCAGGTCTCAGGCTTATAAAGCCCCCACTTCAACACAGGAAACCTGCCAAGGTTAAGCAATCATAGCTACTTTTACCATTAAACCTGGAGAGCAGTGTCCCATAGCCTGCCTGCAGCTGCTAGAAACAAGGGTTCCTTTAAATGCTGCCATGCAGCTCTCACAGTGGGCCTGCAGCTTGTCGTTGGCTCCTTTTTTTTTTCAAGGCTTCTAAAGCCTTTTTCAGAAATCAGGCAACTCCACAGTCCTTACTCTTCCTACTACCTCTATGCCAAGTGCTACCTGTCACAGACGCTCATTTTTCACCGCAATGGGCACCTCACCTGCACCTTGAGCCAGTCTTCTACCCAACGGGAGTCTCAGTAACTGTCATGTGACCCCACCAGGCTCATTACCACCAGAAATGGAGTCCTTCCCACCAAGTACACTGGGTAATACCATCCCAGATTTCCACCTTGATGGGCTGCTTTCGAGAGTCAGTTTAGGTATCAATCAACTTAGCCTGGATTCTCAATAAAACAAACCAGGGACAATAGCTTGCACAGATGTTGATTTTGGCTAAGTAATTCCAAACAGGAGGGAGGCTGGGAAGAGAAAATGGGAAATGATAAAACGAGGGAAAGACAATGCAAGGTGTGCTATTAGATGTGGGAAGGGACCTCAGTGTTGTCAATAAGAGGAAGGGAAAAGAGAAGAATGTGTCCGTTCTGATCCTTGGTCAGGAGTTGTCCTGTGGTGCAAGCTCTTTTGTATGCCATGAGTAGCTCATGTGTGAGAACAGCCAAGTGGACTCCAGCAGGAGGTCCATGTAGTAGAGAGGCCCTGGGGGCAGGAAGCAGGGGATGCACTGGGCAGCCCAGGCAACTGCAGGTCAGTTCACAGTGTACAATTGGTTTCTGGAGGAAAAAGGCTGAGAAGATGGGAAGAGCATCAGAAGAGTTTTCCAATATGTGGCAGGTAAGTGCTGTAGTCAACGTGTAAAATACTGTGGGAACTTAGATGGGAAAGAAGGGACAATCCTTGGGCTTCAAGGTGTGAGTCAAAGTCCTCGGGGCTTACTGCAACTGCTCCACCCAGTCACTGCTACTTTTCCTTTTTGAATATCAGATTAAGTTTATTCATTATCCTCTGTTCCCACAAAGCCTAACATTCAAAGGAGGAGTAGGAGAGAAAGACGAGAAGGGGCAGAAGAGGAGGAGGAATGATTAAATGGTTTTCTGTGGCAAAAATATTACAATGTTAAAAAAAAAGTAGTTTGAAACTAAAAATAAAAAGGCATATTTCTCTCTGGACTGTGACTTATACTTTATTGGAGTTGGGGAAAAGCACAAGAAAGCACCTGAATAAATACACACTGTGTAATCTATTCAGGTGGTGACAAGAGAGACTGCTTCTGCTGCTGAGAACAATTCAGAACAGTGCAAGGAAATGCGTCTGTGCATATTTTAAACAAAGCAATGATTATTCTTTCATGGTCCTGAAATTGAAAAACAAATTTGAAACAGCTATTACTAACACCCATTTTCAAATATCGAGTTTCTATAGTACATTATTTGTTTCTGACTAATGGACAAACTTTCCAAAATTCTGTGGTTGAATGTAGTGTTCCTTACAAAAGAAAATATTTATATTTTTTTGCTTGCTTGGTATTGGAAAAAGAAAAATATTTCTTATCCAGATGTTTTAAAAACATCTTAGATAAAAGAAATAGGTGAATAGCTTTAGAAAGCTCACAAACCATAATATTCAAATTCAATGCTTTGTATGGGTATGACTATCTGTATTTGTGCTTTATTTTTCCAAATATATAAGTAGTTATGCTTAATATCTGAAGCTATGATTCAAAGTGATGGATTCAAAAATCAGGATACTCTGTCTAATTTTTTTTCATTTCAATAGCTTTATATTCATTATAAAATGATTTCCAGTGATTTATAAATTAATCAACTGACATTATTTTAAATAGACCTTTTCTATCTGAAACTGGCAGACAGTTAGTATATCAAACACCTTAGTTGCTATTATCGATTTTAAAATCATTTTCTGAATTCATCTAAGATGCCTAACACTGCCACCAGGATAGGTGGTCACAAAGACACTTAAAGATTCCTTTTGGAAAAGTCAGCATTTATGTCACACCAGTTCTCTTTGCAGATAGAGAACATAGTTAATAAATGAAAAGAAGGAATTGCTGAACCATATTTAACTAGCACCAGTAACTGTTCAATGGATGATTATAAACTCAAATAAACTTAACATTAACTATTTAATTTCCAGCTTATTTTATTTTATTAAGGCATATTTTAAATAAACATCACAAATTTAAATATACATCTAAGAAATGCTGTCAAATTTATGCAGCCATATGTTGACAAAATTATGTAAAACACCACAATCATACCAGATCATTCCCTTGTATTCCTCTTCCAGGCAAACTGAATCCCCTGCCCTCACCCACAGGAATTACCATTCTAATATAACCATATGCTAGTTTTACCTATAATTGATCTTAACAATAAAAATTATATAGTATGTTATTCTGGGTTACTTTGTTCTATAAAACTTTTGAGCTTCATTTAGGTTGTTACATGTATCAGGACTTCTTTATTTATTTTATTTATTTTTATTTGTTCTGATTAGTTATACATGACAGTAGAATGCACTTTGATAAATCATACAGAGATGGAGTATAATTTCTCATGCTTCTGACTGTACATGATGTAGAATCCCACCAGTCATATGTTTATATATTTACATAGAGTAATAATGTCTAATTCATTTTACTGTTCTTCCTATCCCCACATCCACTCCCCTCCCTTCACTTCCCTCTGCCTAGTTCAAAGTACCTCTATTCTTCATCCCCACCTATTGTAAATTAGCATCTGCATATCAGAGAAAACATTTGGCCTTTGGTTTTTTGGAATTGGCTTATTTCACTTAGCATGATATCCTCCAGCTCCATCCATTTACCTGCAAAGACCTCTACAATGAAAACTATAGAACACTAAAGAAAGAAATTAAATAAGACCTGAGAAGATGGAAATACCTACCATGCCCCTGGATAGGCAGAATTAATATTGTCAAAATGGCCATACTACCAAAAGCATTATACAGATTCAATGAAATTCCTATTAAAATCCTAATGACATTCTTCATAGAATCAGAAAAAAAGCAATCATGAAATTCATTTTCAAAAATAAGGGACCCAGAATTTCCAATGTCTTGGCTGGGCACAAGATCACGAGCCACTCACAGCTTTGTAGATTCAAACAGCAATTCTTTATTCCCGAACTTACACCGGCCTCTACACACGTTCTGGGGCAATCCCAGTTCTCCTTCGCCCAATTCACCTACTCCACGAGGCTTTTTTCCCAATATCCCATTTGAATCTCATGAGAACTCAACGGAAACAAGCAGCAGGAACACCCTAATCCCAGCAGCAATAATCTTCAACCTCCAACTTCCCTAAAACCCCTATTGTCTTAAACCGGGAACGTCCTTAACCCAAGGACTGGGATACTTCCTCAAACCTGATCAGCTCTAAACCCGGATTCGCCTTGGTCCTTGAGCAAGGTCACCTTACATGCAATGTCAACAGCGAAATCCATTTAACATGGGGTACGCTAGCAAGGAAATTTTGATGCGTCATTCCTACTTGGCAATGGCCCTCAGCACAGAATAGCCAAAGTAATCCTTAGCAAGAAGAGTGAAGCAGGAGAAATCACAACAATAGACCTTAAACTATACTACAGAGCTATAGTAACAAAAACGGCATGGTATTGCCACCAAAACTGACACAGAGGCCAATGGTACAAAACATTTACTGGAGAAAAGATAGCCTATTCAACAAGTGGTGCTGCTGGAAAAATTGGAAAGCCACTCATGACAGAATGAAATTAAATCCCTATCTTTCACCCTGCAGAAAACTCAAAGTGGAACAAAGACTTAGGCACTAGAACAGAGATCCTGTGCCTTACAGAAGAAAAAGCAGGTCCAATTCTTCACCATGTCAGCTTAGGATCTGACTTCCTTCACAAGATTCCTAAAGTGCAAGAAGTAAAATCAAGATTCAATAAATGGAATGGCCTCAAACTAAAAAGCTGCTTCTCAGCAAAGGAAACAATTGAGATATGAAGAGAAAGCCTACAGAATGGGAGGAAATCTTTGCCACATGCACCTCAGACAGGGCAGTAATCTCCAGGATATATAATGAACTTAAAAATATGTAACACTAAAAAAAACACCCAATAACCCAATCAATAAATGGGCTAAGGAACTGAACAGATACTTCAAAGAAAAAGAAATACAATTGATCAACAAGTACATGAAAAAATGTTCAATATCTTTAGCAATTAGAGAAATGCAAATTAAAACTACTCCACGATTTCATCTCACCCTAGTCAGAATGGCAATTATCAAGAACACAATAGTAAATGTTGGCAAGGATATGGGGGAAAAGGTACACTCATACATTGTCTGTAGGAATGCAAACTGGTACAACCATTATGGAATCTCCATACAACCAGTATGAAGATTCCTCAGAAAACTTGGAATGGAGCCACCATTTGACCCAGCTATCCCACTCCTGTATATAAATACCTAAAGGACTTTTAAAATCAGCAAACTATAGTGATGCAGCCACATCAATGTTTATAGCAGCTCAACTCACAATAACTAAACTATGGAATCAACCTAGGTGCCCTTCAACAGATGAATGGATAAAAAAAATTCTTTTTTATTTTTAATGACTCATTGAAGGCTTGGTCCCCAACTGTGACACCATTGGGAGGTGACAGAACTTTTAGGAGGTGGAGCCTAGTGGAAGGAAGTCAGATCATTGTGGACATGCCCTTAAAGAGGATACTGGGACCCTGGCTCCTTCTTTTCTCTTTGCTTCCTGGATGCCATGGGCAAACATGCTTCTTGTCACAGTTTTGTAAAAAAAGTAGTCTCTAAGTAGAGTATACTCTATTTCTGTTGGTAAAGAAGAGGAGACAGTACACTCTTGGGTAGGTAACCAGGGGTCTCCACGAGTAACAAAGCTTCAGTTTTTGGAAAGCTGCTGGTCTTTGAGTTAAGAATGCTGAGAAGGACTAAGTTTGGTGAAGACGCTCACAGATAATTTACTAGAAGCCTTTGAACTGTGAAACATTACAACACAAAATTTTAAGATTCTGTAATAGAATTATTTGCCACTTTGAAAATAAAATAAATACATTTTAACATCTTGATTAATGGTACTAAAAATGTCAATATGAATCTGTTAATTCTGTAAGTAATTTTATAATTATGATGTAACTCTATCTTATCCTTAAAAGATTTAAAATAAACTCTTTATATGCAAAAAAGTCACTTATTTGTAAATGAAAGTAGAGTCCACTGCCTGAATATAAGACTACTTCATTTCTTTCTGAACAGTCATAAACAGTCTCAAGTCAGAAAAAAACAGCTGTTTACATAACTCGTGTATCTTAGTGACATCTTAACAGATGTAGACTTCTTGTTCAACTGAACCAGGACAATGTTTTCTACTAACTTCAAGAATGGATAGTAGATTCATAGAAAAAAAATACTCTATATTAATTGGAGCTTAAAAAATTTGCAGTTAAGATTTCTTAGTCTTAGGCTGGCTAAAATATAAAGAAATGGGGAGATAAATAATGATTTTGATTGACAGAATAGGGATTTTGGGGTGACCGTGATACAGGGCAGAAGGTAGAATGACTGGACTAAATGACTCTGAGAAACATTTTAACTAAAGATAAAATCATCTATAAACTCTTTATTTTGTTAATCATACACAATCTTCCACAGAGATACTACATTTATGGTGACCACTATGAAAATATTTTTTGTTGAAAAGTGTCCATGGTGTCTGAAAGAGATTGTACTTATTGATTTACCTTAAAAGGTATAGAGGAACAATGACTGATATAATTATTGATTGTACGCCTGTACGTCAGGTTTCTCTATTAGCCACAGGTTTGATTCTGGTTGTCTCCATTCTTTTCCAAACAGTTTGTTAAAAGTAAAAGGCTTGAAATATTCTAGATGATGGCTAAAAGCAAAGAAAAGGTGGGAGTTGAAATGAATTATGCATTTGTGAAAAAGTAGTCCTGAAAAGCTATTTATTTTGTCACATCTGTGATAGGACAACGTTCTATTTTAAGAAATACCCAAGGTAATATATGTTCTATATGTACAATTTTCTCATTCTAGCTATCAAACATTCAGCTCTCAATACATTCACCTATTTTTCAAAGCACTCTCCTTTCAATTCTACAAATATCTCCCTCAGAGTCAAAGGGAAAAATAAAAATCAGCCCTCAAAATCTAACTCATTTCATCTAGCTTTAAACGAATCATAAAATACTCTTGTATATATTCTGAAATGCAAACTTTGATATAATTTATATCAGTTATATAAGCAATAAAAAGTTTCAACTCCGTGTTGAAGGACAGACTTAATTCCCTTCTTTGCTGAAGCTAATGAGGCCGATGTGTGAGAGTGCTCATCTTTCTCTTTTCTTTCCAGAAGAACCATACATAGGGAGGTATTTGCTGGTGAAGAGCCAGAGTGAAGTGCCATCTTGGTATGTAGGCCCAGAGTCAGCTGCACCTGGATTTCCATTCCTTTATGCCCACCTGGCCAGGATGGACCAGTTTTAGAATAAAATTAATGATCCCAGAGTAAGAAGTTAAAGAAACAACAGTGAGGGATGAGAGAAAAAGAGAAAGAGACTAGGTAGGAATGATCAGGACTGGAAAAAAAGCAAAGGTAAGTCGCAAAAGTGAGCCAGGTAGAATAATCTATAAAAGATGAAGGAAATCCTGGAGCTTAAACATGGACGTGCACCTGAAGCACTTCCAGATCCAGGGGCCTAAACATGGGTGTCTGCGGAACTTCCGGATCCGGGGGCCTAAACATGGACACCTGAGGAACTTCCGGTCCTAGAGCCTAAACATGGACATGCACCTGAGGAACTTCCGGTCCTAGAGCCTAAACATGGCCGTGCACCTTTGGAACTTCCATATCCGGGGGCCTAAACATGGACGTGCACCTGAGGAACTTCCGGATGCTACGGCCTAAACGTGGAGGACTGAGGAACTTCCGGTCCTAGAGCCTAAACATGGACGTGCACATGAGGCACTTCCGGATCTGGGGGCCTAAACATGGATGTCTGTGGCACTTCCGGATCCAGGGGCCTGAACATGGATGTGCGCCTGAGGCACTTCCGGATCCGGGTGCCTAAACATGGACATGCACCTTTGGAACTTCTGGATTCGGGGGCCTAAACATGGATGTGCGCCTGAGGCACTTCCGGATCCGGTGGGCCTAAACATGGACACCTGAGGAACTTCCAGATTCGAGGGCCTAAACATGGACATGTCTCTGGAACTTCTGGGGCCTTGTGCCTATAAAGGGCAGGGCATGACTCTCAGAAGGGACGCGGTCCATGAAGAGAAGCAGAGCATGGGGCCTGTTGGGCGGCAGACTGAGCTGCTGTACCCTGAACTTGATGATGGTGGCCTCACTTCCTGGTCTTCCCTTGGGTGTCACTTCCTCCCCTTCCAGGCGGTGCCGGGGAGGAAGTGAGACCAGGCGCAGAGGCCAGGCCCTGAGGAGGGACACCGTCTTTCTCCTTGCTTAGCCAGGTGCCCGGCCTGGCTGGGGACAGGGACGTCTTGTGACACTGGCTGCCTCCTGCATCCCTGCCCCAGGACCTCAGGGACCTCAGGCAGGGAGTCGTCGATTCTCCCCTAGCCATTGACCCTCAGCCCCGGGGTCTGCCCAGGGAGAGCTCTGTCTCCCAGAGGGTCAGGGGGCCCCTGTGATCTGCTGCTCCTTACCCACCATCATCCTGGGCGAGCACAGGTCAGGACACCAGACGCTACTGAGAGTGACATCTCCTTGATGGGTGGCTGGATACTTTGCCTCTGTCCCCAGGCCTCGGACACCGGATGATTCCCGCCCCCCCAGAGACAGAAAATAACCCCACACTGCCCAAAACTTATTTTTAAGCTTTGGATTCTGAAATTTTCCTGCTGCCACCTTCTTTGTGAAGCCAGTTTTTCAACAGAGACAATATTCCGGGGGGGGGGGCGGACAACAACATGGAGTGAATCAAACCAAGCTGATACATCTGGTCCTCCAAGAGAAATCTGGATTGGAGGGAGAAGAGCCATTCTCAACTGGTGAAATAGGGAAGTTCCCTTGTCCTTATTTTGTGTAAGAAAAATAAATAATGTGATGTTACCTCAACAAATTATTTTTGATGAGTACTTGGCTCATAGGAAAACTGATTCTGTTTTATGGAATGAAGTATTACCTGATTTTAAAATTAAAAATGAAGCCAATTAGGATTGTTAAACTGAAAAAAAAAAAAAAAAAAAGATGAAGGCAAGGCAGAGTGAATCAGGAGCATGCCAGCAGGAAGGTGACGAATAGGGAGAGGAAGGACAGTGTTGTACGTCCCAAGGGCATATCAGTCTACCCTGGTATCATGCTCACTGGGATGTCTCCGATCAGCTCTTCCCCGAAGACTCTCTTGACCACACTGTGCACACTCAGAGGCAACAGAGAGCAGAAATCAGTTTACCCCAAGGACAGTATCTGACCATCCTCCCCAAAGGGGGTAGTCCTTGCAGCCATCCAGGATGAACTACAGAGATAACTGAAGTACAGATTCTTTTGCAGAAGCAAAAGGATTCACTAGTCCTTTGTTCACACGAGGAACACTAATTACTCTGGCCCTGTAGCTCTAAAAGGGCTCATAAATGAATTTGAAGCCATATTTCTATAGTAGTTGATGCAACACTTGCTAAACAAAATTTTTCTCATAGTGCTAGAGAAAACTAAGGGCTGCACTAACAGCAGAGAGACTATCAGCCCAAAGGCAACCTGTAATGTACCTACTGAGACCATCACGGAATTCATGACCCACTAGGAGCTGGTACACATCATCTTTGTTGACCAAAAAGTGTCACTAATGCTCCACCAAGAACTAATTCTCCAAAATCTCTATAGTTGTAACATGTCTACATTGATGGTCTACTTACAAGTCAGGTTTCTGTCCTTGCTGCAGTTCATGCTGAGGTACAGGATAAAGGGCTTCATAACTTCTTTTTTCCTTTGATCCATGAATTGCAAATGCGTTAAATTTTGTCACATTTGGTGGAAAATAACTCCAAGGAAGATAAGCTCTGCCTTCCCATTTTGTCTCACCTCTGGACACTTTGAAAGATAAAGTAAGTTCTTGCTATGGAAATAACATGTGATACACAAAAGTTAAATTCAGACTTGTACCTTAAACACACACATATTGCTTGACACTTAAAGATTGTGTTTCATAATTTTATTAACTTACTTTCCACACATTTCTTCTTCCAGAGAGTAGTAGCACTAAATGCTGTCCATGGCTGTCAAAATTAAGGTTCCTCATAAGTGTTTGAAAGAAATAAATTTTATTTTTTAATCCTTTTAATGAAAAAGTTTTATTGGTAATGATATCCAAGATGAGGGGACCAAACACAGAATATGCAGAAAAAGAAAGCCTTTACATCACATGAAATGAATATTCTTTTCCTAATCATCTTTCATTTCTGGAATATGTGTGCTTATAAATAAATTTGCAAATAAATAAAAGAAGCAATACAAATATTAGATCATTACAGGGAGAGCCAGTATGTTCAGCTACTTAGAAATGACATCTTTGAGTTTCCATTTCCAGACAACTTCTGTCAAATGCAGACAGTTTCACGTTCTAAGATGGCTTTTTATACATTTTAATAAGAAATAATATAAAATATTTCATTTGGTTTGATGACACAAAGTATGAAAAAGGATATCACATTTTGTGGGGTTTATAATAAGATAAGTTTCAAAAACTGAAGTGCCCTAAGGGGAACTGGGACCAATTTCCAAGTCTGAATGTAACAACTTTACTAAAGGTTATTTCTGCAAAAAAACTACTTTGATGCTCATTAGGAAGATAGAAAATGCAATCACAGACCGACTAAAACTAGCCAACCCACTAAAGATTTTAATCTGTCTCATTTTTCTCATACAACTACACTTGACCTATGTGCCCTGTGCTTCTTCCAGCATCTACCTGTAGTTCAGACAGCAACATCACTTTCAAAAAAACCCCAACATATCCTCAAAAGGAAACTCTAATGAGAATGCATAATGGGGATTAGCAGGTCAATAAGAATCAAAAGATTTCACATATTTACATGGAGCAAATGTATTGTTTCTGGAAGACTATCGAACATTTCCACATGAATTGTCTTTTGTGATACTGTGAGGGAAGAGCTTCTTCAGTTAAGTACCCCCCCCCCTTTTTTGGTATTAAGGATTAAACTCAGGGGCACTTTACCACTGAGCCACGTCCCTAGCCCTTTTTATTGTTTGAGTCAGCTTCTCACTAAGTTGCTTAGGGCCTTGCTAATTTGCTGAGGCTGGCTTTGAACTCAGGATCCTCCTGCCTCAGTCTCTGGAGTCACTGGGATTACAGTTGGGCAACACAATGCCTGGCTTCAGGTAAGTATTCTACCAGAATACTTAAATTTTAAATGTAAGTATTTAAAATTCTCTGATTATTTTTATTGTTTTTATGTAGCCTAAGGAATATCCTATGAGGAGTAAAATTTCTTACAAATTAAAACAATGATACTCTTCATGTTATTTTCTTAGAAGTTAATGAACCATTATAGGAATTGGTTGCCTGAGGAAAAACTATGACTCTTGATTAGCTTTCCTGTTCTATATAAAACCAAACTATTCTGAGGATTTTAATTTTTAAAATTTATTAATTTTATAGGCAATGTCCACTGCGTTGTTTCTTTTTTTTTTTTTTTAGAGAGAGAGAGAGAATTTTTTTAATATTTATTTTTTAGTTTTCGGCAGACACAACATCATTGTTTGTATGTGGTGCTGAGGATTGAACCCGGGCCGCACGCATGCCAGGCGAGCGCGCTACCGCTTGAGCCACAACCCCAGCCCTGTGTTGTTTCTTAACAACAAAAAAATCTGATTAGACTACAGTGTTATGTCAACACTTTATCAAAATAAACTAATATTATCATCTAATAAAATTAAAACAAAGGAACTTGAGAGTTCTGGCAGCTCCAATTTCTTTACTTTATAGACAAATGATAAGTGCCTTAGCTTTTCTGTGTACAGAGTGAGAACAATCACGCAGTAATTGAAATTACCTTACCTTCCATGACAGTTTACAAGAATTCAACATATTTTCCAATAAAGATTTTGTCGTGTTAATAAAGAGATGACACACAGAGACATATAATTGTACTTCTTTTTAAAAAAAATTTCCACACTAGCGTTAGTAAAAAAATCAAGAGGAAGGAAAATTTAAAAAGATATCTAAAACCTCATTTAGAAGAATTGTTTACAGCTCTCTGAACAGTCCACTAAGGAATAAAACTACTGGATATTGATACTGGGAGGCGTCTAAATGGCATTTGAAATTAATAATAGCAATATGTAGGACTATTTTGTTCATTAAATACTTTACTAATTTAAAATCTGCTATAATTTAGATGGCAAGTGAACATACTTTACTTTTTCACATCTATAAGAATAAAAAAAAAATACAGTTTGTCAACAAGGTAGAGAAGTTTCCCAGGGAAATAAACTTCAACAAAGACACTCCAACGTTAATATTTTCTGTGAGTCTAGGAAAATCTATGTCACTGAATAAAAACTTGTCATAGTACATACTAGAAAAAAGAATGATGAATAAAGAAAGGAATACATAAATATACAGTTATACAATATATGAAATTAAAATTTAATATATTTATTTTAAAGTCCCCTAAAAGAAACATTTTTGTGAGTTACATTCATTATATCTACATGCCTCCCTTTATTTAGAGTGTTTGATATATAATAAAACAAATGTATAGAGTAAACTATGAGGGAATGAGTTTTTGTTTTATAATTTTTTATTTTGCAAAAAAATTTTCTTTAAATTGATCACAAAAATTAACAATATTAGTGAATTAAAAGATACATTGATATAATATATTTAAATACTTTGAAATATGTATTTTAAATATATATTCTGAATATAAGCTTTGTATTTGACAATAAAAGAAATGCAAGTTAGCATTGTCTCTAATAGCTGGAATCAGTGAGCTCTACTATAACCATATGATTTATAATTTTAAAATAATGTGTTCAAATTATATAGTAATGATTAAGAAAAAAATATTTTATACTTACGGACAAAGTTCAACTTCTAAATACTGTTCAGTTACATCATTCAAGAAAAATACTTCCACGACTTTTGAAAACAGAGATAAGACATATGGAAGAAATTAATTTTGCTTCAACAATACTTTTGTATACCTTTAGAAAAAAATTAATTACATTTAAAAAAATGATTATACTATCCTCAATAAAAAGAGGGGTTAAATAAACACTGCCTGCAAGAAGAAATACATAGGAAATAAAACATCATCAATTCTTTTCCATATCATATTGCCATAAATTAAAAAGATTTATTAAACCTACTATTGGTGAGGTCATAGAGAAGTCAACATTGTCACATAGACTTAGTTGCAGTTATCTCTTTTTAGGAATTTATCCTAAGGAAATAATCAGACAAGTAGCAAAAGATGTTAAGTACAGCTTTATGCATCAAAGTATTACTTGAAAAATAAAAATGATGAAAATTGTTATCTCCTCTTACATAGGATTAGCTCCTATTTTTCTAAATAAATCTCTTATCATACAGAAGAACTGATAAATAAATCATGAAATTTATGTATGCCATGCAATGGAATACAATGGAACCATTACAATCAAAGATACAGTTAAATATTTGTTGGCATGTGTTATAGGTTAGACATTAGGTACCCCTTAAAAGCTCAAGTGTGAGATGATACAAGAGGTTCAGAGGAGAAATGATTGAGTTATTAGAGTCTTAATCCAATAAATAGATTAATTTCCTGGTGGGATTAATTTAGTGATGACTATAGGTAGGTAGTGTCTGGCTGGAGGAGGTGCGTCCCTGGGGGCTTGCCTTTGGGGTATATATTTTGTATCTAGTTAGGGGAGTCTCTCTGCTTTCTGATGGTCATGTGAACTGCTTCCCTCCATCACACTCTTCCTCCAAGATGTCCTCCTTCCCTTCAAGCCCCAAGGAATGGAGCCAGCTTCTAAGGACTGAGACCTCTAAAACCATGATCCTTCAAATAAATTTTTCCTCCTCTACAATTGTCCTGGTCAGGTCTTTTAGACCCAGCAGTGAAAAATCGGACTAAAACAGCATGGGAAGCTATCCATGATATTTGACAGGTAAGCTGCAGAGCATCTGTTCGAAGGTACATGCAGTTAAAATGTACAAGAGTGCCTATGGCTAGAGGTCTGCAAAATGTGCACAAAAATGTAAAGACTCTTTATCTGTGATTGTGGAATATGGGTCAGTGATTTTTTAAAATTATTATTATAATCTTCTGGAATTTCCTAGGTATGTGTTTTGGTTTTTTTTTTTTTTTGGGGGGGGGGGGAGATACCGGGATTGAACTCAGGGGCACACAACCAGGGAGCCACATCCCCAGCCCTATTTTTTTGTATTTTATTTATAGACAGGGTCTCACTGAGTTGCTTAGCCCCTCACTTTTGCTGAGGCTGGCTTTGACTTGCTCAGCCTCCCAAGCCACTGGGATCACAGGCATATGTCACCACGCCTGGCATATTTTTTAAAATTATTTACTTATGAAAATACTACATAATTCCTGTAAATAATAAAGACAATACAAACACATATGAAGTAAAAAGCCAAAGTGTTTTTTACCCCTTTGGTCTTAAACCTACCAGGATTTTTTAGTCTTTCTACAAACTATTTTACCTTTTTAGATTTTTAAAAAATAAAAATAAAATCATATTTGCCTAGAACTTGTTTTCATAAAAATCTTTCCAGCATATGAATATATTCTTTTAATGACCACATTATTTTTCTACAGAATGTTATAATTAATTCATCTAATCCTTTATCAGTAGACATTTAAATTGTTTCTAATGGTTCATGTTATTTTTACAATACAATAGCTAAGATATAGTTCCATTAAGAATTCTGAGAATTGGATTATCCCTCTCTAAATCTTTTACTTAAACAAATTAAAATGTCTACCGTGAGGACTGGGGATATAGTTCAGTGGTATGGTGATTGCCTTACCACGCTACAAGCCCTGCCCTGGGTTCAATCCCCAGCACGAAAGAAAGAAAGAAAGAAAAGAAAGAAAAGAAAGAAAAGAAAGAAAAGAAAGAAAGAAAGAAAGGAAAGGAAAAAAAATGTTTACTATGGTGGTTACTTTTATTTATCAACTAATCCACAGTACCCAGGTATTAGGTCACACATTATTCCAGATGTTCCTTGATAGTATTCTGTAAGATTAGCATTAAGATCATCAGACTTTTAATAAAACAGATCATCCTTACAGTATGGGTAGGCCTCATTCAACCAGCTGAAAGTCTTAATAGAAGAAAAAGACCAACTGCTGAAAGAATTCTGCCATCAGAGAGCCTTCAAATTTGAACTGCAAAATCACCTCTTCCCTGGGTTGCTAAGCCCCTGCCCTGCAGATATTGGACTTGCCAATGTCTACACCTGTGTAAGACAATTCCTTAAAGCAAACCATTGCCTTCCCCTTGCCAACAGACGCTTTCTTATTTCTATTATCCATCATCACCTTTCAAACACTTTTGTGGCTTCTCTGTACTAAACACAATATCAGATTCTACAAGTACCTTGATTAGCTCACAATCTAGTCTGACACTGAGTTGGAAAATTTAAAAAAATTTAAAAATAGAGGGGCATATATGTTGTTATAGGAAAAAGAAAAATAGACTATTAGCTGAGGTGGGGAGGATTGATTTAGCAAAGAATTCCTAGAGATGGTTCTAGCTAAACTCCATCTTGTAAACTGAGTTGGAAATGGGTGAAGAATGGTGAAAACAGCATTCTGGGGGACAGGGCCATAGACTCAAAGACACACAATTAGGAAAAATTGGGATTTAAAGTGCTAGGAGCCACAAGCATATATACGATGTATGGCACCTTTGGTTGTAAAGTGACGCCAGCTAGCCACTGAGATGATTATGTTAAAATTTACATTCATATGCAAACTGGACTCCCGCTGTTCACCTTGGCCTGCTACCGGACTCAAGTTACGGGACTTTACGGGACTGCTGGAGAGTTCCCATTGGTTGGGGAAGGATAGTAGGAGGGAATTCCGGAGGAGGTCGGAGGAGACGGGGGGTTCCGGGACGCGCGGTTCCGGTCGGACACCCTCGTGGGAGGACCGGTTTTTGACTTGCTGGCGCTGAGAGTGTTAGCGGCTTTTTCAAAATAAAGTTTTTGTTCCTGCTTGAGTGGCTCGTGATTTTGTGCCCAGCCAAGACTGCGGCATTTGGCGGCCCGTACGGGGAACGCCTGAAGCTTAGAGGTGAGTAAATTGCTCGCCCCTGAGGGAAGGCGACAGGATGGATGACCTTCTCAGAAAACAATGTGTTCTTGTTTTGATTTATTTTGTTTTTATTTCGAGCTCCCTAGCCCTAGAATTTTCTCAGGCGAACTGGAAAAAATGGTTGGCTCAAGGTTTGAAGTTATTCAGCCCTGAGAAAGAGAAAATTGATACAACCATTGTCTGCTCCGTCTTTGTTTCATTCTGCTTCGGCTTTGTTTTATCCTACCTTATTGGGTTAGGTTATAGTAGATTAGAATCCAATAAAAAACAAACCGAAAAACTGTTAAGTAAATTGTTAGAGGTCCAGACTATGGTAGAAAAAACGCTAGGTCAAGCAAAAGAGAAGGTCTCTCAAGCTAGTCAGACAGAGGAGAATTTAAAGAAAGCAAGCTTAGAGGACAAGCAGCCATCAGGTGGAGAATTACAACAGGAGGTTGCTACCAACTCCGTTCTATCACCAGAGGGCGTAACTCAGCCAACAGCTCCATCTACCGCTGAGCGGCCCTCAACTACCGTAGTTGATGGACGGAATTCTGAGGCAGGACCCCAAAGATTAGCATGCCCTGTACTTGAGCAGGCAGGAGGGCAACGAATTCACCGTGCTTTAGATTTCAAAACGATAAAGCAATTAAAGGAGGCTGTAACGACCTATGGGCCGCAAGCTCCCTTCACAATAAGCATGGTTGAATCTGTTACCAACTTGGACATGACACCAGCAGATTGGGCTAACATGTGTCGATCTGTGCTAAACGGAGGACAATATTTGTTATGGAAGGTTGCCAATGAGGAATTTTGCATGGAGACAGCTAGGCGAAATGCAGAAGCTGGGTACCCTCAAAGAAATATGGACATGCTATTGGGAAAGGGACCATATGAAGGTCAAAGACAGCAAATTGAATATGACCCTGGCGTATACGCACAAATTGCTGTAGATGCAGTTAGGGCATGGAAAACTTTACAGGGGCATGGAGACTTACAAGGTCAATTATCTAAGGTAATACAAGGAACTAATGAACCTTATGCTGAATTTGTAGATAGACTTATTCAGTCAGCCTCTAGGATATTTGGAAATACAGAACAGGTAATGCCATTTATAAAACAACTGGCTTATGACCAAGCAAATCGTTGCTGCAGAGAGGTCATTAGACCATGGAGACATGAGGATTTAAACACATATATTAAATTATGTAGAGACATTAATGAACAGGGGCAAGTCTTAGCAGCAGTACAACAGGCTTTAGATGCCAGGCCAAGAACATGCTATAATTGTAATCAAACAGGACATTTTAAAAGGAGTTGCCCCATAAGAGGAGGGTTTAACAAAGCTGGATATCAAAGGAATAGAATACCAGGTATTTGCCCACGATGCCGTAGAGGGAGACATTGGGCTAATGAATGCCGTTCTCAAACCACCATAGAGGGTATTCCGTTATCAAAAAACGGACAAGGACCAAGTGTTTACCCACGATATCGTGGAGAAAGGTATCAAGCTCCATTGCCAAAAAACGGACTAGAGGGCCCAATGCCCCGGGGCCCCAAACCACAAATATATGGGGCAATGGAGGAACCCAACAGCCCCATCAAGGTAGTGCCCAGGACGCATTATCCATTAAATCCCTCATCAGACAAACTAGAGGGAGCGCAGGGCTGGACATCTGCGCCTCTGCCAGAGCAGTACTAACCCCAGAGATGGGAATTCAAATCATTCCCACAGGAGTAAAAGGACCTCTTCCCAAAGGAACAGTAGGCTTATTATTGGGACGCAGTTCTTCTACACTAAAAGGACTTATGATAAGTCCTGGGGTAATTGATCCCGATTATGAAGGTGAAATAAAAATTATAGCTAGTTCTCCAAGAGGTATATCAGTAATTTCACCAGGAGATAGAATAGCACAGTTATTAATAATACCCAGCCTGCATGATAAATTTTCCAGTTGTAATGTAGAAAGAGGTTCCAAGGGATTAGGCTCCACAGGTGTAGATTGGGCTATGCTGTCTTTAAATTTAGATTCTCGCCCAATGCTAAAATTAAAAATTCAAGGACATGACTTTAATGGGCTGCTGGACACAGGTGCTGACCTCAGCATAATATCTCGTCAAGAATGGCCAAAACATTGGCCATTACAACAAGCCACTCAAACGCTTCGAGGCCTAGGAGTGGCAACAAATCCCCATAGAAGTGCTATGGTATTAGATTGGAGGGATCCTGAAGGATGTGAAGGAACTATACAGCCCTATGTATTGGATCATCTTCCTGTAAATTTATGGGGACGAGATGTCCTAGATCAATTAGGATTGACATTAACAAATAACATCAATCCTAACGCGCCCACTACTAGGGCTAAACAAGGCTTTAGGAAAGAAAAAAGATTAAGAGAACAAGAACAAGGTATGACAGCACCTATTCAAATAGATCAAGAAATAAATAGACATGAATTGGGTTTTCAGAAAGGGCCACTGAGACAATCAAAATTACTTGGAAATCAGAAAGACCAGTGTGGGTTCCTCAGTGGCCCTTGACTAAAGAAAAGATACAAGTAGCCCATGACTTGGTCAGACAACAGTTAGCGGAAGGACATATACAACCTTCCGTATCCCCCTATAATACTCCCATTTTTGTCATTAAAAAGAAATCTGGTAAATGGAGATTATTACAAGATTTAAGAGCCATTAATAATGAGATGGTTATTATGGGACCTGCTCAATCAGGGATTCCTCAATTGTCTGCTTTACCAAAAACCTGGCATGTTTTAGTTATAGATATTAAAGATTGTTTCTTTTCAATTCCAATTCATCCCGAGGATAGTCCACATTTTGCATTTACTATCCCTGCACTGAATCATGAAGGTCCTGATCAGAGATATGAATGGAAAGTACTCCCTCAAGGGATGGCTAACAGCCCAACTATGTGTCAAATTTATGTTAATAAAGCAATCCAGCCACTTAGAAACCAAAATCCTGAACTACAAATATTTCACTATATGGATGATGTGTTACTGGCACATAAAGATAAAAACACATTACTAGAATGTTATGCCACACTTACAAATTTATTGAAAAATTATAATCTAGAGATAGCAATAGATAAAGTACAATTAAATCTTCCAATTAATTATTTAGGAGTTCTATTATCCTCAACCATGGTCCGTCCACCAAAAATTCAAATACGAGTAGATCAACTCAAATCACTTAATGACTTTCAAAAGTTATTGGGAGACATAAATTGGATAAGGCCTTATCTAGGCATACCAACAGGAGAGTTAGGACCTTTATTTGATATTCTAAAAGGTCCATCAGATCCAAATTCACCCCGCATGTTAACGCCTGAAGCAAGAAAAGTATTAAAAATCATTGAAACATATATGGAAAATATGCATTTGGATAGAATTGATATAAGTTTGCCTTTATTATTTATTGTACTACCAACAAAAAATATTCCTACAGGAGTATTTTGGCAAGAAGGTCCATTATTGTGGATACATTTATCTTATTCCCCTAACACTATTCTTACTAGATATCCTGAGGCTGTAGGACAATTAATACTCAAAGGAATAAAAGCAGCTAAGGGAGTGTTTGGGATTTCTCCCAATAAAATTATTACTCCATATACTATGGATCAAATTGATGAGTTAGCTAATGAGTTAAATACTTGGGCAATAATCCTGTGTAAAACTAGTGTTTCATTTGATAATCACTTACCATCTAATCCTTTGTTGTCTTTTTGGTCTAAGCATCCTGTAGTTTTTCCAAAAATGACAAGAAAAACCCCTATCATAAATGCTCCAAATATATTCACTGATGGGTCAAACAATGGTACAGCAGCAGTAGTTACTCCTGATCAAACTTTTACATTTTTAGTACCCAAACAATCAGCTCAAAAGGTAGAGCTTAATGCAGTATTACAAGCTTTTATGATGTTTAAAGATTCTGTATTTAATTTATTTTCTGATAGTCAGTATGTAGTTAATGCTATTAATTCCCTTGAAGATGCTGGTAGGATTTCCCCTTCCTCTACTGTTTTCTCTTTGTTTTCCGATATACAAAGTCTAATCTGGGACCGAAAAGATCCATTCTTCATAGGTCATATCAGGGCACATACAGGATTGCCTGGAGCCCTTAGTATGGGCAATGAACTAGCAGATAAATCTACACATGACATACATATTTTCTCCACAATAGAAGAAGCTATAAATTTTCATAAAAGGTTCCATGTCAATGCTAATACTTTACAAAAGCGTTTTAAAATAACTAAAGAACAGGCCAGACATATAATAAAACAATGTCAAAATTGTGTGACATTTTTACCACAAGTTAATCTTGGAGTCAATCCTAGAGGACTAATACCTAACCATATTTGGCAGATGGACGTCACACACTTGCCAGAATTTGGAAAATTAAAATATTTACATGTTACAGTTGATACCTCTTCTGGATTTTTGATGGGCTCCCTTCATGCCGGAGAAAAAACTAAAGATGTTATAGCTCATTGCTTACAAAATTTTGCCACTGTGGGCGTTCCAAAACAGTTAAAAACGGACAACGGTCCTGGTTATACTTCCTCCTCTTTTAAACAATTTTGCTCATCATTTGGTATTACTCATATAACAGGAATTCCATACAATCCACAAGGACAAGGCATAGTTGAAAGAGCTCATCAAACTATTAAAATGTACTTATTAAAACAAAAGGAGGGAATTGGAAAGGGGTATATATCCCCCAAAGATAAACTTAAAATAACCCTTTTTACTCTAAACTTTTTAAATTTAGATTCATCGGGACTTAGTGCTGCGGAAAGACACTTGTACCCCAAAAATGTACATAAGCCTAAGGTACTTTGGAAAGATATTCTAACAGGACAATGGAAAGGCCCGGATCCAGTGATAGTCTGGAATCGGGGCGCTGTCTGTGTTTTCCCACAGGATGAACAGCAACCGATTTGGATTCCAGAGAGATTAACTAAAACAATTTCTACAGAAAAAGAAGATGATTTGACTCAAATCCATAACAGCTGACATCCAGAGCTCCAGCTTGGCTATTCTTACATCTGCGACAGTGATTAACCAAGGTGTTTTTTTCAGTATCTATTTTATTATTGCATTTTTCCACATCATAAAGTTCTATTTTATTTTTGAGCTCATACAAACCTAGGTTAATGTTTTTCTGATCAGTTTTATTTTTTGACTGTGTTTTATTTTTTATTTATTTATTTATTTATTTATTTATTTATTTATTTTTTTTGACTGTGGAGTTTTTAAACATTGCAATGGAGATTTCACCTAAGTATAGTTACAAGGCCTTTATTTACTATTGTCTTATGTGTTGTATGTTGTGTGCACACTTCTGTTTTGTGTTGTATGTCTGTATGTGTGTATGTCCATATTTCTTATATGAGGAGCGCTCATGAAAAAATGGATCCGAATTTTTTCTTTATTCACGTGATTTATATGGTTTAATTTAAATTAGGTGAACAGCTGTTTATGATTGTTGTTAAAGATGGTTAACAGATCTGTTTGTTTACTTTCACCATTCCTTTTCATTATATTTAATAATTCTGTTCAGGATAATGTCTCTTTAGCATCATTGCCAGAATTTCCATCTCCATCCCAATTCCGGTGAAGACTGAGATAAAACCAAACTACAGCTTCTATGATAGCTATCACAGTAAACTGTATAAACTGATGCATCAATGAATATAACTCAACAAGTAATGCTCAATCAAGGACTTGATTTACTTTGGGAGGAAATGGACATATTGATAGACTCCTCCAATTTGAACTGCTTGCAGAACTTGCCTGGACTATATATCAGTTGCATACATTGTAAAATATCATCTGGTGCACCGAATTGTGGTACTGCTGGCATATCTTTGCTGATGGTGTCACCAGTGATGCAATTTCCTTGCCAGCTCACCCCATGTTTATTGTGGTAATACTGGCATATCTTTGCTGATGGTGTCACCAGTGACGCAATTTTTCCAAGGAGCCATCAATTGGCTTGGTGTCGTGGCATTTCTGTATCCTCCTCCCTTCTACTAGTGATGGTCTAAAATTTGGGGGCCAACAGAGGTGAGGCAAAGAACCTCACCCCCCCACTGGCACCAAGGCAAAATTTGGGGGCCAACAGAGGTGAGGCAAGAACCTCACCCCCCCACTGGTGCATAGGCCTATCCACAAGCATGGCTGAATGCTGGACCGGTAGTCAGCGACGGGTTGCTCTGATTACAGTGGATTCAACCTAAGACAGGAAGCTGACGCCTAAAGGTCAGTTCTCCCATGACGGGTAAGAACCATATGTTAAATTGGACAACCTACCAGGCACGGTCCCTAGCCACATTGCTTGTTGCTTAATTAAACAGAAGGGGGCAGATGCTAGGAGCCACAAGCATATATACGATGTATGGCACCTTTGGTTGTAAAGTGACGCCAGCTAGCCACTGAGATGATTATGTTAAAATTTACATTCATATGCAAACTGGACTCCCGCTGTTCACCTTGGCCTGCTACCGGACTCAAGTTACGGGACTTTACGGGACTGCTGGAGAGTTCCCATTGGTTGGGGAAGGATAGTAGGAGGGAATTCCGGAGGAGGTCGGAGGAGACGGGGGGTTCCGGGACGCGCGGTTCCGGTCGGACACCCTCGTGGGAGGACCGGTTTTTGACTTGCTGGCGCTGAGAGTGTTAGCGGCTTTTTCAAAATAAAGTTTTTGTTCCTGCTTGAGTGGCTCGTGATTTTGTGCCCAGCCAAGACTGCGGCATTAAAGAACTATAAACAATTCAGTCTTACTTGGCAAAATGTAGTAAAAACTGGTAATACTACAGAAAGAATAAGGGCTGGGTCAAGGAAAACCTTGCGCAGGGATCTTATTAAGAAGGGTAAAATTTATCTTGAGAGGATAGGGAGCACAAAAAGGTTTTAACTGATGGATGAGTTTAAATTTTCATTTTAGACAGATCACTCTGCTTCTGAGTAAAGGGAAAAAGGACTAGAAAGCAAAGACAGAAGATGAGAAAGGCCTAATCCACAGCAAGGATGATAGGGATGAAAAGGAGGCACTGAATTAGAGAAACTAATAGGCCTTAGTGAATAAATCCAAGTATGGATATGAGAGAGAAATATCTTGGAAAGATCTTTCAATTTTCATATTTGATGATTTGAGTTATTGTTAGTTTCATTGATTGAGATTGGGCAATTAGGGAAAGAAATAGGTTTATAAGAAAAGCAGATGAGCTAAGATTAGGATCTGTTGAGTTTGGTGCCTATAAGTATCTAAAGAGAAGTCATATTGGTGTGTTTACTATGAGAAAGCTAGTATACAAATTTTGTATCAATAAAAGAAGGTAAATGCTTAAAATATGACACACTAACACTGACAAAGGCATGCTACACAAAAGGTGAGAGAAAGATGTTAGCATTAACTAGAAGATTCATTAAAACATCTCTGAAGAAATGGAATCTAAATTACACCTGGAACTACGTGCATTAGAGGCAGAGAGGGCAGAATGAGACCATATGTGGGTGAGAATATGTTTGGGCGATAAGACCATTAACCTTAAAGAAGTTAAGAGCTTTTGGTTGAACATGGAGGCCCAATTCATGAGTGTACAGAAAGCTTACAGGAATGGTTTGGAATTTATCCTAGAAATATTTATAATGGCTTATGATCTGCAGAATGGCATCATTAAGCATTTCAGAAAGATTAATCCAGTAACTTGGTTAGGAAGATATTATGGTTTAGATATAAGGTGTCCCCTTGTGTATTAGATAATACAAGAGTTTTCAGAGGTGAAGTGACTGGGTTATTATAGCCTTAATCAGTGGATTAATCCACTTTATGGATTAACTGGGTGGTAACTGTAGGCAGGTGTGGCTGGAAGAGATGGGTCACTGGGGGCATGCCTTTTCGATTTGTATTTTTCCCTGCTGAGCAGAGCTCTCTCTGCTTCCTAATTGTCATATCCTGAGCTGTTCTCCTCCTCCACACCATTCCACCATGATGTTCAGGCCCAGAGCAATGGAGCTGGCTGTCTATGAACTCATACCTTGAAACTGGGAGCCAAATCAACTTTTCCTTCTCTATAATGTTCCTGTCAGGTCTTTTAGTCACAGTGCCAAAAAAGCTGACTAAAACCAATGAAGCACAGGATATCACAGAATAAACCTAAAATCATGTATTTTTGTGACATGTTTTTTAGCCTTAATTTGATATGTGAGATTACTTGCCAGTATGAAGTAAAAATTAAATTTCATGTTGGGGTTGACATTGTTTCTACAATAAGTAAAACACCCCAAAACTTCCATAAAGGTTTATAAAGCTTCAATGATAATTTGAAGATAAAGGCAAAAGAGCAATTTCTCAACTCCTCTCAGGATAGGAAATATGGCAGCAATCTAAAAATATGGATTTGCAATTGCCATTTTTCACTGTTCTAGTTATATAGCTGAAGTCACATAGGTAATAGAGAAAGAGTCAGAATGAGAGATGCGTAGGAAATAGCAGACACTGCACAGTCAGCCACTCAGAGCACTGCACTCCCTTGCTAGCAGCAAGATAAAATAATAGTTCTGTGAGAGGCTATTATAAAGAGATTTATGTTTGTAATAAAATACAGTACTTCCACTTACCTTCGTAATCCCACAGTCCATTGAAAGGCTTTCCTGGTTCTCCAAGTGGGGCTGGAGGATCGTTGAAAAATGGGGCACTGACTTCCACCATCACCCCTCCCTCACCTGGATTCAGCCTGACAAATGCCGGCTCATGCTTCACTGGAAAACCATCCCAAGTATGTTCGATTTTAAAATCCATCTAGAGACCGTGAAGGAAGAAACATATTAAAATAAACTCTTTCACGAAATACAAAAGCTTCCTTTAGTTAGAAATGAAATGAAAATTTCATTACCAAGTAATAGGAGGGCAACTTAGTACAAGAACAGGGTCCTGGGAGTCCACAGGCCATCAGTGTTTCGGCAAGTCATGAAATCCAAGTTCTATTCTAAAACAGCTTGTAGGGAGGGTCCCAAAAGCTTTGAGACTTGTTTGATCTAGATCATGGTCTAGTTTCCTCATGAAGAATGTGATAAAATCATTCTCAAAAGTTCTAATTCAGTCCATGGCAGAACTTGTTAATATACTTAACAATAAACACTATGAATTTATATTTTCTCCTGTGTCTTTTTTCACTGTAAAGTACATAGGATTCTGAGTTACTATATCCTCTGGAAATCAAGATCATTATAAAAAATTCAACTTGATAAAAATCGTTATAAATCAGTAGAAGCTGTACTATTCTTTTGGCTAAAAACTTTTTCTTTGAGGTCAGGGAAGACTCCAACAATTTGAAGATTAGTAGAGCTGAATTTTGTCTTCTTTTTTTCCAGTATAGATATACATATTTTTATGCCTTTTCAATTTCTGACACTTCAATTACTAAATAACCTCTTGTTTGGTTAATCACTTCTCTACAACTGAAAAATGGGAACTGTCATTTAAACTTTGAAATAGACTGAAACAAACAGACTTTGCATTTTTAATTATTTTTGCAAGTTTCCAATGGAAGGACATAGTATTAGATCAGAACATTTGCTGAACATCATGAGTCCATTACTTTGTAAACATTATGCCATTTAATGTCACTACAAACTTGCAGAGGAGCTATTATTATCCTCATTACAAATGAAGAAACAGACTACTACAAGATCACGTAACTAGCATGATTAGCAACCGGACCAATGTCAGCCATGTTTTCCCAAAGACACTGCAGGACAAAAACTTTATTTTAGAAGTGGTAGATTCTCCAAGTTATTACTGGTTTCTATATCTTACCCAGAAGATAATCCTGATTTAGTATCTGATGATATTTCCAAACTGTAACTTCCCTTATCTGCAATCTCTTAACAAATCCCCTTGATTCATGTTATTTTTACATCAAGGAATGAAGTTATTAAATGTGAATGAATTTAATTCAATCAATACATGTTCTACTATGTGCCAAGCAGTGGGAGGCCATATAGCTAAGCTCTGTGTCACATAAGGATCCAAGATCTCTGTAATCCTTTCTCTAAAGTATGTAGTTCTGCTAACTTTCATCTTTAACAAATTTTAATAAGCTCTAAAATTAATAGTTCTTTTATTACAATTCATAAAAAACTGATAGCACTTCAGAAGAAATGCTCAGTAATTCATATTCTTCACTACTGAAATAGGCTCAAAGAGCACTAAGACTATAAACTGACTCTGATTTATATGGAATGTAGTCTTGGTTTGTAGGGAATAAAATAGCTCAAAGATAAATTTATCTTCTTTAGTTGAAACATCAGGGACTATTCTACAAAAATAAATGTATAACTCTCCATCCAAATTTTGGTTGGAATAAGTATCCTCTTGAGGCCATAGGAAGAAAAAGAAATACAACTAATCAAGATGTTAGAAGTGTGGATTAACTTTGATTCTGGCACCAAGAATGGTGACAGAGTATGCTCTTTTCCTAATTTGGAGTATGACCATCCTGACAATTCTGGCAAACTATAATATAGCTCATAACTGGGAAGTTCTTATATACTCACTCATTCTTCATACAACCACCATATCCCCCAAAGTGCTGCATATATTAAAGGGATTCCCTATCCAAATCCCAATACTCAGGCAATTGTCTGTATGTCAAAATGGAATAAAACCCAATTCACTTATATGCTCCTAAAAGTGGCCTGTCACTTCCATGTACACAGAGTGAGCAAACATACTTTGTAGGTTTCAAATTACTTTAAAACCTAATCTTAATCTGGAAGATAAGAACAAAAAAAAAAAAAAAGCAGAGATTTTCTTTCTGTGAATGAGGAAGTGATAGCTCCAAACCTTTCTACTGGGCTGTTGTTTTGTTTTGTGTTTCCCTTTTCCCCTAAGGTTTCTTTGTGCATTTTTTTTTTAAAACTATTGCAAGAAATAGTGACTAGATTTTCAACAGTACAGAGTAATGCCATGGCTGATTGTTAAGTCCAAGGGCATAAGATAAGTTTGACTTTAATGGTAAAAAATAACTTATTTTTAGGATGACAAATTAATTTTTAAAACTTTATTATTGCTTAAGAACACTCATGTCAATCTAGGTATGACTGACAACTCCCTCAATTCCTGAGTCTTACTTAACCCCTCCTTTCAGTTTCTCTGCCCACATGCTCATTAATTCAAGAGGATTTGATAGCCACTGTCCTTCACCCCTGGCCTCGCATTCCCCTTGGGTCATTCTCTACTGGATTCTCCTTACGTCATGTGCTATTAGGGGTACACTGCTCCATTTTGAATCAGAGAATTGGCCACATCTAGGATACCTGTCAGTAATAGGAGCTAACCGTTTATCCATTAAGTGAATATTGTTTTGGGTTCTGCATCTGGAATTCTATGACTGTCAGGCTACGTCCAGGAGAAACCTGTTGTTAGTGGCACCTCATCCCTTTAACACTACACATCAGTACAAGAGCTAAAATGATGATTTCTCATACCCAGGAATTCCCTTTCCTTAGTTCACTAAGCTCTTATCAAGCACTCATTTTGTTTGGATACATGCCAGGTGCTGGGGAAATATGTGGAAGAACTCTATGGGGAGTTTGGGATGGTTCTCAGAGCAATCAGCCAGGTCACCACTTCCACTATCAACAGCTTCTCTCTGCAATCCAGTGAAATACAATAGGATCCCTTCATCAAACTAAGTCTTAGATGAATTGAAGATTTAAACATAAAATATCAACCTATATAAACACAGAAAAATTTAATCCCTACTAATACAACAAAAAGAGTTTAAAAGAAGATTGTTTTAGTAGAGAAAGCCTTTTAAAATATATTCCCAAACCTAAACACTTGACTCCTTAAAAATAAAAGCAGCAGCCTCCCTCACCCACCACCAAAAATGAACCTCTCATTAACAAACCCAAAAGAAGTCTTGGAAAAAGTATATGTGTTTATATTTCAAACAAATAGCTATTTTTTTAACGCATAAAGAGCTTCTAGAAATAAATAAAACCAACAAAATCCCAACAGAAAAGTGGATTAAATATATGAACAGCCATTTTACAGAAAGAAAACACAAAATATTCAGTGTCACTAACAATGAAAGAAATGCAAACCAAAACAGTAAATTTTCACTTAAATTGGCAAGGATCAGAAACTTTGATAATATGCTGTGTTAATGAATACATGAAAAAAAAAACACCACATAACTGCAGTTGGAGTAAAATTGGTACAGCCTCTTGTGAAGAGCAAAAATCAATATCTATCAAAATAAAAATGCAAATATCCTTTGACTCAGCAGTTCTAGTTCTAAGAGTTGTAATACCTGGGCATAATCAAAATGACAACAGTGTAAGTATTTTGTGGTAACACTGTTTAGACTAACAAAATATTAGAAGCATCTTTACCTTTCTGTAGAGGACAGGCAAAGAAAGTATGCTATCATAAAATGAAATACTACATAGTTTTTAGAATCAATGAGGCAGTTCTATATGTCCATCTAAAGAATATTGTGAGGTGAAAAAAGCAGGTGTACAATTGTGCAGTTATTTAATAAAAAAGCAAGCTTATCTGCATATATGCTAGTGGTGGTTTTCAGGAAGCATATTAAGAAACCAGTGGTAGAGCTGATTGATTTTCTCGAAAAAATTATCTGCTGGAGACATGAAGGAAGGCTTACTTTCAACTTTATTTTTCTTGTTTAACCTGTTTGAATTTTATACTATAAGTATGCATTGATATTTTAAAATAAATAATTTAAAAATACTTATAAAGTCTAATTTAATGCCAAGTGTCTTAAACAGTATGATGACTGAACGTTTCCGAAAAGCCAGAATTATTATTATCAAGGTGATTAAGGTCCTACTCTGTAATTTTAATTTCTTATAATAGTGTTGTTAATCTGAACTTTTGTGCTTTTAACCTTCGTTCTTCATATTATTCATTCATCAAAAGAAGTAAAAAAGATACTCTTGTCTATTATTTTCATTGCTTTACACTTAATAAGGAAAGGCCTTTGAAAGGAAAAGCAGGAAAAGAGAAGCAGACAAAACTCTGGGCCGTTAAGAACGCGGAAGAAAAAAAAAAAAATATATATATATATATATATATATATTTCAGAAGGTTTAAAAGAAAGAAGTTAGGGGAAAGGTGCTTCCTTAATAAACTATTTGCAAGGAGATTTCCAAATTCCTGTGTTCGCAGAGGTCCTCTGGTCATTCAACAATACTTATTTCTTTTCACTTTGCACCCTCCCGCCCCGCTCACTCTTATGAGAAACGGAGAAAGGAGGGAGGCAGTCTGGGGGGGGTGGACTACGCCAGCGGGAGGCGGCGGCGGAGTAAAGCACCTCGCAGGATTTCCCAGGGAGAAGACCGAGGCCCGACGGGCGAGCGGGGAGCAGCAGAGCGGCGGCTCTCGAGCGCCCGGACCGGAAGCCGTGCAGCGCCCGGGCCGGCGGGCTCCCGCGGCGCGGCGGCCCCGGGGGGCGTGGCCTCGTCCGCCCGTCGCGCGCACGTCCCGGGGCGGTGCTAGGGAGGAAACGCGTGCCCGGGCCGCGGAGGAGCGTGTGCGCGCTGTTCGTCATGCCGCTGAAGTTTGAGCGGTTTTCTCAGGGAAAGAAGGGAAATTCGGCTGCATAAATACTATGCAACGATTCGAAAATCGGCCGTCAGGCGTCCAGGCAGTCGTTCACGGCCTGCAGCTAAAGGCCCCGACCTGGAAGTACTTTAGGCTTCTGCACACCTACTGCACCGTGGGAGACCACGGAGTGGTGCACACTGCGCAAATCCCAGCCCCAACGCTTTTTAACTGTGTGATCAGCTTGGAACCTCGCGTAAATGTCAAGCTTTGTGTTCTTTTCCACTTTGTAGTCACATTTTTCATAATGGCCTGCATACAGTACTAGATGTCAGTTGATTGAATGAATTCATAAGAGTGAAATCTGTCACTGATTTTCAATGTATATAATTTTCAAGGGTTTTTTTTTTTAATGAAGAAAAGTAATATAAAACCATGACATGGTGGTTTGAGAATAAACATATAATAAGTCATTTTTTTTCCTCCTCTCATCCATAGAGAGTTTTACATTCGCAGTTACTTTCCATGCACATTCACTGAATTCTTTAATTCATGAGAAAAAAAAAAAACCTTTATGATAAAGCCTGGAAACAAATCATGGATTAGTTTGATGAAGATTGCAGGAAGAATTTGAGAGCTTTGGTGGCACCTACCTTTTGGTGGCACCTATCTTGGGGAAAAGTGGATAGGGCGCTCAGGAGAAGATTTAATAAGGAGAAAGACTACATAGGATACTTTAAGGATAAATAGAATCATTACAATTTTGTTTACTAATGATGAAAGTTATTTTGAAAATACTCTTAGAATCCAAGCACTAAAGTCTTATAACATAAAATATGAATAAAAACCAAAAACTATGGTTTGTGTTCACTTTCATCACAATCACATGAGCCAAACAATTAAAAATATAGACAAAAATATTTCCCATTTCATTATTCAGTTTATTTGAAAACAACACATCATTTACACCCAGAAGGAACTCTGCTTTTACTCACACTTTTTTTTTTAATCTGTCAGCTTTGAGTGTAAATGTAGTTAAATCTACAAGGACTGGCTTAATATCAACTTAAATCACAATATGACAACATACAAGGTTCAAATGTAGGAGAAGTTGTAAGCAAATCTTTGGTCAGTCAGTGAGAAGTTCATGAAGAGTCACTGAACTTTAAGAAAGAGTTGGAGCTTGCACATTCAATTTTCCCTTTTAATAAGTTTTTGTGTTAACTTCATGGACACTAAAAACCAGAACACATTCAATCTTAACTGACTCAAACCCGATTAAATCTTTCTGCCGTTATTGCCTAAACACACATATTTAACAGTCTTTAGAAGAAAGAACAATCTCATTTTCTTAATAGTCAGATGGAGTAAAACCTGTAACAATCCTCAAATACCTAACTGGACATACATGAACATATTTTTAAAATTCTTGATAAATTTTGCTAACATTATTTTGTTTATATGACACTGTGAATGCAGGGGAAAAAAGACTTCTTAAATTGTTAAACAGAAAACCAAATCAAGGTGCATTTATGACACGTTGGTTCAGTGGAACTTTATTTCAATCCACAAGAATACTATCTATTAAAAAGCACTAAAACTAGAGGCTATTTCAAGTTAAGTTTTTATTACTAGTGTTATAATTTCTTCCAATGTTATGTGTTTTGTGAAAAAAAAAAGGTTCAAGCTCAGACAGAATTACTTTTTAAAACTGGACACTAATCTATCCACAAGTGTAAATTTTACTTTTTTTTTTTTCTTGCACAAAATGTAAATTTTCTCTTTCCTTCTAACTGAGGAAACAAACATCTTGGAAGAACTGCTAACTGTGCAGGATCTTCGGGGTACTTCGGAGTGCACACCTTATCACCACAGAGTTAAATATTCAGACAACAGCTGTGTTCTTTCTCTAAAGACCCACGAGGAGCAGACCGTACTATCTTCCGGAGATGAGCAAGTCCGTGCCCCGAAATACTCGAGAGGGGCAGCCTGATGAGGGAGTCTGACAGTCCGGGTTCCCCCGCAGCGGTGGGAACCTACATGCTTTCAACTCCTTTGGCAGGTGGATGAAAAGCGGGCTTTCCCAGTCCAGAAATGCTCAGAATATCCGCAACTGTAGATGCCCAGGAATTTAAAATAGGGGCCTAATACGCTGACCACCTGGCGCCACCGGCCCGCGCGCTCGCCAGCCGCGATACTAGGGTGGCTCAGCCTGCTGTCAGCCAGGTTCCCACGGACCCGCCCACCTCTTGACAGCCAGCCAATAGCGTGCCGGGGCCGCAGGAAGCGCGGTGACGTGGGCTCTGACGCCCGCGTGATGACGGAGGAGGCGTCGCCGTCTCCAAGGAGCGGTCCGGGGCACCGGTTTCAAAGTCGCAGGGCGGGCCGAGTGGACTTCCGCTGCTGGCTCGGGGCTTCGTGGAGGTCCCAGCGTTGCCCCTAGCTTCGCGAAGGTCGCCGCCGCCGAACCGCCCGCCCGCCCCTTCGGCGAACGCGCAGGCGGCCCGCCGGACCCCGAGAGACCCGCGGGACACCTCCGCACCCGGGTCCCCCTCGCTCCCGGTGGGATTCGGCCGAACGTGCAGCGAGTCCACTTGGTGAGCCCGCACAGCTCTGAAATCTGAAGTGTCCGCCCCGGCGCGGGACTCGCTGCGCCTCGGGGCCGGACGCGCGGCCGGCGGCCGGCGGCGGGCGCTGCGTGAGTGGGATGCCAATGCCCAGCTCCGGCGCCTGACAGCCTCGCGAGCGCGGCCGGAGTTGTGTTTTCCCGCATCGCGAGCTCGGAGCAAGGGGAAGGTGCTGGAAGCTCCCAGCTGAAACTGTATCGAAATGGCCACAGAAGTCGACCCTCTGGGAGACCAAAGTAAGCTCCACATTCCTTTATGGGGAATTCATAAATGGTGCCGAATGTCGTCATCCTGAACCAGGGTGTTTTGAATGCCTGCTGGGTCCCAGCGTGGACATTTGTAAGAAGTTAAAAGAAGTTAGCTGCATAAAAAGCGTGGTGATGTGTGCTCGAGGATGGGCAGAGCGTTCGGTCAGTGCTTGAAGGTTTACTTCAGCTTACTGGGACGCTGAACGTGTTTGTTATGCGCCTCTTGTGCTCTGAAGGAATGAGAGGGCTACTGGCCAGGAAGGGTTTCCAAGTCTGCGGAGAACTGAGAACCCAGAGGCACAGCACTCGCCATTTGTTTAGAGGATGCTCATTGAACTACTGTTTCTATTATGTGCCAGGCACTATACAAGCAGAGATGAAGAGAACAGTGTTAAATTCTTGGAGGGAAATATATGAATCCCACAGATACATCAAAGTGGCAGCAACTGCTGGCTCTCTAATTATCAGTTTCCTCATAGGATAATTGGAATTATTAAACAGGCATCAAAATACATAAAGGGTTTAGAGTAGTGTCAGATACATTGTGCTAAAAAAATTATTATTAAACTACTCTCAAGGAAATGCTATTTGGGCCGAAACTCGAAGTATCAGCATAATTTTTTTGTGTGTGTGTGAGAACTACATAGATATCCCAAATAGTACAGTGTTTGCAGTATTGAAGGATTAAGAATACAGTTTGTTTAAAGATTTGCAACAAGGTTGGCATGAATGGAATATGGAGGTTTATATAGGGAAATAGTAAGTGGTATTGAAGCGCAGGAACGAAACTGGATGGTCAAAAGCCTTGTCTTCCATGTGCTGAGGAATTTGGATCATTGCATAGGTTATATATAATAACACTGCAAGGAATTCAGTTGAAATTGACATGATCGAATTGTGATTTGGAAAGGCCAGTCTGGCTGTTTTGAAGAACTTGCTTGATAGAAGAATGCCATCAAGTAACTGTTGTCATTATTCAGGTAAGAACTGAATTAAGGCAGATGCAGATAGATTGAAGATCAAGGAATTTGGAAGGAGGAAGGGGGCAACTCAAGTTTTTGGCTTGAGCAATGGGGATGGTAGAAAAAAGGCTGTAAGTTCCATTTTGGAATCATAAGCCAGTGGTTAAGAATTTAGCCTCTGAGTTTAGTCTGTGTGGGTCCTTAGTATTCCTCACTCTGCCTCTTTTCAAGTCTTTGGCCTTGGGCAAGTTTCTTAGCTTCTTTGAGCCTGAGTTTTCTCATTTCTAAAATTAGTATATAAACACAACAACCCTTATGGAGTTCTGAGACTTGGATGATGCAAGTAAAGCCCTTAGCATGATTTCTGGTTTATATTACATACAATACACACACAGTGTCTAACATAATTGACAACACTGTAATACTATAACATTAGCATTAGAAATAACCCTGCTCTGTAGTATGACTAACGGGCCACCATCTGAGTGATGTGGGACAGGAATTGCATGGTAAGGAGATTGGCTAGGGTGGGGAGAATACCTGAGTTTTAGAAAGAATGAGTTATAGAAGAATGAGCCAGTCATAATTCTTAGATAAAACTGAGATCTAAATACTAGACCAATAACCAAATAAGACAGTCAAAGCATAGTAATTTACTTCTTGAAAAAGAAGTAAATTAGCTAGTTCAGAAGACAGGTGGAGCGGAGGAAGGAAATCTCAAATAGAAGAAGAAAAGATTCACAGTCTTGAAATAACTATTTATGCATGAAAGTGGAGCATAGAATGGTAGGGTTTGCATGAAGACATGAGAATGAGGGTCTATGACCCTTCTTCTTTTTCCTTTAAATATACCTTACATGCCAGTTAAAGGTGATAGGTTACCCCACTAAGAGAACCAACCTATACACAAGCTCAGACAGAGTAGATGGGTTCTGTCTTCCCACCTGCCTCTCACCTTCTCTACATTGACTTCCATGGATCTTGATTTCTTCTTTTCATTTTTCCCATTTGAATTTGATAGTCTCATTCAAGACGGTTTTGTTTTGTTTGGTTTGGTATTTTTGATGTGGTAGCTCTACATTCCATTACCTTTAAGAATTACTTTTTCATCTTTATATGTGATAAGCACAGACTGCTCTATATCCAGTCATTCTTCTAGTAGAGTAAACTTCTAGCATATTGGCAGTGTACCATTTTCCACCTCCATCTGGAAAGGGGGGTCTGATAGTCCTTAAGGGACCTGTTCAAAGAGGGACTTTTTAAAGATCAGTTTGAGGAACAATGTTTTCATTCCTGTAGTTATGGTCAGTGATGTACTCATTTTTTTTCTTTTCATTCTCTTAACTGTGCCTTTATTAGAGCAGAAGTTTTTAATTTGTTTCTTTTATGAGTTGTGCTTTTGGTGTCATATCTAAGAAATCATTGCCTAGTTCAGGGCTGCAAGATTTTCTTTAAGAAGTTTTGTAGTTTTAGGTTTTATGTTTAGATCCACTGTTAAATAGTAAAATTTTGTCCAAGGTAAAAGGTAAGAGTCCAGGTTCACTTTTTTTGTGTGTATGTGATTGCTAAATCAAAAAGACAATTATTTCTCTACCAGATTACTTTTGTACCTTTGCTAAAAATCAGTTGTCTAATGTGTGTTGATTTATTTCTGAACTCTGTTCCACTGATCTATTTGTATACCTGGACACTAGTACCCCACTATCTTGATTATTACAGCTTTATGATAACTCTTGAAATCAAAGTTTAAGTTTGTTCTTTTTCATCTACCTTGTTCTTGGATAGGCAGAATTAATATCATCAAAAAAAAAAAAATGACCATACTACCAAAAGCACTATACAGATTCAATGCAGTCCCATTCAAAGTCCCAATGACATTCCTCATAGAAATGGAAAAAGCAATCATGAAATTCATCTGGAAAAATAAGAGACCCAAAATAGCCAAAGCAGTTCTTAGCAAGAAGAGTGAAGCAGGCGGCATCACTATTCCAGACCTTAAACTATACTACCAAGCAATAGTAACAAAAACATCATGGTATTGGCACCAAAATAGACCTGTGTAGACCAGTGGTACAGATTAGAGGACACAGAGACAAACCCACATAATTACAGTTCTCTCATATTAGACAAAGATGCCAAAAACATATATTAGAGAAAAGATAGCCTCTTTAACAAATTGTGCTGGGAAAACTGGAAATCCATCTGCAACAAAATGAAATTAAACCTCTCTCTCTTACCATGCACAAAACTCAACTCAAAGTGGATCAAGGACCTAGAATTAAACCAGAGAACTTGCACCTAATGGAAGAAAAAGTAGGCCCAAATCTCCATCATGTCAGATTAGGTCCCAACTTCCTTAATAAGACTCCTTTGGTGTAAGAATTAAAACCAAGAATCAATAAATGGGATGGATTTCTAGTTTGCCAAGAGATTTTATTGGAATGGATACTAGGTATTTTTTCAAATGCTTTTTCTGAATCCACTGATATGATCATGTTTTTTTCAATTTTTACTTTAATAGGGAAAATTATGCTGATTAATTTTCAGATGTTAAATCCACCAGCCTTTCTGAGATAAACTCTACTGTGTAATATAAACCTTTTTCTACATTGTTGAATTTGATTTTATCCAAGTTTGCTTAAAATTTTAATATCTATGTTCATGAAACCAACCATCCCCTTTCTTTTTTACTTGCTTTCTTCTAATGTCTGTCTGATTTTTGATATCAGGTAATGCTAACCTCTTAGAATTACATAGGAAACATTTTGTCCTCTTGAATTTTTTGTGAGTGTTTGTGTAGGATTGGTATATTTTGTCCTTTAATTGTTTGGTAGAATTCACCAGTGAAGCCAAGTGGACCTGGAGTTTTCTTTGTGGAAGGATCTTAAACTACAAATTCAACTTCTTAAATAGAAAGCTATTCATTACTTTGTTGTGTACTTAAAGAGTAATCTCTTTAGATCTTAAATTCTCAGAGTTCTTTCTCTGTGAAACCTTCTCTCTTATATAGATTGAGCATTGCTATTTCAAAGATGTGAAGTTTGCAGTGCTTAGAAATCCAAAACTTTTGAGCATTGTCATGAAAAACTTATAGATTTTGGAGCTTTTCCGATTTTTGATTAGGATGCTTAACTATTAAAGTCTATGCAAATATTCCAAAATCCAAGGAACTCCCAAATCTGAAACACTTCTGGTACCAAGCACTTTGGATAACCTGTATTGTTTCCTGCCAGTTCTACTTCAGTTGGTCTCCACCAAATCTCTGCTCCATCTTTTTGTTGCAGCCTGATGGTGTTTGCCTCATGTTCTCTCCCTGTACCATGAGCTGAAAAGTCTCTCCAGTCATTCAATGGAGGCAGTCCTAGAGCTTATCTCATTTGTGCCATATCTCTAGTCACCATTATCTGATGTCTGATGGCCTACACACTTGACTTATTTGGGTTTTGTTTGTATCTTTATGGGCATAAGCAAAAGTACTCTTAAGTTGCCCCACTTTTGATGTTTTAAACTCAAGTATCTTACTCCAGCTACAACTATTCTTTGACCTCATCAAAACTTCTATTCTATGAACTCTTTATTGTCTTCCATTCTCCAGTTCATTTTTATTACTTTCTTGCATAGGCTATAACTGCTGTGCATTATCCATCTACTCTTTTGTAAGTTATTAGTATGATTATTCCCCTACTTCTATATAGCATATGCCCAGTAACACCTTATCCAGGGATCAGCTGCTTACTTTGCCTTTTTGTTTTTTTTTTAAAGAGAGTGAGAGAGGAGGGGGAGAGAGAGAGAGAGAGAGAGAGAGAGAGAGAGAGAATTTTTAATATTTATTTTTTAGTTATCGGCGGACACAACATCTTTGTTTGTATGTGGTGCTGAGGATCGAACCCGGGCCGCACGCATGCCAGGCGAGCGCGCTACCGCTTGAGCCACATCCCCAGCCCCTTACTTTGCCTTTACTGTTATGCTCAGAGCCTGTTGTCCCATACCCACAGATCTCAACTGGATAACCACCTCAAACTCAAGGTTAACTAATAACCAGTATGTGGCTGACCTGGGAATTGAACCCAGGCAGTCTGGTTTTGTTGTCCATGTTTTTAACTATTCCCTAAAAAATAGACTTGCAAGAAAGGAAAATTATAAACTCATGTTACTTATGTGTATTGGAACTAAAATCCAAAATAAAGTTTTAACAAATCCAGCAGTGAATTTGTGTGTGTGTGTGTGTGTGTGTGTGTGTGTGTGTGTGTGTTTATGTACATATACATACATTCATTTAATTATTGGGCTGATTCAAGCAATGAAAAGATAGCTTGCCATTATAAAATTATATAGTTTACAAAAGAATATTTAGATTCACGAAGAAACATCAAATTATATCTTAGAGAACTCCGTATGGTAAATATGTCAGTTCTCCCACAAATCTCCCACAAAATGCAATCCATTTTGACAATCTAGTTCTAAAAGCTTTGTGAACAAGTAATCAAGAGTTTAAAGAGAAGCCAGGTGGGAAATTTCGTTTTACTAGGTATTAAAACTTAACATCCAATTATTCACTCAATATAATCTTTGCAAATTGATAGATCATGGGTCAGTGAAATAAAAATTCAGAAATGGATTCACACGTTCATAAATACTTATTATAAGATAAAGCAATATACAAACCAGTGGGAAGAGTTCAAATTGCTCAGTGAATGATACTGGGATAATTGGCCATCCAAACAGGAAAGAAAAATAAAAGTTTATCTTTCCTACAGTATGTAAAAAAATCATCTCCAGATTGATTGAAGGAATAAATTTTCTTTAAACTTTCAGAAAAAAAGCATAAGAGGGTATCTTTATATCTTCAGGATGGGGAAGATTTCCTCAATAGAGTTTTTTTTTTTAAGTGAAAGGACAAAATATATGAATAGACTACATTAGAAATAAAAACTTGGTTATCACAAAAGATATCATCAATAAATGACTACACCAGTTACAGAAGCAACTGGTTAATATGTATGTATTTGGTTATCTGTAACATAACACAACAGAAAATATGAATATAAAGCCTAGTGAAGTATTACAAAGTACAATACTTATGAAACCACAACTAAGGTCAAGAAATAGAACATCGCTAGAACTTCAGAACAACCACTCCTTCTCTTCAAATATCGTCAAAGGTAACCAGGGTCTTTAATTTTACACTATAATTTAGTTTTACCTGGGTTGAAGTTTAAAATACAAGATCATAAACTGTGTTCTTTTATGTGTGACTTGTTTTCTCCAACCTGAGATTTCAGATTTATTCATATCATTGTACATAGACATAATCTGTTCATGTTCATTAGTCTTGGCTATTTTCTTTGCATTTCCATCTATATTTTAGAATCAGATTTTCAATTTCTATAATTTTTTTGAGTATGATAGGAATTGCACTGAATCTATAGATCAGTGTTGGGAGAATTGACAGTTTTACGGTAAACCATGAATATCTCTTAAGTCATTTATCTAGGTCTGTAATTTCTCTCTCCTGGGTGTTTCAGGGGTTTTTTTTGTGTGTGTGTGTGTGTGTGTGTGTGTGTGTGTGTGCACGTGTGTGTAAGGGTCTTATACTTCTTTGGTTATATTTATTCCTAGCCATTGATGTTATTTGATGATACTGCAAATGACATCTTTTATTGTTTTCTAGTATTATATAACCTGTCATTTTTTTGTATAATTATTTTTTTTATTTCTTGTCTAACAACCTTATTAAACTTGATTATTGATTTTAAGATTTTTTCCCTTTGTATTCTTTTGCATTAACTGCATACACACTTTTAATTATAAAAAATAACAGGGTTTTCTTTATTTATGGCCTTTATACTTTTTGTTTCTTTTAGTTATTGCCTTATTGCATTAACTTACACTTCCACTAGAGTGTTGAGTAAATATCATGAGAATTTATCCTTGTGTCAGCCTGATTTTCAAGAGAAAGTTTTCAACATTTTTTACCTTACTATGATATTTATTCTGTGCTTTTGTAAGTTTTCATTATCATATTATGAAATACTTTGTCATAAAATTATCTTGAATTTCATCAATTCTTCTTTGACATTCTTGATATATATATATATATACTGGGATTGAACCCAGGGGTGCTTAACCACTCACATCCCCAGCCCTTTTTATTTTTAAACAAGGTCTTTCTAAGTTGCTTAGGTCCTCATAAGTTTTTGAAGCTGGCTTTGAACTTGTGATCCTCCTGCGTCAGCTTCCTGAGACTCTGGGATTGTAGGTTTGCACTACCATGCCTGGCCGAGATTAGTAGTTTTGATCTTCTTTTTGTAAGTTTATTTTGTATTTGTCCTCTGGGTTTATCTTTATTATTTCCCTCATTTAACTTTCTTTAGGTTTAATGTGCTGTTCTTTTTTTTTTTTTTTCCAGCTTTTTTGGAATGGATTTGTAGCTTCAGGCTTTTTTTCCCCCCTATTACAGATTGAGCATTTCTAATCTGAAAATCCAAAATCCAAAGCTTTTTTCCCCCCCATTTACAGTGGTTAGGTTGTATAGGTATACAAAAGGGACTCATTTTAAGTTCTTAAATAGTATGTTGAAATTAATTGTTCATCTTATGTTGAGGAGCAGTGGAAGTGGACTCTAACCATTTTTCACAGGTTATATCAAATAACTACTACTATTTGTCTAGTTTTAAAAAGCTGAACATTACCCAATGAGCTTAAATTGGTTTTTCCCTTTGTTTCAGATCAAAGACTAAATGAAGATTTTGGGACACATCAAATGGAAAAATTTTCCAAACATTCATCTATACAGGTATGTAAGTTAATTAAGGCCTAATGAGCCAGATTCATATTTAGTTGTAAATATATCTATATAAATCAATATACATATAGTATAAGTTCTACTTAAAATTATTCTCATGTGAAGTTGTCTACAACACTTTGAAATTTTGCTTACAACTTCGATTCTTGTAAGAGGAAAGTTTGTTTTTGCTTAATGAAAATACACTTCTTGTCCACAAGAATTGCTTATTCTCCCTCAATGTTGGAGGAATGCGTGGTGTTAAAATGTCTTGTGAGTTCCAAAAATAAAATTCATTCAGGTTTTCAAACATCCTAAATTTGTTTCTAAAAATGTATCTAATTGTGTGCTATAACTCTCAATTCTCATAAATTGTGACAGAAGTATAAATTAACTCAAATAGTAATATATAGAATTTTTAAAATATTTATTTCCTTGAATATCATGTTTTAATAAAAATTTTGGGTGTAAAGAAGTTTTTTAACCATTAAGATTTCTTATTGAACTCCATGTATAGAGTATTAAAAGAACAGTGGTGGCTCCTAGATTAGCAATGGTTTTCTTCTGAAACAATGAATGTTTTGTTTTGCCTAAGTGTATCTTATTATTGGAACAGAAATGTTTTTAATGTATAAAAAATGAAGAAGTCGTTTTTGAGGTATTAGAAAGGACCAGTTTATTTGGCTTGAATATAGTTATAAATTTTTTAATGTATCCTCAATGTTCGGTTGTTGCTCTGTGTTTTTACTTCCAAAAATTGAACTCAAGAGTCCATAGAATCCTAAAGCTATCCATCCTCTATTCACTGTGATTATCAGGTTATTTTTTATATATATTACTTTTTTTTTTTTAAAGAGAGAGCGAGGAGAGAGAGAGAGAGAGAGAGAGAGAGAGAGAGAGAGAGAGAGAGAGAGAGAGAATTTTTAATATTTATTTTTTAGTTCTCGGCGGACACAACATCTTTGTATGTAGTGCTGTATGTGGTGCTGAGGATCGAACCCGGGCCGCACGCGTGCCAGTTGAGCGCGCTACCGCTTGAGCCACATCCCCAGCCCTATATTACTTTTTTATGGATACTTAACAAAGAACTGTAATCAATTAAATGATAGAAAATCTTTCATAATCCAACAACCTTTAATTTCATTAGTTTCCTTAGGGTTTTTGATTGTTCTGTTTTGTTGTGCCTCTGCTGAATATTTTGTAGCATAGACCTGAAAAGATCTCTGGGCAAGTTATTGCAATGCATCTGCTTGAAGCTATGACTGACTTGATTATTAAAGATGGTTTTACCAGATAGCGTAGCAGTGATCCAGATAGCCCTTCAGATGTACCTGCATTATGCATTGTGATTATAATTAGTTGAAGCCTGAGGGTAGCAGACCAAGAGGGACAAATCTGCACTCACCCAAAAGTATACCCTTTCAGAGCAATTATACCTCTTTTAATTCTCTGAAGGTGCAGGTTCTCTTATACACACATCAGTCAAATCCTGATTCCTATCTCTTATTTTTAGTGGTAGCATTTTGTTCCTGCCTAAGATTCCTCTACAGTCCCCCGTATCTTTAGCACATGTTGCTGTTTCAAAACTCCCATCCCCATGGGTCCTGCTTTTTACTACATAGTTTGTGATCTGAGAAGGGAAGTGATACAAAAGCAGAGAGGGAGATTAGTCTGCTTTCTCCATAATGCCCATAGTCTCGGCCTATGCAGTGAGTGTTCCTTTTGAGGTTCTTTAGTCCAGAAACATTAATTGAATTTCTGGAAAAAAATCCTCAGGAGAATTTTGTTTGTTTGTTTGTTTTCTGTTCATTTTATAGTAAGGGAAAAAGTACACAGGAAATATTATCAAGGAGCACAGGGGACCCAGAAGCACAGGCTCAGATCTCTTGTCTCTGTCATTTGGTTGCTACTGCAAGCAGTAGAAATCCTTCATGAATTTTTTGCCTCCACACAGCTATGTGTCCCAGATGTCTAGAGCAGTTCTTATCAGGAGGTGCTTAATCAATATTTCTTGATCTTTCCCCTCCATCCCTACCTGATGATCTTTCAACATGATTTGAATTGTCACATATAGTGAAAGTTAGGGAGATGTGAAATGTTATGATCAGCTTAGGAAATACAAGTGCATATTTTGTCATTTTATTTTTCAAGATGGTACATGAGGTACCCTAGAATTACCAGGACTTGTGTTAGATGAACATATTTTATGGTTTTCCAATATTGGAAAAATAAAGTTGCAGGAATTTGATATTTCTTGTATTTTTAGTTTGAACTTCAAAAATATTTTTTGTGAATGAAAATTAGATGTGTAATGGTGAAAAATCCTTTAGTGGTATTAGTATAAAATGTTCATGTGAGCTTATATTGGAGCAAAGTAAGTTTTGTGAATTGCTTTTTAAAATGACCATTTGAAGAGTATTGTTCTTAGAAGAATACATGTTATCTTTAGAACTAGCTATACTTAAATTCTATGAACATCTCTGAATATTGGAGTCTTTCAATAGGTTGAAAAACTTATATATTTAATATATTAAGTATCTGGCTCATTATATATTCATAATATAATCAGCTTTTTAAAAAATCTTATTTCTGCATTTATAATTATTTGTAACTTTTTAAAGATATTTTAAATAGTAACTGTTTATTAAATGATCCCTTCAGGATTCTTATGAAATTTAGTTTCTTTTTAAATTATTTTTTATTCTCTATATAAGTAGAAAATATTTCCAGTGGCATTGTACTCTGAAAGTGTCGTAATGGGCACTAGATGAAAAATATGCAAAATTAGAAAATATTTCATTTAAGAAGTGAGTGGGAAATTAATTTCTGTCTTTTCCTAATTCTTTCTTCCTGTTTTTTTTTTTTTGTTGTTGTTGTTGTTGTTTGTTTGTTTCTACTGCATACTTGCCTTTTCTTGCACCCAGGCTAATTGAATCCTCTTTGTAACCTGTGCCATGGCAGTATGTGTGTACTGAGAGGCGAGGCTAATATTTTGGCTCTCTCTGGATATGCTGAGGAGACAGGGTGAAATATTAAAAATAAGTTACTTTTTCTGAAAGCTATCCTAAAAATATTTTCCTCCTCTATCTTGGGAATTCTCTTTTTTCTCATTATCCCTTGTAAACAAAATTAAAATTTAAAAAGAATAGTCTGCTAGGAAAAAAAAGACATGTTAAGCTGCAATTAAAAGGATGTAAGGAATAACCTAAAAGCACAATGCCAGAGCTGTGTGAGTGTGTTCTGGTGGGGAAGGACATTGGCTTACTCAACAAACACTAATTTATTCACTCAACGTACGCCTGTGCTAGGTAAGCTCTGGAGCCAGAGCTATGAAAAAGATAGATGAAGGATCCTCCTCCCTTGGAAGATATATGAATTAATTAAATAATTAAAATTACAAAATTCTACAAAGAAAATAAAAAGGGAACTGTGATACAGTCTTTGTAGGCCGTCGGGTAACAGAGACCTGTTTTTGGAAGGTCAGAGAAGGCCTTTCTAACTCAAGATAGAACAGAAAATAAAGAACTAACCAAAGACTGTACCAAGAAGAGGCCCTGAGAAAGGAAAGGATTTGGCATGTTTTATGCAGTATGCAGGAGTTGTTCCCAACTCAGATCAAATAGTGGATGTATGAAAATTGCATGGAAGCAGACACTAAGGCGCTGTGGGTTAACAGATATAAGACTCAGCAGGTTAAATACAGCACTCTATCTGTACTCTTTGACTTGAGTCACATACCAAGCTTTCAGGACATTGTTGTCTGATAGAACTTTCTCTGATGGAAATATACAATTGTGCACTGTCCATTTTGGTAGCTACTAGTCTCATGAAGCTTTGAGCATTTGAAATTAGGCTACTACACATGAGAAAGTGAATTTTTAAATTTAATTTGGCTTTTAAATGAATGAAATTAGGTTTAGCTAGTCTTATATGCTTATAGCTCTTGCATTGATCAGTGTAGTTCTAGACTTCCAATCTGATGAATCATCCATATAAACCTTTGAAGCACTGATTTTTCATTATCCTATGACAGTAAGATATTATTTAACACATTTTTTAAACAATGATCCAACTGAGTTTAGCAATTTCTTATGCTGTTTATCTTATGCTGTACTGATAAAAGATGAAAATCACTCTCCCTATGATCTGAATGAAAAGCTTAAAGGATTTGCTGAAATCCTCTGAAATGTACAAGAACATCATCACAAAATGCTAGTTAGGCTGTACTTTATTTGGGGAATAAATGGATGGGGAGTATGCCATTTACTTATTTGATAGACAATACTGATTAGAATCAAAGGCAAAATTAAAAACTCAGAATTGTAATTAGAATGTTTGATGAGTGCATAATTTTGTTAGAGGAAGAAAAATATCCAGAGAATGTCCTTACCTAACTGCAATCTATTGACTTTTTTTTTCTGTGTTTCACAGTCACCATCATCTTACAAAGTCATCATGAAATCAAAGATTAATAGAAATTAATGAGGATCAGGTTTTTTAAAGATTCACTATATATAAAGTTCTATAAATATTTTGTTTATTTAGCATAGTTTGTTCATTTTTTTTAAAGAATGTAGAAAAGTCATTTACAAATGTTTATATAGTCAGTTTTAGTCTTATTCTGCCCAGCACGATTTTTTTCAACTACATCTTGTATTATTAAGTAATGGAATCTTTTTTTCTAAAAATTTCACTATCAACTGGGAAGGGATTGCTAAATCTACATTTTTTATTCTTCCAAAGACTTTTTTAAAATATAAGTAAATTTATCATGTTTATTCTAGGAATCTTATACCTTTTATAATTGCTTTGGATTATCAGGTCATTCATTTTTATTCCTCAGCAACTGTTACTACAATATATTTTTAAACATTGTTTTCACAGAATTCAATTTATTAATACTTATTGAGTACTACATTTATGCAAGGAACCATGCCAAGTTCTTTAGTGATGTGAATAAAATAAAATGACCATATCAAAGGAGCTTAAAAACAAGATGTGGTGATACAAATATTAAATAACTGGGTAAAAGGGTATGTAATTATATCTTAAAAGCATTAAAACCAAATATGTCACAAAAGAAATATAGTTGGAGAAATTGAGAAACATTTTAAAGAATATAGCATATTTGTTAGGCAATAAAGAGTAGGTAATATTTCAAAAGAACTTGATTGGAGGCCAAAAGAGGGGGTGATGAAAGCATTTTAGATGCACCCACTGATCTGATGAGAGGCCAAAGGAGGCAAGAAAGTGAGAGCTGTATTTAGTAAATAAAATATACTTCAGTTTATGTGGTGTTTGGATACATGAGAGAAGTAAAGGAAAATAACATTAAAAACAGTATATTGTAGGGAGTCGTGAATGGTTAAGTTGAGGAGTTTGGACTTAATGTGTTAAGCATTAGTAGACTACTACATTTTTTTAGAATAACAACTACTTTCTGAATAATCAGAGAAATTTACTCATTATTCATTTAGCTATCACTAATTTGGTGTATTCATATATAAACATAGGAAAGTTATGTCTGATTCATGATATAACTAATTATGTCTACAGTCTTTCCCATTTCCATCTTCCCTCCTGTCCCCCCAACTCTGCCCTGTCCAATCTGGCATACCTCCTCACTCCCACCTATTGTGAGTCAGCATCCTCATATCAGAGAGAACATTTGGCCTTTGGTTTTTTGGGATTGGCTTATTTCACTTAGCATGATAGTCTCCAGTTCCATCCATTACTGGCAAATGCCATAATTTCATTCCTCTTTATGGCTGAGTAATATTCCATTGTATGTGTATAACACATTTTCTTTATCCATTCATCTGTTGAGGGTACCTAGGTTGGTTCTATAGCTTAGTTATTTGAAATTGAGCTGGTATAAACATTGATGTGGCTGCATCACTGTAGTATGCTGATTTTAAGTCATTTGGGTATATACCAAGGAGTGGGATAACTGGGTCAAATGGTGGTTCCATTTCCAGTTTTTTTTGAGGAATCTCCATTCTGCTTCCCATAGTGGTTGCACCAATTTGCAGTCCCTCCAGCAATGTATAAGTGTACTTTTTTCTTCACATCTTCACTGACATTTATTGTTATTGTATTCTTAATAATTGCCATTCTGACTAGAGTGAGATGAAATTTCAGTGTAGTTTTAATTTGCATTTCTCTTGCTAAAGATGTTGAACATTTTTTCATATATTTGTTAAATGACCATATTTATTCTGTGACGTGTCTGTTCAATTCCTTAATCCATTTATTGATTGGGTTTTTTTTTTTTTATTTTGGGTGTTAAGTTCTTTGAGTTCTTTATATATCCTGGAGATTAATGCTATACCTGAGGTGTGGGTGGTAAAGATTTTCTCCCATTCTGTAGGCTCTCTCTTCACATCTTAATTGTTTTCTTTGCTGTGAAGCAGCTTTTTAATTTGATACCATCCCATTTATTGATTCTTGATTTTACTTCTTGTGTTTTAGGAATCTTGTTGAGGATTTCAGTTCCTAAGCAGACATGATGGAGAGTTGAACTTACTTTTTCGTCTAGTATGTACAGGGTCTCTGGTCTAATGCTTAGGTCCTTGATCCATTTTGAGTTGTGTGCAGAGTGAGAGATAGAGCTCTCGTTTCATGTGGTTACATATGGATATCCAGTTTTCCCAGAACTCTTTGTTGAAGAGGCTATATTTTCTTCAGTGTATGCTTATGGTGCCTTTGTGTAGTTTAAAATAACTGCCTCTGTGTCCTCTATTCTGTACCATTGATCTTCATGTCTATTTTGGTGCCAATACCATGCTGTTTTTGTTACTACAGCTCTTTAGTGTAATTTAAGGTCTGGTATTGTGATGCCTCCTGCTTCACTTTTCTCACTGAGGTTTGCTTTGACTATTCTGAGTCTCTTATTTTTCCAAATGAATTTCATGACTGCCTTTTCTATTTCTATGAAGAATGTCATCAGAATCTTAATAGGAATTGCATTAAATCTGTACAGTACTTTTGGTAGTATGGTCATTTTAACATTATTAATTCTGTCTATTTAAGAACATGGAAGATCTTTCCATCTTCTAAGGTCTTCTTCAGTTTTATTCTTTAGAATTATGTAGTTTTCATTGTAGAGGTCTTTCACCTCTTTTGTTAGATTGATTCCTCCCACCCCTTTTTGAGGCTATTGTGAATAGGATAGTTTTCCTAATTTCTCTTATAGTTGATTCATCACCAATGCATAGGAACACAATTGAGTTATGTGTGTTGATTTTATATCCATCTACTTTGCTGAATTTATGAGTTCTAGAAGTTTTCTGGGCCTTCCAAATATAGAGTCATGTCCTCAGCAAATAGTGATAGTTTGAGCTCTTCTTTTCCTATTTGTAGCCCCTTAATCTTTCTTCTGTCTAATTGCTCTAGGTGGAGTTCCCAGAACTATGTAGAATAGAAGTGGTGAAAAAGAACATCCCTGTCTTGTTTCAGTTTTTAGTGGGAATGCTTTCAACTTTTCTCCATGTATAATGATGTTGGCCTTGGGTTTAGCATATATACCTTTTATAATATTGAGTATGTTTTCCCAGTGTTTTGCACATGAATGGGTACTGTATTTTGTCAAGTGCTTTTTCTTTAAGTCTATTAATATGATGAATTACATTATTGATTTCCATATGTTGAATCAGCCTTGCATCCTTGGGATGAATCCCACTTGATCATGGTGAAATATCTTTTAAAGTATGTTTTTCTATGAAGTTAGCCAGAATTTTATTAAGAATTTTTGCTTCTATGTTCATCAGGAATAATGGTCTAAAATTTTCTTTCCTTGATGTGTCTTTGTATGGTTTTAGTATCTGGATGATACTAGCCTCATAGAATGAATTTGAAAGGGTGCCTTTCTTTCCTATATCATGGAATAATTTGAGGAGAATTGGTGTATGTTTTTCTTTGACGATCTGGTAGAACTCGGCTGAGAATTTGTCTGGTCCTGGGCTTTTCTTTATTGGTAGGCTTTTGATGGCATCTTCAATTTCATTGCTTGAAATTGATCTGTTTAAATTTTCTATGTCCTCCTGATTCAAATTTGGATAGGTCACATGGTTCTAGAAATTTGTTGAATTTATACTCTAATAGAAAATCTAATTTTCTATTAGAGTATAAATTTTCAAAATAGTTTTTGATTATTATCTGTATTTCATTAGTGTCCATAATGATATACACTTTTTCATTGTGAATTTTAGTAATTTGAGTTTTGTCTCTTTTTCTCATCATTAGCTTGGCTAAGGGTTTATCAATTTTGTTTATTTTTTCAAAGAATCAACTTTTTACCAGGTTTTTGATTTTTTTTTTTTGTTTGTTTGTTTCAATTTCATTGGTTTCAGCTCTGATTTTAATTATTTCCTGTCTTCTGCTCTTGGTGTCGATTTGTCATTCTTTTTCTAGGGCTTTGAAATGTAATGTTAGGTTATTTATTTGGTGACTTTATATTCTTTGAATGAATGAGCTCATGTATTGCCTTCATTGTGTCCAAGAGATTTGATATGTTCTATCACTATTCTCATTTACCTCTGTGTGTTTTTAATTTCATCCCTGATTTCTTCTGCTATCCAGTGGTCATGCAATAGCTTATTATTAAGTGTCCAGGTGTTAGAGTAGCTTCTATTTTTAATTTTATCATTGATTTCTAATTTTATTTCATTATGATCTGCTAGAATATAAGGTATTATCTCAGTTTTTTGTTTTTTGGGTTTTTTTTTTTTTTTTGTATTTGCTAAGAGTTGCTTAGTGGCCTAAGATATGGTCTGTTTTAGAGAAGTTATCTGTGTGTTGCTGAGAAGACAGTTATTCAGTCATTGATGGGTGAAATATTCTATATATGTCTGTTTAGTCTAAATTCTTCATTGCTTTTTTTTAGTTCTGTAGCTTCTTTATTTAGTTTTTGTTTAGAGGGTCTGTCCAGTGGTGACAGAAGTGTATTGAAATCACCCAGTATTATTGTGTTGTGATGTATTTGATCATTGGAGTTGAGAAGGGTTTGTTTGATGCTCTATTGTGTGGGGCATAAATATTTTATTATTGTTATGTCTTGTTAAGATATGATTCCCTTAAGCAATTTTGAAATGTCCTTCTTTGTCACTTCTGATTAACTTGGGCTTGAAGTTTACTTTATTTGATATGAGGATGGAAACCTCTGCCTGTTTACAAGATGCATGTGAATGATATGCTTTTTCCCATCCTTTTACTGTCAGTCTGTGGATTGTTGGGTCTTTTTTTTTTTTTTTTTTTCAATCCAATCTGCTGGTCTTTCCTTTTGATTGTTGAATTTAGTCCATTTACATTCAGTGTTATTATTGAGATATGATTTACATTCCCTGTCATTTTGGTTTATAATTTGAATTAGTTTCTCCTCTGACTGTTCTTCTAATGTAGTCTAATGTAGTTTCCTCCTTTTCTCTTTTATTTTTCATTTCTTCTTCATGAGATATTTTATTGAGTATGTTTGGTAGACCAGGCTTTCTAGTGAATTCTTTAACTTTTGTTGATAATGGAAGGTATTTATTTTATCATCAATTATGAAGTTTAATTTTCCTGGTATAGTATTCTTGGCTGGCATCCATTTTCTTTCAGAGCTTGTATATATTATTCCAAGACCTCTTACTTTAGGGTTTTTTTTTTTTTTTTTTTTTTTTTTTGGCAGGGGATACCAAGGATTGAACTTGGGGCACTCAACCACTGAGCCACATCTCCAGCCCCTATTTTGTATTTTATTTAGAGACAGGGTCTCACTGAGTTGCTTAGCATGTCACTTTTGCTGAGGCTGGCTTTGAACTGGGGATCCTCCTGCCTCAGCTTCCTGAGCCACTGGGATTACAGGCATGCGCCACTGTGCCTAGCTCAGACCTCCTGGGTTGAAAAATCAGCTGAGATCTGGATTGGTTTCCCTCTAAATTCAACTTGACTTCTCTGCAACTTTAATTTTTATCCTTATTCAGTATGTTAAGCATTTTCATAATAATGTGTCTTGATGTGGAACTGTTGTAATTTTGTATAATTGGGGTCCTGTAAGTCTATGGTATCTGATTTTCCATTTCATTCTTTAGGTTTAGGAAATTTTTTTATATTGTTTCATTGAAAAGCATTCTTTTGGTTTATGTCTCTTATCCTTCGTCTATTCCAATAAATCTTAGATTTGATCTTTTCAGGTTATTCTGTATTTCTTGGAAGTTCTGTTCATGGTCTCTTAACAACTTTTCTCCATGGTCAACTTGATTTTCAAGATTAGATGTTTTGTCTTCATTGCCTGAAACTTTGTGTTCCAAGTGGTCTAGTCTGTTAGTGAAGCTTTCTATACAGTTTTTAATTCTTTTTGTTGATTCCCTCATTTTGAGGATTTCTACTTGAGTTTTTCAGACTTTCTATCTCTATTTGAAGTGATCTCTCACTTCCTGTGTTTTCTCTCTGCTATATTCCTTACATTGTCTTTTACTTTGCAGAGCAGTCTAACTATGTACATTCTAAACTCTTTCTCTGACATTTCTTCCACTGTGGTAGTGATAGATTCTATTATTGAAGAATCTTAGTTTGCTTGGGGTGATTTGTTTCCTTGTTTTTTCATGTTGTTTGTGTATTTCTCATTTGACAGTATGGATGTGAGGCAGAAGAGTTTGTCCCCCATAGACTTACAGTGTCCCTGAAGGTTTCTAGTACCTCACTGTTTAGGGGGAAACAAATAATAACAATAACCAATACAAGCAATATGCTGCATTAAACTAAATAATTCCTGCTGTGAATTTTTTTTGTGACAATATTGTCACAATAAACAAATGATTTGATTAGTTATTCCCTACAATAAAAATAGCGAGTTTGCAAAAAGGTTTACTTTTTTGAATGGTGGACAGGGAGAGAACAGAAGTGATGCAGGATGTGATGATTATGAGGGAGGAGACAGCATAGAGTAAAATATTAAAGGAAGAGTGGAAGAACAATAGAGATTGCCTATTAGAAGAAGAAAAGAGAGAAAAAGATTCAAGGGAAACAGTGAGAGGAAAAAAAAAAATATATATATATATATAAATTAAAAATTTTAAAAATTAAAAATAAAAGAATACAAAATAAAATGAAATATACTAATCAAAATTCCTAGTACTCAAAAAAACTGATCCATGAAAACTAACTGGTTTCAAAAATGCTAGAAATGAGAAAAGAAAAAATGAAATAAATATAAATATGTGTAAATGTCCATGAACAATAAGGTCACAGAGAAAAGGAAACAGGAAAGAAAAAAAAAAGATCTCCAAGAAAAGTTAAAGAATTGTTTCCCTTGGAGTTCAAAGGATGCTCAGCCTTTCTTCTCAGTAGTTGGTGGGGATGTTTGGAGTGTGATGCTTGCTCCACCGTCAGGGTCATCTTGCTAGTGTGGGAAAGGGAATCCCCTAGGCAGAACTCCTGGAGGGGAGGTGGTTTAGGCTTAGGCGAGCCCCAGGCTCTTTGCTGGATGCCACTTGATCTGGAGATTCTAAATCAGTGCACCTCCAGGACCCAGCAATTGCCAGTCCATGCTGGAAGACCACCCACAGGATCTCCCTTGGGTTCCACTTGTGTGGTGGAGGAGCCAATTCTTAGTCCACTACCTTACCTGCAGACCCCATGTTTCCTGGTCTCATGGTAAGTCTTAATAACCTAGGATAAATCACCTTCTGAGAATACATAAGCTACTGGATGCATTTATACTCATGTGGTGTCGCTTAACAAAGGGGGCACATTTTCAGAAATGCATTCTTATTATTATACAAACGTCATACAAAGTATTATGCAGACCTACACACTATGATGTCAATAGGTGGTATTAACTTATAGAACCCCCATTATATATGCAGTCTGTTGTTGACTAAATGTTATGCAGCAAGTGATGGCATTCTTTAACTCTTTAAGCTTACCTTTTTATTTTATCCAGTTCTTATTTGTTTCTCCTGGAACCATGTGAACATGTCATTTTGAAGATTTTTTCATTTTGTGAGCTAATTCTTCCCATATGGATTGAATACTTATAATTATGTACTTTGGGTTAGCCATTACATTTGGGGTTTTGTTTTTTTCATATTCAGAAAAGAAAAATTAAAGAGCTAAGTTTTGTTAAGAGCCTGCCATGTGTTAGGAATTACATTAAATACTTTCTATATAACTATTATTTATTTTTTTAATTTATACATTTTTAAGCATACTTTCAAGTACAGAAATAAACACCTGTGTACCCACTACCTGATTGTGTCATTTCTTAACTTTTTGCCATAATTATTGTCTTGTATTGTTTTTGTTAAGAAAAAAAGTATTATAGAAATGATTGAATCGCTCTGTGTACCCTTTTCCTTGCTTATTTCTTTTTGTCCTCTGCCAGTGATAGTCATTGTCCTGAATTTACTGCTTTTCAATACTCCACATACTTTAATACTTTTAATATGTATGATCAAGTCTAAATAGCTTTATGTTACCATTTGTCACATTTTTAAACCCTAACATAATTGACAGTATTGTATTACACATATCCTTCTGCAGAACTGCTTTTGCTATTTGGTACATATATTACCAATATGTACACTATTGCTGCTATCTATTACATTCAATTAAACTATTTTGACTAAATCTATTATCTGTTATCTTTTTGAGAAAATTTAGATTTTGTCCAATTCTTTAATTTTTGCCATATTGTTTAAATACATTATTGGACATGTCTCCAAATGTACATCTAAGAGAGGTTTTTTTTTGGGGGGGGGATATACTCTTAAAACTTAACAGTTTTTAAAAAAAATAACCAGTAGAAAATGAGCAATAGAGAGCAAGAAGGTAGGAGTTTTCTACCATCATATCCCTTCAGTCCATACATTTTGACAACCATCCACAAATAAGAGTACCTTTTTAGGAATCCAAGGGTCTAGCAGCTAAGTTCTAGCATTCTGTTGGAGGGGCAAAAAACAAAACAAAACAATTTAGAGAATCGGTGCATTGAAGAGACTAAGCAATGCCACTTTATCCATATTACCTCTCCCCCAAAGTAGCACTGCTTAGTAACAAGAGAGACCCCCTTGGCCTGAAGGTCTTCATGTGGGCATAATAAGGGTGCTGTGGCTTCCTAGCTGTGCCAGGTATTCCCAAGAGGACCACTTTTTTCTTGAACCACTCAGAATATTGAGGGTATCAGCATAGCTGAATGTCTAGGAGAGGTTAGAAACACAGAGGATAGGCCAGGACTCATAGCAACTTAACAAAGTGCTGTGTATTCTACTTAGTGCTCTGCAGACTCTACCAGTGTGACTGCTCACAAAACTCTTAGGACCCCTCACCTACACATCCCACCACCACTGGCTGGACCACAGGTCACTCCAGTGAGTGCTTCATGTGCCTCATGCTTCCCCTGCCCTGTGACTGGCTCCCCATATTTGCACTGCCCTCCCCCATTCAGAGTGGGCATGAGCATTTGTAGATGGCTTCTGAGCACATAAGATCATCTGGCTGAATTCTTCAGGAGAGAAAACACAACAAACTTGAGCATTTCAGTGTACCACTCTTAGGGGAAAAAATGGAATAAGGCACAAAACTTTAAAAATAATGTCTGAAAACTTAACAGATCTTAAGAGAGAGATTTAGACATTGAAGAATATAACGATCAATGGTCTCACTACATATTCAACCCAAAGATGACTTTACCAAATTGTCAAAAATCAAGAGGTAGGGCTGGGAATATAGCTCAGTTGGTAGAGTGCTTGCCTGGTGCACAAGACCCTGGATTAAATCCTCGGCACCACACACACACACGCACACACACAAAATCAAAGATAGAATGTTGAAAGAAACAATAGAAAGACTCATCACATACAAGGTAATTTCCAGAAAACTGTTAGTGGACTTCTTAGCAGAAAATTTACAGGCCGTGAAAGAATGGGATGATGTATTTAAAGTATGGTGGCGGGGATGGATTGTCAACCATGAATACTTTGCCTGACAAAACTATCCATTAAAAACAAGAGATAAATACTTTTCTAGATAAACAAAAGTGAGGGGGTTCATCATAGAGAATTCTTTAAGTTGTGTGTTGAAATATGAAAATATCAACTAAAAGTTAAGTTTGGGTCAAATTAAGAATACTCTAATGCTGTAATGATAGTGTATAAATCACTTTCCGTGGTTGTATAAAGGTTAAAAGACAAATTTTTAAAGTAGCTATAACTATTTGCTAAAGGATACTCATGAAAAAAAGTAAATTGTGAGATTTAAAAACTTAAACTGTGAGAAATCAAGGTATAAAAGCACAAATTTTTTACGCAATTGAAGATAATTTATTACAGGCTTAAAGTGGACTATTGTAATTATGGGATATTTTATGTAAGGCCATGGTAACTAACTACAAAGCAAAATCCTGTAGTAGATACCCAGAAGAAGAGAAGAAAATTAAAGCAAACTGTTATAGTAAAATTATTAAACCACCATGGACGAAAGCAAGAGAAGATGAGAAGAACATGAGAACTACAAAACACCGATAAAAAAATAAAATGGCATTAGTAAGTATTGGCAGTAATTAATTAAAATATAGAAGAACTAAATTTCCAATTAAAAGACACAAAGTGACTGAATTTAAAATAAACTGCAACTATGTGCTGCATATAAGAGATTGATTTTAACTTTAAAGAACACACGTAGGATGGAAATGAAGGATTAGGAAGAGATACTCCATGAAGGTGCAAACCAGACAGGCAGAGAACGAGATGTGAGCACTCACAGGGGGAGCTACAGTGAGGCACACAGACTAAGTAAAAATTGTCGGAGACAAGATAGTAGTCAAGTCATTAAGAGAAATACAGCAATTGTAAATATACATATACTCAAAATTGAAGCACCTACATATGTAAGGCAATATTATCATATCTGAAGGGAGAAGTAAATAGCAATACAATAATAATAGGGGACTTCACTTTCAACAGTGGATAGATCATTCAGACAGAAAGTCTACAGGAACATTGCACATGAACTGTGCAAAGGGCCTAACATATGGAACATTCCAACAGGAACAGCACGTTTTTCTCAAGCCTACTTGGAATATTTTTAAGGATAGATCATTTTTGCCACTTTTAGTCAACATAGTAGTGGAAGTCATAGCAAAAGTCGGCAAGAAAGTTGTAGCAGCCGGGCAAGAAAAAGAAATTAATTGCAGCCAGATCAGAAAGGAAGAAAGAAAACTTATTTGTTTCTGTGACATTATATTATATACAGAAAAAGTTAAAAATTCTACCAAAAGGTGTTAAATTTAATTTTAAAAAACTGGTAAAGTTACAAGATGGAAAAGAAATATTAAAGTCATTTGCATTTCTATGCACTAACAATAAACTATCTGAAAAAGAAATTAAAACAATCTTATTTACAATAGAATCAAAAAGAATAAACTACTTCAGAAAAATTACCCAAGGAAGTAAAAAAAACACTGAGAAATTGAAAACTAAGGCAGTGATGAAAGCAAAGAAGACCAAAATAAATGGTAAAACACCCTGTGTTCATGGATTGGAAGATTTAATATGTGCAAGTGTCCATACTACCCATAGCAGTATAGAGTCCATGCAATCTATATCAAAATCTCATGGGCATTTTTACAGAAGTAGAAAAAGAATCCTGAAAATTGTATGGGACCACCAAAGACCCTAAACTGCTAACCAATTCTTGAGGAAGAACAAGGCTGGAGGCATTTCACTTCCTAATTTCAAGCTACATTCAGAACTATATTACTATATTTATCAGACAGTATGAAAAAAGACACACAGGGCTGGGGATGTGGCTCAAGCGGTAGCGCGCTCGCCTGGCATGCGTGCGGCCCGGGTTCGATCCTCAGCACCACATACAAACAAAGATGTTGTGTCCGCCGAGAACTAAAAAATAAATATTAAAAATTCTCTCTCTTTCTCTCTCTCTCTCTCTCTCTCTTAAAAAAAAAAAAAAAAAAAAAAAAAGACACACAAACCAGTGGAGCAGAATAGAGAACACAGAAGTCAACTCACACGTTGGCAACTAATCTTCAACAAAGGTGTCAAGAATGTACAACGAGGAAAGAATTATCTTTAATAAATGGTGCTGGGAAATCTAGATATCCAAATGCAAAAGAATGAAAGTAGACTTTTGTGCCATACCCCCCCCCAAAAAAAATCAACTCAAAATGGATTAAATACTTAAATCTAGGACCTGAAACCATAAGATTACTATATGAAAACAGGAGAGCTCCTTGACATTGGTCTTGGCAATGATTTTTTGTCATATGTATGGAGAGAGTGAGTTCTTCAATACCCAGTCTTAAGAAAGAAGGAAATTTTACCATCTGTGACAACATGGATGTAACTTGGAGACATTATGGTACATGAAATAAACCAGACAAATACTTTATGATATTACTTAGATGTAGAATTTTTAAACATCACACTTATAAAAACAAAGAGTAAAATTGTGGCAGCAAATAAGATTTTGTTCAGGTGGTGTAAACTATCAGTTATAACAAAAATAAGTTCCAGAGATCTGATATACAACATGGTAAATGTAGTTAAGAATAATGTAGTATAGCTGGCTGTGGTAGCACACACCTGTAATCCCAGCAACTAGAGAGGCTGAGGCAAGAGGATTGCAAGTTTGAGGCCAATCTCAGCAACTTAGCAAGGCCCTCAACAATTTGGTGAAATCCTAACTCAAAAAATAAAAATAAAAAGGGCTTGGGATGTGCTCAGTGGTAAAGCCCCTCTAGGTTAAATCCCTGGTACAAAAAAAGAAAAAAAAATGTGTCATATACTTGAAGTTTGCTAACAAAGTAAATCTCAGGGCTTCTCACCACAAAACAAAACACAAGGGTAGCTACATGAAGAAATGGATGTGTTAACTACCTTGATTGTGGCAGTCACCTAACCATGTATATGTGTGTATCAGATATCACATGTACACCTTAGAGACACAGTTTTCTTTTGTCAGTTATACCTCAGCATAGCCTAAGTAAATGGCTAAAGACATAAAAATGGATAATGTTTTCACTGAAAAAGAGATACAATATCTCATAAGCACAGGAGAAGATGTTCATCATCATCATTTTTGTGTTGCTGAACAAATCATAAACACAGACAATTAAAACAACACAAATTCTTATCTTACAGTTCTGGAGGTCAGAATTCTGAAATGGGTTCACTAAACTGAAAGTATACACAAGGCTGTGCTCTGTCTGAAGTCTCGTATCTTCACGTCTCTGTGGGTTTCTTCTTCATGTAGCAGAGTGTGTGGAAAACAAGATTTTGATTCTAATCCCAACTGCCTCCTTCTTTATAAAGACCTTATGATGACATTGATTATCCGTCTGGATAATCTAGAATTTTCTTCCGTGTTTGAATTCTTAATCACATCTGCCAAATTCCTTTTGCCATATGCCATAGCAAATTCACAGGTTCAGAGTTTAGGATGTAAACATTTTTGGTGGTCATTGTTCAGCCTACCACAATTAAATTAAATCACTAGATTTAAAACAAAACATGGTGAAATGTCACTGTGTACCTTCCAGGATGGTTACAATAAAATATAGTGACAACACCGTATGTTGACGAGTATGTGAAAAAATGGATCAATCATTGCTGTGATTTGGATGTGGTTGTTCCCCAGGGATCATTGTTGGAGGCATGGTATTCAGGGTGGTGGTGTTCAGAGGTTAGAACTAGTGGGAGGCCGATAGGTCATTAGGGGAGCTGCTCTCAGAAGGGTTAATGATAATCTCAAAGTGAGTGAGTTGTTCTCATGAGAGCAAGTTGTTAAGAATCACTTTCTGGCCTTTGGTCTTGCTGCGTGATCCCTCCCATTTCCATACTTTTCACCATGCTGCCATGTGCCTTGTGGTGGAGCCAGGAAAGATCCTTTCCAGAATAGAGCATGCTCTGGGTCCAGAAGAGTGAGCTAAGTAAACCTCTTTACTATGTTACACAGCCTCAGATATTTTGTTATAGCAACATAAAATGTATTAGTAATAATCATGTATTGTTGGTGGGAATATAAAATATTATGGCTACTCTGGGAAACAGTTTGGTAGTTTTTTTTAAAACCGGAAACATGGAACTAATATTAGAACCAGCATTTGTATTCTTGATCATTTTATATTCACAAAATATCTGTATACAAATGTTTATAATAGCTTTGTTCATATATCCCCAAACAGAGAACAACCAAGATACCCTTCTGGGGGGAAGGGTTAAATGAAGTGTAGTACATGCTTACAATATAATATTGTTCAGCAATAAAAATGAATTAATTATTGACACAGGCAACAAATGTCTAGGATAGTGTACTGAGTGGTGGGGGGGAAGCTAATCCCAGGAGATTAGATATTATTTGATTCCATTTGTGTACACTGTAAAACTGACAAATATAAATGGAGTCCAGAGCGGTGGTTGCCAATGTTCAGTGGCAGTGAGGGTGAAAGGTAAGTGGGTATGGCTAAATTGGCTGCTTGAGGGACCCTTGGGTTATGGAACTATTCTGTATCTTGAGAGCATCAGTATCTTGGTGGTGACATTGTACTACAGGTAGTCCCCAACCTACCATGGTTTGCTTTTAGATTTTTTTTTACTATGGGATGGTGAAAAGCAATGCATATTCAATAGAAAAACTATACTTTGAATTTTCATCTTTTGGGGCGGGGTAGCAGTATGTGGTGTAACACTCTTTTGTCATGGTGGGTAGCAGCAGTGAGTCACAGCTCCCAGTCAGCCACATGATCAGAAGGGTGCACAACCTGTGCTTTTCTGTGTACTGTGTTGCTGAGCTATGATGTTTGGTAAGTTAAGTGTATATTTCAACTTATTATGTTTTCATCTTATGATGTATGTATCAGGGCACAAACCTATCATAAGTTGAGGAATATATTACACTGTATATTACACTGTAGTTTTACAAGGTGTTACCATTGGAGAAAACTGATCAAAAGCTATATGACATTTTTTTCTGTTATTTCTTACAGTTGCTTGTGAATCTTTTATAATCATCTCAAAATTTAAAATCTAAACATTTTTTTAAACTTATAAGATGTAACTAAAGTCATGCTCAGTGGGAAGTTCATAGCCTCCCTTATGAGTATTTAAGGAGAAAAGATAGAAAAAGTAGAGCAAATTAGCACAACCCCCCCCCCAAAAAAAAAAGAAGAAAGAGGTAGAAATCAAGGGGGTGGGGAACATAAGACTGGGAAAAACTACAAAGCTAAAAATGTTCATTGTTTTAAAAGGTTGATAGAATCATAAAATTTATGAATCTCTTTCAAGGTAGATCTAGGAAAAGAAAAGTACTAATGTTTGAAGAATCTACTGATGTGTTTTTATGTTGATATTGTATCTGGGACTTGGTATATTCTCTTATTAGTCCTAATAATTAGCAGTCTATATGGCATTTTCTAGGTAAATGGTAATTTGTCTGTAAATAATAATACTGTTATTCTGCTTTTCTTCCTTTAATTCTCCCCCACATCATGTTGTATTGACGAAAACTTTTAGTATGATTGTTTCAGTCAGCTTTTCACTGCTGCTACTTGAAGACCAACCAGAACAATTGTAGAGGAGGAAAAGTTTATTTAGGGGCTCATAGTTTCAGAGTTTTCAATCCATAAACAGCAGGCTCCATTCCTCAGGGCTCAAAGTGAGACTGAACATCATGGAGGAAGAGTGTGGCAGAGGGAACCAGCTCACGTGATCCAGAAGCAGAGAGAGAGGTTACAAATATATACCTGCCAGATACAAATATATACCCAAAGCCACGCTCCCATTTCCCACCTCCTCCAGCCACACCCACCACTTTAGTTACCACTCAGTTAATCCCTATCAGGGGATTAATTCACTGATCGGTGTAGGATTCTCACAACCCAGTCATTTCTCCTTTGAACCTTCTTGCCTTGTCCTACACGTGTGCTTCTGGTTACACCTCACATCCAAACCATAACAATGATGTCGAATGTCAGCAGTGAGAGTGGGCAGGCTTGTATCCCTGCTGAATGTAATGTGGCGCCTCTGCTCTGTCATCGTGAAGAATGGTCATTAATTTCGGTTTCTAAAATCAAGAAAAATTACTTATATTTCTAATTTGTCAAGAGTGTTCTGTTCTGATTTATTTTGTTTTGGCATATATGACTGGTAAATTTACCAAATGAGTTTCAATATCAGTTAAATTGATTTTTTCCCCCTTTTTCTCTCTTTTTGAATTACATCAATAGCTTTTATGAATTTTAAATTTTTAAATTATATTTCATTTAAACTGTCAGTTTTGGCTAGAATGATGTGAGAAAACATTTAAAGATTTGTATTTTTTATTATAGAAAACTTTCCTCAAAGGAGATGGAGATGACGTATCAGTAAACTCAGTAGTTGACCAAAGGTAAAGTATTACCACAAAAATGTGATTTTCTTAATTATATCAATTATCATTTAAAGGTTTCTTTTAGTATTAGGGAAGTTTTGTCATGGTCTGCTAAGTTCGTTTTAAGTGACTTGTATTGAACTGATAAGAAACGCAAGTGTTACAGAGTCTGTACGAGTGATTCACTGCAGAGGGTGATTTGGCCCCTGTACCCCAGGAGACGCTTGGTAACATTTTTATTTCTTACCACAAGCAAAGCCCAAGGACAGGGACATAGCAACCGGCATCTACTGCGTAACAATCAGGGACACTATTAAATAGTCTAAATGCTCAGGAGCAGCTCCCTATCCCACACATGACAAAGAACTTTCAGTCCAAAATATTGATTGTGCTAAGATTTAAAACCCTTAATTTAGGAAAAAAGGCCAGGTATTGATTCCTATTAAATGTTGATGTGTAATTTATTTCACTTGTTAGATACTTATTAAGCTAAATAGCATTTAAAATATAGCATATTCATTTTTTTCTTTAGCTTTTTGGCTCCTCTCATTACTGAGTATGATAAACAACTAGAAGAGCTAAATGGCCAGCTGAAATATTATCAGGTATGAAATCTTAATTATGAATCTTTTTGTAATATTTTATTTTGAAAATATTAAAGATTCACATTCTTTTAAAAAATTGTCAGAAATAAAATATTTTGCTATAGTCAATCAATTCTTGGCTCTCTGTAAGCATGCATGTCTGTTTAAAATTTCTCTTCAATTTTGTTTTTTAATTCAGTATTTCCTTGCTCTTCTTGTCTGGCAGGAACATCTTAGATGCTTAGTAGAATCTTTTGGTCTTATTGCTTGCTTATATGCTTTTCTCTCTCTCAAACTTAACTCATCCTTTAAGACCCTTCTTATTTTCATTCTACCTGTCTTTCTTACTTTTTGCATAATGGACTTTCCCCTCAATTTGAAATAGTGTCTCAGTCAGATGCTTTTGTTTATATTTTTACATATTTTTATTAATCCACTTCTAATATAGACTTGAACTGCAACAGTTTTTTTTTTTTTTCCTGAAATCCTCTTAGCAATGAGCACTTATTTTAGGAATGAAGGGAAAAAGAAACAGAGAAAGCTGTCTCTTCAGACAGATTCTGGGTTCCAGGGCTTCTGAAACTAGAATCATAGAAAATTAGAGTAATAGCACAGAATTGTTCAGTATACAATCCGAGTTTCAATGCATTACATTTTTAGAATATAACTAATATTTATAATGTGTTTCTTTGAACTGAGAATGTCTTTTAAATTTTCTCCCCAAAATTTTTGATATTGGGATAATAATACAATAGAAGCACTTCTTAATTAGAATTTACACGTCTGAAGCTAGGCCCACCAGCTGGCAATGACTTCTCTTTGTTAGAGCTTGAATATACTCATGATTGTATTTGGCTAAGATACCAATCCCTGGATCAGTTTTGTTGTGGAAAGGCAAGAAGGGTTGACTTAATTTAGTGCAGATGGAAGAAAGTATAATGAATTGACATAAAAACAACCCTTGAGACTGATTTTTCTCAGAATGGCACTTTAGACATGGCAGACACTAAGCACTTGCTGTCTTCATTACTTTTCTCTTTATGCATTGGTAGGATAAGATCCTGTGTTATGCTTTAAAGTATAGCCCATAGTAGGTCTTTAAATATCTGATGAATGATTAAATGAAAAGGCTTATGGAAACATGATGGTTAGAGCTAGTTTAACATTCTCTTATTTTTCAATTAATGGATTGATATGTAGCTTTACTGAGAGAATATATGCTTACAATTCCTAAGCATAAAGTTAGGTTATTCTGTTGCATTTGGAAATATGTAGACTTCCATTTACAAAAGATTATTCCTCTAATATATAAAGGTAAAAAATGAACCTAAGTTTCAAAAACAGGCTTTTCTTTAAATTGCATTTTCTATTTTATCATAAGCCAATTCTTAATTCATTTTCTAGTCTTTATTATGTACTTTTTAGCCTGTGGTCATTTAAATTTAAGCTAACCACAATAATGCCTTTTCATCTTTCTAATTGACAATTAAAGAACAACAGAAAGCTTTTTTTTTGCACAAATGATGTTTTGCTTTTATCTTTAGTGAATCTAAAGTTTTTGTGAATCTGCTCTCTATAAATTGCTGAAATGGCATATTATGTGCTCTAATAGTTATAGCATAGAATAACTTATTATCTTGAAATTAGTCTTTATACTTTTTATTATAAGTTTCATGCATCCCTTTAGTCGGCTATTTTACTACAGTGTTTAGTTTCATTTTCATTTAGCATTCTCACCATCTAAGGGTGATTACTAAATTAATTACTAGAAAGTCCAGAATCTATGATGATAAATAGTTGTTACTTCTTTTAGAGAGGAAAAAAAAAGATATTGACAGCTTCTTCTAGAATCACTGCTCAAATTGATATTATTAATTAGTAGAACTAATTCTTATGACTTACTGACTTGATCCAAAAGTAGTCTATCTTCAAAGCAGGAAAAGAATTGCTGTAATTCTCTATAGAAAGATTTTCTGCCAGAAAAAAATGTAAATAGTAGGGGGAAATTAGATGATGTGAGAACTACTGTGTCAATTTCCTTCCCTTTCAAATAAATGTTTTGAAATATTTTACAGTAAAGAATTTTAATGTAACCATTATTATCCATCTATAAATGTAACTGATATATATATGTATCCTTTGTAAGTTTTTGCAAATAAGAAATACTTTTCAAGATACACTTATATTTAAAAAATTTTTAAAGATCAATTTTTTAAAAAGAATTTTAAAATAAGGATAATTGCTATAGTAAAACCTAGATCTTTCGGCAGCACATTGAAGATCCACATCTTCCTTTTCCAGTTATTTCTTACTCCATGTCTGGTCAGTGCTCAGTTTTCTGGTAGTAAATTAATTCATTTTGGTTTAAGTGTGATTCAGGCATAGCAGGGTTCTGGGAAAAATTCACCTTTCACGCCACCTTTATAGTTAGAATTGAGTATTGCTGCTTTCTGAGAGCAAGCTACCTTGAGCTTCTCTGGTTGGGAGGGAGAGAGGAAGACTTGGAGAATTGTCTGTCCTATGTGTCTTTTGCCAGGGCTCACTCCAGGCCTGGCTCCTGTCCTTCACCAGGGTGCACAATCAAGGTCAATGGGCATGTCCAAGTTGATGGCACTTTCAAGTGTAATTTTTACCTGGCCTCCTTCTTCCACTCACCCATTTATTCTTGTTGAGAGCCAACTAGTTATTCTTTGCCTTTATGCTTTTACTTATAGTTCTCCTTCCTTTTTGTTTTGAAATCCTAGGAGTCCCTTTATTCCCTCAGAGAAAGTTCATCAAAACTTCAACTTGTTCCCTGTGCAGGATGTGTTTTGTTCTTCAGAATGTGTTTTATTTTTAAACTCTCTTTCCTACTAAGTATAAGTCAGTGACCATGCCTGATTTCCACAGCAGCCTTGCATAGTGCAAAGGTATAGATAGTTAATGAAGCTGCTGAGTCAGAGACTAAATGAATGGCTGCTGAAGAAAACCAAAATGCTCACACTTAAGGGGGCTTCACCTAAGCTGAATTAAGATATATCCAAGATATGGGAATCATCTGGTGTTTGTTATAATGTGATACTGAGAGGTAACTTTCATCCTTTTTTCATGGCTACAAATGTTAGGAATTATATGTACAAATATTTTTCAATGTGTTACATAAAGTATTTTATCTTATTTATAGCCTGTTCAAAATGAATGTTTCCTTATGTTCTGTGAATTATCAAACTATTCACATTTAAAGTTGATTATTAAAAGTAATGAGTAAGTTTATCTTAGACTAATATTAAGTCAGATTGCTTCCATGTGAATAGACTAGTTGATGGAGATTTAATCATCTGGAAAATGTATCCTTACACCATATCTTACTCTTTCAGCAACAGATGGGTGAGATGAAACTACAACTTGAAAATGTCATCAAGGAAAATGAAAGGTAGATCATTTAGCTTTTGTTTCTTTTTTTTTTTTTTTTTTTGCTGTTTTTGGCAACTTTCAGTTTTGTTATTTGATACATAAAATCTACTGGTTAAAGGACTATGCTCTGGCATCTGATTTTTGTTGTTGTTGTTGTTCTACTCCTGGCTCCAATTCTTGTGACCTTAAGTAAATTATCGAACTTCTTTCTGCTTAGTTTTCTCATCAGTGAATTGGAAATATTAACGAAACCTTTTACATAGGGTTGTCTGTAAGGGTAAAGCCTTTTTTCAAGGACTTGGAATAGGGCACACAATAAGTATCTTATAAATGTAATCAATTGAGTGTCATGTATTATGTATTTTAGGAAACATACTGATAAAGCAGAAATTTGTCAACCCCCATCCTGCTTAGGAGGGACTAAAAATGTTGCCAGTACTGATATGTCTACCCATATTTTCATCCCTGTTTCCATTCTTCTTCCCTTTGCCAGAAGTAAACACTATCATGAATTTTGTGTTTATCTCTGTTTAAAAATTTTATAGGTGTGTCTATCCACAAACAATATGTTGTTTAGTTTTTCATGTTTAAAAACTATATAAACATCATGTCATCTAGTAGTCTGGTACTTACTTTTTTTCACTGAATATCATTCCCAAGTACGAGAGTTTCCAGGGATGAAATTACTATGTCATAGATTATACAGCGGTTTAACCTTACAATATAATACCAACTAAATTTTCAAAGTTACATTCTCACCAGTGATATTTCTAACTTTATATTGACCAATACATTTTACTAGCACTAGCTCTTATCAACCTTCTTAAATTTTGTTACTTTGTTCATTGTGGTTTTAATTTACGTTTTCTAAATACTAATATGGCTAATCATTTTTCATGTTTGTTTACCCATTTGGTTATCTTTTCTCATGAAATATTTATTCATCTTTCCCATAATTTTCTATTTATCTTTTTCTTATTAAGATGTCTGTATTTCCCTTACATGCCTCCTAGTGGTAAAATTTTAATCTTATCTGTAACTCCAGCTTCAGAGATATCTAAGAAATATAGTTTCAGGCTTTTGGCCACTCTTATAAGAGGCAGAAATATGGAAACGAACAGAAATGAATAATAAGTGGCAATTATTCATACAACATAGTAGACAATAGATGTTTAAAATATCTATTCCCAGGTTACAGGATTTGAGGAACAGAACTTTCTATCTTTTTCTTTCAATCTTAAGATAGTGGAAAAAACTACCTTAAGATATTTATTTGGGAATATAAGGAAATTCTAAAAAGCTTTCTGTTTTTAGAATCAGAAAACAGAAAGAATATAAAGTTAGTACTTAATAAATTAAAGTGATTTATTTTGCATTATTGTTTAATAAGTTTGTTGGTTTTTGTTTTCTGATATATAAAGTTTTAAAATTTGACTTTACTTTTCCTGATTATCATATCTTTAGTGCCAATGTTAGTCAGAAATGTTCAATTAATATTTGTTGTATTAACATAAAACATTTATATATATTCATATTTACATATATATTCCTGTTTAGATCTAGATGCTTCAAGAAAGAGAGGCTCATGTTATTTTAAAGCAGTTGGAATATATAACGAGGAAATATATGTACTGTAACTAGAACTGGGAAAACATCAGGATCATCACTGAGGATATGCTTCTCTTTCCAATTCACAGGGTTTCACCCTGCCTTCTGTGTAGCAGCTCCTTCCACTCTTCTAACCAAAAGGAGAATTCTGTCTCTTCTATAGTTCAAATTCAAGACACCCAATCCTGTTGGTTTAACCAACTACCAACACTTGTATTCATCAGAGCTCTTCATACCAGCCAGCTTATGGTAGACCTTGATTGATAGGGCTGCCCTTGACTTAATCATTGACTTCCCTGTACACAGTATAGCTCATGCAGTTTCCTAGAGTCATGGGCTATGGACGGGGTGACTTAAGTCTGGGCACGGCAGACACAGTAACTACAACATATCCTTGTAGATCAGGATGCAGTTGCGAAAAACCTTTCTCTGACTGGAGATATCAGATAAGGCTCAAACTGCTGGGTGAAATTCAAGATGACTCTTTCAGAATAAGTGGTATTTCATTAGCTGAAAATAAAATATATGTACCATAAATTACAGGTCTATTAATATGGCTATATCTCTGCATATTTAGGGAAATTATTCATGATGAGACTTGGATGGGGAGTGGGACCAGATTACACAAGATTTTACATATTTTGCTAAGGAGTTTGAACTTTTCCTACAGATAGCAGCACTACAGTGAGCCCTTGAAGGATTTTAAACACAGGAGAGGGTGAGGGTGCACTTTAGAAGGATTGTTTCCAGTTGTACTTCAGAGCTGGAGAATACCCTTCCTTGGAGTGGCCTAAGAAGAGAATCAGTAATTTGCCTTATCAGGCTATTCTGCATTAACCCCCAAAATAAAGCCTGCCCCATAGTCATGGTGTGGACATTGTCACTAAGCAGGCTTGGATTTAGAGGATGAAGAAAGTTTGTCCGGTGAAAGGAGAGGTCACACAAAGCAGTTGTCTAGAATGTTTTGTATTTATGTATATTTGTCTAACTCTCTCTTCTGTCTCATTTAATTGATTCTAAGATGTACTTTCTCCCCTTTGTCCATTTTAACACCTCCAAAGTGAGATTATCCAGAGTCCATGGCATGTCAAAGGTTGTAGGCAGCAGTTTTTCTTTTTCTTAGTACATAAAAGAACAGTACATCTTAATATCAAGAACAAATCCAGTTCAGAGACATATAGGCTGGAATTGTGTTTGATTCTTCTTTGTCTTTATTACTCACATTATAGCTGGCATCAGATATAGTAGACACCCTCTTATCTTCTGACAGACTAGTTGGTTTTTTGTTTGAGAGTCAAAAAAATGGTGGATAATAAAAAATAGATAATTTAAAAATTTTGACTTTGAGTTAATATAAAGGAATGTGCATTCCTTAATTTTTTGATATGCCAGGGTCTTAACTTTAAGTCTGTTAATTGTAGTTTTTTGTTGTCTGTCATGTGTAAACCATATAAGTGTATTTCATTTATAATTTCCTTTTCAATTTCTTTGAAGAAGAATGAGAATTCAGAGATCCTCTTTATTTCCTTTTAATCCTATGTGACTGTAATTTTTCTGACTTCTTGTAATTAATTATCTTCACTACTTCCATTTTAACAGCAATTGTTCAATTTATATTTATTGAGATTTTCACATTTGGCTTAGGTTTCACAGAAAAAACAACTTCTGTACTTTTATTAGTTTGTGTCGTATTTAATTCAATTATGCAGTTATAATAACAAATTTTGGCAGATATTTTAGCTTGACTTAAGATCTGCTGCAACCTCCTTTTAATATGTTTTCCTATACTTCAGAGGCTGGAAAACTAGTCCAGGATATGAATTGGGTGCTGCTAATGATAAGCACTTGAAGAGACCTACATTGAGACTCAAGTAGGAAGAGAGGCTGAGCCTCTGGCATGTATTTGATTGTGAGGATCTAACAAGTGTAGTATGGCTCTTGAGCCCACTGCTTTAGCAGTCACATCTCTCACAGCTGTGACAGGGTGCTCCTGTGAATGACAGCTCTGCCAGCAACTTCCTGATCTCAGGATCTCAGCCAAACAGGTGTGATCCTGTAACCACCAATTGGTATAACTATTTCCCGATAGTCCAGCTTTCTCACAGTGGCCAATGTAGCAGTTCCCTCAACAAACTAGTTCTGCAGTTAGCTAAACCAGTAAGATTGACTTTTTCCCCCAGAATTTGTAGTGCACTATAGAAACCAACTAACTAATGGTAGCAGCCAAAAAAGCAACTATGCATGTTACTATTGGATGTGTGGTACTATTAGAGTTATTAATAACAAGGATAACACTATTTGCCTCCTGGAATCTTTACATGATTTCCCTTCTTACTATCAAGCCAAGTAAGTATGATAGAATTTTCTCCTTTCTATTTTCCTATGGCTCTTCCATTTTGATTTGCTCGTGTATTTGAATGAATATAAATAGGACCATAACTGTCTTATTAACCTGTATATAATCTGTTCAGATATTTGTTGAACTGAAATCATGGACTTTTATGGATTTTTTTTTACCATACTGCATTGCCATTTTTTTCATTGCTGTGGCCAAAATACCTGACAAGAACAACATAGAGGAGCAAAAGTCTATTTTGGCTCAGTGTCAGAGGTTAGCCCATGGTCAGCTGAGTGCATGGTTCTGAGGCCAAGGTGAGGCAGAACAGCATGGCAGAAAGGCATGGTAGACGAGCACTGCTCCATTCATGGTGGCCAAAAAGCAAAGAGGGAGGGGAAGGTGCTCCAGGGAAGAAGAGCCCCTCCAGGCCACACCCTCTGTGACCCATCCCATCCAGCCATGCCCCGCTGGTCTACAGTTACAATCCATTTAGACCATTCTAACTAGGTTACAGCTCTCATATTCTAATCATTTCACCTCTGAATATCCCTGTATTAACATAGGAGCTTTAGGAGTACATCTCATATTCAAACTATAACACATACATAAAAATAAATAGTACCTTAAAATAGATTAACTCCCTAAACCTTTATGGTACTTTAGTGGTTTTTCTCAATTATATTGCTAATATCTTTGTAGAATCAGATAAAATTTATCTAATCAGTATTTACAAATATGTATTTGTATGTTTCAAAGAAAACAAGGCCAAAAATAAGCAAGGACATAGAGAATATAAGGAGCTCGTTCCAAGTATATGTGCATGTGTATATCTTTTGCAAAAACTCATGTATTAGCCAACAACAATATACTTTATTTTTCAAAGATGCTTGAAACATTTACAAACATAGTTATAAACTGCAAGCCCTGCCCACCACATGCACGCATACAAATTAAAAATTAATAAATAAATCACGCCTATAATAAAATAGCAAAAGATGGACACAAAGAATTTCTCTTTACTACATTTTCAAATAACTTCAGATATAAAGAATCAAATACTAAAATTAAAAACTACCGAAAATGGACAGACTAGGCATGTCAGTGCACATCTATAATGCCAGCTACTTGGGAGGCAGAGTTAGGAAGATCCCTTAAGCCCAAGGGTTCTGACCAACTGGGTGACATAGCCAGATCTTGCCTCCAAAAAAGAACAGAATATCAAACTAATGAGATATAGCCAAAATAGTTCTCATAACAATTTGTCATTTTTAATAAATTGAAAATAGATAGTATTGTTTCCATTAAAGGCAGAATAGGTAATTAGTCTTCTTACGAGAAAAACTATAAATCTGGACAAAAAATAATAAAAATCAAATCTGTTTAAAGGAATGAGAATTAGTGAGGTATTATAGAAGTAAGAACAGGAAAAGAAAGAAACGCAGAAATGTAAGCCTGCATTTGGGACTTTTTTCCCCTGGTGGTATACTGTCCCTAAAGAGGTGGAAAGAGGTTTAAAAACTAAGATGAACTTGAGACAAATTTACATGGCTAGAAAGGTGAATATTGACTTTCACTGTCCATGGAATTGTAATAAGTGTCTCAGCCTCTGGGTGTTGGATTGGGATAGCCTAGGAATAGGAGTGACTCCAAATGGACTGATGTAAAAGCGTGGCTCTGAAGTGTCTTGACTCTTTGATATTGGCATAAAATGATCAGGATTCGAGAAAAAGAAAGAAGATCATTTTAAAGGAAGATGACATCATTGTTAGGCCACAAAATATCACTGAACTTTTTTATATGTAATAATATAGCTTATATGTGGCATAAAAAGAACAAGTGACTGGAAGATTAGAGTTAGCATGGTAAAACAAGGTTCTAAATCATAAATAATGGGAAATAGAAACAGATCCACAGGCTGGTCTCCAAAATATGCTTAATAGTTTCAATGAAATGAGATACAAAATTGAGAACTTTGATATGAGAACTAAAACCTTTTTTAAAAAAAGGACCAGGGCTGGGGATGTGGCTCAAGCGGTAGCGCGCTCGCCTGGCATGCTCGCCTGGCATGCGTGCGGCCCGGGTTCGATCCTCAGCACCACATACCAACAAAGATGTTGTGTCCGCCGAGAACTAAAAAACAAATATTAAAAATTCTCTCTCTCTCTCTCTCTCTCTCTCCTCTCTCTCTCTCTTAAAAAAAAAAAGAAAAGAAAATTAAAAAAAAAAAAAAAAAAAAAAAAGGACCAAATACAAATTCTAAACTGAAAAAACATACATTACTAGAGATGAGATGTAATTGAAGAGAGAATTAGTGGAATGCTACAAGATCAGAGAGACAAGTGGAGAGAATATGAGAGTAAGGTAAGAGATGCAGGGAAAATAGTGAAAAGAGCTAAAATTCATGAGTATTTAACCCTTAAACAACATGGGTTCAAACTCTGTGGGTTCACTTAGAGACTTTGTTAAAAAAATGGAGTAGATTTCCAACAATTTGAAAAAGTTGGCAGATTAACACACTATGTAGCCTAGAAATGTTTTTTAAAAGTATGTCATGGATGCATAAACTATATGTAGATAAGAGTATATTTTACCATTTACTATCATAAAATCTACTCAAATAAACGGTAAAATTTTATTAAAACTTACAAAGACCATACATGGCACCATTTATAGTTGAGAGAAATAAAAACACATGTAATGATACATAATTAGATCTTTGTTTTATTATTTTGTCCATTTCATTTGCTATTGATTTAAAATCATTGGGAGAATTGATAGATTATGATGCAGTAAATTTTTGATGAAGAAATATATGTCATTAAAATGTTTATAGAAAAGCTTTCATAATAGAATGTAAATATTTTAATAATAGTTTCAAAGCAGACTATATCGGCAGCATGACAAAAATCTATTTGTTTATTTTTAACAGTAAAAATTTTGCTAGAAAATACATTCTGCTAGAAAATACAGCATTATTGTTTTTCCTCTGGAATTCACCATGTCTTTCCTGAAATCTTACCATATTTCTGTTCATTTTTCTCTATTAAACATAATTTTATATCTATATGACAAATCTTTTAAAAATACTGGTAGATATCTTAAAATAAAAGCATTCCTGTTATTGATAGTTCTAAGTACTTTTTAATTATAAAATAATTAGCAAGTCTTGTCCTTCCTTAGAGAGTAATTTTCATTATTTTTAAAGTAATTATTTCCTTCATTTTATTATATTTGAGAACTTTGTTTTTTCTAGTTTCAGAGGAGATTTGTAGTATGAGATACTTAAAGTTTTAAGTGGATGGGATGTGACTTGCATTTTCACCTTGAGATATATTTGCTATAAATAATATTTTATGGTAGCAATTATATTAAATATGTATTTTCAAAATTTTTTAATATTATAAAATTTGATTCCTTTTAGTTTTATATGATTAAAAATTATATAAAACTATATATATAAAAGTCTCTCAAGTTGTACTTTTACATAAAATTAAAGTCTCAAGTTGTACTTTCCTATCCTTTTTTTTGTTTTGTTTTGTTTTGGTAATTGTTTTAAAGCTTGAAATATCTGTAATTTAATATTAAGATTAAAGGCTGCCTTTATTTTTTTTAATTTGTTGCTGAGAATCGAACCCTGGTCCTGCCCGTGCAAGGCGGGCACTCTACCGCTGAGCCACAATCCCAGCCCCACTGCTCTGTTTTTTAACTGAACTAATTGATTCAAATGAGTTTTGCAAAATACATTGAAGAAAGTAACAAATAATTCTGCAAGATATAAGGTGCCATATATCTGACAGCATGATACTAACACTTGAAATTACTTTCTAAAATGGCTTGTTTTTATCATTTACTAAGGTGTAACATCTGAATTTTGCCTTTTTTTCTTGAAAAAATAAAATCAAGGACAAATGAGCTCTGCTTCAGTTAATTATTACAATTTAATGCATTTGAAATTGTTCATCTTTTTATTCACAAAACACAGCATTTAATGGTGATTAAGCACTTTAAATTTTTTATTTGAAGTCTACTTAAAAATTGTACAAAGAATTATTTTGGAGCCACGTGTTTATTTAATTGATCCCCAAACAGTAATTACTGCATTAAAATAAATTGAAATTATTGCTACATTAATTGTTTTTCCCAAAGGTTGCACAGTCAATTAAAAGAAGCTGTTGAAAAGCAATTGGAGGCCCTTCCCTTTGGCTCAGAGATAGGAAGTGACATATATACAGATGAAGAAACAGTCAAGAACCTTCAAGAACAACTGCAACTAGCCAATCAAGTAAGTGATGGTATCTTTTAAAGCTTTAGACTGATTTTACAGAGATTTTTAAAAGTTTGTGCTTTATATTATTTATGAATGATAGAAAGTAACAAAATTATTGGCACTTAATGATTTTCTTTAATTTGTCAGAATTGCTTTAAAAAAAAAAAACTTGTATAACTACCATTCGGTATTTGCCCAGTATACTTTTAAAAAATATATATATTTTTTTTAATTGCCAATGGATTTTTTTACTTTATTTGTTTATTTATATGTGGTGCTGAGGATCGAACCCAGGGCCTCACACATGCCAGACAAGCACTCTACCACTGAGCCAAAACCCCAATCCCCCCCAGTATCCTTTTTAATTGAATTATAAAGCTTTTGATATGATTAATTTTTTTGTCCTATAAGAATATTTTAATGTGAAAGGAAATTTTTAAAAGAAAACCACATTAGCTGGGTATAGTATTACATACCTGCAATCTCAATGAATTGGGAGACTGAAGCAGGAGGATTAAAAGTTCAAGGCCAGCCTCTACAATTTAGCAAAACCATGTCTCAAAATTAAAAAAAAAAAAAAAAGAAGAAGAAGAAGGTTGAGAGTGTAGATCAGGGTGTAGATAGATCAGTGGCAGAGTGTCCCTGGATTTAGTGCTTAGTACCACACACACACAAAAAAATAATAAAATAAAATAAATAAAAAAGAGAAAATAATTTTATCCTACCTCCTTAAATTTACATTTTTCATTTTTCTGTGTTTTCTTCTGATATTCTTTTATTCAATTTTCAAAGATTATACTATTACATTTTTCTAAAGTCATAGTTCTCCTAGAATTATACTTTTTCTCTTTTTTTCTTCCCTCATAGTGATTAAAATCTATGGAAAGCTGTAGCTGTGTTCTACATATCCTGTTTTTCAACACTATAAATTTTTGTCAGTTTATACTTAGGAGAATTTATTTCACAACTTCATATTCTAAGTGTCTCATATCTTTCAATTGCTATTCTGCTATTTTCTAGCTGTGTAATTATAGAAAAACTTCTTTGGACCTCAATTTCCTCACTTATAAATGGGGTTAGAATCATAGATCACAATTTGACTTTATAATTATCAGTGAAAAGTCACATTCTTTGGGAGTTTGGTTTTGAAATTCTTTGCTTATGAAAGTGATATTTTAGTTAAGTCAGAAAGGCTATATTTGTCTTGAAAAGAAACGTGTATTTAACATTGATTTTTTTTTAAAAAAAAAAAAAAGGTAAATTGAGGGAGTTTAAAAATCAATTAGGAAAAAATGATGAGGAAAGCATAGTCTTTGTTCCAGACTAGGAGGGATTTACAGTCGTTTTTACGAAGTAAGTAAGTGGAAATTAGCTTATACTTAAATGACTTCTTACCAAATATTAAATCTATCCTTCAAAAGCTGTGGCACAGTGTGCGCTTCTTACTACTTCAGAAGTATTAAGAAACCCATGAAACAGAATTGTCAAAATGTCACTTATGCTTATTACTTATAGAGGACCTATTTTTGCATTTATTTATGAAAGTCTTATAAAACACAAACAATTGCATTTTTATCCATTACTAATTGAAAGAACTTGTGTCATGTATCAAAATTCCATGAACCCAAACTAATCAGATAAAAATTAAATATAATTTAAAGTCAAATATTGGGAGAAAAAAAGAATTCTTAGTAACATTATGCTTCATCAAAGTACAGCCAGCCCCTTGTATATTTGTATTATATATCAGTGAAGCAACTATGGATCAAAAATAGCTGGAAAAGCTGGGTGCAGTGGTGCACACCTTTAATCCCAGCAGCTTAGGGGAGGCTGAGACAGGAGGATCCTGAGAGTTCTAAGCCAGCCTCAGCACTGCTGAGGCGCTAAGCAACTGAGACCCTGTCTCTAAATAAAATACAAAATAGGGCTGGGGATGTGACTCAGTGGTCGAGTGCTGCCAAGTTCTTCCTTGGTACTCCTCCCCCTGCCCCCCAAAAAATAGCTTGGAAAATTTTTTTTCTGTACTGAACATATACAGACTTTTGTGTTATTTATTGCCTAAGCAATATGTCATCAAAGTATGTAGCATTTATATTGTATTAAGTGAACTGCAGATAATTTAAAGTATACAAGGTGATACACTTAAGTTATATACAATTACTAAGACATTTTACATAAGGGACTGTCATACACAGGTTTTGGTATCTGGGAAGGCAGCAGTGGGGTGAGGCCCTGCAACAGGCACCCTGTGGATACCAAGGGAGAACTGTAACAAGCACGCCATGGTGGACTGCCAGTCTAAACATCTTCATTCATTCCATGCATATTTATAGCTCCCTGTCCCATGGCAGACAGACCTGCTGAGCCAGGTTCTGGCAGTGCAGTAGGGAGTGCTGGTTCCTGCTCTGGGTGCACACAGACTTAGAAGCTAAGTATGGCAAGATGGTGGGTGTTGATTCTAGTCACATTGGTTCCATTTTACTTTCAGACACTGTGAGTGTCTCACCTTCCTCATTTATATATGGAGATTATAATAATTTTTATCTTATGGGGTTCTTATGGCAATTAGGTTTTTAAAAATCCCCATAAAGCACTTTATAATGCTGAGCATATATGTAGGTAATTGATTTACTATATTTTTATTATTACTGAGCAGCAAGATAGACAAGTAAGAATTAAAATTATGTGCAAAAGATATAGTGTAGAGCAAATATATTGCCTTAGAAGCTGATAGCAAAAATACAGTATTAAGTAACTTACTTAATATTTTTAGTTTCGAATATGTTGTTTTGTTACAGTAGTGTGATTTTAAAAAATCTTTGTGGAAGGCAACTTGACACTAAGAACTTTAGAAATGTTTGTATCCTTTGACCAAGTAATTAATTAAATAATGATATCAAGTAGATTCTAGGAACTCTCCTGAAGAGTTACATGTGAAAACATATGAATAAATGTGTTTATATAATATTTCTAACAGTGAAAATTTGGAAATAGTTTAAAAATCTAAGATGTGAAATTAGTTAAATTGTGGTTTGTCCAAATGATAAATTCATACTATTTAAAAAATAATATATTAGTTTTAGGGTTTTGTTTTGTTTTTGTTTTGTACCAGGGATTGAACCCAGGGGCACTTAACCACTGAGTCATATTACCAGTCCTTTGTTGTATTTTATTTTGAGAGAGAGTCTCATTGAGTTGCTGAGGCTGGTTTTGAACTTGCAATCCTCCTGCCTCACCCTCCTGAGCTACTGGGATTACAGGCATGTGCCACCACACCCTCTTAAAAAATAACATATTAGTATATAATGTGGTACTCAAGATTTAGTTTAGTGTCCACCATGATCATCTGAGAGGTTGTTGAAACAGATTACTACTCTCCTAGCCACACTCAAGTTTGTGACCCACGATATCTGAGATATCAATAGTTTGCATTTCTAACAGTTCTGAGATGAGGCTGGTGATGTAGTCTTTTTTTAAAAAAAAATATTTATTCTTAAATTTTAGGTGGACACGATATCTTTATTTTTTTACACTTATGTGGTGCTGAGGATCAAACCCAGTGCCTCATGCATGCTAGGTGAGCACTCTACCACTGAGCCACAACTCCAGCCTGCCTCCATGTTAGTCTTTTGAGAACCCACTAATTCTAGGAGAGTATGGGTTTTGTAACTACTAATGCAAGTGATGCTTGTCATCAGGCAGATTGGGGAAAAAATAGAACCTTTTGAAGTATGAGACATTTCTATGACTTGAGTCATTAAGAAAATGAAATGAAAACTAAGTTTTACGGAAATGAAGAGAATTATCTGGGATTATTCAGCCGAAATTTTTAAGATATCATAGGTGAACTGCAGATAGTTTAAAAATTTCAACCCAAGTCTTCGGGCTTCAGATTCTGTGTAGGTCTACACTTTTTAAAACTATGGTAGTATTTAGGCAAAACCAATCTATGGCATTAGAAGACAGGACCACGGTTTTTTGGTGGGATTCCTGACTTTCAGGTGATGGTAATAATGCTCGCTCTCTCAAACTGAATGCTGATTCTATAACTGTGTTCACTATGAAAGTTCATGATTTCCGAGTTTTCTGAATGCACGTTATACTTCACGAATTGTTTCGTAGAAACTCAGAAACCTATATTTACTCACTGTGTTCTTTTTAAAAATGCATACTGTTCCCTTTCACCTTCTTACTGAAGCTAAGAGGGTGGATTTGCTCTGACCTGGTATTTGAAAGGTTGGATTTATGGACAAAGCGATGAAGATTTCTTCCAGACTCAGTCAACAACTTGCTGAGGGACCTTAGGCAAGTTACCTGAACCTTGGTTTCTACTTCTATGTAGTCAGTAATGGCCTCTACCTAATGGAGTAGCATTCCTCAATCTTTTAGGTTTCAGGATCCTTCTTCAGAACACTTAAAAATTATTTAGAACCTTAAAGACCCTTTTGTTTTTGTTTTGTGTTTTATATATCGATCAATATCAATTGTATTACAAATTAAAACCTACTTTAGAATTTCTAAGGTTTATTCTTTCTGTGGAACAACTAACAGTTTTCTTTTTATAAGTTAATTTTTTTCTTTGTTAACTTTTTTTCCTTCTTTTTCTTTATTTTCTTCTCATTATTATTGTTTTGTTGTTGTTGTTTTAAGAGGGGTCTTGCTGTGTTGCCCAAGCTGGTCTCAAACTCATGTGTTTAAGTAAGCCTCCTGTAGAATAGTTTTAGTCTTTCTCTCTGATAAGGCTGTGAAATGTTTGTACAAAGATAATTTCAGAGAAAGAAAATTTTCATCTTTGGGGTTATTCTCTAAATTATTGTTAATACAATTTTAAAACATCAAAAATTATAACTTGGATTGGAGATGTTGCTGAGAGGTAGAGTACTTGCTACTTTGTGAGAGGGCCTGGGTTTGATCCCTCGTACTATAAAGGAAAATATGTATATGATACAATTGTGATATAGTCACGTACTACAGAATGACATTCAGTCTATGATGGACTGCATGTCCAATAATGGTCCCACAAGATTTCATCACCTCCTCACCAAGTAGCCATTTGTGTAAATATATGATGTTCACCAATGGCAAAATTGAATTTCTCAGAACCTATTCCTGTCATTAAGCCATGCGTGACTTTACCTCTTCATGCAAGTTCTATTTTCAGTCTCTAACTTGATAAGAACTCATTTGTGACATGATCTATTTGCACTATACAGTAAATAGTCTGCTAATAATTTAATGAATTTTTCCCCATAGGAAAAAATTCAGGCTATAGAACTCTGGCAGACTGTTGCCCAGGAGTTGGACAGACTGCAGAAAATTTACCAGGAGCACATGACCAAGGCCCAGATTCAAGTATTTGAAAGCCAAAAGCAAAAGGTAGTCTTAGATTTCATGATTTCCTTGTGTGTCTATAAGAAATTGCATTCTGAAGAAACTGCATTAGAGAGGAGTACCAAAGTTTTCTTTACTGTGATTTTATGTTAACAATAAATGGATCTCTGCTGCTCAGAAATCCCTTAAACAGGTAAGATAATTAAAGCACTGCCCCAGTGCACATTTGCTTTTATAATGGGATTAGCAATAAAAGCTGTATTTAGTTCTAAGAAGCAGCTATTAGATTATTTTATATAAATAGAGCTCTGAAGCTTTCTTTGCTTGATTTCCTACCTATTTTGAAACAAAATAGAACCTTAGGTTATGGTGACAGTGCTATGTAAAATAAAAATGTTCATATCATTAAATGTGGCCTGTTAAAAGTAGATGTCAAGTTTATCTGCCATAAATTAATCAATATCATATAATACAAAGAGATCTTAATAGTTATTAAGATAACTGTTTTAACTTTTAACTTTTCCTACCAGAAGCAAAGTCATTTTACATTCTTTCAAAGTGTACAGCTAGATTTTGTTTTACCTCTATCACAAGAACTTGCTGCCTCAGGAGACCATTCCACTGGAAAATCTGCCTTCTTTAATCCTTTGTTGGTTTTTTGACTGCCAAGTACATTGAACACTATGGACAAATTCTAATTCTAACCTCTTTTCTGTGTATCTTGAGAAGCAGTTATTTAGGTTGGTTCTCATACTTTTTTAAACTCCCATTATAGACTTTCTTAATTTTAATTTATGAATATTTCAATAATAATTATAGTTAATTCCTACCTGAAGAAGTCATATAACAATGCTCACATGATGCTTTACAGTTTTAAAAAAATGACTTTTTCTATACATGCCCTGGTTTTAAATAACCCACATGTAACTTGAGCCATAACTTTTACCTTTCAGGTCTAGAAACCATTTTTTTTTTTTTTGGTACCACTCCCCAGACTATGTTGTATTTTATTTAGAGACAGGGTCTCCCTGAGTTACTTAGCACCTTGCTGTTCCTGAGGCTGGCTTAGAACTCATGATCCTCCTGCCTCAGCCTCCCGAGCTGCTGAGATTACAGAAGTGTGCCACTGTGCCTGGCTAGAAACCATTTTTTAATAAAAGTAAATTCTTGAGGATTGTTGCCTCATTTAGGTCAGGGAAACCCATGAGGTTTTTGGTTTTTTTGGTTTTTCACCTGAATAAGATCATTCTTATACCTATGCACTAAGATTTTTTTTTTAATATGTGACTTTTTAAATAACACTTAATCTTTATTTCCCTGCTTGCCTATTGATTTGGTTCTGTCTTCCCACTTATTAACAGCCTCTCCCAACTTTGTGTTACCTATACAAATAGTGTTTAATAGGATCATAACAACTTATCAAACAACCTTATACTTGTAGAACATGAGAATTTTTTAAAAAGCATTGGGCAGTAATTCCTCTGCTGTGGTTTCTTTTGTAGATTTTTTAAGTAGTTTTGAATGTGGTTTTCCAATACTTGACAGGGTTTCTCTAGCATTTGGAATTTATGTCTTTAAGTTTTAAAATAGTATTTACTAATGGATTGATTTCTAGAAATAATGATTTTTACATGAAACATAAATAGCTACATTAGTATCAACATTGTTTCCTTATTATTTAGTCATTTAAAATTTTTTATTTCTTTGAATATTCACACAATAATAGAAGAAACACTAAATTTATGCATAATGACTTTAGATTTAATTTTAGTTTTATTTCAAATATGGGTTGCAAAGAAAATGTTATTCATATTCTCCTCCTACCTTCCCACTAGGATCAGCTGACCAGATTTCAACAGCTAACTACGCAACTCAATGTTGGTAAAGAGAGTGCAGAAATGGTAAGTGAAAGATCCATTTTACTATACTTGTTGATATAAACTAGAAATTGTCACTGTAAATATATTTATTTATGCTGATTTAAATAAAAAAACCATAAAACATTCATGACATTAAAATAGGTAGACAGTATTTTTTTTATCTTTCTCTTATACTTTCAATCATATGACATAGTTCACAGTATCTGAAATATTCCTAATCTGAAGACCCTCTTAGTGTCCTTGGTAAGATCTCCTAAGATCAGTAATCTAGACCTGAACTCTCATGAGTAGACTGTATACTTTATGCATTGTAGTGCATCTAACACCAGGTGTATGACAAGGAGAGTACACTTCTTTGTTGAATGAATGAATTGCTCATTTTCTTCAAAAAAATAGGAAACCAAGAACCATGTGTCAATTAATTATCAGTACTAACTTGGATATACCTAAATTTCCCTGCAGTCTCCTACAACAAATATAATTAGTTCTTCTAGTTGCATTCTTTACCTTTTTGTTGTCCTACTTGCCTTTTGTTTTCTTTTCTTCTCAGAATTTTACTTGTCTCTATTGAGTAATAGAATGATGACATGCCAGGTAATCTCGCTCCTTCCTTTCTTCACTCTTGCTTATTTACTTTCTGATTCTTGTTAGTATTCAATAAAAATGTCCTTGTTTAAGAGTAGAGTTGCATCATCAAAAGTAAGTTATCCAGTTTTATTCTACTTTAAAATTTTTTCTCCTTTAAACATATAAAATTTATTCAATAAACATCTCCCTGTTCTACTTATACTAACATTAGAATTCTAGTCACTTAGAACTTTTAACAATATATGTCTAGAGTTTTAAAATGCTCATGATGTACTCTAAACAAAATGATTAGTGATTCTTGAAACTAAAAAGAATATTTTTAAAAATATATTTCTGTAGGAAATTAATACTCTAACCTAATCACAATTATTTGTAATTTCTTTTGGTGTATCTCCTAGACCCATGGGAATTATATAATCCTTTGGTACCTTATATACCATACAGACCCTACTTTATTAGAAATAGCCCAAAATGATTTTGATGAAAGAAAGCTATGGAGAATGGGTGTTTGATTACAGATAAGGAATACCTAAAATCTAAGGCAGAAGAATTCATGGTGTCAGGCCAAAGCTCTGAGTAAATAAAGTGATAAAGGAGTGGCAAGAGGATAAAGGAAAGTGTTATAAAAACCAAAGTGGGGGCTGGTTGTAACCTCAGTGGTAAAGAATCTGCTTAGCATGTGCAATTCCATGGGTCCAATCCTCAGGACTAAAACCAGAAAAATAAGAAAAAAAGGAAAGAAAAACTTTTGTAGTTGGTTAAAATAAAGGAAAATGGTTGGGAAATTTTCAAATGAGTTTTTTTAATATATATATAAATGTCAAACAAGACTACTAAGTATAAAAGGAATAGCCTTAAGTGCCCAGAAAGATCGTGCGTATCCCAGAGAGCACTCAGAGCACAGAGGAGCCAGTTTGAGTCAAGATCAAATTTGAAGAAAATTTCCTCTAAAAAAATCAAGCAGTTTAGGGGTTGGGGATGTGGCTCAGTGGTGAAGTACTTGCCTACTATGTGTGAGGCCCTGAGTTTGATCCCCAGCACTGCCAATAAATAAATAAATATCAAGCCATTTCCATTAAAAATTGTTTTCTGATTACCTGAATAAACTCATTAAAAATGAGTAGGTTCCTAGAGATGTATGATGAATTAATGCATGTGTAGTGAATGAAACTGGGGCAGCATGGCAGAGGAGGGAGAATTAGAACCTTCTTTCTTCCCACAAACACTGATTGGATAATTATTCATGGACAAATTTCTTTTGTGAGAAATCAGAAATTAATTAAAAGGCTCTTGCATCCCAGGAAAACGTGAAACTAAACTCCTGGACCACAGGAGGGGGATTTGGACTCTTACTGGAGACTCTGCTTCAAATGAAGCACCATGTTATCTAAAAAGGACCCCCTAACTCCTACCAGCATCCAGAGGAAGTAAGAGTTTGGTATGCACATTAAGAGCCCCAACTTTTCTGAAGGGGCTCCAGACTGCCTTTCATCCTCCCACCTTTGAAGCTCTAACAGATGCAGCAGTCTAGCTTCCCACAGGAGAATGCAGGCACTGACTGGGACTGACAAGTATCCGTGATCCTATTCCTTGCTCACTATAGAGCAAGTGAATGGAAAACCAGCTTTCAGCTTCCCCCTGAAGCAAGAAAGAGATCTGTGAGTCTAACTCCCCAGCTTCTCAAAGGTTTTCCAGAGAACTAGTCTGTCTTGCCAGTGTTAGGCTCTGTTCAATCCACCACAGTCTAGCCAAGCAAGGAAGAGTGGAGAAGGTGGCTTGGGATTTTATAGGTCATAGCTCTCTGCACACTCCCAGTTTAGCGTAGAGAAGGACAACAAAATCACAGCTGCCACCCACCATCTTCCTGGGGAGGAAAAGAATTGGTAAAGGCCTCCCAAATCTCTGGTTGACTGATTGTGGGGGTCTTCTATTGTAAAAGGCAAGTCTGTAAATACTACGAGGATTATCTGCTTTCTCTAAGACACAAACACCAAAATAGAGTCAGAAAAATAACCAGCTAAAGATGTTTCAAACAAAGGAACAGATAAATCTCCAAAAATCAGTCTTGCTGAAAAAAGGTTGTGGTTTACCTGATAGAGGATTAAAAGTAACTCTTATTAATTTGTTCACCAAAGTCAAGAGAACAATGCATGAGCAATATGGGAATTTCAACAAAGAGAAAATATATAAAAATACCAAACAGAAATCAAAGAGCTAAAGAACACAGTACACTGAACTTGAAAACTTCACTTAAGTTTCCATAGAAGGCTAAGTCAAGAGGAAGAAAGAATGCGAGAACTGAAAAATAAATTAGTGAAATCAAGAACAGCAACAACAACAACAAAAAGTGAAGAAAAATTGAAGAAATACCATTAAGTAGACCAATATATACATTATGGAAGTTCAAAAACAAGAAAAAAAAGAAGGACCAGAAAGTGATTCAAAGATACAGTGGCTGGAAACATCCCAAGTCATGATAAGGAAACAGATATTTATGTCCAAGAAACCCAGAGGACACTACATAAGACAAATCCAAAGAAATTTACATCCAGACACAGTATAGTCAAATTTTGAAAGCCAGCATATTTTGAAAGCTGCAAGAGAAAAGCAACTTAGCCATATAAGGGAACCCACAAAATAACAAATAGAAGATTTTTTAGCAGAAACCTTGCAGACCAGAAGGGAGTGGGATGATATTTTCAGAGTACTGAAAGAAGATCACTGCCAAACAATAATTCTATACTCAGCGAAACTCTTCTTCAAAATGAAAGAGAAACAAAAAAAATCAGGAGTTTATCACCACTAGATCCATCTTATTAAGAAATGGCAAAGGGAATTCTTTAAGTTGAAAAGAAAGAATGTTAAACAGCTACACAATAACATAAGAAAGTGTGAAATGTGTTAGCAAAGGGATGTAAAGAATACTGTTTTACTCTAGTGGTGGTGAGTAAATCATTTTTAATTCTGATATAAAAGTTAAAAGGCAAAAGTAGTACAAATATGTTAGAAGATACATAATACAAATAGATGTGAATTGTAACAATAATAACAAATGTGGGAAAGAGAAGCTAAATATAATGGCCTTTATATGCAATTGAAATTAGTTATCAGTTTAAAATGCATTAATATGAGGTACCCCCTCACCCCCAACCCCCAACCCCCACACACATACAACCAGTAGTCCCAGCTGAATACAGCAGTGTTGTATTCAGCACGGCCAGGTGGCCTGTGTAATTTCATAAGAAAGAGAAAATAATCAGGATATTAACAGAAAGTATCAGAAAGTAAGATAATAATAAAAAAAAGACAAAAGAACTGTAAGATTAACTGAAAACAGCCAACAAAATGGCAGTATTAAATCCTTTCCTATCAACAACTACTTTAAATGTAAATAGGTTAAACTCCTCAGTGAAAAGTGACCCAATGGATTTAAAAAAAAAAATTATATGCTATGTATAAGAAATTCACTTTATATTTAAGGACACACACATAGGCTGAAAAAAGAATACTTAGCCCATTTTAAAATCAAGTTGTTTGTTTTTTACTATTGAATTCTAAAAGTTCCTATAGTATTTTAGAGATTACTTCTTGTTTGAGGTGCCATTTGCCCAGATATTTTTTCCCAGCCCACGGGTTGCCTTTCAACCTACTTAGTTTCCTTTGCTGTACAGAAGCTTTTTATTGCTATAATTTTTACTTGATCATTTTTGTTCTAATTGCCTTTGCTTTTGGTGGCATATTCATGTACACGGCTAAGATCACTGTCTCAAATCTTTTCCTCTGGGTCTTCTTCCAGGAGTTTTACAGGTACATGTCCTAGGTTTAGGTCTTTAATCTATTTTTTAGTTTATTTGTGCATATAATATAAGGGTCCCATTTATTCTTTTCCGTGTGGACCTCTAGGTTTTCCGCACACCCTTGACTGAGGGCTCCCCGTGCCATCTGTGTATTCTTGGCATTCTTGTCAAGGTCTGTTAACACGTATCTGTGGGTTTATTTCTGGGATCACTAGTGTGATCCACTAGTGTGACTTCATGCCAGTGTCCATTTTGTAATTAGAAAATGTTTTGCCTCCAGTTCTATAATTGTTTCTGAAGATTGATTTGGCTATTTATGGACTTTTGTGATTTCATATGAATTTTAGGATTTTATTTCTATTTCTGCAAAAAAATTCCATTGGGATTTTGATAAGGATTGCATTGGATCTGTAACTTGCTTTGGGTAGTATGGACATTTTCAAAAATTAAGTTTTTCAACCCTTGAACACAGAATGTTTTTATTTGTTGTATCTTGTTTTCTTTGCTCTGATCATTGTTATTTTCTTCCTTCTGCTTTGAGGTTTTAAAACTTTGAGGTTTTAAATTTTCCTTCATCAATGTTTTGTAGGTTTGAGTACATAGGTCTTTCAGGTCCTCAGTTATGCTTAAAAAGAATCACACATATGAATCCTTTAGTATAATGGTAAATGAATGCATACATGGATATATGAGAAATTACATTTCTCTACCTTAATTCTCAATGTTTCACATTTCCCTTTGTTGTTTTGGTGGGATCTTGCAATATTGCTCAGGCTGGCCTCAAACTCCTGGGCCCAAGTTTTCCTCCTGCTTCTGCCTCCTTAGTAGCTGGGACTCCTGGTGAACACAGGGGGTTCAGCAGCACAAAATCATATTGGCTGTAGACATGCAGCATTCCATTGCTCCACAGTCAGTCATAGTGTGGCCTGCAGGGTCTCTACTAGAGATAAGACTTCTTTGGAGGATTTGCATAGGAGGAACACGCGTAAACCCCCTCACACTGCATCCTCCAGACACCTTCAGTGGGACAGCAGCCTTCCAGCATCTAAACCCCATCTGTGTGTTTGCTATGGAGACTTCCATTAGGTACCTGTGATTGCTTAAGTCCTTGACCATTGATGATCAACTCAGCCTTCAACTCCCTTGCCACTCCCTGGAGTCTGAAGTGGAAGGTGGAGGGGGGTAAAAATTCTAGCCCTCTAATCACATGGTTTGTTCCCCTGATGACCAGCCCCCATCCTGAGGCTTTCCTGGGCTCTGCTGCCAAGTCTTCTCGTTAGCATATAAAAAGACCACTAATTTGGATGTTCCAAGGGTTTTAGGGGCAGCTTGCCAAGAAATTGGGATTACCAACTCTGTTTCTTAGTATAAATCACAATATCACAGGCCCAATATTCCATCTAGTTGTTTGGTTTTTGTTTTTCACTTTACTTGTGTGGTGTAATCTACCTACCTCTCAATATTTTTTTTTCTGATTTTTTGATCTTTTCAATTGTGCTTTGTGAACTTAATACTAAATTCTGGTCTGTGATAATCATCTTTTCCATATAACAACTAAATCCTAAGGCTTGCTTTTTGTCTCAATAAGGTATTCCCTCATTCATTCCTCAAAGGTCTACATGCCTCCCATGTACTGACTCATATAACAGGCTCTGAGAGTTCTGAGAGAAGCAGTCCTCAAAAAAGGCTCATATAATAACCAAGAATATGTAAATTTGTAAATATAATATGTAAATTTATAAATATAATATGTAAATTTGTATGTATGTATAAATATAATAAGTAAATTTGTAAATATAATATGGCTTGCATTGTGAAGTTACAAATTAAGTTTTATCTAAATGCAGAAAATAAGTAGTCAATTTAACCTGAGAGTGAGTGGACCAGTCAGGGTGTTGAGGGTTAAATTCAGGCAGAATGTGAGTATCTCAGGCAAGGGAAATCTAATCTTGGATTAAAAATCTGAAGTCAATGAAATTGGATAGAGGATGAGAGAAGCACATGAAAGCTGCCTTGGGGACTTTAGTAGGAGAGGTGCAAACATGATCTGTTGGGGCAAGAAGAGACTGAAATCAAGTGGTAACTGTAATATAATGTCTACATTATATTATGTATAATATAATTATGTATAGTCTTGATTTCATTTTCTTCCTGCCCAACATAAATATACGTGTGTCTGTGTTGCCGGAAAGGAATTTGTACCATCACGGTAAAACCAAAACAGATAAAAAGTCACTTCCCTTAAAAAAAGCTTTTCTCCAGGTAGAGGGTTGCCTCATATCTTACTTTGAATTCCTCTGTAAGTAAGTGAACCTGAGGAAAGGGTTCTAAATCATGTTGTTTATTTAGGAGATAATACCAAATAACACCAGCAAGGGAGTAGGGAAGAGAAGGAAGCTAATAAAGGACTTTTGAAATTGAGCGAGTTAGCTCTGTGGCTGAAACTTGATACCACTAATGAAATATGAAAGCCAGGGAAGAACACAGGCTCAGGTTTCCCACCCTCGGGCCAAGGGGACTTGGGTTACCAATACACCAACAACTTTAGTCATGCCGGGCGGAATGCTGTTCTACATGTGTAGGCTTCACAGGTAGATGAGCAAAAGAGGACCAGGTTTCCAGAGCAAGCGAAGACAGAAACGCAGATAAGGCTGTCTGAACCAAATCAGGTGTCCACTGAAGTAAAGATGAGGAAAGACGACCAGGGACGTGGTTCACCCTCAAAACACAATATCATTCTCATGACTCTCATTTCATTTTTTTCTACTTATATGCCTTATGGTTAATCTTTAAAAATAGTTCTTAAATGTTCTAATACTGATTGTCTTTCTTCTTTTCCTGTGACAGAGTAACCAACACTATCTGAAAGCATTATCCGAACAAAGTGTGGAAACTGAGCAACTCCGAGCACAACTCAGGTATCTTCCAAACTGAATTTTGTTATTTTATTAGTAATTACTTTTTTTTACAGGAGCTCGTGATACCATAATTTGCTTATGGGTTCTTTTTTTTTCTTCCTTTTATTAAGTATCTGTCAGTAGCTTCTTATATATCTGATCATGTGGGACAGGAAGAGACTAAAATCAAGATGGTTAGTCAGGAAATAATTATAGCATACACGTGAAGGAGTGTGATACAGAAGAAAACTAGTTCCTTTGAGAAAATATTTTTACACACAGAACACTACTTCCTGTCTTTCTGTGAACTGCTATATGGTTCCCACATCTGCTGTTTCTCTAGTAGGTAGTACCAAGAAGCACCACCAGTAGAGGAGTGGGGAGTGAGCCAGGGAAGGAAAGTAGAAGGCAGCCAGCACAGATGCTCCTTGACTTATGGTGGGTCGTGTCCCAATAAAATCACCTTAAGTTGAAAATACTGTACGTCAGTAATGCATTTAACGTACCAGCCTACCAACACCATAGCTTGGCAACACACTACATTATAGCGAGGCCACTGTTAATCTGCGTGATTACTTGGCTGACTTGGGGCTATAGCTCTGTGCTGCCACCCAGCCTCGTAAGTGTACCAGACACCTGTCAATAGTCCCCAAAAGATCAAAATTCAAAGTACGGTTTCTAATGAATATGTCTCTGTTTCAGACCTTTATAATGTCAAGCCATCATAAATAGGGACCATCTGTATGGGATTTTTTAAAATTGCACAATTTAGAGCCAGGCACAATGGCATATGCCTGTAATCCCAGTGGCATGAAAGGCTGAGGCAGGAGGATCGTGGGTTTAAAGCCAACCTCAGCAATAGCAAGGTGCTAACCAACTCAGTGAGATCCTGCCTCTAAATAAAATACAAAATAGGGATAGGGATGCGGCTCAGTGGTTGGGGGTCCCTGAGTTCAATCCCCAGGATCCCCCCCCCCAATTATACAATTTAATACTGTTTGTATATTTACTATTCATTTGTTTAATAATCATTGCATTTAATAGGTTTCACGGGCAAATCTCCAAATAACTAAAAAAAAAATTTCACTTTCATTTCTCCTAGTCCTAATACTTAAAATTCAGAAGTACAATCATGTAAGATTTGTTCTTGAATATTCATTTGAAAATATCTTTAATATTTTAATAATGTAATATAAATTATGGTTTGTTAAATAAACTATTTCATTATGCCTTTCAAAATACAAGCATGTGTTTTACCCCACAAAATAAGATATTGTTTTCTAAAAGCAGAATCTTTAATTTTTTTCAAAATTTTATTTACAGCTTTTTATATTTTGATCTTATTGCCTTTGTCAACTTTCAAATTTAATATAAGATATTTACTTTCTATTTCCTTAGACATTTTACTTGTGGCTTTTACATGATTCACTTTATTTCTCTAGCTGTTACTGATTTTGTAGCTTAAAATAACAATGGTTTATTTAATTACAAGATCTTACTGTTTTCAAGATAGAAATTGTTTTTTAAATTATGAAACCATGGATTGGAGTTGTGGCTCAGTTGTGGCTCAGAGCGCTTGCCTAGCATGTGTGAGGCACAGGGTTTGATTCTCAGCACTGCATATAAATAAATAAATTAAATAAAGGTTTATCAATATCTAAAAAATATTTTTTAAGAAATTATGAAACCAGTATAAACTCCATTATTATAAAATACTCTAGATAGTAGATTATGTCAAATTACAATGTGATTCTCACATTAACTATCCAGAGTTAGCATAGATTCCACAGATTTAGGGCACAGTCCCCATTAAAGTTACCCTCATTCAGATACCACCAGTTTGGGGACCTCCCAGGTCATCTCACTTCAAACCAACACACTGCAAATGTGGACATTTCCCTCATCTGCTCTGGCTCAGTAATTCTCTGGAATGACTCACAGGACTTAGAACAGCATTATACTTATGATTACATTTTAATTATAAAGGATATAAACTGGGCCCACCCAAAGAAGACACCTATAGGGTAAGATTTGAGAAGGTCCCCAATGTAGAGCTTCCATGTCCTATGCTCATGGAAGCAAGATGTGTCATCCTACTAGCACCGCGATGTGACAGTGTGTTCACCAAACAGGAAGTTCACCCACGCCTCTGTGTTCAGAATTTTCACTGAAGTTTATTACATGCATATCACTGATTAGATCATTAATCGCATTATTGAATCAGTTCTGTAGCCCCACTCCCCTCCCTGGAGATCGGGAGGTTGGGCCTCGAAGTCCTAACCCTCTGTTCTTGTGGTCAGTTTTGCCACCACAACCAGTCTGGTTCTGGGGGCCTGCCACAAGTTATCCCATTAGCATGAACATAGATATGGTCCGAGAGGTTCAGCACAAATAACAAAAATAATTCTGATGCTCAGGAAATACCAGGGATCTAGAATCTGGAACAAAAACAAGATACACTGTTATACAACTATGATATAACACAAAGGAAATAAAAATCTCATGATTTTATTATTTAAAATAACTTAACTTTTTAAGTTTAGGTTTGTGTGTGTACTTGAATATTTTAGTAAAAGGATAATATAAACGCTGTTGAATAGCCTTTTTCACTTATTGATATATGAGGATCATATTAGTATTATCATTCTTTTTTTAGTGCTGGATATAATATTATCATTCTTAATGTTATGTAGTATAATATTAAATGAATGTGCTATATTTATTTATTGAATCCTTATTTTCTATCCACTGATATTTCTGTATCATTCTTAGAATAACTTTTGAAGGCTGTCTATTCTATTCTATTAATATTTAGGATTAGTACAGCACTAGAATATTAAGTAAATGATAAACAACCCAAAATTAGTCTTGATTATTATTTTAATGCTACTGTTAAATAATATCTTGATTACTAATATTTATAAAGTGAAACCTATTTAGGACATTTAAAATAAAGGTCATCTTGGTTGAATGTTTTGTTATAATTTTTTTAAACTTCCTTTCAAAATGGCTGTATAGTAAAAATACTAATGTTAAAGCAAAAACTGACAAATACAAGGCAGTGGACCTAATCCTTGTAAAGATTTCAACTCCATGTCATTGATAAATAAAATAAACAGAAAACAATTAAGAATAGAATGTGATCAACAAATTGATCTAATAGGCATCTCTAGAACATTGAATGCATTCATTTACTCAATAATTATTTAGCAAGCATTGACTATGTACAGGGTTTGATCTTGATACCTGGGTACATCAGTTTATAATAAATACCTTTCTCTTTTTGAAACTTACTTTTAGCAGGAGCAGGCAAACAATGAACAAATACAGTGTTCAAGTAAAATAAGCTAAAAGGCCAAAGGAATACAGAAAACAAATAAAAGATCAGGGTGGGGTTACTGGAGTGCTAGGATAATGGTGGGGTGGCATTTTAAAGATTTGGAGTAATCCTTACTGAGAGGTTGTGATTGATTTGAACAAAGATGTGACGATATTGATAAACCAGATTTATAAAATAGGGACAGGGTTCCAAGTAAAGGCAAAGCCGTTGCAAAGGCAGGATTGAACAGCAAGGAAGAACAGGAAGGAAGTGAGCTCTCTCCACTATCTGTTGCTGATTAACAAACCATTTTAAACTGTTGTGACTCAACACATTGATTTGTTTAGAATATTATTTTGGGGACCATCAGAGCAGATTTTCTTGTCTGAGCCTACTTAGCCGAGATCTACTGAATTTGTCTGTGTGTCTCCACACAGGATGGTCAGATAGTCAATAGTGATGGTCAGTCTGTCTGGCAATTGGCAGACTTCACCGGGGTCATGAGAAAAGTCCTTCTTTTCTTGGCATGGCAAGGTTCTCAAGAAAAGCAGGAGAGCAAATCACAGTATGTAAATACTTCTCCACCCTCTTTTGAATTATGTTTGTTAATACCGCATAGCAAAGTAGGTCACCTGACTAACCAATTCAAAGGATGGGCAAGTAGATCCCCCTCTCGATAGGAGGATTTTCAGTGTCATATTGAAAAGTTGGGAATGTGGAGAAGTAAAATTTGTGACCACTTGCACAGTCTTTCCTGGTATACCTGGAACAGAGTGAGCAAGGAGGAAAATAACAAAAGATGAAGTCACACAGGTTGTGGAGAAAGGGCACAAGATGATATGGAGCCCTGTAGGCCACTATAGTGACTTTGGGTTTTGCTGTGGAAAAATAAGAGTGGTTTTTAGTAGGAGGATTGACAGATCTTCTAATTTTGGTAAGATATCACTCTGGCTGCCGTTTTGAAAGTAGACTGTAGAAAGGTAAAATTGATAACAAGAGGAGCAATGAGAAGGCTGTTGCAGTAACCCAGGCAAAAGATCCTATTGACCAGGAGGACCCTGAAGGAGGTTAGTGGGAAATGTGATTAGTTTTTATGTTTTTTAGTGTTTTGTATTAAAGATTCAAGAAGTTTCGTTGATAATTTGTCTGGAGGCAACAGGGACAGATAAAGAGGACTCCAAGATTTTCTCTTGAGCAACTGGAAAAATTATAATACCATGGACTGGGAAGTCTGCAGGGGCCAAATTGGTGAGGTGGGGGTGGTGTTTGGGCAAGAGTGAGTTTTCAGTGACTGCTGGAGATTCCAGTGAATATATCCAGTGAACAAGTGAGTTGTTAAGTAAACATTTCAGACTGGAGATATGAACTTTTGATGATGAACATAAGAATAGTGTTTAAAGCCATAAATCTAGAATGGATCATCTAGGGCATAAATACGATAAAGAGAACTCTGACTTAAAAATACTTAAAATTGAGAAGGGAAAAGAGTAGGAATCAGCAAAAGAAACTGAGGAAAAAACAGTGAGTTAGGAGGAAAAGTAGAAAGTGCAGTGTCCTAACAGCCAAGGGAAGGGGGAAGGAGTGGCCATCAACTAAATCAAGCCAGTGGTAGAGGGATGAGGTCTACGCACTGACCACTGAGGTTAGCAACATGGAGGTTATAGCAGCGTCCCAGGCAAACTACTACAAACACAGTGACGAAAAATAATAGAGAAGTATGCTCCCAGACTACCTTCTAATTCTGAAAACTATGTGAAATCGAGGCAGCAGCAGCGAGTCACGGGAAGGTTTTTCCTGAGGAGCACCTGGCTGGAGCTTGCAGCCTTTCCTTGACACTCCAGCCAGGTGCTCCCAAGGGGAAACTTTCCGTCCTCGCCCAGCTTTCTGAGGCCCCTGGCCTTCCTTGGCTCATGGCAGCACAGCACCAACCTCTGCCAGTTTTTCTTCACACGAGCTTATTTTCTGTGTCTCTTTGTGTGTCTTCTCTTCTTGTGAGGACACTAGTCATTGTTTTAGAACCCACTTAAATCCAAAATGATCCTTAACTTAATCATATCTCCAAATAAGCTTTTTCTGTATTTCCAAATAAGCTTTAGGTCAACATGTATTTGGGCTAGATGTAGAGTGCACTATTCAACTCAGTACAGAGGTCACTGTGATTTTGACAAGGACACTTTAGAACCTGCTTCCTTTTTATATCTCTACAAAACATTTTTTTTAAAAAATGATCTCATTCTGGGCTGTAAACATAATTCTTAACAATTTTTGAAGGACGGAATTAACATAAACCACAGTTTCTCATGACAATGCTAGTAAGTTATAAATCAATAACAGAAAAAAATGTAGATAATTACCATATGTTTGGAAATCAAAAGCACATTTGTGCACAAGCTTAATATTATTCCTGTGTTCAATGAATTTCCAGTCAAAAACAGTAGGATTTCTGTAGAATTTGAAAAGCTGATTTTAAAATTTATATAGTTATGTAAAAGGTTAAAAATAGACAAGATACTTTTCAAGAGGAATAATAAATTAAGGGGAATTCCAAAGCCAAATATCAAGACTTAATATAAAGCGAAAGGAATACAGTGTTGTCAGCATAAAGATGGACAAACTGGACAGACTTGGAGAGGCCAGAAGCAGACCTACACTGATAGGAACTGTAGCAGTTTCCAAATGTGGCTGCAGTCCTCCTGTCTACCTCTATCTACAACCTTTGCAAGGTGACTTTTATGGCATTAAGAGGTATCATGGTTAGGAGGAGTACTTAATTTTCTGACAGAATGTTTAGGCAAGATACCAGCCTAAGGAATATGTGAATAACATTTTGCTTATTTATGATCTGAGTAGAACGAGCAACAATACCCATCAACTAAAGAAGGAAGATACAATTTAAGTAGAATTTTAATTATAGTACACAATTTTATTTAAAAAACTATGGACATACCAGGTATGCTGGAGTATGCTGGGCATGGTGGTACATGCCTGTAATCCCAGGAGCTTGGCAGACTGAGGCAGGAGGATCACAAGTTTGAGGTCAGTCTCAGCAGGTTAGTAGTATCAAAATTAAAAAACAAATTAAAAAATAGGGGGGCTGTGGCTATGGCTCAGCGGTAGCACATTCACGTGGCATGTGTGAGGCACTGGGTTCGATTCTCAGCACCACATAAAATAAATAAAGGACTATCAACAACTAAAAAAAAAAAAAAATAGGAAGGGCTTGGAATGTAGCTTCCTGGCAGAGTGCACCTGGATTCGGTCCCCAGTAACAAACCAAAACAAAACAACAGTGGGAAGGAAAGTGGAGCAGTACTTTTTCCTATTCCTTCTGGGAAGTACAACTAAAAACCTTGGAATCAAGACTAAGAGATGGAGAAAGAACAACAACACAAAAAGGTCAGGAAGGTACCTCAGGAACCAAGGCATGATGCCTATGTTGTTTTTCTTTTTTGCCTCCTATACATAAGACTTGGAAGTGAAAAAACTAGAACTCTGGCAATACCAAGTGCAGACCAAATAAAAGCTCCCCCAGAGACCTGCTCTCTCAAGCCAAAGGCTGGAGAGGGGCAACCTAGCATGACAAGTTTTAGAAAATAACTGTCCACAGCAGCCAGATGATACAGGAGCAAACTGTGGACCCACCTATACCCATGTCAGTGGAGGCGTAGTTGGGAGGCCGAAACAAGGCCACCTCCTTTCCCTCTAAAAGAACAGAGTCACAGGAAGTCAGTCAAAATAGGCTTAAGTAATATTCACAGTCTCGTAACACTAAAAATACTTAAATTTCTACCAAAATTATTCATTACTTAAAGATTCAAGAATAACTCAACTTGAATGAAAAAAGATAATCTATTAGAACCAACTCCTAGATGACAGATACTAGAACTATTTGACAAAGATTTTTCAACAGCCATAAAATGTATCAGTGAGCAATTATAAACAAGTTAAACAAATGGAAAAAATAGAAATTCCCAACAAAGAAATGAAAAATATTGACAAAGAAATAGAAGATATGCCAAAGAACTAAATAGAAAATGTAGAACTCCCGTATGTGGGTAAGAAAATTTAATTCTCTAATGAGAATGTATTTCAAATCCTTATGATTGAAATCAGTGTAATCATCTAGTGTTTTCAAATGTGTAGTTATGTCAGTTCTGTATGTGTAAGAGAGACAGGTTTGATAATGTAATCCTAACCAGGATCCTTGTGTAAAGGAATAAAATGCAAGTTATTTCCAAGTGTGAGTTTTGTGAATATAATGAAATATAAAGTACATGTAGAAGGTTGGTATATAACAGCATTGGCATTGTAAATCAGTAGGGAGAAAATAATGTTAGGAATGGTTGTTATTGATGAGAAAAATTGATAAAATCTTGCCTTTCACATTTTGTATTTATTTGATTTTTGGAATAAATACCTAAATGTGAGAAGCAAAACTTCACAGATTTTATTTTTAAATATCCTAGAATCTTTCTTTAACATTTTGCTGGAGAAGTATTTATTTTAAAGACAAAACAAAAAACTTTTTAATTATATTTATTTTTGAAACAGTCCATATAAACATAAAGTTTATACGTATTAATGAAGTAACATGGTGTTTTTTGTTTCAATGTAGGTATACATTGCATATAGGAAAATATTTCTTGTTTTTTAAATTTTTTTAGTTGTAGGTGGACACAGTACTTTTATTTTTACTTATTTATTTTTATGTGGTGCTGAGGATCAAACCCAGTGCCTCACACATGCAGGGCAAGCACTCTACCACTGAGCTACAACCCCAGCCCAGGAAAGTATGTCTTAATACGATTTAAATACAAGTCAAAGAGGAAAAGATTGATGTATTTGACTATGTTAAAATGTAAAAGTTGTTACAAAGAATAGTATAAATCAAATGAAAAGGCAAACCACAGTCTGATAGAAGACATTCATAATGCACATAACTGACAACAGATTAGTATTGTGGACATATTACAGTAAAAATAAATAAAAATGCACAGAATATTGAGCAGAGAAAGTGAGCAAACATTTCAAAAATCACAGCAGTCAGGAAAATGCAAGTTGAAACAATGTGAGTGTCCCTCATCCATACTGCATGGCACTAGAGGTATTACAGATTTGGGATTTCATTTCAAATTTTGTAAAATTTGCATCTGTATTATGAGATATTTTGGGGTTGGACCCCAGGTCTAAACAAAAAACTCACTTGTTTCATATAGACTTTAATCCCCATAGCCTGAAGGTAATTCATATAGTACTTTTAGTTCACTTGCATTTTTACTGTGGCCTGTCACATGAAGCCAGGTGTGAAATCTCCTATTTGTGGTATCATGTTAGTGCTCAGGTTCAGATTTTGGAGCATTTCAAATGTCAGACTTTTGGATTGGGGATATTTAACATGTAACTCTTCATATTCAACCATCAGTATCAAAAATATAAAATAGAGTATAAAAACACAGTGCCAAAGACTATATAGTATGATATGATTTATATAGATTTCAAATGGCTTAAACAATTATGTGTATTGATTATGGATATATATTTTAATAATATATATAGAGAGATTTATTTTCAATATACATATAGTAAAAGAATGCAATGTATATTTTGTGTATACTTGTATCTATAAAAGAAAAAAATGAAAACATCTCCAGAAATTATGTACCACAACTTCAAGCTAGTCATTGTCTCTGCAGAGTGACACTCTCTGTAGAAGCGGGAAATTGAAGGCAGCCTAGGTATTCATCACTAAAGGAATGGTTAAGAAAGTGTAATAATATCTCTTTGGAAAAAATCATTTAGAAACAAGTGTTCATGTGTAAAGATATGGTTATGTCAACATATATAGATCTAAAAAGTAATTTTATATGTGGAGATATATGTCTCATAAAAACACGTATGTAATATGTGTTTTATCCAGGCATGTAATATAGGCAAGGATATTACCATTTATTTAATGGGAATTTATCAAATGGAGAGAAATTTGAGAGGATTATAAAATAAGAATAAACGATAATAGTCTTTTATAGCTAATAATGATAATGGGTCATGGAATTGTGTAATCAACTCAATACCACATTTGAGGCACAGAAAAGAATGGAAGGAAAAACAAAGACACAAGACTTGTGGCACATCTAGGCTAAATCAGAATGTAGAGATCCTAAAAGTAAGATAGTAAGAAAAGTGGCTCATAAAAACATGTAATCATGTAATGATGATGGAAATAAAAAATAAAAATGCATATGAAAGGTTCTGTACAGGAAAATGGGTGGAACTTTGGTGCTATTAGGCTTAAGGTCAAGGGAAAATATCCTGGAATTTTGTTGCAAGACAGAAACTTTTAATGATCATCTAATTTAACTTCACTGTTAAATTATAAAATAATGTTTAAAATAATTATAAAGTGAACACACACTGAGCCCGGATTGGCTGAATTCAAGCTCCTATTCGCCTGCTTCCCACAGACAAACAGCTGTGACTCAGCACTAATCCATCCGGCTGAAACATCTGGTCAGCCCTTCTGATCCTACAGAGGTAAATGCCAACCGAGCCTTCATAGGTAGTGGCCACAGGTTTGAAACGGGGCTTGGGAGAGACAGTAAGGACCCAGCCGTTGCATTGGTCACCCGACAAAGGGAAACGAACTGTCGCCATTTGCAAGAGACACCACCATGGCAGAGAACTGACGTCATCAGACTGCAGCGGAGGAGATAACTTCATTGAAACCTGCGGCTACAGGTGTGTAATTCCCTAGCCTTCCCTCTCCACACATCAGGGAAACCTTAAGGGCCCCTCCCAGCTCTCCCGTAAGGGCCCCTCCCAGCTCTCCCGTGAGCGCGATAGCCAGACCGAGGGAATCAGAGGTGGCGCGGGACCCGTGGCGTGGAACTACCGCTCCCACCAGTGCTGACAGCTGAGGTCTCTTGCACCAGCTACCGGGGGCGTGGCTACCGGAGGGCAAGTAAAATTCGCTGAGGATTCTCAGCCCCAAGTTCTACAAACTTAGGGTCTGAGGGAATGGCAAACTGGAAGAGTGTGCCCAGTCGTTCATGAAAACAGGGCTCCCAGGAGCAGCAGACCTGGCGTGTAGCCAGTATTGTGGTGAGCGACACCCGTGAGAGGGGCCTGGCTAGAGGAAAAGTGGGAAGTGACTAGACACAAGAGGAGGCCCTAGGCACTCAGGATTGGAGACTGGGCCAGTCTGGGAGGACCTGCTGCACAGTGATTGGTTCCCGCGTATTGACAGGAGAAACTTGGCCTGGTAGGCACAGTGCCATCTACTGGAAGAGAAGTTAATCAAACTCTAAGACTGCATTTATTAGTTTTTTTTTCTTTTTTCTTTTCTCTTTTTTTTTTTGATTTGGGATTTTCTTTCATTTTCATTTTTCTTGTTTTTTTAATTTTTTTACAATTTTTAAAAATTATTTTTCTTCTAATTTTAATTTTTTTATTATTTTTTTTTAAATTTTTTTTCTTTTTTTATTTCCTTGTTTTTCTTCTTTTATCTTTTCATTTCTTTTCAATTATCTTATCCCCCATTCCTTGAATTCTACCTGCTTACTCTCATTCTCTTTAGTGACTTCTTCCCTTCCCTTCTAATACCTTTTCTCCCAAGCATCAAATAAATTTATAGGAGTAAACAGTAACTCAGCAGTCAAACAGAACAAGAAGTAACATGAGCAGCTTCAAAAAGCAAGGAAGAAAAGGAGTACAAACAATGCAGAACAGCCTAAATATTCAGGAGGGCCTAGAGTCATCAGAAAAATGGTCATATAAAGAACTCAAGGACACCTAAGACAGATGGAATGGAACCTTAAAGAGGATACAAGACAGCAAATTCAAGCAGCGAAAGAACACATTGATAATGAATTACATAAACAGATAAAAGAAGAAGTTAAGCTTCTTTATCAGGAGATAGAGATTATAAAAAATAATCAAACAATAATTCTAGAAATGAAGGAAACGATAAACCAAATTAAAAACTCAATTGAGAGTATCACTAACAGAGTGGAGAAAGTAGAAGCCAGAACGTCAGATAATGAAGACAAAATATATCATCTTGAAAAGAGTCTAGCCAACTCAGAAAGGCTGGTAAAAAATCACGAGAAAAACATCCAAGAGTTATGGGATAACATAAAAAAACCAAACTTACGAGTCATCGGGATAGAAGAAGGTACAGAGATTCAAACCAAGGGAATGAGTAACCTGCTGAATGAAATAATTACAGAAAACTTTCCAGAAATAAAAAAGGAAACAGATATACAAATTGAAGATGCATACAGGACACCGAGCACACAAAATCACAGTAGACCAACGCCAAGACACATTGTTATGACGATATCCAATATACAGAACAAAGAGAAAATGTTAAAAGCTACAAGAGAAAGGAGACAGATTACATTCAGGGGTAAACCAATAAGGTTAACAACGGATTTTTCATCAGAGACACTGAAAGCAAGAAGGTCATGGAACAATGTATTTCAAACACTGAAAGACAATGGATACCAACCAAGAATTCTGTATCGAGCAAAATTAAGCTTCAGGTATGACAACGAAATAAAAATCTTTCATGATAAACAAAAGTTAAAAGAATTTGCAGCCAGAAAACCAGCATTGCAAAGCATTTTGAGCAAAACACTACACGAGGAAGAAATGAAAAACAATAACCAAAACCATCAGTGGGAAGTGCCTCAGTAAAGACAGAGGGCAAGGGGAAAGATAATCATGGAGAAACAAACTAAATTTTTTAAAAAAAAGGATAAATAATCAAACATGGATGGAAGTACAAACCATATATCAATAGTAACTCTGAATGTTAATGGCTTAAACTCTCCAATAAAGCGACATAGGCTGGTATCATGGATTAAAAAAACAAATCCAACAATATGCTGCCTCCAGGAGACACATCTGATTGGAAAAGACATACACAGGCTGAAGGTGAAAGGATGGGAAAAAATATACCACGCACACGGTCCTTGTAAGCAAGCAGGGATGGCCATCCTCATATCGAATAAAATCTACTTCAAGACTAAGTTAATCAAAAGGGATAAAGAAGGACATTATATACTGTTAAAAGGAACCATTCACCAACAAGACATAACAATTATTCTACCACGTGGCCTGCGCAGTGGTTTCATTAATGAGGTTCTAGGCATTAAGTTAGTTAGAAGAGATCGAAATAAAACACACAAACCAGTACCTTATTTTACATTGCTAGGTCCGAGACGGCTCGCCTCCCTGGTTCCCGCCTCTAGCTGCCCAGCAGGGCAGCGAGGATTACTCTGGGCTAGCAGGAGAGAGAGAGAGCGAACACGCCGGGGAGTAGCCTTTTATTTGGGGGACAAGAGATTCGGGAGAATTCCATCCAATGAAGGTTGAGGGGGGGCTGCACTCCAAGGTCAGGGTCAGTGATTGGGTCTCTGGGGTCAGTGGTCACGCACACCCCCACACGGATGGGCTCTCTCATCAGGAAAGGGTCGGGAAAGCTCCGACACAGCCAGAGCGCCTCAGGCCCTTAACGGGAGTCACCCAGTCACGTGTCAGAATGGCTCTCCACATATTCCCCCTTTCTTTTCTTAACAATGAGGCGGCGGTTCACTCTCTGAAGTTCTTGGATTCTTGATTGGAAGAATCGTCATCCTATGGTTACAATACAAAAGAGAATTAACAGCAGAGAGAATAATCCAATAATGTACCAAGCGGAGTGTTTAAGAATATTTCCAGGGTTGAATCCATTTAACTCCTTCAATATTTTGTTAGCCAAAGAAGAAGGATCTGAAAAATCAGCTCTATTATTTTGAATGTCTTGGATATGGTGATGAAGTTCCAGAATATCCAAGCTATTATTACTATTTTGCCAAATACCTAATAAATGGTTTTTAACCTTCTCCCAATCCCAGAGAGAAGCATTGTACTTGGCAGCTGTAACACATACATACTTATAATTAGCATGGCATTTAAGCCTTTCCTTAAATTTTAAGGCTGAAAGTTCATTACCTATGTTTATGACAGTCGCCTCTAAGGCGTTTAATTTGGTCTCAATCCTTTCATCAATATTTACGTGATTACGCAGAGCCTTGGAAGTATTTTGAGCTAAATTATTAAGAAATTTTGCATGTTGAATATTCTGAGACAATGTCAGAGATGCAGAGACAGTTGAGGCAATAAATGAGACCAGTGCTAAGACACCAACAGTTATGACTCCAATAGCACGTTTAGGTCTTGTTAGCTGGGCATGAATTTGCTGCAAGACTTGTAAACCAGCATCAGCATACCATGGCTCTGAAATATTAGCAGGTAATAAAACAAAAGAGGGCTGATGAAGTATCAGCACTCCTTTTCTTCCATTATACCTAGAAACACAATTAGTTAGGTTGCACTTATTACAAGTAACAATATATCTGTCATCTATCCATCTAACCTTTACATTTCCAATAATTAAAACATAAGGAGATTGGACACAGGCTCTTAAGCCATAGCAAGATCCCTCTTTACAGTTCTTGCCGACAAATTTTGGTAAAGGTTTATCTGTAAAATGTAAATATTCTGAGGCAGCAATTAAACGCTAAATATCTTTTTGAATACCTCCTTCACTATAGGTCAAAATATTACTAACAAATCCTGCAGGTGTCATAGCAGAATTTCTTCGTAATTGTCTCTTATCAATATTTGGAGACCAGTCTAAAATATACCCACTAGCTTTAGACACCTTATTTGTACAGGAAAGGTATTTACATAATCCATCCATTTAGGAAAGGTGCCAATTTCAATTGTAGAACTATTTGGACAGTGGGGTATCGGTGGAGGTTTTGTAGAAATGACTGGCTTGTTATGGGAAAGTCCCATCTTAATTATTGATCTAGTATTAGGTTTTAAGTCCCCATAAATAGAATTATTTGTCAGTCTAGGTTTACCAATCGCTGTCTTTTCTTCAAATGATACTTTCAGACAGCCAGCATGTTTATCATGTGACCAACATAAAGGCAATTGGGCACTGTAGCCAGAATAATTAAATCTAGTCACATGATTGGGAGTAATATGAGTATCTGTAAATCCTCCCATCATGAATGAGTCATTAGTAAATACTGGAATAGATTCTCCAGTCCACACAGCTGGGTGTACCAGGGGTGGATCTGGGAAATATGTCCAATAAGTGTCTACTTGATTCCCTTTTACCTGACAGCCCAGTAGGGCAATTACTGTTGCTACCATCAAGACTGGGGTCCTGTTCTTTCCTAGGCGTCGAAGTATTTGGGAAGCCTGGGTTGTTAGTTTCTTCACATCTTTCCACGAAATCAGCTTCTCGGCTGGTTCAATCTGGTCTTTCTTCATCTTTTTCCGATATCTCCTCCTTCTGGGTAGTGGCTCCTCCGGGTCGATCCTCAGTCGCTTGAGTCTGGGTTCTATTTCCTCCATGTCTGATAGCACGTTCAGGCACCCAAATAGGACGGAAAGCACCTTCTGGAAAAATACAAGCATGCCTTTTCCCCGCATTATTATCGGGTTTGGATCCTTCCATTGACCAGTCTGTAAATCTTTCCACAGAACTCTGCCTAAGGGGCCTGTTACTGAGGGAGACATTTGTCTCTCAGCAGCTGTGTGACCTTCTGTGTCACAGTTTAAAAAATTTAAAACAAATAAGGCATGATTAAGGCTATTTTGGGGAGTCACAATCTTATCCCCCCTTTTTAATTTTTGTAATTGAACCTTAATAGATAAATGAGCTTGTTCCACAATGGCTTGACCTTGGGGGTTATAAGGAATTCCTGTTTTATGATTAATTTGAAACTCTTGGCAAAACTGTTGAAAAGAAGAGCTTACATAAGCTGGAGCATTATCTGTTTTAATCTTCATAGGACACCCTAAAACGGAAAAAGCTGCTAAGCAACGAGAAATTACATGTTGAGTATTTTCCTTAGTACGTGCTGTGGCAAAAATAAATCTAGAATAAGTGTCCACTATGACATGCACATAACATTGTTTACCAAATTGAGGAATATGAGTTACATCCATTTGCCATATTTGATTTGGTTTTAATCCACGGGGATTTACCCCTGATGGCAGAGATGGAGTGTGAATAACACACTTAGGGCATTGGCTTACAATCTGACGAGCTTGTTCTCTGGTAATACTAAATTTTTTACATAAGCTAGAAGCATTTTGATGATGCAAGGAATGGGAAGCTAGTGCACAGTCATACGAAGACATCTGTTGACAAAAAGCTACTAATTTATCAATTTTGTCATTACCTGTAACTAGAGGTCCAGGAATGTTAGTATGGGCACGGATGTGTCCAATGAAACATGGGTACTTTCGCATTAGCACTGTCTTTTGTAAATTATGAAATAATTCAAATAACTCCTGTGATGAAGTAAATCCATTAACTGAGGTTTCAATATTTTTGGTAACTCCGACTGCATATAAGCTGTCAGAATAAATATTAATAGGCTCATTTGAAAAATAATCTAAGGCACAAATCAGAGCTTGAATCTCTGCCCTTTGGGCAGAACTATAAGAAGTTTGTAATACCTCTGTGTGAACACGGCTGAAGAAACCTGCCTTACCAGAGTTGGAACCATCTGTGAACACCGATAAAGCTTCCTCTATTGGATGAGAACGTACAATCTTTGGAAAAATAAGTGATGTTAATGATGCAAATTGTACAATCTTATCACGAGGATAATGGCTATCTATCTGCCCAGGAAAATCTGCAAAAGCTATCTGCCATGAGGTAGAAGTTTGAAAAAGCCAATTAGTCTGTTGAACAGAAAATGGAATAATTATGATATCAGGCTCAGATCCAATTAATTGTAAAATCCTAGTTCTACCTTTGATTACTAACTGAGCTATAGAATCATGAAAAGGAATTAATGTTTTTTGAGGGGAGTGAGATAAATAAATCCATTCAATAACTCCTAATCTTTGCCATATGGCTCCTGTTGGGGTATGTTCAGTTGGAAATGTTAATAAATACATTATTTCTTTAGGATCTATTCTAGTAAGCTGTGCATTTTTAATTGCAATTTCAACCTTTCTCAAGGCTGCCTTGGCCTCCAAAGTTAGTTGACGTGGAGAGGTTGGAGAAGGATTTCCTTGTAATATCTGAAATAAAGAACTTAACTCAGAAGTAGTTAGCTTTAAAGATGGTCTTAGCCAGTTAATATCTCCTAATAGTTTTTGAAAATCATTAAGGGTACGTAACTCCTTAACTCTTATCTGAAGATTTTGAGGACGGATTGTACTCCCTTGAATTATCTGACCTAGATATTGAAAAGGAGATACCTTTTGAATTTTTTGAGGAGCTATACATAAACCCATTGCTGTAAGTGAAGAGTCTAACTGAGTAAAAATTTCTGAAAGTACTTCTGGATTAGCATGAGCCAATAATATATCATCCATAAAATGAATAATATATGCATCAGGGAAGCTATTTCTTATGGGATTTATCGCTTGATCAACGTATTTTTGGCACAGTGTAGGACTATTACGCATTCCCTGGGGAAGCACCCTCCAGCAGTATCTTTTAACAGGTTCCTTAAAATTAATTGTTGGGACAGTGAAAGCAAATCTTTCACAATCTTCAGGATGTAACCTTATAGAGAAAAAAAGTCTTTTAAATCTATTACCATCAATCTATAATCTAAAGGAATGGCTGTGGGGGAGGGAAGTCCTGGCTGTAATGATCCCATAGGCTGAATTGCCTGATTTATTGCCCTTAAATCCTGTAGCAATCTCCAATTTCCTGACTTTTTCTTAATAACAAAAATAGGTGTATTCCAAGGGCTAAGTGTTGGTTCAATATGACCAGCCTGAAGTTGTTCCTCAACTAATCTATGAATTATTTTAAGCTTTTCCCCTGAGATGGGCCATTGAGAAATCCATATAGGCTCTCCGTGAGCCACGTGATTTTTTCAGCTGTCTTAGGGATCGGGGAAGTACTCAGGGCCCCTAGTAAAAATTTTGGTCTGGAGTATTTACTAATCTTTGTCGTGGAGACTGGCTTGTAAACAGATATTCTTCCTGAAAGGTCTCCTTATCATCTCCAGGAAAATACCTCTGATTAACTTCCTCAACTGATCTTATAGAATTTGGAGTAACTAATAACAATCCCATTTTGGCTAAAATATCTCTCTTAAAAGCCTTGAAAATCATTAGGGGTTTGTATGGAAACTGTGGTTCCGCTCCGGTAAAATTAAACATGGCGGCCCCCATGGTTGGCACGGAAACTGTTTGTTTTGCTCCGGTAAATCTAAAGATGGCGGCCCCCATGGCCAGCGCGATGATGTCACACTGTGCGACTTCCCCTGGAATTCCCGGGCTCCCGCTAGGAGGAAATGCCGGCGGCGGTGAGAAAGCGGGCTGATCCGCGCCATCTGAATTCTCCGCATGGGGCTGCGAGTCTAAGTTCACATTTCTAACTTTGGTCCCTAAAAACATCGTTACTGGCGTTTCTATGCCCTGTCTTCTGTTTCTTTCTGCCTGTTCATTACAAAAATCAGTCCAATAAGTTTTCCAAAGCAAGTAATCTCCCCCGCTCAGACAAGATCTGGCTAAAAAAATCCAATCGCTAGGAGGAAGGGGTTGTGAGCAAATATTTTCTATCAGACTCTGAACAAAAGGCGAATTTGGGCCATACGTTTCACATGCATTTTTCAATTCCTCGATAGTTTTAAATGGGGTTACAGCATGAACTCTAACTCTCTGATCTTGTTCATTAGTTTGCTCAAAAACTGGAAAGAGGTGAAAACCAGTAGTATCCTCTCCCATTTCTTGAGCCTTCCTAATACCTTGCTGAACTGGGGTAAGAAAAGTCATCTTTAATTCAGCATACCTGTTAAATTTGGTCCTTCTAGCAGGTACCGGCCGAATTTGAAAAGCTTGAGCAGGTGGTGCTAAATGCAGTCTATTAAAATTTCTCTCTAAGTCCTGAGTTTCTATGTCTAATTCTTCTTCCTCAGATTGTGAGCTGCAGTCAGACTCTGCACTATCGCCATTTGGAATTTGGGTTTCTAACTCACGTGGTTGAGAAGAACCCTGAGCCCCTTTAGGAGTTTCTTCCGCATTTTCCTCTCCAGGAAGATCGTTTACCACTTCCGGAGGGCTCTCTAAGATTAGAGATGCTTCTTCTGTACAAGCTGCCTGCGGGCTAGCCTGCATAATTTTAACCTTTGTTTTAGCTCCTAGCGCTTTTGTTTTTAAACGGCTCAAAGGAAAGGAAATTAACTTAGCTTCAGGCTGATTTTCCATTTGAATAGACCTAATAGCTCTTTGAATGCCTTTTAAAAGGTCTTCAGGAGGCCACGAACTCTGGCCCATATATTCAAAAAGACAGACTTCTAGGGCTGTCCAAGTTTTCTGTATATTCTCTATACCTCCAGGTATTTCAGTAGAAAGACAGACTCTCTGTAACTTCCTTCCTAATTTTTCCCAAGTAAGTAAATTTGGAGACTCTTGGTCACAAAACCAAGGACAATATTCACCTACAATCTTTAAGAATTGTAATAACTGAGTTTTCTTTATCTGTTTTCCTTTCTGATTAATTATACTGTCTAAAATAGTCAGATACATTTCCTTATCCGAAGAAGTAGAATTTCCCATTTTAAGTAATTTAACATCTCTTTCCTTCAATATCTCCAGGTACTTTTGTGACCCAAATGTCACCTCTTCCTTTATCTTTATTCCTTACTTTCCTTATTTCCTCTTTATTCCTTATTTCCTCTTTATTTCTTTTTCCTTATCTTCCTTTATCTTTATTTCTTTCCCTTATCTTTTTAGCGCGCTCTCTCACTCAATCTAACTAATTCAGAATGCCCCCGTTGTGGGCGCCAATTCTACCACGCAGCCTGCGCAGTGGTTTCATTAATGAGGTTCTAGGCATTAAGTTAGTTAGAAGAGATCAAAATAAAACACACAAACCAGTACCTTATTTTACATTGCTAGGTCCGAGACGGCTCGCCTCCCTGGTTCCCGCCTCTAGCCGCCCAGCAGGGCAGCGAGGATTACTCTGGGCTAGCAGGAGAGAGAGAGAGCGCGAACACGCCGGGGAGTAGCCTTTTATTTGGGGGACAAGAGATTCAGGGGAGAATTCCATCCAATGAAGGTTGAGGGGGGGCTGCACTCCAAGGTCAGGGTCAGTGATTGGGTCTCCGGGGTCAGTGGTCACGCACACCCCCACACGGATGGGCTCTCTCATCAGGAAAGGGTCGGGAAAGCTCTGACACAGCCAGGGCGCCTCAGGCCCTTAACGGGAGTCACCCAATCACGTGTCAGAATGGCTCTCCACAAATTATCAATATTTATGCACCAAATAATGGTGCTGCTACATTCACAAAACAAATTCTCCTCAAGTTCAAGAATCAAATAGACCACAACACAATAATTATGGGTGACTTCAACACACCTCTCTCACCATTGGACAGATCCTCCAAACAAAAGTTGAATAAAGAAACTATAGAACTCAATACCACAATCAATAACCTAGACTTAACTGACATATATAGAATATATCAACCATCATCAAGTGGATATACTTTTTTCTCAGCAGCACATGGAGCCTTCTCAAAAATAGACCATATTTTATGCCATAGGGCAACCCTCAGTAAATATAAAGGGGTGGAGATAATACCATGCATTTTATCTGATCATAATGGAATGAAACTGGAAATCAATGATAAAAGAAGGAAGGGAAAATCCTACATGACATGGAAAATGAACAATATGTTACTGAATGATCAATGGGTTACAGAAGACATAAAGGAGGAAATCAAAAAATTCTTAGAGATAAATGAAAATACAGACACAACATATCGGAATCTATGGGACACAATGAAAGCAGTTTTAAGAGGAAAATTCATCGCCTGGTGGTCATTCCTCAAAAAAAGAAAAAAACCAACAAATAAATGAGCTCACACTTCATCTCAAAGCCCTAGAAAAGGAAGAGCAAAACAACAGCAAATGTAGCAGAAGGCAAGAAATAATTAAAATCAGAGCGGAAATCAATGAAATTGAAACAAAAGAAACTATTGAAAAAATTAACAAAACTAAAAGTTGGTTCTTCAAAAAAATAAATAAGATCGCCAGACCTTTAGCCATGCTAACGAAGAGAAGAAGAGAGAGAACTCAAATTACTAACATACGGGATGAAAAAGGCAATATCACAACAGTTGCTACAGAAATACAGAAGACAATTAGAAATTATTTTGAAAACCTATATTCCAATAAAATAGAAGATAGTGAAGACATCGATAAATTTCTTAAGTCATATGATTTGCCCAGACTGAGTCAGGAGGATACACACAATTTGAACAGACCAATATCAATGGATGAAATTGAAGAAGCCATCAAAAGACTACCAACCAAGAAAAGCCCAGGACCGGATGGGTATACAGCGGAGTTTTACAAAACCTTTAAAGAAGAATTAATACCAATACTTTTCAAGTTATTTCAGGAAATAGAAAAAAAAGGGAGCTCTTCCAAATTCATTCTATGAGGCCAACATCACCCTGATCCCGAAACCAGACAAAGACACTTCAAAGAAAGAAAACTACAAACCAATATCTCTAATGAACATAGATGCAAAAATCCTCAATAAAATCCTGGCGAATTGAATACAAAAGCATATCAAAAAACTTGTGCACCATGATCAAGTAGGATTCATCCCTGGGATGCAAGGCTGGTTCAATATATGGAAATCAATAAATGTTATTCAGCACATCAATAGACTTAAAGATAAGAACCACATGATCATCTCGAAAGATGCAGCAAAAGCATTTGACAAAGTACAACATCCCTTTATGTTCAAAATACTAGAAAAACTAGGGATAACAGGATCTTACCTCAACATCGTAAAAGCTATATATGCTAAGCCTCAGGCTAGCATTATTCTGAATGGAGAAAAACTGAAGGCATTCCCTCTAAAATCTGGAACAAGACAGGGATGCCCTCTCTTACCACTTCTATTCAATTTAGTTCTTGAAATACTAGCCAGAGCAATTAGACAGACAAAAGAAATTAAAGGCATAAAAATAGGAAAAGAAGAACTTAAATTATCACTATATGTGGATGATAAGATACTATATCTAACAGACCCAAAAGGGTCTACAAAGAAACTACTAGAGTTAATAAATGAATTCAGCAAAGTGGCAGGATATAAAATCAACACGCATAAATCAAAGGCATTCCTGTATATCAGCGACAAATCTTCTGAAATGGAAATGAGGATAATCACCCCATTCACAATATCCTCAAAAAAAATAAAATACTTGGGAATCAACCTAACAAAAGAGGTGAAAGATTTATACAATGAAAACTACAGAACCCTAAAGAGAGAAATAGAAGAAGACCTTAGAAGATGGAAAAATATACCCTGTTCATGGATAGGAAGAACTAACATCATTAAAATGGCGAAATTACCCAAAGTTCTCCATAGGTTTACAGCAATGCCAATCAAAATCCCAAGGGCATTTCTTGTAGAAATAGATAAAGCAATTATGAAATTCATATTTGAAGCAGGAAGTGTGAGTCAGGCGGTAGAGCGATACCAGATTTTGAACTATACTACAGAGCAATAGTAACAAAAACAGCATGGTACTGGTACCAAAACAGGCGGGTGGACCAATGGTGCAGAATAGAGGACACAGAGACCAATCCACAAAGTTACAACTATCTTATATTTGATAAAGGGGCTGAAAGCATGCAATGAAGGAAGGATAGTATCTTCAACAAATGGTGCTGGGAAAACTGGAAATCCGTATGCAACAAAATGAAACTGAATCCCTTTCTCTCACCATGCACAAAAGTTAACTCAAAATGGATCAAAGAGCTTGATATCAAATCAGAGACTCTGCGTCTGATAGAAGAAAAAGTTGGCTCCGATCTACATATTGTGGGGTCGGGCTCCAAATTCCTTAATAGGACACCCATAGCACAAGAGTTAATAACAAGAATCAACAAATGGGACTTACTTAAACTAAAAAGTTTTTTCTCAGCAAGAGAAACAATAAGAGAGGTAAATAGGGAGCCTACATCCTGGGAACAAATTTTTACTCCTCACACTTCAGATAGAGCCCTAATATCCAGAGTAAACAAAGAACTCAAAAAATTAAACAATAAGAAAACAAATAACCCAATCAACAAATGGGCCAAGGACCTGAGCAGACACTTCTCAGAGGAGAATATACAATCAATCAACAAGTACATGAAACAAATGCTCACCATCTCTAGCAGTCAGAGAAATGCAAATCAAAACCACCCTAAGATACCATCTCACTCCAGTAAGATTGGCAGCCACTATGAAGTCAACCAAGAACAAGTGCTGGCGAGGATGTGGAGAAAGGGGTACACTTGTACATTGCTGGTGGGACTGCAAATTGGTGCAGCCAATTTGGAAAGCAGTTTGGAGATTCCTGGGAAAGCTGGGAATGGAACCACCATTTGACCCTGCTATTGCCCTTCTCGGACTATTCCCTGAAGACCTTAAAAGAGCATGCTACAGGGATACTGCCACATCGATGTTCATAGCAGCACAATTCACAATAGCTAGACTGTGGAACCAACCCAGATGCCCTTCAATAGATGAATGGATAAAAAAAAAATGTGGCATTTATACACCATGGAATATTACGCAGCACTAAAAAATGAAAAAAATCATGGAATTTGCAGGGAAATGGATGGCACTAGAGCAGATTATGCTTAGTGAAGCTAGCCAATCCCTAAAAAACAAATACCAAATGTCTTCTTTGATATAATGAGAGCAACTATGAACACAGCCGGGAGGAAGAGCAGGAAGAAAAGATTAACATTAAACAGAGACATGAGATGGGAGGGAAAGGGAGAGAAAAGGGAAATTGCATGGAAATGAAGGGAGACCCTCATTGCTATACAAAATTACATATAAGAGGTTGTGAGGGGAATGGGAAAATAAACAAGGAGAGAAATGAATTACAGTAGATGGGGTAGAGAGAGAGGAGGGGAGGGGAGGCGGGATAGTAGGGGATAGGAAAGGTAGCAGAATACAACAATTACTAATAGGGCATTATGTAAAATTGTGGATGTGTAAGCAACGTGATTCTGCAATCTGCATTTGGGGTAAAATTGGGAGTTCATAACCCACTTCAATCTAATGTATGAAATATGATATGTCAAGAGCTTTGTAATGTTGTGAACAACCAATAAAAAAATAATAAAATTTTTGAAAAAAAGAAAACTCCAAAAAAAAAAATAAATAATTATAAAATAAACTTATAAAATAAGTGAAACTGAACCAAAAGCTGAGAAGCTCTCTTGTCCAGGGCTCATGGAAGAGTCAGATTAGAACCCACATCTTTTAACTGTTAATCTAGAGAGCTTCTAAGCCTGGCTCTCTGACAGTATTCACAGCAATAAGTAAGTCAAAAATGAGAGTGGACTGGGGAAGAGCGAACGGATATGTTGATTTTTGACATCTGTGTGGAAGATTCCTTTGGCTTGTAGATCCTTAGACTAAAGATTACAAATTGAAATAAAATAAACTGAGATTGATAAAGCTATTTGGGGTTTTCTAAAACCTAGAAGGTCTCAGTGTTGAGTTGTCCATGAGCAACTTTGCCATAATATTTACTGGCAGCGTTCCATAGCTTAACATTAAGCAGTTCATAGTTGTATACATAAAACTATGCTTGCTTTTCCTGCCACAGATTTGAAGGAACAGAAGGATAAGCAGATGCTTCTTTTAGGGAAAAGGGTGTTGCTTTCAAGTTTGACAGATTCTGAATGATGGGCATATTGACATTACCAGAATTTAGGTTTTGAGATGCTCTATATCACCATGCCAAGAATAACTAAATTAGAACTCTTTAAACACAAGTTTTTACTTACTGAAACATATTAGTTTCATTTGTTGCCTGATAATGTGTAAAAAATTAAAATCCTATGAATCTCTAATTGAATCTTTTGTGATTTTCCTTTTGAGAGTATTTAGTGATAACCTGTCAGTAGATAAAACTCTTCAGCCTATTTTCTTAAGAACCTTCATTAACGTCATCCTCCCTGGCTTCCATTTATGTATAAACTGCTCACTTTGCTGTTTCTCTGGGAAGATCTTTTGCTTCCTTCCTTTTTGCCTTTTATCCTTAGTCTTTTAAAATCTGGCCAAAGCTTGCCTTCTCCATGAAGACGTATCTCATTCATTTTTAGCAGATACTCACTCTTCTCTTCTTTTGGATCTACTCAGTGCTTAGTCATTTAAATTGAGATTGAACTGTTGGTTCTCTTTAGATCCCTTTTCATTCTGTATATTTGTTTACAACACATATCCAGCAGGGTTGTGAAATGATTATTTTCCAAGTCACACGTACTCAAAATTTTACATTGCCTTTAAAGGAAAGGATCATCATTTGTGTATATCTTTTAACACTAACTTGTAAAAGAATGTGTCTTAAAGATGGACTAAAGTATTTGCATAGGGGTGCATATTAATTTGTTATCCAAATGTTGGTTAAAAATAACTTTGCCACTAAGGAGTGGTCTTCTTAGTAATGGACATAGATACTGTCTTCATTTAAAGAATATGTAACTTGCCAATCAATTTATAATTTCTGAGAACTTAAAAATATATGTGTGCCCTCTGAGGATAGAAAAGAGTCTTTAATAAGTTTCTGTATGGGTGTGACATGATAGCCAAATTAACTTGCCCCATTTCATTTCATGCGCACTTTTGTGACTTAGAAAGTCTCTGTGAGGGTGAGATCTCATTAAATTTTTTTAGCTCAGAGTTCTTTAGGTTAATGAGATCTCATCCACCCAGGTGGCTCTGAGGCACTTGAAATACAACAGATTCTAAATGGAGCTTATTATCATATTTTCTGAATCTTTTCTTTGTATTTGTGAATGACACCATCCAATTCCTGATTCAAAAAACTAGGAAGGATCATACCTTCTGTTTTCCAATTCTACCATATAACTGTCTCTCAGACCCTTCATTTTTCCATCAGTGTATTGTTTCTGCCTTTGCTCAGCCCATCCCATCAGAGCTACTACAGTACCTTCCAAATTGACGCCCTTCAGCTATACAAGAATGTGTGACCACTTAATTTGATTTCTAAAATTGTGCACCTGAAAAAAATCACTTTTAATTAATAGAAGCTTCTCACAATAAATTAAAAGATTCTCATTGTGGATCCAGCCTTTAAGCTATGTACTTTTAGATCTGTTTCTGTTATCAGTCATCTCAAAGTTTCAATGAGTGATAGAGGCATTTAATTTTCTTTATGTTTAGTGTTCTCTGTATGTAAATTCAAAGTAAAATCCAAGAAGTATTTTAAATTGAGAGTGAAATTATTTACAAGTAAGCTCTTGTATTGAAGAGCAGACATGCTGATATGATAGGAATATAGTTCTTGGTATCACTCTGTCATACTGAATGCAAGAGGTAAATTGTATACATCCAAGTTTATATATATTCATGATATTCATTTTAAAATCTTTTTTACAAAGATTTAGCTCTTTGTTTTTCACTAAAATGTTTCATGTGCCAATAATTTTTATATACATCTTAAGGTATTTATACCAGGTAATAGTTTATTGAGACAACACATTTTTCTCAGATGTTTCATGTTTCAACTTGAATAATATTGTGTCTTCTATTATAAAAATGCCATGGAAATCTGAAATTCATGGATCACTAGTTTTGATTCATAGTGTCTTTGGAAACTGTCCCATCTGAGCAATGGCCCTGAGCAGATGTGCTTAGTCATAGAATTGCCAGACAGTTCCTTATGTGTTGGCAGCTAGTTTTCTGAGCATAGAAAACAGGTTTTAAGATGAGAGAAATGGGGCTTTGCTGTCATTTTCCTATCTCTTCACACTGTTTTACTTTTATGTTATGTGAGATACTTGTATCACATTGTATCTTTCTTAATCTTTAAAGGGCAGAAAAGAATTTTTTTAATTTTTACTTCTTGAACAGATTGGTCAAGCATGGGGTCTTAGCTCCATTCAACTACCACTAATTAATATTAAGCTTTCTTGTTGGGTGGCTACTGTTGTAGCTCAGCTGTAGAGCACTCTCCTGGCATGTGTGAGGCACTGGCTTCAATTCTCAGCACCACATAAAAATAAATAAATAAAATAAAGGTATTTTGTCCATCTTGTTCTTGTTCAGAGGTTTGGCAAAAATAAAACAAATTCATGACACCATTGTTCAGAATGCGTGTCTCTAATAGTAGATTACCATTTTATTTCAAAAACTATTTTTAACTAATATTTGTAACTTCTTTTGCAAATACTGTGCATCTGTATGCCTTCCTAAAACTGTGCTTTTATGTGATAGAAAGTATAAAGGGTGTGAGCTTTGACTTTAGCTCTGTTTTTTTTTTGTTTGTTTGTTTGTTTGTTTCCTTAGGCTGCCATTGTCTTAGTCCATTTTGGCTGCTGTGACAAAATGCCATAGACTGGTAGGCCATAAAGGACAGAAACTTGTTTCTTTACAGTTCTGAGGAGTCCAAGATGAAGGCCCTGACAGACGCAGTGTTAGTGAGGGTCTGTTTCTGGATACACAGGAGTACCTTTTTGCTGTGTCTTTACATAATGGAAGGGAGGCATACACACCCCCTGGGGCCTCCTTTATAAGGTCATTAGTCTCATATTTGAGGACGCTGCAGGACCCTAACCCTAACCCTAATTACCCCCCAAAAGGCCTCACCTCCTCCTACCAGCACATTTACTACTGCTATCATTAGACTGATGACAGTGGTCAGGATACAGTTCAGGTAGGGGCTCAGTGGACAATGCTTAGTCAAGGTCCCATACTGATCATTAACTCTGGAGTGCCTGAAATACAGTTCAAACGAACGAAATACTGACAGACTGAATGAATGACCACCACTTTGAAATAACATATCCAGACTCTATTCACAGTACCTGGTATATTATAATCATTCAATAAAAATATGTTCAAAGAATGAACGTACAAAATTCCTAAAATTCCATTTTTGTAAAATCTATGTTCTCTTTCCAAGTATTGGTGACATCATTACAGTTTGGACCTTCCCCGACTCTTGCTTGGTAATTATGTTGGTTAGACAGACAAAACTATCATTCTAACTCCCTTTTTTTTTTTTCACATGTCAGTTTTAAGTTTGTAACGTGCATCACTGATTCCATTATTTGAGCAGTTTCCCATTTGCCTTTAAATTAAAATAGGTAACTTATCCATGAAGACCATTGGCCTTGTCGTCCTCTTGACCTTCACAGAGGTGGCCCTATCTTCCCTAGGTATGCCCCACCCCTACCCCCTTTTCTGCCTTCTCCAAAGCTTTCTTTTGGTCTCTCCTTGGGAGATACATAATTCCTCTGCCAGTTTTTAATTTTAAATACCTCCTACTTCAGTATTCTCTCAGCTAAATGCAGATGTACTACCTACTTTAAGTCCACGCTTTATTTTAATCTCTTGCGTTGCTTGAAGCATGCTTTATGGGCCTCCTAAAGGTTACTGAATCTCACCCATTTTTGTATGATTTGAACCTTTGTGTGTTTTGCCATAGTGTCTCAAATGTCGCAGACACACGGTTAACATGTTTTGAGCATGTTCATCACATAAAAGATTTGAATTGTCTGCTTGTTAGTGAATACAAATTAATATTTTGTCCACTTTGTCACATGACACTAAAATATTGTAATCATTATTTACACAAAGAGTAACATGTCAATTATGTAATTATTTTGTAAATTCCAAGATAATGCCTATATAAAAGAACCACCTGTTCTGGAAAACAGAGATGAACAAGTTTCAAGGAGAGCCTGTGTGGAGACAGTTACAAAATGCCTGTGCACATGTAGTGTCAAAGGTGCATTCCCACTCACAGAGAGTAGAGAGAAACTACCACTAGTCATATTAGACAAGTCTAATTGTGAATTACCTTTAAGTGTATGATTTTAATTAATTAAATTGTGTATAACTTGTGTGCAGATAAACTGCTTAAAGACTGAAGAGTTCCTGTTTTAAAAAGTTTTTAATAGTTCAGTATATAGATCATTCATATCCATTGTTTAGGGTCTTTGTTTTTATTTTTGTTTTGTACCAGGGATTGAACTCAGGGGCAATCGACCACTGAGCAACACCTTCAGCCTTTTTTTGTATTTTATTTAGAGACAGAGTCTCACTAAGTTGCTTAGCACCTCTCCATTGCTGAGCCTGGCTTTGGAGGCACAATCCTCCTGCCTTAGCCTCCAGAGCTGCTGGAATTACAGGCATGTGCCACCAAGCCAACCATTGCTTAGTTTCTTCATAAGTCTCTATCAAATAGGTTTAACCATTAGACTACCAGTGAAGATTGGTAAAGGGAAAAAAATGAAAATAAAATTTTTCAGTTTGACTAATAAGTCAGTTACCTAAAGACCTACTGATTTTAAGAGTTTTAGAACTTTGTCTAAAAAATATGTTTAAGAATTTTCTAAAATCTTTAAATATAAATGATTGACTTTATTGCACTCTGTAATTTCAGGAGGAAAACTTTGAGAATATATAGAAATCAATAAAAACTTTTTTTCAAATTAACGTATTTATTTTTTATTCTAATTTGTTATATATGACAGAAGAATGTATTCTAATTCATATTACACATATAAAGCACAATATTTAGTATCTCTGGTTGTATACAAAGTATATTCACACCACTTGTGTCTTTATACATGTATTAGGATAACTATGTCCATCTCATTCCACCATCTTTTCTACCTCCATCCCTCTCCCTTCTCCTTCCACCACTTTGCCCTATCTAGAGTTCATCTAACCTTCCCATGCTCCCCCTCCCAATTCCACTACGAATCAGCCTCCTTATATCAGAAAACACCTGTTTTTTTGGGATTGGCTAATTTCACTTAGCATTATATTCTCTAATTTCATCCATTCCTGCAAATGCCATGATTTTATTCTCTCTTATTGCTGAGTAATATTCCATTTTGTGTGTGTGTGTGTATGTGTGTGTATACACACATACACACACACACCACATTTTCTTTATCCAGTCATCTACTGAAGGGCATCTCGGTTGGTTACACAGTTTAGCTATTGTGAATTGTGCTGCTATAAACATTGATGTGACTCTGTCCCTGTAGTATGCTGTTTTTAAGTCCTTTGGGTATAGACCAAAGAGAGGGATAGCTGGGTCAAATGGTGGTTCCATTCCCAGTTTTCCAAGGAATTTCCATACTGCTTTCCATATTGGCTGCACCAACTTGCAGTCCCACCAACAATGTATGAGTGTGCCTTTTTCCACGCATCCTCGTCAACACTTTTTATTGTTTGTGTTCTTAATAGTTGCCATTCTGACTGGAGCAAGACGAAATCTTAGGTAGTTCTGATTTGCATTTCTCTAATTGCTAAAGATGTTGAACATTTTTTAATATATTTGTTGATTGATTGTAGGCCCATTTATTGATTGGGTTATTTGGTTTTTTTGTTTTGTTTTGTTTTGTTTTGTTTTTTGGTGTCAAGGTTTTTGAGTGCTTTATATACCCTAGAAATTCATGCTCTATCTGATGTGCTTGTGGGAAAGATTTGCTCCCATTCTGTAGGCCCTCTATTCACCTCACTGATCGTTTCTTCTGCTGAAAAGGAGCTTTTTAGTTTGAATCCATCTCATTTATTGATTCTTGGTTTTAATTCTTGCACCAAAGGAGTCTTATTAAGAAAGTAGGGGCCTACTCTGATATGATGGAGATTTGGGCCTACTTTTTCTTCCATTAGGCACAAGGTCTCTGGTTTAATTGTAGGTCCTTGATCCACTTTGAGTTGAGTTTTGTGCATGGTGAAAGATAGAGGTTTAATTTCATTTATGGATTTCCAGTTTTCCCAGCACCATTTGTTGAAGAGGCTATCTTTTCTTTAATGTATGTTTTTGGTGCCTTTGTCTAATATGAGAGAACTGTAATTATGTGGGTTTGTCTCTGTGTCCTCTATTCTGTACAGGTCTACAGGTCTATTTTGGTGTCAATGCCATGCTGTTTTTGTTACTGTTGCTCTGTAGTACAGTTTAAGATCTGGAATAGTGATGCCACCAGCTTCACTCTTCTTGCTAAGGACATCTTTGGCTATTTTGGGTCTCTTATTTTTCCAGATGAATTTCATGATTGCTTTTTCCATTTCTATGAGGAATGTTATTGGGATTTTGAATGGGACTGCATTGAATCTGTATAGTGTTTGGGGTAGTATAGTAATTTAGTAATATTAATTAGTAATATAATATATATTAATTAATATTAATTAGTAATATATAATATAGTAATATTCTGCCTACCCAAGAACAAGGTAGATCTTTTCATCTTCTAAGGTCTTCTTTAATTTCTTTCTTTAGCATTCTGTAATTTTTATTGTAGAGGTCTTTTGCTTCTTTTGTTAAGTTGATTTCCAAGTATTTTGTTTGTTTGTTTGTTTTTAGGCTATTGTAAATAATAGGGTGGTTTTCCTAGTTTCTCTTTCTGAGGATTTGTCACTTATCTTCAAAAATGCCTTTGATTTATGGGTGTTGATTTTGTATCCTGCTACTTTGCTGAATTTTCTTATTAGTTCTAGAAGATTTCTGGTGGTATTTTTTGGGTCTTCTAGGTATAGAATCATATTGTCAGCAAATAGTTATAATTTGAGTTCTTCTTTTCCTATCTGTATCCCTTTAATTTCTTTTGACTGTCTAATTGCACTGGCTAAAGTTTTAAGAACTATGTTAAATAGAAGTGGTAAAAGAGGGCATCCCTGTCTCATTTGGAGGGAATGCTTTCACTTTTTCTCCATTTAAAATGAGGTTGGCCTGGGGCTTAGCATAGATAGCTTTTATGATTTTGAGATATGTTCCTGATATCCCTAGTTTTTCTAGTGTTTTGAACATGACTGGGTGCTGTATTTTGTCAAATGTTTTCTCTGCATCTGTTGAAATGATCATATGATTTTTATCTTTGAGTCTGTTGATGTGATTAATTACATTCATTGATTTCCGTATATTGAACCAACCTTGCATCCCTGGGATGAACCCCACTTGATCTTGGTGCACTATCTTTTTGATATGTTTTTGTATTCAATTTGCCAGAATTCTATTGAGAATTTTTATATCTATGTTCATTAGAGACATTGGTCTGAAGTCTTCTTTCTTTGATGCGTCTTTGTCTGGTTTTGTAATCAGGGTGATATTGGCCCCATATGTGTTTGGAAGTGTTCCCTCTTTTTATATTTTATGACATAATTTGAGGAATATTGGTGTTAGTTCTTCTTTAAAGGTCTTGTGAGCTTAGCTGGGTATTTATCTGGTCCTGGGCTTTTCTTGGATTGTAGGCTTCTGATGGCGTCCTCTATTTCCTTGCTTGAAATTGATCTGTATAAATTGTGTATATCATCCTGATTTATTTTGGGCATATCATATGACTTTAGAAATTTGTCAATGCCTTCTATATTTTCTATTTTATTGAAGTACAAGTTTTCAAAATAATTCCTAATTATCTTTTGTATTTCTGTAGTGTCCATCGTGATGTTTCCTTTTTCATCACAGATGTTAGTAATTTGAGTTTTCTCTCTTCTTCTCTTCATTAGCATGGCTAATGGTTTGTCAGTTTTATTTTTCAAATACCAACTTTTTGTTTTGTCAATTTTTTCAATTGTTTCTTTTGTTTCAGTTTTATTTATTTCAGCTCTGATTTTAATTATTTCCTATCTTCTGTTTGGGGGGTTGATTTGTTCTCCTTTTTCTAGGACTTTGAGGTGTAATGTTAGGTCATTTATTTGTTGACTTTTTCTTCTTTGAAGGAATGAACTCCATGCAATGAACATTCCTCTTAGTATTGCCTTATAGTGTCCCAGAGATTTCTATATGTTGTATCAGTGTTCTCATTTACCTTTAAGAAATTTTTAATGTCCTTGATATCTTTTGTAGCCCATTGTTCATTCAATAGCATATTATTTAGTCTCCAGATGTTGTAGTAGCTTCTGCTTTTTATCATTGATTTCTAATTTCATTCGATTGTGATCTGATAGAATGCAGGGTAGCATCTATACTTTTTGTATTTGCTAAGAGTTGCTTAGTAGCATAATATATGGTCTATTTTAGAGAAAGATCCATGTGCTGCTGAGAAGAAAGTGTATTCGCTCCTTGAAGGATGAAATATTCTACATATGTCAGTTAAGTTTAAGTTATTAATTGTATTATTGTTCTATAGTTTTTTTTGTTTAGCTTTTGTTTGGAAGATCTATCCAGCGGTGAAAGAGGTGTGTTAAAGTCACCCAAAATTATTGTGTTTTGGTCTATTTGACTCTTAAACTTAGAAGAGTTTGATTGATGAACATAGATGCTCCAATGTTTGGGGAATGTATATTTATAACTGTTATGTCTTGTTGGTGTATGGTTCCCTTAAGCAGTTCGAAATATCCATCTTTATCCCTTTTGATTAACTTTGGCTTGAGTCTACTTTATTTGATATGAGGATGGGAACTCCTGCTTATTTACGCAGAACATGTGAATGGTATATTTTATCCCAGCCTTTTACCTTCAGTCTGTGGATGTCTTTTCCTATGAGATGAGTCTCTTGAAGGCAGCATATTGTTGTGGTTTTTTTAATCCAATCTACCAGCCTATGTCTTTTGATTGGTGAGTTTAGGCCATTAACAGTCAGGGTTATTATTGAGACATGATTTGTATTTCTGGTCATTTTTGTTTATTTTTGATATTTAACTTGACTTGTTTTCTCCTTTGGTTAGCTTTTCCTTTATTCTTGTTCTTCCCTCTGCAGATTTTCATTGTTGTTTTTCATTTCCTCCTTGAATATTTTGTTAGAATGTTCTGTAGTACAGGCTTTCTTGCTATAAAGTTGTTTTAGCTTTTGTTTATCATGTAAGGTTTTTTTGATGATTAAATCTGAAGCTTAATTTTGCTGGGTATAAGATTCTTGGTTGGCATTATCTTTTAGAGCTTGGTATATGTTGTTCCATGATCTCCTGGCTTTGAGGGTCTGGATTGAAAAATCTGCTGAGATAGGAATTGGTCTTCCCTTATCATAATCTGATTTTTCTCTCTTATGGGCTTTAAAATTCTATCCTCATTCTGTATGCTAGGCATTTTCATTATAATGTGCCTTGGTGTAGATCTGTTGTAATTTTGTACATTTGGTGTCCTATAGGCTTCTTGTATTTGATTTTCCAATTCATTCTTCATGCTTGGGAAATTTTCTGATATTATTTCATTGAAGAGATTGTGCATTCCTTTGGTTTGAATCTTTGAACCTTCCTCTATCCCAATAAATCTTAAATTTGGTCTTTTGATGGTATCCCATAATTCTTGGATATTCTCTTCATTGTTTCTTACCATCATCACTGTGAGGTCAATTTTGTTTTCAAAATTGTATATTTTGTCTTCATTGTCTGATGTCCAATCTTCCAAGTGATCTACTCTGTTGATGATGCTTTCTATTGAGTTTTTTTATTTGACTTATTGTTTCTTTCATTTCAAGTGTTTCTGTTTGTTTTTTTCAGAATCTCTCTTTCCTGAAGTAATCACTTGCAACCTGTATTTACTTTCTTAACTCTTTGTTGGTGTGATTGATGGTTGCCTGATTTGTTCTCTTATCTCTTTGTTGGAGTGATTGAGTTTTGCCTGGATCTGCTCACGTAGGTCATTCTTTATTTCCCAGATCATTTTAGTTATGTATATTCTGAACTCTTTCTCTGACATTTTACCTTCTGCACTATCTATGGATTCTATTGTTGTAGTATCTTGGATTGTTTGGGGCACTTTCCTCCCTTGTTTTGTCATGATGTCTGTGTGTCTTCCTCTCTTGTAGTGTAGATCCAAGGTATTACAGCCTCTGCCCTATTGTCTTACAGTGTGTCTACAGGTTACCAATATCTCACCTTTAAGAGGGAGATCAGTACTACAGCACTCAATGTACCCAACGTGCAGCCATAAATCAGTTAGCTTCTATTTTTACATTTACAGGTTTGTCACTATAATCAGAAATGATGAGTTTGGTTATCTTCTACCTTATAGTCAATAGGTTTGCGTAATGATTTACAGTTTCTAATGGTAGAAGGGGATCTAGGGGGTTGGCTGAGATGTTTATGAGGTAGGATGTGAGAATATGGAAGTATTAAATTATGTGACTAGTGAGAGGGATAATCATAAGAAGTTGGCTGTTAGTAGGAGAAGCAAGAGAGAGGCATCCCCATGCAAGACTCCCTGTTACCTCAGCAATAGGATAATTGTTAACATCAGTAGTAGAGATAACTTCCAGTGCAGGCAGGCCCACAGGGACCTTGGCGACATCTTACCAGGTCTTTATTGAACCTTGTTAGAAGCAGTGATATCCCAGTCTCATGGCGGCAGCAGCCTCAAGCCTATATGTACCCTTATGTTGGGCTGTGGAGTCACGCTTTGGTGAATAAGGAACCCCAGCGCGTGGTATAGGCACGGGGCAGGCCTTCACAGGGCAGTGAAAATTGGGTTTTATTTCTCTTAAAATCTTACCATTTTTAATTATGTGAGAATATATTATAAACATTTATAGGATTTCCTTGATAGAATTTAGGAACGCAGGAAAAAAAAACAGGTAAATTTATCTTAAAATAGGCTCAATGTGTTTGATGTTGTCTGAAAAATATATTGATAATTAAAGTATTTTGATTTCTGTCCAAGTGGATGCTGTAATTAAATCTATAATTAATCTTTCCTTTATGCTATACTTGATTGTACTTTGCTTAGCAGAGCAAAATTTTGTTTTTTAAAGATTTAATTCAATTTTCTTTAATATTTTAAGTATTAAAAAATTACATTAATGAAAATCCCAGTAATTTAAAATGGATTAATAAGGAAGCATACCCCCAAATGAAATAATGTACGTCTAAAAATATTTATTTGAGGACTGGAAGTTATGGCTCAGAGGTAGAGCACTTGCCTAGCATGCATGAGGCACTGGGTTCTGTCCTCAGCACCACATAAAAATAAAATAAAGATATTGTGTCACCTATAACTAAAAAAAATTTAAAAATATACATTTATTTGAATGGCAGTCATTTAGAACACAAATATTAATAAATCCTGGCAAGGATATGTGGAAAAGGAGCTTTATACACTGTTGGTGTGATTGTAAACTACTGTAATTGCTATGGAAATCAGTATGGAGGTTTCTCTGAAGAGTAGGAATGGAGCCACCAGGTGACCCAGCTATCCCACTCCTTTGTATTTATCCTAAAGAATTAAAGTCAGCATACTATAGTAATACATGTATACCCATGTTTAGAATAGCATGATTCATAATAGCCAAACTTGGAGCCAGCCTGGTGTCCATCAGATGAATAGATTTTTAAAAAAATTGTGGTGTGTATACATAGTGCAGTTTTACTAAGCCAAAAAGAAGAATGAAATTATGAAATTTGCAGGAAAATTGAAGAACATCATCTAAAATGAAATTAGCCAATCTCAGAAAGTCATAGAGTTATATGTTTTCTCTCGTATGTGGAATCTAGGATGAAAAATCAGGAGAAAGATCTCATGAAAATAGAAGGGATACCAGTAGAGTGGAGGATGGGAATTAGGGCGAGAGAGGAAAAGAGGAAAAGGGATCATATTATGCTATGTGTAGGTATGAATGTGTCACAACGGAGCGTACTGTTATATGTAATTATAATTCACCAATATAGAATGAAAAATAAAACATTTGGAGGAAAAATAAAATGCTTGGTTACTTATGACATTGAGATGATTAATATCTGTTATTTTGTCAACATGGTTTTTCTAAAATGAAATTTGGGGGGCTTTTGTAAAATTATATATATAGCAGATACATATCAAAAGCATTTACATGTCAATAGTATAAATATATACTTATTAGAGTTCCTTCATAAAATAAAATCAGGATATTTGTATTGCTTTCTTCAAAGATTTCAGAAGTTCAGATATTTGAAAGGATTCACAAAACTGTACAGAACATGCTTACATAAGTCTTTTATTTAAAGGCAAAGAATGTTGGACAGCAAAGCATTTTCCTAAAATGATTAACCTTATTAGATATTATTAGGGTCATTCTTTGGTGGACAGCATGTCGTAGAGGACTCTGTTTAAATACCAATTTCATTATTTATTATGAATTCTTAGGTATATTGGAAAAGCAGCCCAAACATCTATAAACCTCATTCTCCTCAACTTCAATAATACACAATTTGCAATTCTTGTGTCTTAAGTGAGATGATTATAAAGTATTTACAACAATTCCTGGTACCTACTAACTAGCTAGGCTATTATTAGCTATTTATAAATTTGTATTTTCTATTATATTATGCTAATATAGAAAGTAGTTATAAATACTGTTTAAGATTTAAAGGTTAATAAATTAGAATATATTTATGAATTTTGCATTTAATACTTTCTATAAGTTCAATAGCAGTAATGATTCATATTTAAATATACTCGTGAAATGTAATAAGGAAACAAATGACAGTTTATACTCTAGTTTTCTTCCTAAAAATTTATTTTCTTTTAATAATCAAAGAGTTCTGTATGTACATTTAATACTTAATTAGTATAATATTTAAAATGTTTCTGTTTTAAAAAGTCATATTATTGTTCTAAAATTGTTTCTATTGGGAATCAAGAAAATATTGAAACTTACTTGATTCTGTTAGAATACTCTGTTTTTTCCTTTGCAACTATTATCTCTGAAGAAAGTAAATATTATCAAGGGCAAATGTTTTAATTTTTATTGTGATGTTCAAGGAATGATAAAGATTTCATGAAAATAGAAGGGACACCAGTTCATTGAGTTCATTTTCATAGAAAGGCCAGTCAGCAGTGTTTTTCTAATTATAGATTCAAGAAATTATAGACATAACCATAGTCTACTTTATGTACTGAAACTCCTTAATTTATAAAAATGATCAAGTTCTTTCTCATGAAATACATTGAATTATTTGTACATTAAATATATTTTATCCAAATAAATATTAATGACTCACACTTTGTACCTCTCCCTAATCAACTGTACTTTTTCTTCTTTACATTTTCACATGCATTTTGTTAGTGATAAAGGAATCTTTCAGAGTTTACCCTCAGATCCATTTTTTTAGGCACATGAGTTTGTAATGGTTTCCCAAAACTTAGATTTCTTCCCTAATTTTTTTATTCTTTATTGTCTATGATAACAGAGTTCATTTGTTTACTTTGTTTTTTAGGCAAACGAAGTTAGATCTGAGGGTTGCAGTAGCAAAAGTAGAAGAGTTAACTAAAGTGACTGAAGATCTTCAGGAACAAATGCAAAAGAAGGTGTTTTCTATTTCTTAAAATATTTTTTGGTATAATAGACTGACTCTTGTTATGTTTTAGAGAAATTTCAGCTTATCAAGGAAAGATAGGTGTTGTGGTTTAGACATGAGGTGTCCCCCCAGAAGCTAATATGTGAGACAATGCAAGAACATTTAGAGGTAAAATTATTGGATTATAAGCACCTTAACTCAATCAGTGCATTAATCCAGTTGAATCAAGTAAATGGGTGATAACTGTAGACTGGTAGGGTGTGGCAGGAGGAGGTAGGTCGCTGGGGGCCTGTCTCCTGGTGAGAGAAAGCTCATTCTGCTTTCTGGTGGCCATGTCCTGGGCTGCTTTCCTCCTCCTCACTCTTCTGCCAGGATGTTCTGCTGCACCTTGGGCCTGGAGCAATGGAGCTGACTGTCTATGAACCCAGACTTCTGAAACCGTGAGCTCTAAATAAACTTTTACTCCTCTAAAATTGCTGTTGTCAAGTCTTTTGTTCATAGCAGTGAAAAAGCTGACTAAAACAATTGGGTTAGATTTAGATAGACTTAATTATTAAAAATTCTACCTCTAACACTTTTTAGCTATATAAATTTCTAAGCCTTAGTCCCTGATCTCTAAAAAACTAATTTCAAATCTCCAATAATGTTAGATTTATGAAGGGGTTACAAGAACTTTCCCATGGATATCCATTATAAAAACTGAGTCAGGCAAAATGGCACACATCTGGAGTCCCAACTACTTGTGAGATTGAGGCAAGAGGATTGCAAATTTGAGGCCAGCCTTGGCAACTTTCAGACCCTGTCTTAGATAAGGTACAAAGGGCTGGGGATGTAGCTGAGGGCTAGAGCACTTGCCTAGTACTGGGTAGGGGAGGGGAAGGAATGGATAATTTTTAAAAAACACTAGAAACTATCCCAATACAAAAAGGAGTGAAAGAAGTAAGAATTGTTAAAACATTTTAAGGCCTTCTGAAGGCTTTTAAATTGATTTCATGTATTCAAGACCAAAGTTTAGAACTAGAAAAGCTATTGGGAATTTAGAAAATATTAGTAGTAAGAGTCACAAAAAAAAAATAGGACCCTGCTTCCAAGTTTATATTCTTTCCAGATTCATACGTAACATCCAAATCGTGCATATGGGTAGAGGGGAGGGACCCCAGGAAGCCCAGTGAAGAAGCAGGCAGAGGTCCTAGAGAAACCTGCTCTGGAAAGATAGAAATACACGAAAATAGATATTTGAGTTTGCTACTTTTTATAATTGAGTACATTCTAAATATGTGTACACCTGAGCAACAGAAAGCTGAAGCTTTACTCTTTGAAATATCAAAGGGAAGAGCCCAAAGCTTGAAATCACAGGTGAATCTCTGCAGCGAGGAAATCACACGGAGAGTGAACCCTCTCTGCCCACATCTGGCCAGATGCTCAGCTCATGCACAGGGTACTCCCCACAAACTCAGCTGTAGAGATAACAGTAGGCAACAGCAAGGACTAACCACAGACAGACATCAGATGCTCCATACTAGGAAAAAGACTTCAGCACTCAAGTCCAAGCAAGGTGGCTGTCTCCCTGGACAACAATAGCAAAGCTGCAGTCCTCAAAAGAACAACGCAGAATACAGAGTAGCTCAAGTATATCATCTACAATGTCCAGTTTTCAACCATAAATTACCAGACAGAATTGTGGGATATATACTCGAGGGACAGGAGTTTGGAGAATGGAAGTGAGACTATCAGTAGAGTCTCTCAATGGATGCTGCTGTTGAGTTTTGTAGGCAAACTTCAAATCAAGAATTATAAATATGTTCAGGGAATTTCTTGAAACATCTGTTTTTAAATTAGAGTAAAGTAAGTTCTCAGAGAAAAGAGAGAGAGAGAAATTTGATTGAGAACTAGAAAATAATTTTTAGTACAGCAATTCTAGAGCTTAAAGTATAGCAAATGAAAAAAATTCATTTGATAGACCCAAGAATAGACTGGAAAGGAGAATGATTTATGAAGTCAAAATCAGAACAATAGAATTTTTCCAATAAAAAAATGTTTAAAATACTGAAGTAATCAATGGAACAATATGAGCCGGTAAGTATAATTGAAATTGCACAAAGGAGAAGAGGAACAGAAAAACAGAAATAATGACCGAAACTTCCTCAGTTTGGTGGGAAACTAACAGATCCAAGAATTTCCGTGAGCCAAGCACAAAGCAAATCCGTACTGGACACACCATGATGGCACTGACAATTGGTTTTAAAAGAAAAAAAAAAAGTTGAAAATATCAACAGACACTGACCTGCATAGGGAAACCACAACAAGATCAATGGCAGAGTTCTCGGGAAGAAGCCATGGACGCAGAAAGTATTGGAATAACAGACACAAAGTGCTGAAGAGAAAAAAATGCTCGCTAAGAGTTCTGTATCCAGGGCAGCTATATTTTTAAAATGAAGACAAAATAAAAATATTTTTAAATAAACTAATACAACCCCCCCCCCCGCCCCGCCACAGAACTACATTTCAAAAAATTCTGAAGGAAGTTTTTTAGGCTGAAAGGAAATTTGCACTGATGGCAACTCATATGTAGGAAGAATTAAAAACAAGAGGAAGATGTCTTATTTTTTTCTTTTCTCAACATATTCAAGTATGCAGTTATAATAAATGACAACGATGACACTAAGGACTAACCTAGTACATGGAGGTATATTGTTGCAAGGTTCCAGTGTCATTTCTGAATTAATTTAATATTAACTTTACATAGGGATAAATTAAAGAAGCATATTATGACCTCTACAGCAGCACCCCCCACACACAACAAAAAGTAATTCAGAAACACAGTTGAAAGCAAGAGGAATTTAAATAGCATCATACAAATATTTAACATAAAAGAAGGCAGGGGAGAATAGAGAAAATTTTTTAGGAAGATGATAAAATAAAATCTATGAATATATTTCAGAGCATCATTATGTCAGAGGAGAAACACCCTGAGGTTACTGTGGTAGATAATGATTTAAAAGACCATATCCTAAAGGCCAGCTGTCTGAATGAAAATACCTGTCTTGCTGTTAGATTCCCACTATAGAATCAGTTTGAAACCTTTGTAGAAATCTATGTTTGTACAAATCTATATGCAATGACTGTTTTGATTGATTGTCTAATATAGTATTGATGGTGAAGTTCTCTCCTATCTTTGTTATATATGTCATTCCTTTCCAAAGTCACATGGCTTCTTTAAACTTAGTTTGAATTATAGCAGCATAACTTCGTGCTGTGAGCTGTTTTCTTCAGGCTCTAAAGTGGTGTATTAAGTTTTCATGTACTTGAAATAAGCTTCCAGTCTCTCCATTTTCTAGGAGGAGGATATGCTGTCTGCCCAAGGAAGAGAAGACGCATCAGATAAACGCCTACATCAGTTACAAACAAGTATAAAACAATTAGAAGTGCGGTAAGTTGTTAAATATGTGTGGCTTTGTCTGTATACTTCAACAGATGTGCTAAAGTAGAATTTCTATTTATGGTGTTAGAATATGTATTATAAAGTGCTAAATTGTCATCCAATATTTTGGACATTATTTTAAAATTCACTTTCAGAAAATTATTACACTTTGAACATATGTTCAAAAATCATTTGTTTAATGAGACTATACCTTTCACACAGTGTGCTATAGTAATCATAACTTTTTAAAAAATTTTTTTAGTTATATATAGACACAATATTTTGTTTATTTATTTTTATGTGGGGCTGAGGATCGAACCCAGTGCCTCACATGTGTGAGGCAAGCGCTCTGCCACTGAGCTACAACCCCAGCCCATCATTATTTTTAAAGAGAACAGTCGTACCAATTTTAGTTCAATACTTTTTAAAGAAGAAGTGAAACTCTTTGAGTGCTGTGGCCTTTGTTTTAGTACGGCATGACAAAGTACGCCTTCATTTTCTTCTATCTTGAGGTCACCCTGCAAAATTTGAAGTGAACCTAGTTGATCTTTAAAAACCTAAAATCCTTCTTTCTTCTTATGACTGATTAAAATTTCTAAATCACAGTATCAGAGGAAACTTGATATTACCTCGACACCCCCATAGTTCCATCTTACATAGTCAAAGTAAGCCATGGAAATAGAAGACATGAAAGCAGAAGGCCTGGAGATGTGTGAGGCTTGCCTTCAGTTCCCAGTGTTGCCAAAAAAAAAAAAAGGAGAATGTTAGTTTTTAAACTATATTTTAGTAATCAGGGCCAAGAATGATTAGCTCAAGGAGTTGAATATTGTGGATTTTTAAAAATTATTTACTCTATTGTGTTTTTTGAGATACTAGGATTTGAACTGAGGGGCACTCTACAGCTGAGCTACATCCCAGTCCTTTTGTTTTGTTTTGAGACAGTCATGCTACCACTATCAACCTAAATTGATGTTTGAGATTTCACTTTTATTTATTAAAGAATACATCCAAATTTACACATTTTTATGTAATCAGAATGCAAATTACTATTTTTCCTTCTTTCTTCAGCAAATCCTCATTACCCAGATTGAAGACATTTCAGAAACTAGGTTACCATGGATGTGTGTGTGTGTGTATGTGCGTGCACACATGTGTGGTTTATGTTTAAGAGATTGAGAGTGAGTAATGTGAAATGATTGAAAAATATAATTTAGTTAAAATTTTCTTTCCTTTTGAGGTTTGTTTGTGTAATTTAGGGACTCTTCAGTACTGTGAAAGACTAAATGCACCAGACAAACATAGGAGACGATTTTATTCAGATTGTTGCAGAAGGGAGAACATTCATTCATGAGGATTGTTTCCAAAAAAAGGGAGGGGCTAGAAGTTTCATACAGGCAGGTAAACAAGGATGAGGTGCTTGAGTCTTTGGGGAGTCAAGAGAAGGGAGAAGTGGGTCTGTTCTTGGAATACTAAGTGCAAGGTTATCCTTTGTGTTCATCCCTTTGCTGGAACACCAAAGGATAGAAGATGTTAGAGAACAGGGGAGCATAGGGCTCAAGTGTAGTCCAATGTTGTCAGTAAAAAGGAAGAACAAAAGCCAGGTACATTGGGTGTAGCATGCCACAGCATCTGCTCTCAAGGTCTGAAGCAGATATTTGGGTGGACCACTGCTACAGGTTAGAAAGCAAAGATGACAAAAGTGACTCAACCAATAGGCAGACTATTCTCATTCACATAGGAAAAGCTCTTCATGTGAACATTGTGATGATAAAGTAGATATAGATATATATATATAGATAGATAGATATAGATATATATATACACACACACACAATTTTTTTAAATAAATAAAGCATTTAAATGTAAGAGAAATAAATCCCCCAGAGTATAAACAAGCAAAGACAGGGAGCTAAATCAGAGTAGTAAATAAAGAAGGAAGCCAGGCCTGGAGCTGTATAAAGTGGCAGGAGCCTCAACCTAGGGGAGCCTGCTTGAAATGGACCCCTTCAAGAACTACAGCCTCATTGAAAGGTAGATAGGAAAAGTATTTGCCTCTTAACAAAGACAGATGACATGAGACTGTTTACCATATTGTCAGGTGGAAAAAACAAAACAAGATAACCATTATAGTCTTCTCTAAGCATGTGTAAACAGCCCTGGCAACAGAGGAGCCTGGGGTGTTCATTGGAAACTCAGGCCAAAAAACTTAAGTGGCAGTTAAGTTGGTAGCAAATCATAGTGCATGGGAAATGCAAAAGTAAATCTCTTTGAGGGGAAACATTTTAAATTTAGGCTCCTAAAGATTCCCATAGATTAAATTCAGGCAGAAATGAGTTTATCAAAAATTACCAAATGCAAGAAAAACTAAGCCACTTGACTAGCAGGAGGAAAACAAGGGTAGGATTTAGAAGCAGCTCCCACCTCACCCCCAAAAAGCTTCAAGTAATAAAGTAATAGAATATAGAATATATAGCACATGTTGAATAATTAAGGAAGCAATGAGAATTTTTTTCATGTGCAAGCAAGTTATTATTGACTACCTTTACCTTTTCCCCAAAGCAGTCATAGTCAGTTTAATCCATCACAAAATGAAAATGTTCTTTCCATTTCAAGACAGGAAAAAAATAATAATAATGAAGGGTAAAAATTGTAAATAGTTTACTAAATAGTTATACAAGATGAGAAATCATTATGCTTTCCCTAGAGTTTTCTGGAGCATAATATTTATTTATCATTGAAAGTTTGAATTGCTTTTTAAGTATATTCTATAGTTTTGTTATAAATTGCTATCTTATTACAAAAATCACTCTGGCATCTTTTGTCTTTGTTGTTTCCTAAGGCTTATTGGTTGTTCTTTTAAGAAACTTGAAAATTGTCATTAGTAATCCATTTACGATAAAATGATTACAGCCTGTGGATTCACATTATGGTTTATATCTGAAAAACTTATCCTGTACCTTTGGACTCTCTTACACAGAGAAATAGTCTACTGACCTGAGCATATCAAGAACTCATATCTTAGTTCTAGTCACAGATGCATAACTAATTTATTCTATGTCCAGAAAAAAAATGTGTATTTGAATTTCTCTTCTCCAAAATGTTAATAAAAGTAATTACTTTGCTCACAGCAGATTGAGAACGAATTGATTTTTTTATTTATATATGACAGCAGAATGCATTATAGTTTTTATTACATATATAGGGCACAATTTTTCATATCTCTTGTTGTATACATAGTATATTCACACCAATTTGTGTCTTCATACCCTTACTTTGGATAATAATGATTATCACATTCTACCATCATTAATTACCCCATGCCCCCTCCCTTCCCCTCCAACCCCTCTTCCTTATCTAAAGTTCCTCTTTTTCCTCCCATGCTCCCTCTCCCTATCCCACTATGAATCAGCCTCCTTATATCAAAGAAAACATTTGGCATTTGGTTTTTTGGGATTGGCTAACTTCATTTAGTATTTATTATCTTCTCTAAATCCATCCATTTACCTGCAAATGCCATGATTTTATTCTCTTTTATTGCTGAGTAATATTCCATTGTGTATATATGCTACTTTTTTTTTATCCATTCATCTAATGAAGAGCATCTAAGTTGATTGCAGTTTAGCTATTGTGAATTGTTCTGCTACACTGATGTGGCTGTGTCCCTATAGTATGCTATTTTTAAGTCCTTTGGATATAGACCGAGGAGAGGGACAGCTGAGTCAAATGGTGGTTCCATTCCCAGTTTTCCAGGAAATCTCCATACTGCTCTCCATGTTGACTGCACCAATTTGCAGTCCCACCAGCGGTTTTTTTCAACTTTATGGGAGTTGATTATTTTATTGCTTTCCTGAACTTCTATGAGTTAAACTTAGAAAAACCACTGTTTGAAGATTTTTATTTCTTTTATTTTAGTAGCATTCTGTGCTAGTTTATGCTAATGACTAGAAAAAGTGAAATAGTGACCAGGCAGACTGTTTGTTCACTCTGAATGAGTGAATTTCACTTGCTTTTGGTTCTGTTTGTATTGAATTATAATCATGTTTATTTATTCAACAATGCTTTAAGTTATCTTTGGGGGTTTTGTGTTGTTGTTTTTGGTGTAAAACTATAATATTATAACCTAAGTGAACCCTAAGAAGAGATCACTGCATATTAAAAGAAAGAAAAGAAAATTAAATCTTAGGGTACTTTATTGAAAGTCTAGTTTATGTGTTCAGGAACCCTTTTCTGAAAAGGATATTTTTATACTGATCTTTTAGTGTTATCAAATTGTTGCTGTTTCATAAAGTCAAAGATATTTTGGCATCAATAAGTATTTATTATTTGGGGTTTTAAATTATTGTTTATGATCTTTTCAAATGCCATAAATGTTTTAAAAGCATGTTATTTCCTTTTCTCTTCTAAAGATCTCTCCCTGAAAACCTCCAAGTCCCTCTAGATGACTAAGGAATCTAGGGAATGGCAGGTCTCTCTAAGAAAGACTTGTCTGGTTTATATAAACTCTGTTAAATATATTATTATTAAATGTTTGTAAATTAACCTGAGGTTTTAAAAATATTTCTATTGACTAGATGATATTATGTTAGTTTTTATATCATTTCTCTATAGGGCAGATTTGTACATATATGTGTTAATGTGTTCTAGTTGTGAACTGGCTATATTCATTTTTTAACTTTATTTTTATCAAAGGAAAATACATTGAGATAGTTTTTAAAAGCCATATAGCACCTCAAAGATTATAATGAAAAATAAGTTTCTTGGTAATAAATATGTATGGCAGAGGAAGACTATCTTTATAAAAGCTGAAATCTCAAAAGGGAAAAAAATCATCACATTTAGTTGTATTAAATTTTCAATGTAAAGGGAGGGGGCAGGAGGTTAGCAGTGGACATCATTATCCAAAGTACATATATGAAGACATGAATTGGTGTGAACATACTCTATATACAAACAGATATATGAAAAATTGTGTTCTATATGTGTAATAAGAACTGGGATGCATTCCGCTGTGATGCATTTAAAAAATAAAAGCAATTGAAATTTTTTTCAATGTATTGAGTGAATCTTAACAAATGAGTGAATCTTAACATTGTGTACATCCACAAGACTGGGATCCTAATTAGAATAAACTGTATTCCACGTTTCTATAAATATATCAAAATAGATTCTACTGTCAGATATATATATATATATATATATATATATATATATATATATATAAAACAAATTTAAAAATTTTTCAGTTAAAGATTCCTTAAGTACAGTCAACAGACAATGATGACAACAACCAAGTAGATGTGGAAAACATTTGTAGCATAAAGTACATACTGAGGATTAATAGCTATATTATTCAGGGTTCTTATAAAGGAATAAGTAAACAGTTCATCAGGAAAAAACTGATGGAGAAGATGAAAAAGAAATTTTTAAAAAATCCATATGGCTTACAAAACAAAAGTGTTTAAACTCCCCAGGAAAATTCAAATGAATAGGTTATGTCCGTCAGACTAGGAAAATAAAGCTTTGGATGTATTGTTTAGTGGAATTTTCTCATATATTGAATGAGAAAAGTATAGAAAAGAGCATAATATGATGATTTTAATTCTTTTAACAAAAATATGTGCAGAAGCCTATGGATATATATATGCTAAGTGTGTGTATGTATGATCATATGAACTAGGAGAAAAATATTCAAAGTATTCATTAGTAAGGTAACAGGCTTACCTGAGCAGAAGGCAGGAGAAGGGGGCCAAGAGGAAAAAAAGAGAAAAGGAAGATCATATAAATATAAAGAACAAAGCCATCTTTAAATGTTTGTGTCATAATATTGTCATATTATACAGTGTGGTATCACAGCAAATGTAACCTAATTAGAGAATATCTAGGCTCAGTCTCAGCCCCTCTGCTCTTTAGCCATATGACCTTAGTCAAAAGCTGAATCTCTCTGGGTATGTTTGTTGTTCTTTAAAATGGAGATAATAAAACCCACTACATAATTGTAGTATGTATCAAATGAGAAAATACATAAGAAAGTTATTGGCATAATATCTGCCCTGTACTATGGCCTCATTAAATCTTGTTTCCCTCCCTGCCTTTAAAAATATTTAACTTTCATAATGTGATTATTAATTTCTAGATTATGTGTTGCAATCCAAGAAGCCAACCAGTTAAGAACAGAAAAAACACATCAGGAAAAACAAACCAGAGACCTTCAAGCAATGTGTAACAAATTAGAAAATGAAAAATATGAGGCTATTCTAAGAGCTAGAGATAGCATGCAACTCCTAGAAGAAGCTAACCTTCAAAAAAGTCAGGTAAGAAATCTCAAAAAAAAAAAAGAGAGAGAGAGAGAAAGAGAGAACTCACAAACATGTTTATAAATAATAAAATGCCAAAAATTCCTCTGTGGCCTAATAGTAAATGAATCATCAGCTGCAGCATAAATGCAGGAGAATGACACTATTCTGTTCTCAGACATACTATATTTTTGAATGGTAAGACTTAATATCATGAAATATGGTAAAATGTCACTTCTTTCCCAAAGCTAATATTTAAATATCAGACTTCCCTGTGTAACTGATTTTCCTCTCCTATAGTCACACTTCTTAAAAACTCTTATAATGCTTTGCCACTGTATACCCTATATTTTATTCAGTTGGATCAGATGAGTCTTATTCACCCTCTTTCCTCTTCAGCTCCTACACAATTACTCTAATAGAGCAAAAGTTTAATTGGCAGAGTTAATTTTAACTTTAAAGATTATTAACTAGATTCTTTTTGTCACTTTTCCTTTTTTAACCTTCTAAACATTGTGATTTCTGTGCCATCTTATACCATGTTTTTTTTTTTCCTTGTACTGTTTCTGTATGAATGGTAAAGATACTTTAATGGCACTGTCTTTTTATGTAGAGCTCATATTATCACTAGTTTATTTATCAACATTTATTGATATGTGAACTGTATGCAGAATGTTCTACTAGGAAATGTGAGGCATTTAAAGGAAATGCATTGGTTCATTTTTTACAAGATGGAGAATTTTCCAAGAAAGCTACTAAAAACAGAACAAGCTAAATACTAAAGTGCTTATCTTGCCTTTCAGGTAGTATTCCCTATGTGATCTGAGTTCTGTCTCTTAGACTACTTAAAATGAACACAATAAGGCTGGGGGTGTAGCTCAGTGTGGTACACTACTTGCCTAGAGTGTCAGGGACCCAGGTTCAGTTCCCAGCACCACATACAAAGAGAGCACACAATAGACACGATATGTCTGAGTATTGTTTTAAGCATCCAAGTTAACCAGAAATGTTCAGGACGGGACAAAATTGTTTACCTCTATCTTCTGAAACCTAATTGCATGAGCACTTTGAATTACCATCAGGTCACAAAAATGAAGATCTTGTGTAGGATACTATGGACAGAGGAGGTGTGTAGACACTCATTGCCTTCCCCCCAGGATCTTATCATGCAAATTCTAATAGATGCCCACACAGGCTTCCTATTGGTAGAGTGTCCATCTCCCATGTGACTCCTTGCTTAACTGCTGGAGGATCCCATCTTCAGTTACTTGTTTGATGTTCAGAGTCACTAGCTCTCTAAACCCACTAACTCTGAAGTGTTTAATTCTGTGAATATTTTGACAAAATTGACACAGGTTCATTGAAACAGATTGGGAATCATAATTTAGAGCTTATATATCCTTTATTATCATTAAGAATGAAAACAAAGATTGTCCTATAAATAGGACACTGGACAATGTAATATCTTTTTTTATTGGTTGTTCAAAACATTACAAAGCTCTTGGCATATCATATTTCATACATTAGATTCAAGTGGGTTATGAACTCCCATTTTTACCCCAATTACAGATGGCAGAATCACATTGGTTACACATCCACATTTTTACATGATACCATATTAGTGACTGTTGTATTCTGCTACCTTTCCTATCCTCTATTATCCCCCCTCCTCTCCCTTCCCATCTTCTCTCTCTACCCCATCTACTGCAATTCATTTCTCTCCTTGTTTTTTTCCCCATTCCCCTCACAACCTCTTATATGTAATTTTGTATAACAATGAGGGTCTCTTTCCATTTCTATGCAATTTCCCTTTTCTCTCCCTTTCCCTCCCACCACTCATCTCTGTTTAATGTTAGTATTTTCCTCCTGCTCTTCCTCCCTGCTCTGTTCTTAGTTGCTCTCATTATATCAAAGAAGACATTTGGCATTTGTTTTTTAGGGATTGGCTAGCATCACTTATCATAATCTGCTCTAATGCCATCCATTTCCCTGCAAATTCCATGATTTTGTCATTTTTTAGTGCTGCATAATACTCCATTCTGTATAAATGCCACATTGTTTTTATCCATTCATCTATTGAAGGGCATCTGGGTTGGTTCCACAGTCTAGCTATTGTGAATTGTGCTGCTATGAACATCGATGTGGCAGTATCCCTGTAGCATGCTCTTTTAAGGTCTTCAGGGAATAGTCCGAGAAGGGCAATAGCAGGGTCAAATGGTGGTTCCATTCCCAGCTTTCCCAGGAATCTCCAAACTGCTTTACAAATTGGCTGCACCAATTTGCAGTCCCACCAGCAATGTACAAGTGTACCCCTTTCTCCACATCCTCGCCAGCACTTGTTCTTGGTTGACTTCATAGTGGCTGCCAATCTTACTGGAGTGAGATGGTATCTTAGGGTGGTTTTGATTTGCATTTCTCTGACTGCTAGAGATGGTGAGCATTTTTTTCATGTACTTGTTGATTGATTGTATATTCTCCTCTGAGAAGTGTCTGTTCAGGTCCTTGGCCCATTTGTTGATTGGGTTATTTGTTTTCTTATTGTTTAATTTTTTGAGTTCTTTGTTTACTCTGGATATTAGGGCTCTGTCTGAAGTGTGAGGAGTAAAAATTTGTTCCCAGGATGTAGGCTCCCTATTTACCTCTCTTATTGTTTCTCTTGCTGAGAAAAACCTTTTTAGTTTGAGTAAGTCCCATTTGTTGGTTCTAGTTATTAACTCTTGTGCTATGGGTGTCCTATTAAGGAATTTGGAGCCCGACCCCACAATATGTAGATCGGAGCCAACTTTTTCTTCTATCAGGCACAGAGTCTCTGATTTGATATCAAGCTCTTTGATCCATTTTGAGTTAACTTTTGTGCATGGTGAGAGAAAGGGATTCAGTTTCATTTTGTTGCATACGGATTTCCAGTTTTCCCAGCACCATTTGTTGAAGATACTATCCTTCCTTCATTGCATGCTTTCAGCCCCTTTATCAAATATAAGATAGTTGTAACTTTGTGGATTGGTCTCTGTGTCCTCTATTCTGCACCATTGGTCCACCCGCCTGTTTTGGTACCAGTACCATGCTGTTTTTGTTACTATTGCTCTGTAGTATAGTTCAAAATCTGGTATCGCTCTACCGCCTGACTCACACTTCCTGCTTCAAATATGAATTTCATAATTGCTTTATCTATTTCTACAAGAAATGCCCTTGGGATTTTGATTGGCATTGCTGTAAACCTATGGAGAACTTTGGGTAATTTCGCCATTTTAATGATGTTAGTTCTTCCTATCCATGAACAGGGTATATTTTTCCATCTTCTAAGGTCTTCTTCTATTTCTCTCTTTAGGGTTCTGTAGTTTTCATTGTATAAATCTTTCACCTCTTTTGTTAGGTTGATTCCCAAGTATTTTATTTTTTTTGAGGATATTGTGAATGGGGTGATTATCCTCATTTCCATTTCAGAAGATTTGTCGCTGATATACAGGAATGCCTTTGATTTATGCGTGTTGATTTTATATCCTGCCACTTTGCTGAATTCATTTATTAACTCTAGTAGTTTCTTTGTAGACCCTTTTGGGTCTGTTAGATATAGTATCTTATCATCCACATATAGTGATAATTTAAGTTCTTCTTTTCCTATTTTTATGCCTTTAATTTCTTTTGTCTGTCTAATTGCTCTGGCTAGTATTTCAAGAACTAAATTGAATAGAAGTGGTAAGAGAGGGCATCCCTGTCTTGTTCCAGATTTTAGAGGGAATGCCTTCAGTTTTTCTCCATTCAGAATAATGCTAGCCTGAGGCTTAGCATATATAGCTTTTACGATGTTGAGGTAAGATCCTGTTATCCCTAGTTTTTCTAGTATTTTGAACATAAAGGGATGTTGTACTTTGTCAAATGCTTTTGCTGCATCTTTCGAGATGATCATGTGGTTCTTATCTTTAAGTCTATTGATGTGCTGAATAACATTTATTGATTTCCATATATTGAACCAGCCTTGCATCCCAGGGATGAATCCTACTTGATCATGGTGCACAAGTTTTTTGATATGCTTTTGTATTCAATTCGCCAGGATTTTATTGAGGATTTTTGCATCTATGTTCATTAGAGATATTGGTTTGTAGTTTTCTTTCTTTGAAGTGTCTTTGTCTGGTTTCGGGATCAGGGTGATGTTGGCCTCATAGAATGAATTTGGAAGATCTCCTTCTTTTTCTATTTCTTGAAATAACTTGAAAAGTATTGGTATTAATTCTTCTTTGAAGGTTTTGTAAAACTCCGCTGTATACCCATCCGGTCCTGGGCTTTTCTTGGTTGGTAGTCTTTTGATGGCTTCTTCTATTTCCTCCTTTGTTATTGGTCTGTTTAAATTGTGTGTATCTTCCTGACTCAATCTGGGAAAATCATATGATTTAAGAAATTTATCGATATCTTCACTATCTTCTATTTTATTGGAATATAGGTTTTCAAAATAATTTCTAATTATCTTCTGTATTTCTGTAGTGTCCGTTGTGATATTGCCTTTTTCATCCCGTATGTTGGTAATTTGAGTTCTCTCTCTTCTTCTTTTTGTTAGCATGACTAAGGGTCTGTCGATCTTATTTATTTTTTCGAAGAACCAACTTTTAGTTTTATCAATTTTTTCAATGGTTTATTTTGTTTCAATTTCGTTGATTTCCGCTCTGATTTTAATTGTTTCTTGCCTTCTACTACATTTGCTGTTGTTTTGCTCTTCCGTTTCTAGGGTTTTGAGATGAAGTGTGAGTTCATTTATTTGTTGGTTTTTTTCTTTTATTGAGGAATGAACTCCAGGCAATGAATTTCCCTCTTAAAACTGCTTTCATGGGCTGGGGATGTGGCTCAAGCGGTAGCGCGCTCGCCTGGCATGCATGCGGCCCGGGTTCGATCCTCAGCACCACATACCAACAAAAGATGTTCTGTCCGCCGAGAACTAAAAAATAAATATTAAAAAATTCTCTCTCTCTCTCCTCTCTCACTCTCTCTTTAAAAAAAAAAAAACTGCTTTCATTGTGTCCCATAGATTCCGATATGTTGTGTCTGTATTTTCATTTATCTCTAAGAAGTTTTTGATTTCCTCCTTTATGTCTTCTGTAACCCATTGATCATTCAGTAACATATTCATTTTCCAGGTGATGCAGGATTTTTCCTTCCTTCTTTTATCATTGATTTCCAGTTTCATTCCATTTTGATCAGATATGGTGCATGGTATTATCTCCAAACCTTTATATTTACTAAGAGTTGCCCTATGGCATAATATATGGTCTATCTTTGAGAAGGATCCATGTGCTGCTGAGAAAAAAGTATATCCATTTGATGATGGTTGATATATTCTATATATGTCGGTTAAGTCTAGGTTATTAATTGTGTTATTGAGTTCTATAGTTTCTTTATTCAGCTTTTGTCTGGTGGATCTGTCCAATGGCGAGAGCGGTGTGTTGAAGTCACCGATAATTATTGTGTTGTGGTCTATTTGACTCTTGAACTTGAGCAGAGTTTGTTTTATGAATGTTGCAGCTCCATTGTTTGGTGCATACATATTGATAATTGTTATGTCTTGTTGGTGGATGGTTCTTTTTAACAGTATATAGTGGCCTTCTTTATCCCTTTTGATTACCTTAGGTTTGAAGTTGATTTTATTCGATATGAGTATGGCCACTCCTGCTTGCTTCTGAGGACCATGTGAGTGGTATGATTTTTCCCAACCTTTCACTTTCAACCTGTGTATGTCTTTTCCTATCATATGAGTCTCCTGAAGGCAGCATATTGTTGGATTTGTTTTTTTAATCCAGGTTACTAGCCTTTGTCTCTTGATTGGTGAATTTAAGCCATTAACGTTTAAGGTTACTATTGATATATTGTTTGTACTTCCAGTCATGCTTATTTATTTATTTATTTTAATATGGCTCATTTTTCCTTTTTGGTTCTTTTTTTTTTCTTCCCTTTACTGAGTTACCTCCCAGTGTTAGTTTTGGGTTCTGTTTTTCAATTCCTCTTCTTGTAGTGTTTTGCTCAAAATGCCTTGAAGTGCTGGTTTTCTGGCTGTGAATTCTTTTAACTTTTGTTTATCATGAAATATTTTAATTTCATTGTCAAACCTGAAGCTTTATTTTGCTGGATACAGTATTCTTGGTTGGAATCCATTATTTTTCAGCATTTGAAATATGTTGTTCCAGGATCTTCTTGCTTTCAACATCTGTGATGAAAAATCAGCCGTTAACCTAATTGGTTTATCCCTGAATGTAATCTGCCTTCTTTCTCTCGTAGCTTTTAATATTCTCTCCTTGTTCTGTATGTTGGATATCTTCATAATTATGTGTCTTGGAGTTGGTCTATTATGGTTTTGTATGTTTGGGGTATTGTAGGCTTCCAGGATTTGCAATCCATTCCATCTTTCACATCTGGAAAGTTTTCTAGGATTATTTCATTCAATAGATTATTTATTCCTTTGATTTGAACCTCTATACCTTCTTCTATCCTGATGACTCTCAAGTTTGGTTTTTTTATGACATCCCATATCTCTTGGATAGATTGCTCGTGATTTCTTAGCATCCTTTCTGTGTTTACTATATTCTTTTCAAGTTGATATACTTTGTCTTCATTATCTGATGTTCTGACTTCTATTTGATCTAGTCTATTTGTAATATTCTCGTTTGAGTTTTTAATTTGGTTTATGGTTTCCTGCATTTCTAGGATTACTGTTTGATTTTTTTTTTAAATCTCTATCTCCTGGTATAGCTTGTTCTTTGCCACTTGAATTTGCTTATTTAATTCATTTTCAAAGTATACTTTCATTGTTTGGACTTGCTGTCTAATGTGTTCTCTAAGATTCCGTTCCATATGAGTTAGGTATGCCTTCTTTCTCTGTCCATTTTTCTGAAGCCTCTATGTTCTCCTGTGAATTTAAGTTGTCCTGCATTGTTTGTAATCCTTTTTTCCCTTGTTTTTTCATGGTGCTCACATTGCTTTCCAACTCTGTTTGACTGCTATATTTCTGTTTTCTTCTTTAAATTTGTGTTGGTTTTTATAGTTCCAATATCTCTCCTTTGTGTTGGGAGAAAATGGTTAGAGATGTTGGATTTAATTGTGATTTAAGGTAAATTCATTAGTTTCATTAAAGGCCTACAGAATTTGATGGCATGTATAGAATTGAGGTTTGAACTTCGGATTTTATGTTGAGGTCGGGCACTTTGGTATGGAGGTTAGTATATGTTAGCTTCTTTGGGGGGTTGCTCAAATGCAGGCGGAATTAACAATAGAATAGACAGGAGTACTTGGGGGTAGTTAAGGGCTTAGGCAGACTATAGACCTATTCGTAGTATTCATCTATTTGCATTTAGTAAGTTATATGTAATCTGGGTGTTCATGCTTAAGAGGAAAGATGGTGAAAAGGTAAGGAAGCAAACCAAGAAAGAGAGAGGGAGAGAGGAAAGAAAGAGAAAAGAATAGAAAAGAAAAGGAAATGATAATAAAAAAATAATAAAATGCAGTAAAATAAAAATTACATTTAAAAAAATAATAGTATAATTGTAGAAAAGAAAAAAAAATTAAAATTAAAAAATTTTAAAAAAAATTAAAAGAAAAAAGGGACACTGTTAGGCTTCTATGTTCTTCGCTTCCAGTAGGTGGTGCTGTGCCTTCCGGGCCAAGATTTTGCCCTCCGGCTGTAGGAAACAATCCGTGTGAGGCCGCTCCCTCCTCCCCCCACTGCTGTCTCTCAAATCTGTTAGCTTAGGTTTATTCCTGGTTTCTAGTCCCCTGGCTTCTCCTGTCAGCCAGGCCTTCCCCAGTGTGATGCCTCTCGGCAGTTCAAACTACACTCTGTGCCTGCAGTTTCCTGGATGTGGAGCACGGCTTTTGGGAACCGGCACCTTATTGTTTTGATTCCCTCCGCTAGCCCCTCCTCCGAGAGCTGGCGAGACACGTCACTGCACCCCACACGTGTCCCAGCGTCCTTCTCCTAGAACACTGATGATTTGAAATGCAGCATGTTCCTCAAGATAGAATGGCATCCCCTTTCTAGAGAATACTTTTATGAATCTGTTTTATACTACTTATCAATTATGTAAATATTTTGTTCAGTTGATCATTTAGCTAGAGTAACTTTTTTACAGTTTTTTATTGTTTCTTTTTAGTTTTGTATGACAGCAGAATCCGTTTTGATATAGTTATATCGTATTCTAGTTAGAGTCCCATTCTTACGGCTATCCTTGGTGGTGGGATTCTCTGTGGTGTTTTCATGTATGTACATGGGAAAACTATGTCAGACTCACTCCACTGTCCTTCCTTTGCTTACTGCCCCTTTCCCTCCACCCCCCATTGTCTAATCTACTACACTTCTGTCCTTCCTCTCACCACCACCCCTTCTTGTGGGTTAGCTTCCACCTACCAGAGAAAACATTTGACCTTTAGTTTTTGAGGGATTGGCTTATTTCACTTAGCATGATAGTCTTCAGATTCAACCTTTGGCAAATGTTATAAAGTCATTCTTCTTTGTGGCTTACTAATACTCCACTTTGTATATTTACCACATTTTCTTTATCCATTCATCTATTGAAAGGGACTTGGGTTAGTTCCATAGCTTAGCTAATTGAGTTGCTATAAACATTAATGTGGCTGCATCATTGTAATATGCTGATTTTACCTCCTTTGGATATAAACCAAGGAGTGGGATAACTGGGTCAAATGGTGATTCCATTCCAGGTTTTCTGAGGAATCTCCACACTGCTTTCCATTGTGGTTAAACCAATTTGCAGTCCCACCAGCAATGTATGAATATACCTTTTTCCTCGCATCCTCACCACCACTTATTGTTACTTGTATTCTTGATTATTACCATTCTGACTGGAGTGAGATGGAAATCTCAGTGTAGTTTTAATTTGCATTTCTCTAATTGCTAGACATGTTGAACATTTTTTTCATATATTTATTGACCATTGGTATTTCTTCTGTGAAGTGCCTGTTCAGTTCCTTTGCTCATTTATTGATTAGGTTATTTGGTTTTCTTTTGGTGTTTTTTGAGTTCTTTATATATGCCAGAGATTAAGCTCTATCTGAAGTGCAGGTAAAGATTTTTCTATCATTCTGTAGGCTTTCTCTTCATGCTCTTGATTATTTCCTTTGCTGTGAAGAAGCTTTTTAGTTTGATGCCATCCTGTTTATTGATTATTGATTTTACTTCTTGCTCTGTCGTGTTCTTATTAAGGAAGTCAGTTTCTGTGCTGGTATGTTAGAGTGTTGGGCCTACCTTTTCTTTAAGTATTTGCAGGGTTTCTGTTCTATGACCTAGGTCCTTGATCCACTTTGAGCTGAATTTTATACAGGGTGAGAGATAGGGGTTACTATAAAAGTTATTCTACTACATATGGAAAACTGGAATTCCATATGAAGTAGGGTAATTTTTATAGTAAAATTTATACCATTCTCACATTGAATTTAAAATATTTTCAAATACCCTTGTCAATCACCTATTACTTTTCTCAGTAGATGTCTAAAAACCTACGATAATTATTTCAAAGTTACCATAGGTGCTGTATTTGCTGCTCAATTTATGTTGTGGGTGTTCTGCATCTGGGACACTGGGACAAGATGGTCACCAATCGAACAAATAAGTAGGCCGCAGAGCCTGGCATCGTTCCCCTTCTTCATCATCCCCTCTCCTTCTGGAGACTGTTAGGTCATGACAGCTATTATGTCTCACTAGCTTAGCTCATTAAGCTGGAGGAAACCTATTTGAAAATGTTGATGGTATATTTTGAAGATGGTCAAGTTAGAATACAGGGCCAGCACTTGCCTAGAGCAAGGTCCTGGATTCCATCCCTAGCACCAAAAAAAGAAAAAAGAAAGAAAGAGAAGAAAAAGAAAACTTTAAAAAGAGATATTGATTGATTCAATCTGACCTAATTGGAGGAATTCCCAGCTCAGAAAGATGTTTGGGTTAGAGATACAAATTCAGACTTTGTCAGAATATAAGTATTTAAAAATCAGAAGATTTTATTAGATCAACAAGGAAAAGACAGAGAGAAAAGGAGCAAGAACTGCGCTTTGGGTGGTTCAGTATTACAAGATGCAGAAGAAGAAGGTGAGGCAGCATTGAGACTGAGAAGACACATTAGTGAGATGGAAGGAACACCCACAGTGGGGTGCGCTGAAGGCAGTCCAGAAAGCCAAAGAAAAAGGAAGCGATAAGTTATCTCAGTACCATCAAAAGGTAACACCATGGTGACAAAAACTTGATTGGAGGGAGTGTAAAAAGAATGGAAGGAGATGAGTAGAGGGGTTTTACACCATAGGAAAGAAATGGAGTGTGACTGACAAACAGAACTAGAATTTTAACAGTATTTTTAGTGGGTGATGGCAATGATTGGTAGGGATAAAAACGCATCAAAGGTAGTACAGTGTGATCCAGGTAAGAAAGACATGATTTGAATAATATCAAATAACGTAAAGAAGGAGAAATTCAGAGATTTTTTTTCAAGAATATGATACTAATGGATGATGACTTAATTTGTATAGGCACTTGAAAGAGAAGAAAAATTTAAAAATCTCTAAGATTTCTATCTGTAGAGATTGGAAGAATGATGGAAACACTGGCTGAAATAAATGTCAGAGTAAGTTTTTAATTAGGACAAGGATGTATGAGGTTTGGAAAAACGGATATCATTCATGACTCTGGCAACATCTTCAAATGGATATGTCCCAGAAGTTTAGGAGGTGATGTTATTATAAAGAGAGTGATTAGTAGGTTTTTAATAAATTCTCTTTGCTAATAATTATGTGATCTATAACATGAAATGATTATTTTTGTAGGCTCTGCTTGAAAAGAAGCAAAATGAAGAAGATAAAAAGAAAATGAGTGAAGCAGTTTCTCAGCTTATACAAAATACCTCTATAAGAACCAAGAAAGAAGTAAGGAGTTTTTAATTATATTTAAAATTCCAAATCTAAGTCCCAACTATAAAACTAAGTATTACCTAGAGACTTCAAAATTGAAAAGTAAAATTCAGGAAGACCGCCTATGAAATTATTAGTATAAATGGTTAAAAACAAATGTTCCTTTCCTTTAATATTACTCCTAGAGGGACAACCATTTTAGACTGGTTTTTAATAGCATTGTCAGTTTAAAAAAAATAAAAATAAAGTTAGGGCTAGGGATATAGCTCAGTTAACAGAGTGCTTGCCTTGCATGCACAAGGCTGTGGGTCCAATCCCAGCACCACAAATAAATAAATAAATAAAAATAAAGTTAACTGATTTGCTTTCTCACAGACAAATAAGTGGTAAAGTTTGCATTCTTACAAAGCCACTCTATAATGTTTCTTGCCACAAAAGTATTTCTTAGGAATCTATTACAGTCCTGGGCCACATAACAACATTTTGGTCAACAACAGACTGTATATATGACATTGGTTCCATAAGGTTATGATGAAAAATTATTGTCACCTAGTAATTTCTTATTCTAGTAAGTTTTTATTCTTGTTGAAATATGTTTAGATATACAAATATCTACCATTGTGCCTACAGTGTCCAGTATAGCAACATGCCGTTACAGGTCTAAGAGCAATAGCCTAGGTGTGTATGTCAGCTGTACCTTCTAGGTTTGTGTTAAATATTGTCACAAAAACAAAATCACCTAACAATATACTTCTCAGAACAAACCCTGTTGTTAAGCAATTCATGACTGTCCTTTGTCACTGACTAAAACTAGATAAAATCCCAATATAAAAATTCCAGTTTGAGGCAGAATCCAAACTAATTCCTGGGCTTTTTATTTCTGATCTTCTGTATCATTCCTACTAGAACCATGCTGTCTTTATGGGATTGAGACACTATAACTTTAGGCCAGAGTCTAAAGTCTATTTTCTTGAAGACTTATTTTTAAAATAGATAATTAACAAGTTGTATGTATTTTACGGCAAAAGTATTTTTATCAAAGTATTCTATCATGATATTAACACTCCACTTGTATTTTCTAATCCTAAAATGAATTCACTTTGATTTTAAGGTTGGTGGAGGTTGTGTTTTGCATTAACCATTAGATAATCTCAGGGAATTTTTTCTAAGGTGATGTGATGGTGGTAATTCCAAATACCTTCACAAATATGAATATTAACTGCCTCCCATGCCTCCTGTTACTCCCCCATAAGGAACCCTACAGGCAGGGGAAGCTCATTGTCAGAACTGGACTCACTCTCTTCCTCTCAGATCTTTTCCTTTCTCCTGTGCTCCTGTTGATTTCCTTAATACCCAGCCCCTCACTACTGCTCTGGTCATTCACTCAGGAAGTCTTTATTGAGCACTTCCTATGTGTCAAGCATTTTCTGCGTCTCTGACTCCTTTGTGTTTCACACTACTGCCAATTTGGGTTGTTGGTGTTTTTTTTTTTTTTAATATATATAAACTTAAAAATTATTATTGAAAATAATACAGGTTCATGGTTAAAACAAATGGAAGATATATAACATTGTGTAAAAGAAAATTAAGATTGCAAACCCAGTATTCAGAAAATAATAATCACTATGCGTAGCATTTTTCCTTTGAATTTTCATTTAATTAAAATTATGGCATATGTGGAACAAAAATATATACATCAAAATAAAAGGGACATCTTAGAGTAGAAGTAGGAAACCAAGGAAGAGGGAGGAGGGGAGGGAAAAGGGAAAGAACTGGGAAATGAAGTTAACGAAATTCTACTAGGTACATATATGAATGTACCACAGTGCATCCAATTTTATATATAACTATAATGTCTCAATTGAAGAAGTAAACAAATAAATAGCTGGAAGACCAATAGAATAGAGGAAGGGATTTGGGGGGAAAGGGGTGGAAGGGTGTAGGACTGGGGATTGAAATGGAGAAAACTGCCATATGCATGTGTGAGTATGTCAAAATGAACCCCACATTGTTATAATACACTAAAATGAAAATTTTAAATATATGATAAAATATATATACTAAAATTTTTTTATATATACTTAAAATTTACTTATATATCTCACCCTGTGAATAGTGTTAAGCCTGAGAGGTAGAATAATAAGACACATTTCACTTTTAACATTTTTTATTTCTATAGTGTTTGAAATTTCAAAGAGTAGATTTTTTTATAAACAAAATATATATTTTATATGCTGTTTGTCATAGGATATAATATGTAGCATATATTGCTTACATTAATTTTTACTTCAAAATATATTGAAAAGGTTTTGTTTTTTAATTTTGCATCTCTGTTGGTAATGATTTCCCTACTTATTAAAATTTAACATGCTCTCCAGATACGTAGAATAAACCTGTTTAATTGAGGATAACTTTACAGGTGTTTATTTTTATTGGCTAAAGAAATTATAATGTACAAATTTTTACATATTTCTGTTCTGGCCATAAATTTGAACAAAAAGGTACAACAAAGTTTATTTTTTTAGATATTATTTCTTGGCTACTTCTCAAATAAAATCTATTTAAAAATAAAGCATTGTTTACTTTTTTTTTTTTTTATGAAGGATCTCACTAAGTTGCTTAGGGACTTGCTGAGGCTGGCTTTCAACTTATGATCCTCCTGCCTCAGCCTCCTGAGTCTCTGGGATTATAGGGATGCACCACTATGCCCAGCTAAACATTATTTACTTTTGATTTTAAATCATGGCTAGCATACTCATTGGCAATTGCTATTTCTATTTCATGTTAATTTACCTTACTACTACTACTTACTATCCATAAAATTGTAGGAGGAAAAGTTTTCTTAAATAAGGTTGAAGCAAGAGAAGGTATGTGTCCCTGTGTAGACTTCAGAGCCCCAAGCACAGTAAATCACCTCATAGATGTGTGTGTTTGTTCCTATAATAAGGGTTTACCTTTTGTTTCATCAGATACTAGCACTAGAAAATTCCTTATGAACTTTGGAGCATAGTGGAGCAAGATGTCAGCAGTGTTAATAGTTCTACACAGTCTTCAAAAATATGAATAGCTGAGTTCATCTGAATTCTCCAGCATTAGTATAAAAATATTTTAGAATATGTACCCTGCTATTGTTATGAACCCTCAAGTTAGCTATGTCCACTTTAGACAATGAATGGAGCACTTGTTAGAAATTATGTGAGAGATAGACATGGCTATGCTTATCAGGATCAAAATGTTTGTATTACGGGAACATCCATGACTTAGTTTCTTTTTGCCTCAATGTATTAATCAGCTTGCCAGTTCTAATTTATAAGGAGAAAAAGTTTCAGTTTGGCTGATGGTTTCAGAAATTCCAGTCCATGATCATTGTACCCCATCACTTTTAGGACTATAGGGAGTCTGCAAATCACTGCAGGAGTGTATTGGAGTAGCAAAAGCGCTCACCTTCATCAAAATCCAAGGGAGATCAGTAGAGTAGAGGAAAGGGGTCAGGGGAGGGAGGAAGAAAGGGGGCAAGGGGACTTCTGGGGAATGATATTGACCAAATCCTATTGTTATATTGTGTGCATGTATGAATATGTACCATGAATCTCATCACTATGTACAACAATAGTGCACCAAAGGGGGAAAAAAAAAAAAACCCACACACCGCATGGTTGGGAAGTGAATGGGAGGAATGAGAAGGGTCAGGGTCCTGGTTTCCCCTTTTAGGGCCTGTCTCCAGTGACCTGAAGGCCTCCACCAGGCCCCACCTCTTAAAGGTTCTGACATCTCCCAGCAGTGCCTTACTGGGACCAGGCCTCTGCCTGTGACCTGGGAGACATTCCAGATCCAAACCAAGCGCTCAGTCTTCCTAACCTGTTTGGAGATAATAACAATTTCATATGCCCAACATATATAATCCTTAAAAGGCTCATCTCTTATTACTGACCCGTGAACAAAATAGATTGATCTTTAATGTCCTAACCCTTAATTTTATAAGGGAAGTCAACATCAATTATGACCTAAAATACGGCCACATATAATGTTGACAGATCTTCAAAAATATAGTTTATATTAATAAACCAGATAAAGTACATGGCATTTTTCTAAATGTTCCAAAGAAAGTTTTCATTATGTTTTAAAAAGAGTTCATTTAGTACAATTCTAGAAAATTCCCAAAGACTTTTGGATCATGGAAATTTTCTTGACAGTATACGATTGGCATCAGTGTTCTTCACACTCCTTTTAAAAAGCATGAATATCTATTAGAAAAAAATATTGTCATAGGAACCATCCTGACAAGTATTCCTCAGAATACTCCGAGCACATAAATTGTACTGTTTCTGAAGATATTTCTGTGTTAATTTAAATGAATATTTCCTTAAAAAGTAATTTGCTTGCTCTAAGATGTAATCTTATGTGCAGCATAAAATGTTCTTCCATTTGTGAAATACAAGTGCCTTAAAGTTTATTTGTCGCATTTGCAGTGTGTGATGCTGTTTTTCTCTTACCCTGCTCTGGGCATCAGCTCCCAAAGTGTTGCCCAGAGATCCTGCAACCACACCTACTTTCAGAGTGACATTGCCACACTGTTACTCTTTTCACGCCCATTTTATCACAAGCCAGTAGCATGGTTTTCCAAAGGCTGTCTGATCTGCAACAACACAACAGGTTGAATACAGAAACAGATCAGAGAATCTAGCTGACTTCTATTCCGCAAGACATTAAGGAGATTCACAAAGATGTAAAATAACCCCACTCTTCTCAAAAAATGTTTAGTTTTGGTGAATATACTTATTTTTCATAAAAATATATTATTTATACTAATTGATATGATTTAAATTATTGTTTTAAAGGAATTAATAATTAAGTTTCATAAAATGTTTCCAGTTTTTATTTCTAATAACAGTAAAATATTGATAAAGAAGCCATATAAACAAGAGCCACTGTCCTTTTAGATGTATCATCCTATTTCTTTTATTCTCATGACAGATTCTTGGCTCTTAAATACATTGTGTGTTTATTCATCTTTTATGCCCTAAAAGTCATAATTTTACTTTTTATATAAAGTGTTATCCCAAGGACCGGGATTTAGCTCAGTAGTAGATCATTTCCCATCTCCAGTACTAAAAAACATTTATTATCCTAAAATTGTATCAGATATTAATCATTTTTACTTTTTACCTAAATAATTTGTAGTGTCTTAATTTACAGGTTGAAAATACAAAAAAGCAATATCATGTACAGATTTCTCGATTAACAGAAGAACTTTCAGCCCTTCAAATGGTATGTGAGAAGACTATATTAATAATTTCTTTGAAAAATTGCTTAAAAGCCACTATAGATGGTATTGGACATTCATTCATTCAAAATATATTTACTGAGCCATGACCTATGCTAGGTGTTAAGGACAAAGTGAAAATCCAGAAAGACATGTTTTCTGCAGTCTTGTGCCTTGGTCTAACAGGAAAGATAGATGGCATTCAACACATGTACTTGGTAATCACTTGCCTTTGACAGAACACACAGTGCCATTGAGCACCCAGCTGCAGCTGCTCCCATGTGTTGGCTTCATCTGGGAGGCCAGGCAGAAAGGGAGAGGGAGGAAAGGCCGGGAAGCTCCCGAAGAAAGGAGTACTGAAGAGCAAGTAGGCGAAGGGGGAGAGGAAGAGAGAGCTTGCGTAGTGGAGATTGCATTAGAGATATTAATTTAACTTGAAAATTTGAGGAGATAAATTTTTTTGTTGTTAAACATTTTTTAGTTGTAGATGGACACAATACCTTCATTTATTTATCTTTATGTGGTGCTGAGGATCCAACCCAGTGCCTCACCCATGCTAGGCGAGTGCTATGCCACTGAGCCACAACCCCAGCCTCGAGGAGATGAAATTTTATAGGAGAACAAAAATAAAGGCAATTCCAGGAAATGGAATGATATTTACATCTTCACAAACTCTTAACTTCTGAATCCCTGTTATCACTTTTCATCGGAGCAGTGAGCTATCTTTTAATAAAGATGCTGCACTTTTGTATGTCAGCACACACCCACACACAAACTGGTGCTCTCTCCATGAAATCTTATCCCTTCAATTAGATTGGAAGCACCTTGGTGTAGAAAGTCTTTTGTCTTCCTTCATTTTCCCCGTTGCCTCCTATGGTGTTTTTACACAGTATATTTTGAAATAAATATTTATTAACTGAATGATGTTTAAATACATCTGAAAGAGGAATCAGGTCTTTCCCACATTCTGCAAACACTGTAGTGTACATTATGTACAGGTCCTGAATGTATAGAATCAGAAACAGTGTTACTTTTTATTTATTTTTTAAATATCACTTGTTTTGGTGATATAGGAACATTGTGTAAAATTAATGGGATGCAATATGGCTAATTAGTCATGTGCCATTCACTGTTATACAGTTTTACCTCACCCTGTTATCTTGCTTATTCTATTCCATGGGCTGATTAGCTATTAGAAGACTCTCTTCTCTGTAGAAGAGGAGGAATAACAGTGCCTTTACCCCGGTCTAGAATTATTCAGTGGACTGTCCACTCTTCAAGAGCAAGAAAATTAGTTCTGTTTTCCCAAAGGAATGAGAAACTAGTAAGGATTTTTAAAATAATTATTATCTGTGTAACAACAAAAGTTATATTAACCTCACTCTAAAGTTTTAAAAAATTGATAACTTCAGTTTATTACCAAACATGTTTCTAATGCTTATGATAATACAATTCTTTCTCGTAGCTAAGTTATTTTTCTAAACATCAAACATAATCTGATGTCATGTTGATTCTGTGTATAAAAAAAACTGTACTGTTTAAAGTGTTTGAACATTAAATATGTTATAAAATATGTTCAAATGAAGACATTTTCATTTACTTTTAAAAAGTATATATTCCCAGAAAAATCTAGGCTGTAGTCTCAGGCGTAACAACCCTGTTTTCTGTTATTAAAAAGCAGTTGTATGGGGCTGGGGTTGTGGCTCAGTGGTAGAGTGCTCACCTACCAAGTGTGAGGCACTGGGTTTGATCTTAAGCACCACATAAAAATAAAATATATTGTGTCCATCTATAACTAAAAAATAAATTATTTTTTTAAAAAAAGCAATTGTATGTAACCATCTTTACCAAAACAGTTAAGTCTAAGAGTAAGTTTAACACATTTTGACTAGCCCAAAATTAAGTTATGCTTGCAGGAAGAAAAAAACGTATATATTTAGGTTAGCATGCACCTTTTTAAAATAGGTTAAGAAAAAGCTAAAGGCAGTGCACTCCAAGCTACTGTTCTCTTTAGAGACCAACACCCACCCCCCAGCCTTTAGCTTCTACTGCAAGACAGAGTTTCTTTTAAGAACACTCAAGATTTTAATTCTGCCATGAATCTCTTGCAAACGAGGAAGAGGATCAGTTATAAATGCACACATATATAGGAGTGAAATGAAGCATTCATTATGATCTTTTCTTAGATCTTGAATTTTTTTTTGAAAACCTATTTTTTAGTTTCTAAATACACAGAAATTTAGACTGTCTTTTTATTGTTGATTTCTAATTTGGTTACACAAGGGACACAGATCACGGTATATATGATATTTGTCTTAAAATTTGCTGAGGCTTCCTTTATGCTGGGATATGATTTCAGAAATACTCCATGAGTGCTTGAAAAATAGCTGTTTTCATTTTGTCTTGTTTTCCCCAAACATAGGTTTATCAGGGGTGATTAGCTAATAACTCTAAAAACCTTTTAATAATTAATTTTTAATGTTTGTGTTAGTATTGTTGTGTGTTTTTAATAGAATTAATACGAAAATTTTCTATAAAGGCTTCAACTATTTTGTCTCATTTTACCTTTGTTACACTGGGTTAATCCAATATTCTTTTAGTTAATATCACCTGTCAATATGATATGGTGAATTTCATGGCCATGTATATGTAACATACCTATAACATGCTGGTCTTTCTACCCACATGCCAGGCCCAAAAGTTTAATCTGACTTTGTCATTAACATACATATTGAAAGTCACATGGGAAAAGTTATAAAATAGAAGAAATACCATATTCAGCATCACGAAACTAACTTTTTAAAAAATATTTATTCTTAAGTTTTAGGTGGACACAATATCTTTTTTTTAAAAAAAAGAGAAGAGAGAGAGAGAGAGAGAGAAATTTTTAATATTTATTTTTCAGTTTTCGGTGGACACAACGTCTTTATTTTATTTTTATGTGGTGCTGAGGATTGAACCCAGCCCCTTGTGCATTCTAGGCGAGCACTCTACCACGGAGCCACAACCCCAGCCCCTACCTTTTTTAATATTTATTTTTTTTAGTTGTAGTTAGACACAATACCTTTACTTTATTTATTTTTATGTGGTGCTAAGGATCGAACCCAGGGCTTTGCATGTGCTAGGCAAACAGTCTACCGCTGAGCCACAACCCCAGCCCCCAAAACTACTTTTTAATAGACAAACAACTTCCACTATACAAGAGCATAAATGAAATATTAAAGGTGCAGTTGGTCTACACTGAATATACTATCTTAATAAAAGATACTAAACTTAAATTTTTCATCTGATTTGTAACATCAGGTAAAGGTCTTCATTATAACCAAAGTGATTAATTTGGGGGTCACATTTAAAATAATTAAAGATAATTAAATATCTTTAGCAGAATACTGTCAGAAAAGCAGTCTCCTCTAAAGCATGATTCACAATAATAAAAAGCTATTTATATTCATCCTCCAAAACACATTAACGTATAAAATAAATAATTGTGAAGAAAACCAGTAATTAGAATAATTTTTGTTTTATTAGCAAAATATGAAATTGTATTTATTAATTGATATGCTTTCTAAGTTTGCTGATTAAATTCTTTTGAGCATAAAATTTTTGAGCAAAAGTGTTTTATGTTCCTGCTAATAAAACGTATTTAGTATTCCCATGGTTGTTTGTAAGTTTTGCAAAGAGAAATTAATTGTTTTAGAATTTGCTCACCTGCCACCTTTTGAGCCTGAGGATATCCCGCAGGATATTATACTACTATCTAGCTCAATGTTCCCTTTCCAAAATATTTAATAAGAGTACACAAAAGAATCTGTACCGTGAGAAAGGGACCCTGGTTATTTTTTCCTCCCCATCACTCAACCTATGTCCCACCTAGTCGGTTGAAGTAGAATTCTTTGGCAGTCTATAACTAGAGGTCACTTCTGAAATCCTAGGATGAGTAGCTCTTGAAAATTAAGTTTTGGTTTTTTTCTAGTCACTATGACCTTACTTTGTTGTTAACGTAAGTATGATATTTCTGTTATGGGCAAGTCATTTTAGTTTTTCATTTCCCCCTATTTTCCCTAAGGTTTCACCAAATATATTTATTTACACTATAACTTGAATTTATAGGAGTGTGATGAAAAACAAAGCCAAATTGAACGAGCCATTAGGGAAAAAAAAGCTGTGGAAGAAGAACTAGAAAAGGTAAAAAGAAAAAGGAAACATACCTACCTAAAACACAACTACAAATATCCAACAATTCTGTCTGCTTTCATCACATTATCTACTAGCAACCCTTGTATTTATAAGTATTCTCCTGGTGAGTGTTTTTATTTTCTTGGAATATACTCAGAGTCTTCATTTAAATTCTGGTATTGCCTGCATACATTTCTTTTCAAGAACAATCATATTCTTTGACCATGAAACTCCTTGCTTAACTGTATCCCAATAGGAAGTTTCATTTTTTAATTTTAAGTCAGCTCTTTCTGGGGTTAGACCATCTACAAAAATAACAAAATAATTAACTAGAAAATTGTAACATTGCTATGATTTTGCCTTTAAAATTATAATAATTAGGAAAAATATTGACCTCAATTAATAAAAACTTTAAAATTTCTTTCTTTCTTACACTTTTTTTTTTTTTGTATTGAGGATTGAACCCAGGGGTGCTCAACCACTGAGCCACATCCCCAGCCCTTTTTTTATATTTTGTTTAGAGACAGGGTCTCACTGAGTTGCAAAGTTTCTCGCCAAGTTGCAGAGGCTGACTTTGAGCTCGAAATCCTCCTGCCTCAGCCTCCCGAGTCGCTAGGATTACAGGCATGTGCCATAGAGCTTAGCTCTTTACACTTTTTTATTAACAACAAATATCACATTTTTTAAAGTGCCTTGGGAAAAGAAAAAGACCAAATTTGAACATACAATATTTTAGATGCTGTATTAGGAACTGTCCTAGAGTAGTAAATAACTTGTCCAATATTAAGAGATAGTAAATGATAGTAAGCATTTGACTTTCAAAGATGAGCTACATAGACAAAAAATCATGTGATATATCCATGTTCTCAAAAATCATGACACCAGATAGTAAAATAATAATTTATAAAGCAGAACTTGGTATACAGCCTGATTTTCAAGAAAAGAAATGTATATGTGTGTTCAAAGTGAGACCTTCCTGGTTACCCCGCTCCTGGAAGGTAGATCCTTGTGAGTCTCCATCTGTCAGGTTGGGTCCTCTTTAGCTTGCCACCTATTGCTGTACATTGGGGTTTGAAGAATTCTTGAACACTACTTGGGTTGGATCAAGGAATAGGCTCCACTGGGGAAATGGAGCACCTTCAAGGCTGAAGGCAGCAGGCAGAGCAAAGGCACACTCCCTGCTCTCTCCCTGTCCCGCAGGCCAGCCTGCCTGGTCACAGTCAGCATGCTGAGACTGAAGTGCAGTTGTGCTAGCAACACCATGCAGACATGCTGGTGCTCTGCCTTTTCATAGTGCAGGTGTGACAGCAGTCTAGTCAGTGGAGAAGACACAGGTTGCGTGGCCAGGTGGTCTGGATCTGGCGGGTAGCTGGGTGGGACTTATCAAAATGGAGAATACTACCAGATGAAGACCTTGCTTCCCTTGAGGTGTGTCAGCCCCTGTGCTGTACGTGCAAGGCCAGAGTCTCAGGAGAAGCTAAGCTGGGGTTCAGCCACTGCTGGGGAAGGGGAACTCCCATAGCTACATCACTGTCCAGATAAGCCAGAGGGGGACTCTGGAGCCAGATAGTTGTACTCATTGCAGTATTTGAATTTTGGAGAATTATCTCAAAGGTTGTTTATCAAAGAATTGCCGGTGGTTATCTCTAAGTTGACATTTATAGTATGTTTTGTTTTGTTTTTAGCTTTGGCTGCTTTACATTTCATATTATTAGCATGAGTAATTTTTTAAAAATAAGTGATTACATCTCAGTTTTCAGCATTTTATTTTGTAAATGTGAAGCAATTAGAATTAATCTTTGATGTGTTTTAATACATTATAGTGGAAACAGATAAATACATGATTGTGACTTTTTGTCGTCATTGATTTCAGTATCTAAACTGTATAATTTATTAAGAGGGTTTCCTTCTATAAGGAAGTACACATATAAGCCTCTTCTGCAGATTTACCGTGAAGGCAGAGGGAATGAAAGTGACTACAGAAAACTGGAAGAAATGCACCAAAGATATCTGATTGCAGAGAGCTCAAAAGACGATCTTCAGCTAAGACTTAAGAGAGCAGAAAGTAGAATAAAACAACTTGAAATTAAGTAAGTTTTCTTTTGGGTTTTCTGTGATGACATCTTCAGAATTCCCATGAATTTTGAGATTCCTGGGTGTGTGTGTGTGTGTGTGTGTGTGAGAGAGAGAGAGAGAGAGAGAGAAGGGACTCATACATCTTGTGTTGAAAGGACCAAATACAGTTTTTTTCAAGACTATTTCCAAAAACCAGTTTCTTCAGAAGGAAAAGATTTAACAGTGGCATACCATTTTATTTTTTTCATACTATGTAGTTATTGTAATAGTTTGTTTGTAATTATCTTTAGTATGTTTCTTGTGATATTGCATATTATTTAATGAACCATCATGTTTATTACATTATCTATAAAAGTGATAAACCTATAAAATGCCATATCCCTTCTGAATTTACCTTTTTTCACCAGAATATTACATAAGTATAGTAAAGATTTATTTAAATTACCTGAAACTCTAATCTCTCTATATATTCAAAAGATATTTTTAAATGAAGACAATTTTATTTCTTAAAATACATACACTAATACCTGAAGTGTTTTTTCAAAAGGAGATTCTGCATATTTGTTTCATAAACATATTGTGATTTTCAGTAATCTATTCAGATAATTGCTTGTGTGATTACTTCCAAAGGAAGCATGTAGAAGGAGCCAGTATATTCCTAGAAATTTTTGTATGTACTAAGTGAAGGTTTCTCCAAATACCATGTGTTCATAGGTGTCCCTCCACTGCACATCCCTTCATATCCTGCATTTGTTTTAATTCACAGTGTCTCTCTATTTATGTGTTTTTCTGTGTAGAGTAAAAAGAGAAGTCAATGAAGTCTTCTTCATTTTCCTTATATTCACATTTTTTCTGCAGGGTGAATTCACATGTGTTTTCTACAGGACACAGTCACAGAAAACTATTTCCTCATTTCTTTCATTCATAATGTTTGTGTGAATTTTCATATGTTCCTCAACTATCCAGGAAAAACTGAAGGCTATCCCACTTTCCTTACATTTGTGAGGTTTCTTTTTAGTTGTATGTTCACATTTTTCTTCAGGAATGAAAAGAAAATAAATATTTTTCCACATTTCATACATTTGTAAGATTTTATTCCACTGTAAATCCTTATGAATTTTCAGATATAAGGAAAAATCTAAGACTTTTCCACATTGTTCACATTAATGTAGTTTCTCTTGGGGCTTTTATTTACTTCCTAAGGAAGATTAACAATTTAAGGTTATTTCACTTCTTAACAGAGTTTTACTCCAGCATGGGTTCCCACTTCTTTCCTAAAGGTTGAGTAACAACTAAGGGTGGTCCATATTTCCTACTCACAAGGATATCTGTGTGTGTGTGTGTGTGTGTGTGTGTGTGTGTATTGTTTGTGTATATATGTGTGTGTACACACACACACACACACACACATACATATCCTTGTTTGTATGTATATATAGACATATATTGCTTCCCTCTACCGTGAGTTCATTCATGTTTGTTAAGGTGTATAAGATATATAGTCTTTCCTATGTTCTTGACTTGCATGGGAATTTTTTCTAATGTAAAAATGAGAAAATGGAAATTTTTAAAGACTTCCCCACATTTATTACATCTTATGCTCCCCCCCCATGTGAGTTCTTACATATTCAGTGAAAGATTAGTACTATCTAAAGGCTTTCCTATTTTCCTTACTTCCACATGAGTTCTCTCCACTATAAAGTCTTATAGGTTATATAAGGTATAAGATGTTTTGAAGTCTTTCCCACAACCCTCAATTGTAGAAGTCTCTCCCAGTATGTATTTGAATATATTGAATAAGGTGTGAAGATTAGATGAAATGCTTTCCCATGTTCCTTACATGCAAAAAGCTTCTCTCCATTTATAGGCTTCTTGAGCTCTTTTGCTTCGTTAAGGAAATGGGAGTTGCTAAAGACTTCCAAACACCCTGTACAAGTAGTATACTTCTTTCTGGGATTAATTGTTCCATGTTTGTTAGGACATGAGAAAGTAGCAAAGACTACCCCACATTCCCTACACACATAGGACTTTTCTCCAATGTAAATTTTTACATGCGCTTGAAGGTGCACTAAAAAAAACTGTAAGGTTTTCTTACAGTCACTTCGTTCAAAGGTTTTCTCTTAATTGTGAATTTTCCTATCCACTTCTGGTTTCAGGAATGCTAGGACTGCTTTTTCTTAGTCTTCATTTGTCTTTAGGTTTCCCTTCTTCTTCAATTTTTTTCGCCAAATAATTTGATTAAAAAACAGTTCTTTGGGCTGGGGAAGTGGCTCAAGTGGTAGCGCGCTCGCCTGGCATGCGTGCGGCCCGGGTTCGATCCTCAGCACCACATACAAAGATGTTATGTCCGCCAATAACTAAAAAATAAATATTAAAAAAAATTCTCTCTCCCTCTCTCTCCCTCCCTCCCTCCCCCACTCTCTCTTAAAAAAAAAAAAAAAAAACAGTTCTCTGAACTGTAAAGTTTCCTCTACTCAAGACATATATGATGTGCTGCCATTCACTTGGTTTTTCTGTTCCATTGTGGACTTTTTGACTTTTGACAGAGGGCTCAGAAACGTGTGGTTGTTTCTGATCTTAGCATTTTTTCTAATATTAGCATTCTTTTATTATCATTGCTTGGATACCTCCTTTCATTAGCAACTCTGTCAACCAACCTTTAAACAGAAGAAAAAGAGCAGCATGTTTAGTGGAATCAAGGATTTAATATAGAAATCAGAGCATACAAGAATGTGGGAGGAACTGGGGAAGCAAAGATACAGCAGGGAGGCAGTAAAGGTCAGAAAATAACTAACCGTGTCTGCCTCAACTTAAGCCATTACAATATACATATAGAAGTGATATTGTTTGATATTGATAGGTGTTTACTCTGATACCTGTTGACCAGGAATGTTTGGAGTGGTGATTATCTGGGATGGAAAAGATGAAAATTTTAGAAAATAGGAATAAAAATTAGAAGTGTATTTATTGAAGTACATGTTGAATCATACATGTTGAGAGTTTATCTCACCTAATAATCCATGACTGAGAAAGTTCAAGAAACACAACCTGATACCTATGGTAAAACAAGTTTACACAACTAGAATTTATAAAACCATTTCTAAGACATGAAACAAGAAAATATGAAAATAGATTTTATCATAATCTCATAGTGTATTCAACTGTTATGTTTTCTCGTGGAGTTTACTGATGAACAAAGTTTTGATTATGATTATGTTATTATTGTCTTCAGTTTGTTCCTTGAAAAGTCCTTATACAATGATTCTCAGTGTTAGTGAAAAGTTGAAATAAGTTTCACATCGATTTTCCAGATGAGTGGTAACAGTTGTTTGTCTGTTCTTAGTTAAGATTGTTAAATATATTTGCCTTCATTGTTAAATGTATTACATAGCATTTTGAAACCACATAAATATAAAGTTAAAAAAAAGGCTCTGAATAAAGGAAACAGAAGTCTGTACTAGAAAAGGTAGGTAGACATTTTGATTTCTACTATTGGTTATTAGGAGTTAAGAGTTCTTTTTGCCTTTTTTAAAAATCAGCTCCTCAGAAGAGATATCACGTTCCCATGAAATGATTCAGAAACTTCAAAATATATTGGAGGCTGAGAGGGAGAATTGTGGCTTCGTCAGTGAACAAAGGCTGAAACTTCAGCAAGAAAATGAAGAGTTACTGAAGGAGACTGAGAATTTAAGAAAGATTGCTCTAGAAGCTGAAAAAAAAGCCAAATTAAAGGTATTTTAAAGACTACTTAGAATTAAATGTGTTCTTGGGAAAATCAAAGTATAGAGAATATTGAGAAAAACCAAGTAAAACATCATTTTTAAGCCCCCCCCCCATTTTTTTTACTTCTGATCAGATAGCACTAAATCATAATTCAGAGTGTCAACCAGTCATTGCAGTATTATAGAACTTGGCAAGCACACTTGAGAATGATTGCCTTCGCTATCTACACACACACACAATTCTTTTCCAACCGTGAAATACACTGATATTCTTGCCAAAGCAATTTAAGCAACACTAGCAAAACTATAGATTAGACAACTTTACAGAATGCCCTCCTTCCTTCTCCCTCTCTTATAGCCTCTCAAAAATTGAACTTTTCTAAAACTAACTGTAAGAGGATGTTATTATCAGTGTGCTCTGAGAAAACCACTCAGTGAGTCCCAAAACTCCACGACAGGAAGAAGGCAAGGAGCAAAAGTCTCATCTTGAAAAAATAAAATAAAAACAACAACAACAACAAAAGCCTTTCTTTTGTTTTCTCTCCCCTTTACTTTCTGCTGACACACTTTGGTAACAGGAGCATGATAACCTGGTTAAAGGGAGTTTCCAGAAACAAAGTCAGAATCCCCGTTGGAACCTCACTGACCTTTCTCCATTCCACAAACTCTTGCAAAAAGTGGCACTGACTCTTTATTATAAAGCTCTACCTCTTACAGTTTTATAGTAAGGATGTAAAGTGATAAATTAGTGTTTTTCTTTGTTGTTGCTGCAAGAACTCATAAGAAGTCATGTTCCAGCCTAATTAGTGTCAACATATATTTAATGCCTCCTATTGTAAATATTAAGAACACCAGATATTTATAACATGGACTATGAAAAGACGGTCTTATATATCATACAAAGAAGTTTGTACTTTATGCTTTAGGCTGTGGGAAGTCTTTGAAAATCAAGGAGAGGAACCATACTTGAGATAAAACTATAGTAATTAAGATAATGTTACTGACATCAGAATAAAGTTTGAAAAAAATCAAACCGATCAATGGCATAAAATAGGGTACAAAACCAAACTCAGATTTAATAATCACCAGGTTTAAAACATAAAACCATGGAATTCTAGGAGAAAATCTTCATTCCTTGTGTAGGAAGATATTTCTGAAATAGAACACAAATAGCACTAATTGTAATGAAATGACAAATTAATTGTATTTCATAATTTATTAAGATTTTTTAATCATCAAAGATACCATGAAGAGAGTGAAAGTGGAAAATAGTCCTTCAAATGCATACAAAACAAACAAATAACTTACATTGCTTCATTGTAAGGGAAAGAAAGATAAATATTAGCAGAGGAAAGTGAGTAGGAATATAGAAAACACAAAGGTGACTATGAGCTTAATAGATATGGTTATAGAAGCTGGATGATGGATATACAGGAATTCACTGTAATCCACTTTATGTGTGCTGAAAGTTCCCATACTAAACTTTTTCCATAATTAAAAAAAAAATCAAAGGTCACCATACTTTGATGGAACCAAAATAGGTAGCTATAATTCTATTTATGGAGGAGGAGGGCTCTCAGCTCCTTTGCAGCTGATTATTTCTTTGACAACATAGAAATCTAGTGCTACTCTTTGCTTCTTTGTTTCCCTTTGGAAGAGAATATGGTATTTAGTGGATACACTGAAAGGAGCTGCTGGGGTAAAGACAGGGAGATATTGGGAGGTCAGTTAGATGAAAACCTTAACAATTTATTATGACATTTTCATTTGATTTTCGAGCCACTGCATTCTTTTCAGCTCCAACTCTCCCCTTTTCCAGTTCTTCCCTTTTTTCTGTAAAGGTTCTCAGTTTCTTTGTGGTCTGAATACCCCCCATAAGTATCTAAAATTAAGAAATGAAATAGTTTTTAGCAAACCTATTATCGGTTTGCATGGTATTTGTCTGCAGAAGTAAGTTGTAGTAAAGGTAGAAGACCATTAAATTCCTTTTTCCAACCCAACATTCTGAACTTAATAAAAAATAAAGTTTTTGCAGAAAGAGATTCAGTTGTGGCCATTGGCCTTTCAACATCACGCAGACCTCCCACTTGAGCAGTTGGAATTGCTCTGATTAAAGGCTCTGGGGTTTGTTTTAAGACTGAAGTTTGACACCAAGGAGTCATCTTTCATTTAATTTGCAAATGTTTTTTGACAACCTATGTTCCAGGTGCTAAAGATACAATGGTAAACAAAGCAAATATGGTACCCATCCTTAAGCTTATAATCTGCATGGAGATGGGCACACTTTAAACATAAAATTACAAATTACCAGCCCCTCTTTCTTTCCCAGCAGAGGGCCCTGTGTTTTCCTTATAACAAAGGTAGGTGGAAGGGAATGATTATTCCAGGCAAAGGGAACAAGATGTGAGAAAGACCCAGAGTGAGAACACATTGTGGTAGAGGCAGGGGGAAGGGAATGGTGGCGACACACAAGGTTGGAAACGTAGGCAGAGTCCAGGTTATCAGACGGGCCTTAGAGCAAGGCTTGTTGCACTATAGAACTTCCAAGGGACAAGAGGAAGTCGTCTAAGCAGGCAAAGTCCTAAAGCTGCATGTAGATGCGTAAATCGGTTTTTAATACGTGTGATAGGCAGACACTGACAGAAACTGGGAGGTTTTTTTCCAAGTAAGATGTTAAAATCATAGGGAACCAAAAGAAGTGGAGATTAAGGCAGAGAAGGAAAGAAAAGTGTGTTCAAATCTAAATTTGCAGAATTCAGTCATTTAGAAGTTATTAAGACAGCAGTAGGTGTCAAGGAGCCTCAGGAATACTGCGTGGCAGGAACAGGACGACAACTGATAAGTGCAAGGTGGTTTTCCAGTGTCTCAAACTGATATAATCTTAAATTCTACTTGTATACTACTTGAGAAACATATTTAAGAGTTACAGAAAGTATGTTACATTTATCAGAGGTGCTAAGGATAGGAAGTTTGAAGCTTTCCCACATGAGCCATGGGTATTTTTGTTGTTTGGTTTTTCTTTGTTGTTTTTGAATTGGTAAAGTTGAGTTGTTCATTGTATCTTCAGTTTGAAAATAGTTATATTAAATGAATTACTAGAAGCCAAGCCATCTGTGGCCACTTTTAAATACATTACCTTAAAATATCACAAGACAGGTTTCTTTGCCCTATTTCTTCAGGTAGTAGCAAGATAAAGATGGCCTGAGACTCCACCAAAGGAGTCGCGTTACCTCCCAGCTTTTCCCCACCTGGGTCTTTCTTTTGAACCACAGAATATAAGAAACTATCCCAGTAACCACTTTCTCAGCTGCCTCAAGGACAGGACACATAGTTGCATTGTAGGTGCAGATGAGAAAAGGCAGTTCATCTTATATGATGCCTTGGAGCCATTAGAACTTACCTCTCTCTGAACCTCTTGAAGAAACTTCCAGGGTATCCAAAAGGCACTTACTTGTATTTTCATTCTGTGTTAGGATGTTTTTACTATAATAACATAAATTCATAGAATATAATTAAGGGGCTGGGTTGTGGTTCAGTGGTCGAGCACTTGCCTACCATATGTGAAGCAATGGGTTCGATTCTCAGCACTGCATATAAATAAATGAATCAAATAAAGATCCAACAATGTCTTAAAAAATTTATATATATATATATATATATATATATATATATATATATATATATATTTAAGACATTTTCACATGAGATTCTGAAGACCATTATTTATATTTTCTTTTAAAAATACATTATTTATACTACAACTGAAATAGTAAAGGAATTCCAGTATATACTTTTCTTCTACTTTACAAAGCTCTTTGAAAGATAATCTTAAAATCAATATATAAATCCAGAATTGTTTCATTAAAAACCTAGCTCTAAGTTACTAAAAGCATGAACATTTTCTATGAATTCTGGCATCAAAAGTAAGAGTAAGTTAAAGAAAATGGTTTTAGGATACATAATATACTTTTTTCCTACTGACGTTTTTAGGATTTGAAGAAAAGTTACTATGTTCACTTTATTCCTTAGATCAGTACAATGGAACATGAGTTGTTAATAAAGGAACATGGTTTTGAAGTTCAGTTGAGAGAAATGGAAGACAGTAATCGAAATTCCACTATTGAACTGAGGCATCTCTTAGCTACTCAACAGAAGGCAGCTGATCGGTGGAAAGAGGAAACAAAGAAACTTACTGAAAGTGCAGAAATTAGAATCAACAATCTAAAGTAAGTTCTCTATTAATAATTGTTTGACACATTTTATAGAAGAAATTATTTAAAACTATAGTTTAATGTTCTTGACATAATCTTTTTGTAAAAATGTATAATTCTGGACCTTGTACTCATTTCTTAATCAGCAAATTACTTATTGAACTACTAAAAATATTAAGCATTATAAATTAAAATAGTTATATTTTTGTAAATTTCATGTATATTTTACAAAATACAATGATTTTCGTTGGTCATGGTAGTTTAGGATCTTACTGCTATTTGCATATAGGTGTAGCATTTATGATATTCAGTAGTTGCAACAGAATCCATTTGACCTACAAAGCCTAAAATGCTTGCTCTCTGGCCCTTTAAGAAAAATTTTCCAGCCCTTTTTCAGAAAGAACTTGAGATTTCTGTGCTGAAAGAAATGGGAAGCTCAAGAACTTTGAGTGGGAATGCAATTGGAAGGCTTTGATTGAAGTGATGTGAACTGGCATAATTATGTTCAACAGATGAATTTGCTGTATGAAGAATCAACTTCAGTTAACCTGAAATTGCTCTGAAAAGAAAGTACATTTTAAGAAAACAAAGAATGTAAAGGGTCCAGGGTAGAAGAAGGGAGAATGAGACCCACACTGTAATAGTCCAAGTATAAAATGGTGGCAATTAGTACTAGGCTTTAAAGAGCTGGAGATTAAAAAAAAAAAGTTTACTCTGGGCCATGATAAGTAAGAGCTGCTGGGAAGACTAGTCAATTGTATTTAACTTTAGTATTCAGAAAAGAGATTGCAACAGGAGCTATGAATGTGTGGGAATCATGTGTATATACATGATTTCTATAGTCATGGAATGAGAACATGTTGGAAAAAAGTAATAGGTAGAGAATGAAGTTGTTGAGGACTAGTTTCCAAAACTTAAACTTTAGGGAGATGAGTGTTCCACTGAAAGAGACTGAAAAAAAAAGTATCTAGAGAAATAAGAATCAAAATACAATAGAAAAGAAAAGAAAGAAACCAACTCTGTAAAGTCTTTTCAGAAATGGAATAAGCAATAATGGGTTGGTATTTATCAAATATTGTTTTCAAAATCCTAGAAACTAGGAATAGAATTTTCCTAAGTTTATAAAGGTACATGTTCTATAGCAAAGTTATTCTTAATGACAAAAAAACATTAATAACATTTCTTTTAAGATTAAGAAAAAGACAAGTTCACTAATAGCACTTCTGTTCATCTTTGTCTCAGAAACCAAATCAGTACATGGCAGTAAGAAAAAGAAATGAGGGGGCTGGGGTTGGAACTCAGTGATACAGTACTTGCCTGGCACGTATGGGGCACTAGGTTCAATCCTCAGTACCACATAAAAATAAAAGGTATTGTGTTCATCCACAACTAAAAAAATATTTTTAAAAAAGACAAAGAAATGAAAGGTTGACAAGGGCAAAAAGAAATCAGGCATCCTTAGCATATAATAGAGTTGTATATATAGAAATTACAAAATAATTGGTAGACAAATTATTAGGTGAATATACAAACCCCAAAGATCTCTGTAGATCAGACTCTTCTGATTACTGCTCCAGCTCTACTGTTCCTTCTAGTTACCATGCCCCCATCATTTTCAATGACGACTCTGGGTAGCTCTTGCCATTAAGAATCTTAGCATTTCCATTGAATTCTGGAAGCCCAATTCCATGACAGCAGTTCCCACTGTCATTTCTGTGCCACAAAGAATAGCTGCCACAGAGCTCTGTAGGGATACTGAGTCACAGACTTGGTGAAGGGAATGTCCTCTGGATTCTCCTAAGGGACAGAATTGAAGGATGGATGAGCTGGTTTTACATTTAAAAACCCACTTAATCTTACAGTTTCCCCAAGTCTTTGCTAACTACTTTTATTCCAAATAGAGACAATGTTGCCTTACCCTTACCCTTACCCTGAATATTTCTCTCAACACTATCTGAACACATTCGAGGATTGCTACATATTCAAGGCAGAGATGGTGCTAAACATCCTACAGTGCATAGGACAGCCTCCTACAACAAAGACTTTTGCCACCCCAAATGTCAGACATGCCAAGAGAAGGGATTCTGTTCTACGATATAATAACGGAAATTCTGATGTTTTAGCATCATCTACCTTTGAGTTCAGATTTTATTCAACCAACTAGACTAACCAGTACACTGAAGCTAACACATTAAATCTAGAAAATTGATATTCACTGTGAGCCCATATTGTTATGGACTAATCAAAATTTTATTTCTTGCACTGTAATCCAGCCCTGAGAATCCATTCTCATACCCATTCTCCAGATTTCTGTCTACACAAAATTGAAAGAATCATGTAATTATTCTGTTAAATTCTGTCTCCTAACAGGTCATGTCTTATCCCTCATTCTCTTATATCAAAGTGGACTCCTGTCTGGTTACAAGTTTAGAAACAATGAGAGTCACCTTTTGTGTGCAAAGCAACTCCCTGACTTTACAAACTTCACAAAAAGCAGACTTACCTTCCCAAACAGGGTGGAAGTGCTGCTGCCCCTGGCAAAGGAGGCATGACAGAATGCAGAGATCCAAGGCCCGAGCTTCACAGGAGCTCTATACAAGCCCCATCCCATTTTCAAAGGAAGGGATACCTTGCAAACTTGGGAATTTGGTTTTGTATTATATATAATTCAGCTGCCCACATGATTAGACTTTGGGTCTTATTATTGAAAATCTCAGCTTTGTAGGCAGAGATGAAGATTTGTTTTAGGGTAATTAATTGAGCTTAGAAGTTAAAACACCTCTTTTCATTCTCAAAGTTCTGCAATGCACTTAGCCTCATCCTACCCTTTATTCACTTAGGTGTTCTATATGTGTGAGCAACTACAAGTTTACCCAGAACCTTATCCTCTGTAGGCACATGATTATAGTGATAATTTAAATAATAGTTTAATAAAGTCCAGTTTATTTTCTACAATTCCAAAATCCAAAATTCTTATAAAATGTATTTTTATTATTAATTGTCATTGTTAATCTCTTACTGTGCCTAATTTATAAATTATAAATTAAACTTACTTACTATATATAGACTTACTATCATTTATCAAAATGCTTGGGTCCAGAAATGTGTTTCTAATTTTCAATTTTTTTGGATTTTGGAATGTTTACCCAGATTTTACCAGTCAAGCATCCCTAATCTAAAAAATTCAAAACTCTCCAAACTCTGAAACCGTACATCATATCGGTTTCATGTTCCACCTGTATATTTAGGGATCAGTATTAATCTGAGGTTTTAGGCAACTACTGGGGGTTTTGGAACATACTCTTTAAGGATTAAAGAGGAATCTATTTTCTTTTTTCCCTACTTGTCTTTTTTAAATTAATTTTAATTGAAAAATATGTACATATTTATTGTATACAACATGTTTTGAAGTTTGTATACATTATGGAATTGCTCAGCTAGCTAATTTATGTATGCATTATTTCACATGTTTATGATTTTTTATGGTGAGAACACTTAGAATTTACTCTCTTAGGGAGTTTCAAAGAAAGTACAGTGCATTGATGCAAACTGTCATCACACTGTTGCAATATAGATCTCTTGAACTTATTTCTCTTATTTAACTGAAATCTGTGTCCTATGATCAATCTCTCCAACTCCTCACCCCCACCCATTTCCTGATAACCAACACTCTCTTCCCTACTTCTGTGAGTTCAATTTTTTTATATTCCACATATAAGTGAGCTCATGTGTTATTTGTCTTTCTGTGCCTGGCTTATTTCACTTAGCATAATGTCTTCCAGGTTCATTCATTTTGTCACAAGATAAGATTTTCTTCTGTTTTAAGGCTAACAGTGTTCAGTGTGTATATATTCCACTATTTCTTTATCTACTCATCCAGTGATCAACACTGGGTTAATTCCATGTCTTGAGTATTGTGAATAATGTTGCAATGAACATGGGGGTGCAGATGTCTCTTTGATATACTGATTTCATTTCCATTGGTTTTATACCCAGTTGCTGGATCATCTGGTAGTTCTATTTTTTATATTTTGGGGAACCTCCATACTGTTTTCCATAATGACTGTGGTAATTTGCCTTCTTACCAACAGCAGTACACAGGTGCTTTTCTTCCACATCCTGGCCAGTTCTCATTATCTTTCATCCCCTTGAAAATAGCCGTGCTGCCAGGTGTGAGGTAATATCTCATTTTAAGATAATATCTCACTGATTTGCATTTCCCTCATGATTAGTGATGTTGAGTGTTTTTTCATGTACCTGTTAGCCATTTATATGTGTTCTTTTGAGAAATGTCTATTCAGGTCATTTGTCCATTTTTTAACCAAGTTATTTATTTTCTTGCCATTGAATTGAGTTCCTTGTTTATTTTGAATGTGAACTCCATGTCGAGATACATGGTTTACAATATTTTCCCCCATTCCATGTGTTGTCTCTTGACCCTGTCGATTGAGTCCTTTTGGGGGTAGGTTGAATACCACATTTGTCTTTCTACTTTTTGTTGCCTCTGCTTTGGTTCTTTGTTTAGCTTTCTGTCTCTGTAACAAAATACCTGAGAAAATCAACTTAAAATTAGGAAAGGAATATTTGGGCTCTGCTTTCAGAGGTTTCAGTCCATGGTCACTTGGCCACCTTTCTGTGGGCTTGTGACAGCACAGTATATCATAGCAGAAGCATGTGATATAGGAGACTGTTCATCTCATGGTAGCTGGGAACCAAAGTAGGGGCAGGGGCTGGGATCCCAATGGCCAATGTCCCCCTCAAGGGCACACCTTCAATAACGTAACTTCCAACAACTGTGCCTCAACTCCTAAACACTTCCACTACCTCCCAGTAGTGCTGCAAGCTGAAGACCAAACCTTCCAACACATGAGACTTTGGTGGGCACTCTAGGTCCAAACAATAACGTGGTCATAGCCAAACACTCTTAGTCTAGGCCATTGAATGGTATACAACTTGTCTCCTGTGTTTTCTTTTAGTAGTTTTGAAATTTAAGTCTTTGACCTATTTTTAGTTTATTTCTGTATGTAGAGATAAAGGTCAGTTCTGTTCTTCTGCATGTGTATGTGCAGTTTTCCTAGCACCATTTATTGAAGAAATTCTTCCCTTTCCCCATTGGTCCCTTGTTGAAAAGCACTGAACCACAAATGCATGCATGTATTTATGGACTCTCTGTTTCATTGGAACATGTATTAGTACAAAAACAGATCACTGTAGCTTTGTAGTATATTTTGAAGTCAGATAGTTTGATGATTCCAGCTTTGTTCTAGTCAGCTTTTTGGTTGCTCTGACTAAAAGACCTGACAAGAACCGTTTTAAGGAGGGAGTTTATTTGGGGCTCACAGTTCCAGAGGTCTCAGTCCATAGACAGCCAGCTCCATTCCTTGGGGCTCAAGGTGAAGCAGAAAATCATGGCAGAAGAGTGTGGCCGAGGAACGCGGCTCACATGGTGATCAGGAATCAGAGAGAGACTCAGCTCAGCTCATAACATGTGGAACCCAAAGGCACCTTCTCCAGCCATACCTGATCTGCCTTCAGTTACCGCTCTGTTAATCCCCAAGAGGGGATGATTCACTGAGTGCGTTAAGGCCCTCATAACTCAGTCATTTCACCTCTGAGTGTTCTTCTTTGTCCCACACGTGTGAGCTTTTGGGGGACACCTCATACCTAATCCATAACAGTTGCTTTGGCTATTTGGAGGTCTCTTGTGGTTCCATGTGAATTTTAAGGTTGTTTCTATTTTTACTCATTCTGTGTTGGTGGTGTCTTTAGTGCTTTCTAAACATAAGATCATTTCATCTACAAACAGGGACAATCTAGCTTCTTCCTTTCCAGCTTGGATATCTTTTATTTCTGTCTCATACCTGTTTGCTCAGACTAGGATTTCTAGTATTATGTTGAATATACGTGGCAAAAAGGGGCATCTTTGCCGGGTTCTTCATCTTAGGGGAAAAGCTTTTAGCTTTTCATAATTGAATATGATGTTTGCTGTGGGTTTGAGACATGTGGCTTTTATCGTGTTGAGGTACATCCGTATTTTCAGTGGAAATAATTTATCTAGAGAAATCAAAGAATAACTTCAAAAATTATAGAGATTTTATAAATTTTTGATAGATCATATAGAGATCTTATATTTAAGTTGAGATCTTAGATTTATACGTGTATTTTTAATATATGAGGTTATTTGACTAATAAACACCTTAATTTATTCAGTAAATTAAATCTTTACAACTGAAATCTTATTTAAAATGCTCTAAAATAGTTTATACTTTTAAAATAATCTCTAAAGTTAGGTACACTAGAAAGGAAAATGTTTTCATTTTGTTTTCCACAATAGATAAATCTGTGGGATTCATGAAAACATAAGCTGAGGCAGAGGTCTAGGGTGTGTGGCTCAAAAGATTTGTGTTGCCACATTCTACACGTGCAGAAAATCAAAACCAGTGGTGACTCTGAGAACGGAGAGGCCTTGAGTCAACTTAGGGAAGGCAGAGAGCCTACCCATGATATCAGCCCACAGAGGCTATGATCATTTTACAAAACTAGATAAAATATTCTATTAGTGAAAATATGCAGAGTAAATTGCAAAACATGGAACTCTGGTAGCTGAAGTTACTTTGTATACTCACCCAATAATTATAGTGCCAACTGATAATATGAACAAGTTGATCCTAGATTGGAAAGGCTTCCATCTTTTGGTAAAATTCTTCTAAAAGAACTAAATCGAGACCCAAAATAGACTTTCTTGCTTATGCAGACTCAGTTTTCAATACTGATAAACATTATAGATTTTCAGGAATAAACACAGTGATCACCTTGAAGGTTTACCATAGGAAAAAGCTCATTAGTTAATAAGGTTTGGAGGGACATATTCACTGGAACATTAAGACATTGGTGACCAAAATTTAAAAGTAAATGACATCCTTGATGGTTTTGGGCTTAAAATTCTGCAATAACAAATGTTTACATAATGAAATATATTTCTATTTGTCAATTTTTAATATGCAACAAATCTTGAAATAAAAGGTAGTTAATGCTGAAATCTAAGAAAGAAATATTACAATAGGGAATTCCTTTTTAGTCATATTATGGAATTATTCCCACAAAGACTCTTTTGATTTGATATTTACTGTACAGGACTTTCATTATCAGCTTTATTGCTGAAATTACAATTCTTTTTCTCCTAAATCTCTTACTTTGCCCCATTTGGGGAGAAAATTTTATGATTTCTGCCCCCCCAAAAAACTGACTAGTTTTTTGCTTCATCTCCTCTAACCCTCTTTCTCACTCTTCTTCCTTCCCTTATAGGATTTTGGGTATCTCTGCCAATATTAGAAATAATAAAGCTATCACATATGTTGGCATACAATTGTAATATTGCCTTAATATATTTTTAGCATCAGTAGGGTTATTTTGATAGCTCCCTTTTCATTGCTATTAATTTTTGTGTTCTTTCATTTTTTTATTAGACTTGTTTGATTTTTATCAAATTTTAGCTGTATTATTTCTTCCCTATTTCATATATTTCTGCTCCTACTCATATTTTTTCCTTCCTACTCCATAATTTGAAAATGATTTGTTACTCTAGCTTCTTTCTGATACTTAAGTTATAATGTTCATCTGAACACTATTTCATCCCAGAGATCCTGATATTTTAAGCTTTTATTATCACTCAATTCAAAGCACTTTTAATTGGGCTGGGGATATAGCTCAGTTGGTGGAGTGCTTGCCTTGCATGCACAAGGCCCTGGGTTCAATCCCCAGCACCACAAAAAAAAAAAAAAAAAAAGCACTTTTAATTTACTTATGCCTTCTTCCTTGATATTTATAAGTGTGCCATTTAATTTTGAAATAGTTGACATGTGGGTGTGGGGTTCTATGTATCTTAAGGTGATTGACTTTTAATGTAATAAATCATGCAGGGAGCACAGTCTGCATGATTTCAAATTTTAAAAAAAGTAAATGGAAATGCTTTTTTAAAATTGATTGTATTGGTTACATACATGTGAAAACTGATCAAATTGCATACTTCAAATATGTGCATTTTACTCTACTTCAGTTTTACCTCAGTAAAGCTTTGGGGGAAAAAAAGAAAAAGAAAAATTACTTTCCTAAGGTGGGTAGAATCCCATCAAAATAAAAGAAAGATCAGTGGAGTAAATGAAGGAGAGTGAGGGGGAGGGAGGAGGGATGGGATAAGGGAAGAACAGCGGGGTGGCTCTTATCTAGCTTTCCTATGCACAAATATGAATATACCACAGTGAGTCTCATCTTTATGAATATTCACAAGACACTAATTAAAAAATAAAACTAGAAGTAAATAGTAGAAAGATCAGTGGAGGGAAAGAGACAGGGGAAGGGAGGAGAAAGGGAAAGGGGATGTGCTAGAGACTGAATTATAGCAAGTTATACTCCGTGCTTTAATATTTGTGTCAGAATGAAGCCTAATGTTATGTGTAACTAAAATGAACCAATAGCCAGGCACAGTGGCTACGCCTGTAATCCTAGCGGTTCAGGGGGCTGAGACAGGGAGATCTCAAGTTCAAAGCCAGCCTCAGCAAAAGCAAGGTGCTAAGCAACTCAGTGAAGACCCTGCTCTAAATAAAATACAAAAATAGAGCTGGGGAGGTGGCTCAGTGACTGAGTACCTGAAGCTCAGTCCCCAGTACCAAAAAAAGAAAAAGCACCAATAAAAATTTGTTTTTCTTTCTTGATATCTTACTTTATATTTATTTAATTTCATAACTGACTGTAAGACACTACTCTATGTCTTATTATGATCTTAATTCCTGTTTTCCATACCCCACTGGTGAGAACATTGATCTCGTGTTTCTCAGGATCTTAAGTGCAGGCCTGCCTGGATCAGAATCCTTGGGAGGTAGGCTTCTGGTGAGGCTGCAGGCATCTCAAAGCCCAGCCAGTGGGGAGCTGAGGGATGCCCTGCCTCCACCGATGCCCGCAGGAGACATGAGCTGCTTTCTTTGTGGCTCTTCCTAATCTACAGCATGGTAGCTTGCCTCCTTCACAGGGAGGAGAGACGGGGAAGAAGTGAGACAGGAGGGACAGGGGTTGAGAGAACAAAAGCCAAGGTCTCTTTTTCACCCAATCTTGAAGTGACATCCATCACTTTGACTGTATTCCATCAGTTAGAAGGTGCAGATCACTGGGGTCTCTGGTAGGAGTAGCTACCACACCATTACGTCACACCATACACAGAAGTAACTAGGAATGATTCATAGGCCCAGACATGAAAAGGAAAATAATCAAACCTCTGGAAGAAAATTGAAGATTTGTGATAAGCAAAAAATTCTTACATGGGATACTAGAGTGACAAAAAGAAAAATTAATAAATTGGATTACATTAACTTAAATATTTCTACTCTACAGAAACCACCATAAAGACAATGAAAACAAAACAAAAAGATTTGCAATTAGTGTATCTAATAAAGGACTATATTCAGATTATTTTTAAACTTTTACAGTTTAATAACTGTTTGGCTGTTTACTACAAAGTTAAACATATACTTAGCATAAACCATGTAATTTACTCATAGATATATATGAACCCAAGAAAAATGAAAACATCCACACACAAAAAAAAGGTGCACAAATATTTGTAGGTACTTTATAATGTCAAAAATGAGAAACCCAAATGTCCAGTTACAGATGCGGGGAGGAACGCTCAGCGTATGATGGAGCAAATGACTTGAAATGTGGAACATCACAGATGAATTTCAAAAAAGAGATGGGAAAGAAAGCCCGACATAAAAGAGTGCATCTTGTATGATCCATTCATAGGAAATTCTGGAAAAGGCAGTTCAAATTGATAATGACAAAGCAGTTTGGTGGATATTTAGGACTAGGATTGGGAGGTAGCAGAAATGACCACAAAGGGACATAAGGGAAATTTTTAAAGTGACAGACATATTCCATGTCTTAATATGTGTATTTGTCAAACCTCACCAAACTGCTCCCAGTGACTACACTTCATTTTTCACAGTTATATCCCACCAAGATGGGTTTTAAAAAACAGTACAGTGGACAGGGGAGACAGCTAAGTGGCAGGTTGCCGAGCATGCGTGAGGCCCAGGGTTCCACTCCCTGCACTGCAAAATAAATGAATAGAAAAAAATCTTTTTTCTATGTTCAATCTGCTACTATATGAGCCTGTTGAGTTTTTAATCTTTAAATGTCTAGAAGTTTGTTTTAGCTATTTTTTAAGACTGCTATTTTATATTCTTGTTGCTTCTGGATCCTTGGCTGATATTTTCAGGTTTTTCTATGTACTTTTCTTTAAATGCAATTTATTGCAAACATCATTTCAAAGTCTTATATGATAATTTCAGTGTCTGCCGTTGGACATGTCTGGTTGTTGTTTTGTTTGTTTTTCGTTTCCATGCATGTGGTCTGGTTTCTCTATCTGCTTGTTAGTGATGCCCTTGAGGGTTTTTGCTACGTCGCATCTTCTGGGTGCCTGAGAACAGTACGAAGTGTGAGTACTTCAGCCATGGGTAGGATTTCTTCCATACCCTATGTTTGTTCTTGGAGGTAAATCTGTGGTTTGTGGCCACACTCATTATGTCTATTTTTTTCTTTTCTCCTCCTGCTTTGCTCATGACCAAAGTAACTTCTCTGTAGTCTTATGACTTTGAGAGATGAGCCTCACCTTTACCCTAAGGGAACTTACCTTTGGGATCCCAGATCAGTGATAGAGAAGTTCTCTCTGCCATACTGCTTTCTGTGTGTGGTAACACGGCCAGATCCCAAGAGTGAGATATTGAAAATACCATTTGAGTTGGAGGAAGTGCTTTTGCTCCAGTGTTCTGTTTGCTTTTATAGTTATTAGCTTTCATTCAAAAATGGTCTTGGAATTTTTTAGTATATTTTCATCTCTTTAATGCTTTTAAAGTGTCGTGGTAGAGTTTTCAATGGATTGATTAATCTGGGTAATTTAGTGTGCCTTTATTGGATCCATATAGATGATCTTTAAAGATATTCTACCTTTAGCTGGAATTCCATGGTAGAACACTCATAAGACCCTGGATTCCATCCCTAGCACCACAAAAAAAATAGATAAATAGTAATAGCAACAGGTGTGTATGTGTGTGTGTGTGTGTGTGTGTGTGTGTGTACATGTGTTCTATCTCACTTGGCATAGTGCAGTATACCCTGGCAAAAGCCAGGCTCTGAAAACTCACACAGAGTTTACATGTACTGTGTGATTTGCAGTATCCAGGAAGTTTAAATAGACTGTGGCTACAAAATAAGTAAGAACTATTGCAGAGCATTAGCATTAGGGTTATTAAAGCCAATGTTGCACTTATTACTTTTTAATTAAGGAACATTAGCAGTTGATCTTAGTATTATTTCTCAACTAAAAGACTACGTTATATACTCTTGTATTTTAACTGTTACCTTGTGTGACATATGGTAAGACCAGATGAGAATCAAGAGAGAGAAAATGGAAAGAGTTTTATGGTTTGTCATCCTCACAGTTCCCTAAATGAACACAGTACACCACACAGGGCACGCAGAGGAGCACCCAGGTTGGTCACAAGGCTCAGGGAGAGGGAGGGACAGGGAGCAAGTGCCTTTAGTGTGGTCTTCTTGGGAGGGAACTGATAGGATTGGCTGATTTGAATAATTTCTGTGTGCTCTGGGGCACAGGGACTGTTCCTGGTCATCTAGTACCTGGCCCTGGGTCATCAGAACAGGTGCAGAGTGGCCCAGTGTGTGAGAACCCAATTAGGGAAGAGGCTGCTCAGGAAGGGAACCTGAACAGCCGCTAGCCAACAGCTCAAACTAAATCAAGACAGCATTTAAAAACAGCTGGATTATTCCTTGAAGCAACTTATGATGTAGAATCCTGAGCCTGGGACACAAGGACACAGGGATCTAATGAGCTGGAAGTATGTGACCTTATCAGAGTTGGAATGGTAGATGAAAAATGCCCGAGGCATTGGCCGAGATCTTAAAAACATTCTGGGAAAGTGTACACTAATTACTACTACTAATCTACTTCTTGCTGAGCAAGGCCATCCTGGAAAGGCTTAGCACCCCACTCCCTAGCATAATGGTTTCCCTCTGTCAATATGTTTTGATGATTAGAAACTGCAGACCTACTCAAGGAAAGCTTTTGACACTCAGCAGATATTTTTTGTGTAAAGTTTAAGTAAAAGAGACACCCCTTGATGGGTCCCACTATATTTAATTTTTCCATAGTTCTCAAAAAAAAAAGAAAAAGAAACTAGTATGGTATGACATTATCTTTGTATTGAAAATAACATGTAAATTATTAAAATGATATATATTAACTGAAAGAATAGAAGCTGATTAATATTTTACTTGCTTGCTTTATTGAATTAGTAACCTGTCTGGGCATACCTGAATTTGCTCTGATTCAGAGTCCCAGTACCCTCTACAAGTCCTCATTGAGATTACTGGCATCTTGGTTTGCCCTCTCTTCACTCTACTAAGCTCAGAATTACACCTTGCAAATTAAAATGTCTTAATTCTTCAGTTTGCACACTTACACAAATATATCCAGAAACAAAAACAGATCCCTGAAATCTCTTTCATTTATATAACAAACAGGTGAGTGACAGTTCTTCTTAGTCTAAGCCTTCTTCTAGATGCCAGAAACAAGAGGGAAATGTAAAGCTTGCCCTTAAGAAGTTTCCCACGTGTTTCTCCTTGTAACACCCAACATTATCAATGGTCATATTTCGAACTTGTCTCTCTACAGTTTTCTTCTCTGCCTTCTGCGTGTGACTGTCAGCTCTGTAAAGTCACTTGCTTCTTGTTCTCCACCAAGTTCCAGTCTAAAAATCTCCATTGCTGAGGGAATGAATGAAAGCTAAGGGATTGTTTCAATCATTGCTTCTTTTCTGCAGAATTTTAGCTTCCAAAATCTACCTGAACTTTGTGAAAAATGATCAAGTATAATGTTCCCCAGTATTTAAGAGACATCACTAAGAAACTTGAATTCCCATAATGATGCCATTGCTTTATACTGCAATTGGTTTCTCATAAACTTTTGAAAGTACCACTGATCTAAGAATTGTTATGGAAACTGTTAATAAAGGAATACATAGTCTGGGATATAGGCACTGGAATTAATTGGATGAAATAATGTTTTAAAAAATCAGTCCTGCTCATAGTCAAGATCCTACTTCCAGAGAAAACATTACATAAAACAAAAACGTTGCTCAGATTATTTCTCCAATCACGTTTGAACTCCTGTGTTAACATATAAGTACACATTGATCACAGAACACAGACACTTGTCCCTGGTGGTTACTGACAGAGTACTTGTTGATGGATTTACACATAATGAACATGAATATTTGTGTAAACATAGCCATCCATAGCATAGTGCTAGGTACTTAGTAATTGTCCTTTAAAAGTTTAAAGGTGATTTATTGGGGAATTATTAGAGTGTGATAAGGGGAGTTTGCTATCCATCAGTGCAAGGCCAAATTCTTGGTGCAATACCAGCGTCTTGAGCCAGCAGAGCTGGCAGACATCTGCCCTGTAGGTGTGCATGGGAGTGCATCCCATGTCAGAAACCCTTGGCCGTCTGCTTCTTGTTATTCCATCTGAGCACTGGAAATTAATTGTTTTTCAGGGAGTTTCGGGTTGTTTTTAGCTCAAATTCAGATACTCTGCAAGAAGCCCTGTAGTTCCAGTAGCTGTGATCTTCAAAGTCACCTGGATGTGGCCCGTGGAATGACTAGGAGAGTCTACTGCCAAGGGCTCCTCCCTCTGCCTCCTTCCCTGAACCTCCACCATCAGTCACCAAGTCTGGCTGGTTCTGCCTCGTTAATTTTTTCAAGTTTATTTGCCTCCATCCCCACTACTGCTGCCTTGATTCAAGGTGTCTCTTACCTAGGTGGCTGCGGCAGTTTTCTGGCTGGTCTCTGAGACTCCAGGCTGTCTCCCCTCCAAACCCTTCTCCCTCTGCAGGAAACGACCTCTACAGTAGGATCCTGGTGACCCATCCCACTCCCTGTCTTCTGTCCTTCCTCGGGAAGAGGCTGGCTGTGGGGATTTTCTCATCTGGCCCTTATGTGTTTCCAATCTCATTGATCAGAACTTCTCACTTATTACTCTTCTCTCCATAAGAAGATTTTAGAGAGACCTTCATCACCTTGAGGTCTCTTTATGATAATGAGAGATTAATATTACCAGTTTTAAACATCAAAATAATACCCTAACTGCCCAGTGCTTTAAAAATAGTTGTTAGGTTTAAGCCAGCCAGATGCTTCTCTTTGTTAAATGACATTACCCAGGAAAGAATCATTCTTCCTTTTTTTTTTTTTAAATTTTAACCCTCCAACAATTCTATAAAGAAGGGACTACTTTTTTTAAATATTTTTGTTGTTGATGATGGACCTTTATTTTGTTTATTTGTATGTGGTGCTGAGAAATGAATTCAGTGCCTCACACATTCTGGGCAAGTGCTTTTCCACTGAGCTACAACCCCAGCCCAAGAATCATTCCTTTTAAAAGTCTGGGGAGGGGGGCGTGGCAGGCAAAAATCTCTGTCCCCAAGAAGCTTTCGTTCTAATAGGAGAGACAGACAGTAAACAAAAGAAAGTAGATGTACTCTGTGTAGATAATGGTCAGCACTAAAGAGGAGAATAAAGCAGAAAAAGGAAATGGGCAGTGTGTCTATTTTTGACATAAACAGTTTAGAAAGGGTCAACAGGAATCTTTGTCCTTCTTTATCTTCCCTTTTCTCTGCCCTTCTGCCCCTCCTCTTTCTCATTGTCCAAAAACAGGACAAAGTTGATTAGATCCCGCTCATTGTCCTCCATATACAACTGAAGGTAGCTGGGAAAAAACCGCACAGCCTGCTGGGTAGTCTCTAAATCCATGACCCGGTGCCAGGGTGGAAGAGCAACTGCTTCGCATGTGCAGCAGCCTGCGCTCCATCCCCAGCCCCAAAATGAAAAATTAAAATTAAAAAAATTCACATTCCCCCAAACACTGACATGCAGTCATTCTGTATATTCTGTTCTCTTTGGTGATATTTAATACCCTTTTAATTCTCAGTCTTTGGCATCTACTCTTCCATCATCACTTTCAATTGATAACCTCAGGACCTCAGTTCCTGTTTCACTGAGAAAAGAGAAAGCATAGAGAATTCCACAGTTTGTGACCCTCTGTTGGTCTTCTTCTGCACATCTGTCCCCATCTACTCTGTATAGCCATAATCTGTCCTTTCTTGGGTATAAGGCCAAGCTCTTCATTTGTCCCGAGCTTCCATTTCTACTTGGCTATACTGCCTCCTTGTTGGATTCTCATTTAAATATAAAGAATCTTTCTTGACAGCAATGTCCCATAAAAATAGAAAGCCTAACATCACATCATGACATGGGTAACTACACTCAGACAGAAACAAACAGGAAGAAGAATCCATGGAATCAGCAATGTAAAGCCAACCAGCTGACTTTCTAAGGAGCATTCCTGCTCAAATGAAATTGTGGCTTGGAAATTCATCTGGATATTCACCCCCACCAATCAGGTCTGCCCAGCAGGCCCCAGTCGGTGACAGAGCCAGGCCTGGCCTAGCGTCCAGACAGTAGTCTGTGTCTCGATCCAGCTGTGTGTTTAAATTCAGTATTACTAGGTGTTTTTCTATCTTTTTTCCCCCTATTTCAAAGCTTACCTTTTTTACTGCCCAGCCTTAAAAACCAAGTCTTGGTTAAATGACTTCCCAAGCACTAAATAAGTTAAAACCATCAAATTTTTAGTAATTTAGTGATTTTTTTACCTCTTAGATAAAAGGAAAAAAGGAAATGGAATATTTCCTTCAAAATCAAGAGAATAATACCATCATATGACATCAAACTGGGTAAGATTATTGTTTTTCTTTTATTACGTAATTTAAAGAGAGAAACAGTAAAGGTATTAACATCAGCATGAAAGCAGTCATGTCCCTGTGGCCAGAAACACTACATTCTGAGTTGGGAAGTCAAACTATAATAGAATAATTTATTGCAGGTTTACTCTGACACCAAGTTTTTGGCAAGTTTGATCTTCACTTTTTAAAAAAAAAATTAAGATCTATTTTTTTATTTGTTCTTTTGAGATATAAATGACAGTAAAGTGTATTCTGACATATTGTACCTACACAGAGTAAAACTTCCCATTCTTATGGTTGTACATGATGTGGAGTTACACCAGTTGTGTATTCGTATATGAACATAGGAAAGTTATGTCTGATTCATTCTACTGTCTTTCCTATTCCCATTTCTCCTCCCCTCCCTTCATTCCCTTTTTGTCTGATCCAATGAACTTCTATTTTTCCCTCTCCCCACCCTTGTTGTGTGTTAGCATCCCCATATCAGAGAGAACATTTGGCCTTTGGTTTTTTGGGACTGGCTTATTTCACATAGCATGATAGTCTGCAGTTCATGCATTTACTGGCAAATGCCATAATTTCATTCTTCTTTGTGTCTAAGTAATATTCCATTATGTGTATATGCCACATTTTTTTTATCCGTTCATCTGTTGAAAGATATCTAGATTGGTTCCATAGCTTAGCTATTATGAATTGAGTTGCTATAAACATTGATGTGGCTGCATCATTATATTATGCTGATTTTAAGTCTTTTGGATATGTGCCAAGGAGTAGGATAACTGGATCAAATGGTGGCTCCATTGCAAGTTTTCTAAAGAATCTCCATACTGCTTTCCAGAGTGGTCCTACCAATTTGTAGTCCCACTAGCAATATATGAATGTGCCTTTTTCTCTACATCCTCACAGAGGCAGGATTTGAATCTGTGTCTCTCTCACTCAGACATTGATATGAATTAAGCCCTGCCCAAATACCTCCAGAAAACAGATGTCCTCTATGATGTGAGAAGCACAAGTGTACAGTGAGAAATGGTTCCTTATTTCTACAAATTTAAATTTATATCAAACTCAACTTGTGTGTCATTGCTAAGGACAGCCATTGCTCTCAAAGCTTATTAAGTAATGGCTCAAAAATGAATGGGAACATCTCACACTATTCTGCACCAGCAACTGAAAGCATCCTGTTCCTTTCATCTCCAGTCTAGGCAGAGTCCTCTAGGACAGCCTTTCTTTCCAAAGTGTCTCATCTGGATGCTTAACTGACTTTGACAGCCATTTATATATTGAAAATCATGAGACTTAGAATCATGTTTAACAACAGCCTTAAACATTGAAATACTAGTTTTACAGACATAGAAATTTCCTCTTTTAAAGGTGAGTGACTGACTTAAACTCTTAGTATAGGAGTCAGTTGTGGTATATAAAAAGTCAGAACATTAGACTCAAACCCAAGCTCTGCCCCACAAATGTGTGATTATATATAAATCACTTGATTTTTCCAAACCTCAGTTTTATAATTGATAAGATTAAAAGCTACAGTAGATGGCAGGCTTATTTATGAAATAGTATAAATATCAAAATATCAAAGCATCTAGACTGTAAAGCATCATGCAAATATGACATATTAATGAGTTAGAAATAGTCTTTATCCAGATTTTTTTTTTTTTGGTTTTTGAATTAAATTACTGTCCCTGAATTGCTAGTCCTTGAATGTCCTTGAAATATTTTCAATTTTTTTATTTTATCATCTATCCTTTTAAGAACAAAGAGATATTAATTGTTGTCATTGCTTTTCCTTATGTCAGTTCAGTGTAACACAGTTTTTAATAAATCACAGTCCTCCTTTGAACTAGCTTCTTAAAGACAGAGGATAGTGAACCAGAATTTTCCAGCCATCGCCTCTCCTGTTTCTTGGATCAGAGGCCAGCTGCGGGTTTTGTTGTTGTTGCGGGGGTGGGGGGGGATTGAACCCAGGGTCTGTGCATACTAGGCTGACACTATACCACTGAGCTGCACCTCCAGCCCCCTGTTTTTATTGTATTTGAAAAATACCATATTATGTGACATTTTGGGTGGGTAAAGTAGGTTAAGGAGGACTATAGGTTGAGTATTCCTTATCAGAAATGCTGGAGAACAGAAGCATTTTGGATTTGGAGCTTTTTTAATTTTGGGAAATATTCCACATATCTTGGGGAGGAGACCCTAGTCAAAACATGAAATTCTTTACTGTGTGTGTGTGTGTGCACACACACACTAGGATTAAACCCAGGGCCTCTTACATGTCAGTCAAGCCCTCTACCACTAAGCCACATCCCCAGCCTCCTGAAATTCATTTTTGTTTTTCATGCAGTTTCTACATATAGCCTAAAGGTGACTTTTTACAGCATTTTTATTGCACCTGCCTGCTGACTGTGACCCATCACACGAGGCTGTGTGTGGAATTGCCCACTCGAGGCATCATGCTCATTCCCTAAGCACTTCAGATCTCAGGTTTGAATTAAGGATGCTCAATCACACTGCAGTATAACAAGGGCCCGGAATGGTAGCACAAGTCTCTAATCCCAGCTACTTGGAAGACCAAGCAGGATAACTTAGCAAGAGCCTGTCATGAAATAAAATTTTTAAAAGACTGGGGATGTAACTGAGGAATAGAGCACTTGTTTAGCATGCACAGGCCCTGGGTTCAATCCCAAGTTTCACAAAAACTAATGAGAAAGTAGTTAGCAAAAATAAATAGGTTACATTTTTTAAATGCTTTGAAATTTCTGGGCATTATCATTTTCTTTAGACATCTTGTTAAAAAAGGAATAATTGTGTTTAAATATTTCATTACATAATTTATATGATTATGAAAATGTGACAAAGCACTGTGAACAAGGTTTCATTGTTTATATTCAGGATTTCATAAAGGAAGACCTCGTTTTTTGTGGACATTTAGCCTTGGCCTAATGTACCTGTGTTGGCTATTAAAACCACTGGATTAGAAACAGAAACACTTCCTAATATGCTAAGAAAGCCTTCCAGCAGTTCTCCACTGTGTTGGTGTGCCCTGACATAGTGCTACTAAAGCATTTACTTTAAAAGTAGAAAGCATTTCACAAGATTCTTGCATTGACTCTTCCCCTTTGTAAAAGGATTATGTATTTGATAATAATACAAAACAGTATAATATTTTACCATATGAGGAGGCAGCACAGTATTGTAGATAAGAATACTGACTCAGGAGTCAGTCAGACCTGAATTTGAATCCCATATAGCTTCAATCCCTTATACTTATCTGTAAACCCCAAATGCTATTATAAGGCTTCATTTTTATAACAAATATGAGGTTTTGACTCCACGCACAGCATGTTAAATATTTAGAAAGGAAACAGGGAACTCTGGATTTAGGGAGTAGTTTTTATTAAGTGCTAAGAGATTATTGCATTCAAACTAAACCATGATACAGTGTATGAGATGTGTATGAGAAGCTTTTGTACATATTTCACCTTTAATTATGTGAAAAATTACTTGTTCTAGAAAGCACTGGATTTTAGGTAAGATTTATATACATGAATAATATTCCTGCCCACAGGAAACATAAATAATACCAACAAACATACACCAAATCAATAAGGTATATTTACCAAAGTGTTTTCAACTGGCCTGTCTCACCTGCTAGTCATAATGCAAATTCACATGACAGTTATCATAAGTTTATCATTTTTGATGTAGAAAATTTTATACTTATTCCAGTGAAAACCTATGTTATAAAGGTGACGGTCTATCCTGGACATACGCATGGTAGCAGCCCTCCTGAGCACTAGCAGTTGATGTGTGCTTGCCTTGTACCAGTGGTGGTTCCAAGTGCTGCACAGTACTTCCATCTCACTGGGGAAGGATTCTTTTGCTCTCCTTAGAGGTAGTGTTATTTTTAGAGTGATTAACTAGTACAGCCCATGTCTTCAACCAGTTAGGTCTTTCATTAATAATAAATTGAAAAATAGGCAACAGAACAATATATTTAAAAAGCAAAGGTTCATTTGATGCATTTGACTCTCCTTATAGTGTTTTCCCCATATATCATGTCATTCATATAAAATGTGTTTTTAGCAGCTTTCAGAAATGAGCCTCTTCAGATAGACCCTAGCATGCTTCTTCCTGGTACACCTTAGTGGTACCATCTTCAGCATCAAAGGCTTCCCCTGAACAAATGCTAGTGCTTCTTGGTTTCCCAGTTAAGCTGTACTCAACAAATCTTGAAAATACTTGACAATTTGCCTTTGCCCTTTTATAACAATTAAATTCTTGTAAGTTTGCTATTTTCTGGCTTGCTGCTTGCCTACTTATTTGCTATAACTAGGAAAATATTTGAGACAAAAGCAAATATAAGTCCAGCCAAAAAAATACTTAAGATGCTGGAGTCCTCTTAGCTTCCTTTGAAAACCTCTGTTACTTCTGGCAATGGACAATTATGATCACAAGGTACCTGCAGTTTCTTATGGTAAGTAACTATAGCCATAATTAAATACAATAAAAATAAAATAATTTTCACCTGGGAAATAATTTTCCTGACAACATAAAAAAGCTTAGGATCAGAAGCTTTTTTAAAAATTTAATTTTATTGATTTTGGCTGTGATTTTAATATTTTCTATCTTCTGCTTTTGGTTTTGAAAAGGAAGTTGTTCTTTTTTTTTCCCCCTAGGGCTTTGAGACGTAATGTTAGGTTATTTATTTGATGACTTTCTATCCTTTTAATGAATGAGCTCGACGAAGGTGTCCCAAGGATCTCAATAGGTTGTGTCACTGTTCTCGTTTACCTCTAAGTATTTTTTCATTTCAGCCCTGATTTCTTCTGTAACCCAGTGGTCATTCAATAGTATATTCTTTAGTCTCCAGGTGTTAAGAGTAGCTTCTATTTTTACTTCTATCGTTGATTTCTAATTTCATTTCATTACAATCTGCTAGAATGCAAGGTATTACCTCTGTTTTTTTGTATTTGCTAAGAGTTGTTTTGTGGCCTAAGACATGGTCTATTTTAGAGAAGGATCTATGTGCTACTGAGAAGAAAGTATATTCAGTCATTGATGGATGAAATATTCTATATGTTAAGTCTAAATTATTAATTGTATTTTTTAGTTCTATATCTTCTTTATTTAGTTTTTGTTTGGAGGATCTATCCTAACAGTGATGAGAGAAGCGTGTTAAAATCACCCAGTATTATTATGTCGTAGTCTATTTAACTTCTGAAATTGAGAAGGGTTTGTTTGATTGTTTGTTGTATGTAGATGCTCCTTTGGAGCACAAATATTTATGATTGTTGTGTCTTGTTGATGTATAATTTCCTTGAGCAGTATGAAATGTCCTCCTTTGTCCCTTCTGATTACCTTTGGCTTGAAATCCACTAGACTCTTCAACAGATGGTTCTGGGAAAACTGGAAATCCTTATGTAGAAGAATGAAATTTATCCCCTATCTCTCAAAGTGGATCAAGGACCTAGGCATTAGACCAGAGACCTTGCGCCTACAAGAAGAAAACATAGGCACAACACTCCATCATATGAGCTTAGGAACTGAGTTCCTCAACAAGACTCCTAAAGCACAAGAAGTAAAATCAAGCAAAGGAAGCAATCAAGATGTGAAGAGAGAGCCTACAGAATGGGAGAAAATCTTTGCCACATGTACCTCAGCTAGAGCATTAATCTCCAGGATATATAAAGAACTCAAAAAACTTAATAGAAATAAAATAAATAACCCAATCAATAAATGGGCAAAGAAACTGAACAAGCACTTCACAGAAGTATGCTGATTTTAAATCTTTAGGTATATACTGAGGGGTGGGATAACTTGGTCAAATGGTGGCTCCATTCCAAATTTGTTGATGATTCAATCAATAAATACATGAAAAAATGTTCAACATCTCTAGCAATTAGAAAAATGCAAATTAAAACTACACTGAGATTCCATCTTACTCCAATCAGAATGGCAATTATCAAGAATACAGGTGACAATAAATGTTGATGAGGATGTGGGGAAAACATTCACTCATACATTGATGGTGGGACTGAAAATTGGTATAACCACTGTGGAAATCAGTTTGGAGATTCTTCAGAAAATTTGTAACGGAGCCACCATTTGGCCCAATTATCCCACCCCTTAGTATATACCTAAAGATTTAAAATTAGCATACTGCAGTGATGCAGCCACATTCATATTTATAGCAGCTCAGTTTACAATAGCTAAGCTATGGAACCCACCATCCCTTCAACATGAATGAATAAAGAAAATATGGCATATATACACAATGGAATATTAATCATAAAGAAGAATGAAATTATAGCATTTGCCAGTAAATGGATGAAACTGGAAATTTATCAGCCTAAATGAAATAAGCCATTCCCCAAAAAACAAAAGCTGAATGCTCTCTCTGATATGCAGATACTAACACAAAATAAGGGGGATGGGAGGAAAGAATAGAAGTTCATTGGATTAGACCAAAAGGAATGAAAGGAAGAGTGAGAGATGGGAATAGGAAAGACAGTAGGATGAATCAGACATAACTTTCCTATGTTCATATGTGAATACATGACCAGTGAAATTTTACATCATGTACAACTTCAAGAATGGGATCTCAATTAGAATAATTTATACTCCATGTATGTATAATATATCAAAATACACTCTACTGTCATGTATAGCTATAAAGAACAAATAAAAAATTCAAACTACTCTATGGTATCTTCTTTCACTTTGAAGTTTAATTTGTAAAATTTTAATTTTAATAATTCCCTCTTACTCTTTTATCTTGAAGTATATGTAACAGAATATTGAGTTTCCAAAAGGAAGTGATTTTAATCATTAACTTATTAATATGTAACTTCTATAACTAATATCTCTACAAATTTACAGAAATATGAAATCTTTGCTATATCATATATTAAATTTTAAAACTTTACAGAAAAAAATTATATGTGATCTTCCTTACCAAATATTAAAGTATAAATCTGTATGGTATTATTAGCACAAATGTAGGAACAGAATGCAGAAAAGCAGAGACCAGAGGCTGGAGATTCAGCTCAATTGGTAGAGTGCTTTCTTCCCATGCACAAGGCCTGGGTTCCGTCCCCAGCACCACACACACACACACACACACACACACACACAATGGTAAAGAGATGCCTTTGGAAAATCATCTAAAATATTCCTTACTCTGGGGGCTGAGGTTGTGGCTCAGTGGCAGCACTTGCCTTGCGCATGTGAGGCCCTGGGTTCAATTCTCAGCACCACATAAAAATGAATAAACAAAGATATTGTGTCCATATATAACTAAAAAAATCTTTTAAAAGAATATTTCTTACTCTGTACATAAACTAAATTCGACATATATTAAATAGCTAAATATAAAAAGGAGACATCAGAAGAAGTCAGACTTTTTTATTCTCCCAGAATGGAGAAGTGTTTCTAATCAAAACACAATCGAAAAGAGGAAGAGTAATTAATTGATCTAATCGTAAAAGTAAAAAGTGAATATTCTATATGAAAGAAGATACTAAACATAAATACTATTTGTACTTTAAATAGCATACCAGAAAAATAAAACAAAAGATGAATATTGCAAAATTCACTAAGTTCCACAAATTAAGAAAAATGTTAACAACCAGTAGAAAGATGGACAAAGTGCATGAACTGGCAGCTCACAAAAGCAGAAAGGCAAAACTCCTTGAAACGTGTCAGAGCGAGTTCAGCCTCACTTGTATTAGAAGCAATTTTAAGCAATAATTTTATTCAGCAAGTTAGCAAAAATGTCAAAGATAGTTAACATCCATTGCCTGCAAGTTCTTGGTAAACAGGAGTCGTCAGAGGGTACTGGCAGGAAGGTAACTAGCAGAAATCTCCATGGTGTGGTCCTTTTAGAGCTCCCAGGATGGCCTCCAGAGGTCCTCCATACATGTTAAGAGCAGTGACACTCCGCCCCTGTGCCGGTCAGGTCTCCCACGTCTTTGACTATGGCTCTTAAAGGACGTGCTTCTCTCTGATTTCTCTGTCATCAGTCTTTCCCCAATCTGTTCCATGTTTTGTACTGCTTTCAGAATTATCTTCCTAAAAATTAAATATGATGTTAGCCCTGCCCACTTGACAACTCCTGATTTTGGAGCATTTTGGATTTTCACTTTCTGAATTAGTGATGCTCAGTGTGTGTGTGTGTGTGTGTGTGTGTGTGTGTGTGTGTGTGTTGAATTATTTACACAGCACCCACCTGAGTTCCCTTCACTCTCTAAAACATTATAATTTCTCTTTTTCTAAAATATTGTTTTAGTTGTAGATGGACCCAATAGTTTTACTTACTTATTTTTATGTGGTGCTGAGGATTGAACCCAGGGCCTCACACCTGAGAGGCAGGCGCTCCGCCCCTAAGCTACAACCCAGCCCTGTAATTTCTTGACTGTACATCTTACCTAGCATGCACAAGGCCCCGCGCACGGGGGCAGGGGAGGGGGGATGATCAATCTAAGTAGATATTAGAATAGTGGTCACTAGAAACTAGGGAGAGCGGGGTCGGGGGTGGGAATAAAGGGAGGTTGGATTATGGTGACCAAAGTACATTTGCATAGGGGGAATAAGCTGTCATGCCCTAAAGCACAGTAAGGTCACTGTAGTTTCCAATTTATTATATCCTTTATTAAGAACTAGAACACAGAAGTTCAAAGCTTCCCCATAACAACAAATAAATCAATATGTGTTTAAGGAAAACTGCTAATTACCCTGATTTTTATCACTCCACATTGCATACACAATTGAAGTATCACATTGTATTCCATCAATGTGTACAATTATTATCTGTCAATTTAAAAGAGAATGAATTGGAATAATAAACTCTTTTAAGGTTAGAATTTCTCAAACTTTTTCCACATTTAAAATGACTTTTAAAAAAAGGTAGATTGATTGGGTTTTCCTTTTTTATTTTAAGTACTAATGAAAGGTGCTGACTAAAAGGATCAGATGTAGATGGAGTGAGAGCGGACCACCTGGGGCTAGTTTGTGCCTTCTGTAAGGATGTCCTTCCCCAGCTCCCACCTGGAAAGGTTCTCTTCTCTCCAGACCCCCAACTCAAATGCCATTTTTTCTATGAGGTTTTCTTCTTTCCCTTGAAAGATTTATGGCCTTTATGTTCTTACACACCCATACCATTCTGCTCATTCCTTTTTATGGCACTAACTGAATTATGATAGAAACTATCATTTATGTCTTTACAAAACTATGAGCTAACATCTTACGTGACATATTCCATAAAATTGAAACAAGCTATTTAATAAGATTATATTGAATAAAAGAGTTGAACAAATGATTATGCAACATGTGACATTTGCTTCTTTTATTCAAGACCAACTTTGCATGTGTGTGCACATGCATGTATATCATTACAAAGTTTGGGGTTTGGGAGCATTTTGAGTTTCCACTTTTTGGATTAGTGATGCTCAGTGTATGTGTGTGTGCGCGTGTGCGTGCGTGTATATGCATATTGAATTATTTACACAGCATTTGAGCCTAGGAAGTTCCTTTCACTCTCTAAAACATAATTTCTCGGCTGTACATCTGTAATGTTTGGCTGCCATAACTGCTTTTTTTAAGGCTTTTTTTTTTTTAATTAACAGGATGAGAGGCAGCTGCAGGTACTGGCAGATTACAAAATGCATAATTACTAAAAGTAACTGAAGCATATTATACTATAATTCAGCAGGAAAAAAAAAAACATCTGGCACATGCTATGTTAATTTGTCATAAGAGAGTTTTGAAGGAAGCGCTTGCTGCAGCTGGCAGATCTGTCATCCCCCTGAAGTGAATAGTGCACCTTTTGTTTTAAATTCTCTCATATACTATAGGATAATGCATTTTGTGAGTTAATCTTTAGCCATCACTACAGGATTGCATGTATTGAAGGAGTTTTCCTTTATGTTATAGCAACCAAAATCTACATGGCTCACCTTTATTGAAAACTGTGCTTTAATTATAACAGAATGATCTGAACTATTATAGTAATTAATTATAATGTCTCAGACATTGGCCCAAATGGAAACTTCTCCTCTCATGCGTTAAGGAACATCTCTGACTTGTTTTACTTAAACTATTCACAGTGTTTCCAGAGACTGCCACATTGTAGGGAAGGCCTTGCTCTTACCCTCCTAACCATGCCATAAAACATTCTAATGCCCACCTTTTTGAAGGAATCTATATTTACAGCTCTCTACTAGGCGTCTCTGTACGTCAAACCCAGCCCAAGTTTTACCTTTATTTCCCACTTCCATGGTAGTATCTACCCATTGCTCAAGCAGAATTCTGAGTGTCATCCTGAGCTCCTTCTCTCACATCTCTAAATCCCATGCTACTAATTCCACCTCCTAAATATCTCTGAATCTGTCCATTTCTCTCCAATTACTATAGTTTGAGCTATCAACAATGCTTACCTGAATTACTGCTAAAATTTCATGATTTGACTACTGTCTTACATCCTGTTTTCCTGCTGCCATCAGCAAGATGTTCAGATGTTCAGATCTAATCACGTCAATTCTTCTTAAAGCAAGTCACTGCCTCTCTGCTGTATTTAGGATAAATCTTATTTCCTATCCTGACATACAAAATCCTTTGTGATCCCTCATTTCCAGCTCTTCCTCTCCCCCTCCCCGTAACACTGTGTCCCAGTCACACTGAATTTCTTTCCGTTTCTTACATTTATCCTTCTTTCGTATTTCCTGAGCTTCACACATGGATTCAATTGTCTGCAGCACTGTTCTTTTCCTTCCCTGTCTTTGTCCACCTAACTTCTATTTATCTTCCATACCTGGTGTAAACACCTCCTTCCCCTGATGGACAGCTCTAATCCCCTAATCCTGCGTGTGTGTCCCATGTGTGCACCGTGACTCTAGTGTTCACTGCCTGTGTTTCAGGCCTGGTAACCGTCCAGTGTTCCTGGTCGATCTTGCTCCCCCTCGTCTCCCTAGCACAGCATGTGGCATGTGACAGGCACTCATTTCCGTGTGTTCCGTAAGGAGCTTTGTAGTTCTCCCAGTCTAAGAGAAGCACTTAAAACTGGTGGTGGTGTGTCACCTGTTACTTTGTAACCTTGAGTTTATTCTTCAAATAGGTTTTTAAAAATAAGCTTCCTAGGAATAATCTCTACCCTAGAAGCTTTAGAATGCATGGGTTTTCCTAGCAGTGGTCTCCCAAATTTATTACACCATTTGATGGCTACTCTGAAAATTATAGTCACTGAATTAGCTCATTCGTTCTGCCATGGGAACATGTAGTTAACAAAAACTTTGGAAAAGCACGACATGGGAAATTGGAGATGTTGAAGGAACAAGTCAGCTGATTCTGTAGAATAAACAAAAATTTTCCCAGGTTGAAAACCCCCTTATATTTGCCAGACACGACGAGACAGGGACTTATGAATTGCTGGAGCTTTGCTAAGTTGCTCAGGCCAGCTTTGAACTCACGATCCTCCTGCCTCAGCCTCCTGAGCTTCTGGGCTTATAAGCGCGCACCACCACACCTGACTCAGAGTTTTCATTCTAGTAGGGAGAGGTAAAGAGTAAGAAGATAAATCAATGAGTAAAAAATAATAATTTTATGTTTTAGGTACTGTGAGGAAAGTAAATGGGTGAACTAGAGGAACTGGGAAAGACTGGAGAGACTAAAATCTAGACGATTTTAGAAAAAGTAGTCTGAAAAAGTACCATTTAAAGTAAGACCTGAAAGATGAGAAGAAATCAAATAGACAAAAAAAGAAAAGAAAAGTCAAGAAAGTATCTGTGCAGGTGGAAGAAAGGTTGGTACCAAGGCCCAGTGTTGAGGCACAGCAGATCTGTGTGGAAAGGACGGTGAGTGGAGAAAGAGTCTGTAAAGAGGGAGAGCTGAGAAGCAGAGGTCAGATCATGAGTAGACTATTTTTAGTAAGATATTTCTATTTACTTTGAATAAAATATTCAATTAAGACTATTTTAAGCCAAAGTTCTATAATGGGGAATCACTGGAGCATTTGAACAGCCTCAGGTTTTTGAAAGACCACTTTTAACCAGTAGGCTAGAGGAGGCGGAAGTGGAGCCAGGAAGAGTGTACACAGAGCACCACAGAAGCCCAGGCGGCAGGTGAGAATGGCGGGGAATCTTGTTTCAATGAAGATGGAGAGAAGTGGGGAGTTTTGAAATATGTTAGAGAGGGTAGGTCAACACTTGCTGATAAAACAGATATAGCTGATGAGGAAAAGAGAATAATTAAAGTTGGCGCTGGGCTTGTGGCTTGAGCAGCTGGGTGAGTGCCGTTTACTAGGATGGAAGGAACTGGTAAAAGAACAGTTCAGTAGTTTCCATTTGGGACAGGTACTTACCAGTGTTCCTAGTAGACATGTCAGGTAGGTTGTCAGATACACAAGTGAGATGCTCAGTAGTCAGGTTACAGGTACAGATTTGTGAGGTTCTCTATAGGCATGTGCTAGATAAGCTACTATAGAGGGAAAGCACAGAGAGGAGCCTGGGACTGTGACCTAAAGCACTCTGACATGCCTAAAGATGACCCGCCTGCTTGAGCCTGTGGTATGGTTTATTAGTTGAGTGAAAAAAGAATGGAAACCTTGCAGAGAATTTTTTTTTTCTCCTCATCAGTTTTGTAAGGTTACCCTTTTTGTCACTTTTTAGGGTTACATTTGTTGTTGTTCAGAAAATCATTTTGCCTGTTAGGTCTTGATATCACATCACAGTGATGCTTCACTGGCACCTCTTGTCATTGATTGGACTTAAGATGAAAAGCAGTATGGTTTAGTTGGGAAAATATTGTGATTTAAAGTGTATGAACCCCGTTTTTTTGTTTGTTTGTTTGTTTTTGTTTTTGTTTTTGTTTTTTTCGTTTAATCACTGCCTGGGCCTTAGGGACATTAAATAACTTGATCTCAGTTCCTTTACTTATGACATGAGATTAATATTAGTTTGCAGCCTTGAAGTAAAGATAGAGTCTAGTAGAAAAGGGTTACTGTGAGCTGGTATCCACTTAATCATCTGATAACATTAAACATTGAACTTAGTTTCCGTGTAGCACGCTGACCAGTGCCCACGGCTCTCCCTGCTCCATCCTCACCCCTGCCTCTCCTCTACCTAGGTCAGGGCACCCACCTCCTCTCTCTTCCCCTGCACTCCAAGGCCCTGCCTCATCCTCTACCTACTCACACCCCTCCCCGTCCCCTGAACCCCAGCTCCTGCCGCACCCCCTCCCTCATCCATTGCACTGTAGTGTTCTAGTCTCCCTCTCATTCAACAAGTATCAGTGGGTTTGTTTCTAAACCAGGTTATGCTAGTTGTAATTGTTTTGGAAACACATAATTTAAACTTTAAATGAACCAATGATATATGAATACAATAAAATGATAAAATAAGTAGAAAATTTTGAAGGATTTGCAATTGAATTAGGTATAGGCAAGCCAACTCCAACAGAATAAAAGGAAGGCTATAAAAATCTAGAAAATTTTTGCACTGAGGTGATTTTCCAAGTGCTTTTTAAATTCTTGTACCACATTAAAGAAACCAAAGTGGAAATAATTTTAGAATGTAAGTAATGGATGTAGTTTGTATAAGAAAGACAAGGACCAAAGAAACAGTGTATCTATACCTTTAAAAAAAAATACTAAATCCAGGGAGAAGTCTTGGACATTATCCTTCTTTAGGCCTCAGAATTCTTTGAAAATCTGACTGAATCTGTGGACCTCTTCCCAGAAAAGGTAAGTAAGCACACGAAATCTTGCATGATTTCAGGGTATTTGTGAATGTACCTGAAGCCCATCCACAGGTCTCAGATTAGGACTCTGGCCTTAGGCCCTCGCTCTTCTGCCTGCCGCACCTGCGTGGAACATTGCCACAGTGAAACTGAAGAAGCAAACTGCATTGTGCAATCCTGACGACCCACAAATGGCCTGATGGGGTCATTTATCAATGTCGATTTTAGTGTTTTAGAAAGCATTTATTGTTTTAATAAATAAATGTGAGTCATGATAGTTTTTAAATTTATTTACTCAACCTCAACATTTACTTACCCAGAAATTATGTTTTGCAACTATTTTTATAAATTATATTCTATAGACCTGATTAGGATTTTGTATCACATAAACATGAATCATATACGTGAACTAAAAATGTTTGGGACACTAATGAGCAGACAATTCCTGTGATTACCATAAGGGACTCCTCATTCTTCCCAGTGTACTTTTAAATTAGTAGAAGATTTTACTATGCCAGAAACTGTAGAGAAATTGGGCACAGTTTCATTTACATTCATATTAAATTCTTTAAGCACCATAATGTCACGTAGAAATTGGAAATGTCATCTATCTCTGTTCCTTCTGTCAAGCTACACGTAAATCATCCCTGATAGGTAAGACTGTTTCTGTTTTCAAAGATTTCCATGGCAGAGGGTATATATAGCTTTACTTGCTAAGTATTTCAACTATAATGCCACTATGAAACTTTCTGGACAGTTGTATTTAATGTTTATCCTCCATCACATATGATACAGAGAACTCTCAATTATGTTCTCTAGTGAAGAGGAAACTTCCATACAGAGTTGATTGACCCTCTGGGGTTTTCCTTTATCCCTGTGATGAAATCTCCTGACAGAAATGAGGGAGTCACTAGTACCTACAGACAGGCTCCAGGAAAGTCCTGGGACAGAGTTAGGGAAGTTGCTTATCTCTTCATCTTTTTTAATATATATTTTTATTAGTTGTTGATGGACCTTTATTTTATTTATTTACATGCAGTGCTGAGAATCGAACCTAGTGCCTCACACATGCTAGGCAAGTGCTCTACCAGAGCCCCAGTCCCAGCCCCTCTCTTCATCTTTTAATACCTTCTAAGATTTCAGTCAGAAGACAGCCCTAAGACTGATGGAACTACAAGTTCTTTGTAGAAAGAAGTAGAATATAAATAAATAAAAATAATCTTTATCTAAAATATTTTTCTGGTAGCTTCCTCAGCAAATGTTTGTTGAGCAATAAAGAATAAAATTTCTTGGGCTGGGGATGTGGCTCAAGCGGTAGCGCGCCCGCCTGGCATGCGTGCAGCCTGGGTTCGATCCTCAGCACCACATACAAACAAAGATGTTGTGTCCACCAAAAACTAAAAAATAAATATTTTTTTAAAAAAAGAATAAAATTTCTTTCTTTTTTTTTTTTTTTTTTTTTTTTTTTTGGTACCGCAGATTGAACTCAGGGACACTCAACCACTGAGCCACATCCCCAACCCTGCTTAGCATATATTTTTTTCACTTGAAATGAAAATCCCAAGTGTGTTTGCTTTTTATTGTCAAAACAAAAGTGCCTGACAGTAATCACTGAGAGGAGGAAATTTATTTTGGGTTGGGCTCACTCTTTCAGCAGTCTCAGTCCATAGTCATCCCAACTCCTGCTCTGGGGCCAAGATGAGGCAGAACATCGTCATAGTGGCAGAAGGGCCTAGAGAAGGAAATCTTCTCCACTCATGGCAGCTGGAAAGCAGAGAAAGTGAGGAGCCAGGGACACAGTGGCCTGCCCCCATTACCTGCCTCCTCTAACCATGCCCCCTGCGTAATCCATTCAAATTATTAATCCATGTATGGATTAATTCAGTGATTAAGTTATATATATATATGATCTAGTAATTTCACCTCTGAACATTCCCAAACTAACACATGAGCTTTTCAGGGAACATTTTATATCCAAGCCATTGCATTAAATCTAAAAATTGAGTTCTAAGAATTTGCATTGTTATGTGAGCACTGAATAGCAATGGAAAATAGATGTGAAAGACATTTCAAAGAGAGAATCTTCTTCAGGGCAAATGATATGTTGCATTTAAGACAAAGTTAGAAATACAAGTTGACTTAAGATTTTTAATGTAGACATTGGGGCAAAGATGTCAATATAAAAATTAAGTAGCATGATGAGAAATAGGTTTGCAAGTCAAATGTGAAAAGTTGACTATTAGACACAGTAAGTTTGAATATGACTAGAAATTAGGGAAGAAGTTAGAAGTAAGGATCTAATTTACTCGGTTTCCAAGTAAGTATATAAATATTAATATTCCTAGAAACACACACACACACACACACTTACTTACCCATTTAGCAAACTCTTAGTCCTGGCCTGCCGTGTTGCCATTCAGGGCAGTAATTGAAAGCACAGGCTTTGCAGGGGTAGGGTGTATAGCTCATGGGTAAAGCACAGGCTTAATGTGCTAGGCCCAGTTTCAATTTCCAGCACCAAAAAAAAAAAAAAAAAAACTATTCAAAGCACAGATTTTAGATTCAAAGTATCAAGTTTTTGAATCCTCACAACTAACAAGCTTTATGACCTTTGCTTGTTTCTTAACTTTTAAATTTCTCTGTTAATTCATTTTCTCATATGTAAAAATGGGATCTCACTAAAATTCAATCTTTGAATGTACCGGAAGCAGTACCTGGCAGATAGGAAGCTCTGTGAATGTGTTAGATGTTACCATCCCCATCACCAAGCTCTGCTGCTAAATACTAAATTATAAATATATGAAGATGAATAATAAGGTGGTTCACCATCCAGTGGTAGCAGCTTATTATTCAGAGATGAATATTTATAAAGGCAAAAAGTCAAGTGTATATTTATTTAATTATTTTGATCTTTTTGATTATAAGATTTGTGGGAATTTATTGCTATGGATCGTTGAGACAGTTGTCTTGAGTAGTAAGTAAATAGCTTAAGCATCAGATTTTGCAGGAGACATTTTCCGGTTTTCTGTGAACTGCACGTTGGTTAATGCTCTACAGGGGCCATACTTTTCACTCTGATCTCAGCTGTACTCACAGGTGGTTTTCCATCGGGACTAATGCGTTTAGTTTTTGCCTTTAGTTACAGTTGGCATGGATGACTACCACTTTAGTCATTTTGGTTTTTCTCTGTTTCATTTTTTTTCTTTCATTGGGAGGTAGTAATTTTTAACACAATAGCCAGGCACGGTGGTGCACATCTATAATCCCAGCAGCTCGGGAGACTGAGGCAGGAAGATCATAAGTTCAAAGCCAGCCTCAGCAACAGTGAGGTGCTAAGCAACTCAGTGAGACCCTGTCTCTAAATAAAATACAAAATAAGGATGGGGATGTGCTCAGTGGTCTAGTGCCCCTGAGTTCAATCCCGGGAACCTCCCCCCAAAAAATAAATAAATAAATAAAATAAGCACAACAATTTATTCTGTCTTGTCATCACCACAAAATAAAGCTAAAATAAAATTTGAGTTTGCTGGCATGGAGGCAGAGATAGGCGCTCACTCCTCAGTCAGTGCCACTGAGTTGGAATAAGTAGTCACCTTTTTAATACATTGGTTCTGTAACAGCGACACGCATGTTTACCTCCACCTGCTTGCACCAGCCACAAGGGGTGTTCAGCAACTTACTATAATTGGTTAGTGAGCAACATGACCTTTCTCTCGAGCCTACATATTTATCATAAATAGCTTTCTAAATTTAACTTTTCACTCAAATATCGGACACTTAAGAGACTGAAGTTTTAAGCTGCTCATGTGGCTTATTTGAAAAAAAATCAAAGCTCAAGTTATTTTGGAATTGTTAAATTTTTTGGTGATTTAAGAAGCACAAATGAGGTCAGAGGACAGAAGCCAATTCTGAATTAACCATTTTTAATACTAAGCAGTTGATTTGATCTCGGTTCTGATTACTTTTTAAAAAATGTTTTTTTAGTTGTTGTTGGACCTTTATTTTATTTACTTATATTTGGTGCTGAGAATCAAACCCAGTGCCTCACACATGACAGGCAAGTGTGCTACTACTGAGCCACAGCCACAGCCCTGTTCTGACTACTTTTTAAGACTACATTGTATCTACTCTTCACCTGGGACTCTTGAAATGATCTTTAACCAAAAGCAATATAATTCTTATACTTTAAACAAACAAACAAAAAAGATGGCCACAGCAGTTCTGTGCACAGATAATTTCAGCTAATGAAGCATAAAGGATATGAATGAATAAAATACAGTCTATACACCACCAAGACCAATCTTGAATATACTATACCAAAGTGACATTGGAGAAGTTCATGTTACTTTAAATTTCTAGAGTTGAACTCCCCTGTCAAGCACTGAATGTGCAATCTCAAACATGCTTACTGGGCCTGGGAGTGTGGATCAGTGTTAGAGTGCTTGCCTGGTATTTTTGAGGCCCTGGGCTCAATCCCCAGGCCTTCCCTCCGCAAAAAAAAAAAAAAAAAAAAAAAAAAAAAAAAAAAAAAAAAAAAAATGCACACCATAGCTAAGAAACACAATTACTCATGAAATTTTCTAATAACAAATATCATATCTGTTTAAATGAATATGCTTTTATTTATCTTAAGGTCTTATAAGTATTTTAATGCTTAATGCGTCTATGCCTTTAAAATAATTTTTGTTTTGCTCTTTTTTTATTATGCTAAAATATATATATATAACAAAATTGTCCATGTGATAAGTTGTGTTTTTAATTATAAAACTTTTAATTATGACAAAATATGTATCACTAAAAATTTGCCATCTTAACTATTTTAAGTGTACAATTTAGTAGTATTAAGTATATGTACATTGTCATGCATTTAACCTCTAGAATATATAATAAAGAAATTAAAAATTTCAGATGTGGTCTATTAGTGACTTTATTTTGCACATCAAGATGATATTTTTGTTCAAAACATGAATATATGTCTCACTGATAAAGATTCAATTTTAGATTTGGAAAAATTACTTAATGGGTTTCTCTCTCTCTCTCTCTCTCTCTCTCTCTCTCTCTCTCTCTCTCATAGGAGTGAGCTGAGTCGACAGAAACTTCATACCCAAGAGCTGCTTTCTCAGCTAGAAATGGCAAATGAAAAGGTAGCTGAGGTAAGATAATGACTCCCTTGGGAAGTACTTTCTACTGCAGCTTGATACATGTGTTAAAGAATTTTATCTACACCAAATCCAAATTAATTCTCTACCTGGAAATAGCCACATAGAAATCATCCATAATCTTAAAAGTCCACCCGTAATGTAATGTGGATAAAAGCTTTGAAAGTCCGTGATTCATCACCTGTAGATGATAAAAGGTAGAAGTCTCATTTCATAGTGTCATTTGTTCATTGTTTCAGAGGATTATTGGGATTCTCATTATTCCTATGCATTTCTAAGATTATCTTATTTAATCCATTTCCCTCATTTTGTTTTAATCCATCACAAAAGACCCACAGAAAATATTCTTGTTTACTGGAGTGTGTTAATATACATTTAGATTGATATCTTAAAACTAAATATAACAAAAGTTCATTATTTTTTCCTTGAGGCTTTAAGAACTTAAACAATTTCTGTATGATAACTGAAGCTTTCCAGAGCTCTGGTTCTTCACTGGATGTTCAAATTTTGAGTGTGTTTGTTAGAATTTCATTAATGGTTGACGTGGTTCACCTCTGTAGTTTACTACAGGGGCCACAGTGACATCATGGCTCTTAAGCACCATGGCAATATAAGCTGCTATCGGCAACTTAGAAAACTAGGAAGAGTTATTAAGTGTCCTTAATTTAATTCCTACTTCCAGAAATCTGTTTTAATGAAGTAAGGAAAAAATGAAGATTTTCAACATAGTGATGTTGATAATATTCAAAGATCAAAAGAAACCAAAAGTATCCATTGGGGGGGGAAAAACAGTTGTTTTTATTGTGATTTACAGTCTGAACTGTTTCTTAGCCATTATGACAGCAGCACAGATGAATGTACATGATATGTAGTCTAATTAGAAATATAAAAATGATTATTATAAATGATATGATTTTATTCCTCAAGTTTTCTCTAATGTATGATGTACCTCTTAAAATTTTAGAGTACCTATTTTGCCGCAGTCTGGCTGGGCACAACATCTTGGTAAATTGGTACAACCAAGTTAATTCTCCATAAAATTTAATTTTGCTTTTGGGCATAATGAGAAATAAAGTAAGTTTATTTGAGCAGGATAATCCATTATTTCAGTGTTTTCTATTACTAGGCATGGCATTCACTCTGATCATTTGTATGCTAGGATTTGTTAGGCATTTTCTAACCACTCCTGATTGGGCTTATATTTTTCTCTCAATTTAGATAAATGCCAGAAAAACTGTCTAGCATTTCTAGTTGCACAAAAAAAACAATTTTTTAGATGTACTGTGACCAGGCAGGTAAGTATGAAGAGAGCAAACACATTTTTTAAAATATTGTTTTAGTTGAAGATGGACACAAAATACCTTGATTTATTTTTAGGTGGTGCTGAGGATTGAGCCCAGTGCCTTACACATGTGAGGCAAGCGCTCCACCGCTGTGCTACAACCCCTGCCCTGAGAGCAAACATATTTTTAATTGATAGGTTAGTTGAACTTGTCTGCGTGACATTAAAATCAGTGACAGCTTGGTATTGATGCTGTCTTTGTAGTTCTGCCATAGCAAAGTATTACAAACTGGGAGTGTAAACAACAGAAAGTTATTTTCTCACAGGTCTGGAGGCCAGGAGTCCAGAATGGCAGTGTCGGCATGTCACCCGTGTGAGGGCTCTGAAGGAGGATCTGGACATGCCTCTCCCCCAGCTCCTGTAGCATCAGGCATTACTTGGCTTGTGGGCCTTGTTCTCTGTGTCTTGCCATGGTTTTCCCTTTGTGCATGTCTGCCTTTGTGTCATTTCCCATTGTAATGTGACATCAGTTATATGGATTATGGCCTGTCATAATGATCAGATCTTAATCATCTGCAAAGACTCTTTCCAAATAAGGTCACATTCACAGGGACTGGGGGTTCAGATTTTAGCATGTTGACTCTAGGAGCCCCTGCAGAATCCAGGTGTTCTAGGGATGCACCCCTGCTCCATGGCTGTGGTGCTAAGGCCCAATAGTCCTTAGGTCACAGGCTCTCCAGGTGGTTCTGAAGCAGTGATCTAACATCTCAAGTTAACCAATCAAAAACTGAAAGTCTTGCTCTTAACTTCTAATTCACTTTGCTTTTGAATTTCTTAATTTGCTTTTTCTGGTGGTATAGAAGGGGAGAAAACAATTTATAAAGAATGTAAAACCAGCTTTATACTTTGAAGCACATATCTTGGAAAATGTAAATTTGGAGATAATACTATCTTTTATTTTTAAGTGGGAATATGATGTCCAGATAGCCGCAGTCTGGCTGGGCACAAATAACCGAGCCACCACGAAGCACTTATAGGTTCAAACAGCAACTCTTTATTCCCGAACTCTCACCGGCACTCTCCACACACGCTCCCGGGAACACCCTCACCCTCCACTCTCAGGGAACTCAGCGCACTGTCTCTCGGAACTCAACCGGAACTCCAAAGTAGCAGGCGCCTGCCCGAGGAAGCAGGAGCCGCCCTATTGCCAGACAGCAAAGGTCTATATACAACTGAATACGCAGCTTAACTTAACCATCATCTTCTCAATGGCTCGCTGGCATCACCTCTCAACCACTCCCTCTGGCAAAATGCCAGGTGCCACCCCGACTTGGCTGTGGCTCTCAACACAGATTTTTCTCCACAAAACATTTCCATGTCACATATGGCTTTCTAATTTGTTTTATATTTTCTCTTAATAGAATGAAAAGCTAATTCTAGAGCATCAAGAAAAAGCCAACAGACTTCAAAGGCGTCTGACTCAGGCAGAAGAGAGAGCGGCTTCAGCTTCCCAGCAGGTAGGGAGCATGCTCATTATCCCCAAATAGTGAACAGTTGGAGTAGATCACTATTAAGACATAGTGGACATGCTCAGACCTCCCTAGAGCTAGTAGTTTTATTTTTACTTGATTAATGTATTTAAAATTAGTCCCTTTAATACTCATGATTGAAAAGTGAACTTTAAAAACAAAAATAAATCTTAATATCATCCAGTTGTCATCTGTATCTAGAATTACACTATCCAATGATAGCTGCTGGCCATAGGCAACTGTTTAAATTTAAATCAATTAAAATTAAGAATTGAGATTCTCAGTCACAGTCGCCAGATTTCAAGAGCTCGGTAGCCTGGATCACTACGGGAAGCCGTAGTGGACGGTATGGATACAGAACATTCCTGCCTTCAGAAGAGGACCTGCTAGTCAGCACTGCTCTAGACTTACAGTCTGTCTAAACCCAGGCAGATGCTCGCCCCCACACAGATAAGATTGCTCCAAATATTACCTATTGCACTGGCTTTAAGTGGAAAAATTATTTCACTTACAAGTGAACTGTATTTAATGCACATTTATGTATAACCAAATAAATCTAAAATACAATATGAAAATTGTCAAATGGGAAATAGAATAGGAACATGAATCAAATAATTTCTCATAATACATCTTATAACATCATATAACTGAAATGGGCCAGAGGTCAGAGGTCAGGGAGGCAGCTCAGTGGTAGAGCACCTTCGTCATGTGCACCTGACCATGGGTTTCACCCCGAACTAAATAAATAAATACGTAAAATGGGCCATTTGTAGGAGCAATAGTCCCTCCTATTTGGAATGAAATAGACCTGTTCAGTGGTAACGAAGAGACTAGAAGCAGGTAGATGGAGCAACAGGCAACAAAAAAGAATGCAGCTGCCATATTATTAATTATATTTAAGTATGAATATACTGTTTCTATCAAAATAAGTATTTTTCTTACATAGGAAGACTGTGGCCTACTGCCATTAAGAAGCCATGTGACTGGGCAATTTCAGCTTCCTAATCAATTTCCTGTTTGATATGGGATAGTAACACCTCCGTCATACAGTTATTGAAAGATGAAATAGAGCTAAATAATTAGACAGCTATATGTTAAATTAATTTCTGTATCATTAATACTTAAAGCTATGTTCCTTTTATAAATGGGGCTTTGCTGTGTTACACAGTCTGGCCTCCAATTCCTGGGCTCAAGTGATCCTCCTGCTCAGCCTCCCAGGTAGCTGGGCCTCTACATGTACAACACCATACCTGGCTAACACATTTACCTTTTAAGGAAATATGGTAAAGAAAATGCCTACTTAAAACCAACCACCCTGCATTGAACAGTGAAAAGGGTATAATTATAGAATCTTAATTATATAATCCATGTGACATCTCATGAAGTTTCCCTCCTGATAGAATTAAACCAAAACAGTCCAACACTTGTTCCTGCTGACATTTAAACTCACTAGTGGCAAAGTTTCTACCATTCTTTTTGAGAGCTCTTTTATGTTTTGACAATTACCACTTCACATTTTTTTCTCCTTCCATTCTGTTTTTATTGGAAGATAAGAAGTAACCACTGAGCATTCTCCCCATACAAAAAAGAATTTCTGCTCTAGAGTTGATTTTATTTTTATTTTAAATGAGACCAAATGATAAATTTTCTCTTATAGGACATATGTTCATTTTTTCATCTTTATCTTTGCCTTCTCTGACTGCTTTCCAATTTTCTCATTTTTTTTTTCTAATTTTTTTTTCTTCTAAAAACTGGACATTGCTCTTAGAAAGAATGTCCCACATTGGCAAGAAACTAACTGAAACAAAGGAGTTAAAGGGCTGCGGGTTCCTGTGTGGGGTCAGCAGGAGCAGTGTACGGAGCAGCCCTGAGTGCTCTTCTGACCACCTCTGTCTGTGTGTTCTTCTTCTAGTCCTGTGTAGTACTCTAAACTGTTGAATGCCACACTGCATTCTTTTAACAGAACCATTTTTTAAAATCAGTGTGGTAAAGCCTTTCTGTGCAGGAACACAAAAGCTAGAAACTACAAAAAAAAAAAAAGGTTGAATAAATGTAACCATATGAAATTTCAGATGTCTGCATCTAAGTCAAGTCATACAGCTAGGAGTGTAGCTCAGTGGTAGAAAACTTGCCTTCCATGCACAAGGACCTGTTGGGAGCCCAGCACCAGGGAAAAAAAAAACGTCATAGAGCGAGTGACAAACTGAGAGAAACATATGCAACACATCCAGCAAAAGGCTAGTTTCCTGAGTACACAGAAAAAGTGCCTAAGTTTAAAAGTAAGAAGTGCTGGGGCCGGGGTGGGGCTCAGCGGTAGAGCACTTGCCTGACACGTGTGAGGCACTGGATTCCGTTCTCAGCACCACATAAAAATAAATAAAATAAGATACAGGTATTGTGTCCATGTACGACTGAAAAAATAATTTAAAAAGAGAAAGAAATGTTATTGTCCAATAGACAGTGGATAAAGGGTTTTTACAGAGAAGGAAAGACAGATGTCTTTTAATCTTTTAAAACGATGCTCATCCTCACCCACAAGACAAATATAAATTTAAATATTAATCACATATTATTTTCACCTGTCAGATCCTGAAACTGGATAATGCATTGTGCTGGCACTTGTGTGCATTACTGATGTAGGTGTGTACTGACACAGCCTCTTTGGAGACTGGTTAGCAGTATCTCCCCAAAATTTTTAATGTTGCATAGTCTTTGACCCATGTTTATACCTGGAAAAGTCTTTGCAAGGAAGAAAGTATGTCTCCAATTATAACAGACTAAAAGCCATGTGCATACCCAACAACAGGAGACAGGTTAAGTCATGGATGTGCACACAGGGAATAGTCTGCAAATGTTGAAAGAATAAAGTACAGGGGCCGTGATACACCCATGTGATTCCAGCAGTTTGGGAGGCTGAAACAGAAGTTCAAAGCCAGCCTCAGCCATGGTGAGGCGCTAAGCAACTCAGCAAGACCCTGTCTCTAAAAAAAATACAAAAATAAGGCAGGGGGTGTGGCTCAATGGTCAAGTGCCCTGAGTTCAATCCCTAGTAACAAAAAAAAAAAAAAAAAAAAAAAAGAAGAAGAAGAAGAAGAAAGTAGATCTAATATGAAATTATTTCTAATTCAGATCATTTAGAAGAAAAAAGCCATAATGAAAAGCACATAGGCCTTATCATTTTTAAATAAAAAGAAATGAAGAAATACATATGTATATATATACATATTATCTTTTAGAGTATTTCTAAAAATACACCTAAAAGCTGGAAGGAGTGGTTGTAAATGGAGTGGTTGTGTCTGTGGAATGAAAGACCTTGATGGGAAGGTCATGTCCCCAGTGCCGCGTATTCTCTTGTATTCATAGATCTTTTCTACAATTCAAATTAGTAGCTAAAGATTATTTTACTATTAGACTTTTCTTACTACATCCTCTCATCTTTTTACTACCAGCCTGTGTTGTGTTTGCTGACATTCACTGTGTGGTTTAGACATTTTTCTGATTAACTTTGGTTTAGGTGATTTTCATCCATCTGGAACATGTTTGGGAGTTCTGAGTACATCACTCTGAGCCGGGGAATGTCATACTTGACATGCATTTCTCTCATGTAATACAGACACTGTGAACACACAAGACTAAAACAGAAATGAATAACCAAAAAAAAAAAAAAAATGACCTTTCAAGACCCCTTCCAATGAGATTATTTTCAAGAACTGTAGGTTGTGATGCATTGTGCTTTGTATTAATCTAAGATTTTCCATAGAGAAAGTAACTACTTACTGATTGTTTATTTTAATTGCAGCTCAGTGTGATTACAGTACAGAGAAGAAAAGCAGCCTCCATGATGAATCTGGAAAATATTTAAAAATATTCATAGTTCACTCACAGAACTGTAGTGTGGGGAAAGCTGTTGGACTAGAGGTATTTGAAATGATGAATCCTGCAGAGAATGGTTAAGGCTTGTGTCATTTTGCATAAGCATTTTCCATTCTGTCTTAAGGGTTTTGGAAAACAGAACAGGGGCAGCGTCCTGAAAGTAAAGAAAATATAATCCTATATTTGAGCTTCAGTGGAGAATAAAGCCAGCCAAGAAGAATTTATGGGCTTCATCAGTGTGTCTATTTTTTAATCCCCCTTTTTCCCTTGGAAGAGCATGATACTTTTTAAACTATGCTAATTATGAGAAAGAGGTTTTAAGAAAATTTCAGAGCTTAATATTTCAGGTTCCAAAATTTGGGAATTTTATATCTAATTGTTACTTCTAATTCATTTTTAAAGTTCCTAAGAATTAATTTTATTATGAACTCTTCAATGGAATAAATTATGCACTTTCCAAAATCATGCTGTCATGTATTTTAATGTATAATCATAGTAATTCATTTTTAACTTACATGGTTGCCAATATTTACACAATTAATTTAAGATTTGGGGTGGGGTTTTTTAATATTACTGAAAACAGAACTAATCAAATGGAAATCCTTGATTCTAAGAATGCACAGCTTTGGGCTATTACAGTCCTGTGGATCTTCTTTGATCCATTCTCTGCTTCTGGCCTGAGCTTGATGCACGATGGTTTCTGGTGACGAGGGTGGATAGGTGTGCGTCTGGAGAAGCAGTTAGGAGACTGTTGCAGTTGTCCAGTTAAAAGACAAAGAGTTTGAGTTGGGGGTAACATGAAAATATCCATGTGTAGATATTTAGCCGAAGTGGAATGGTGCTTAAAAAAAAAATGGGTAATCACAGGAATCTGGCTTGGAGATGAAAATTAAAGCCATGGAAACATCAGAGCTTGCCTCGGACTTTACCTGATGCAGCTAGCCACCTCTTCTCTTCCCACGTCACCCTTCCCCTCCATTTCTTTGTTTTTATACCAGCAGTTGAACACCAAGACAGGGTTTCACTAAGATGCTTAGGGCCTTGCTAATTGTTGAGGCTGTCTTTGAACTCATGATCCTCCTGCCTCAGCCTCCCGAGCCACGGGGATTACAGGCATGCACCACCATGCCTGGCCTCCCTTCCATTTCTTGTGCTCTAGACTTGATGGCCTTCCTTTACTTCCATCAACATATGGCCCTCCCTCCTAGCATATCTTTCTCCATTTACATAACCTTTGGATCTCTACTCAGACATTCCTTCCTTAGAGGAGCCCTCACTGTCCACCACGTTAACCTGAGTCTCTTTGTGAGGACACTCCTACTAGTGTGCTGTAGTTTTCCTTCATAGTATAGATCAAAATCTGCAATTAACTCATTGGACTTCTTTCCTCCCTAGCTGACTGCAAGCTCCCTGGGAGCAGTATAATGTCTGCTGTGGGTCATTACAGTATCCTCACACTCAGCACAGCTCCTGGCATGCAGAGGGTGTTCAGTAACTGTTCATATACTGAGTGTTCAAGCACAAGACCTTACGGACTGCACGTTAAATGAGCTCAGGGCGACTCCTCTCTGCATTCTGATATTAACAGTTTTCTTTCCATTTGGCGCTCCTCTTCAGTACTTGGATATTCTCCAAGACGGGGAGGGGGGCCTATAACAGTATGCCACTCTGACCTCTGTGAATTTGAACAGACTTAAGGTATACCGAGCATGATGGGCTCTTGTGTTGTTGTTTTGAGAAAAGTTTGTTCGTGCTGGGTGCGTACAGTGGTGTACACCCGTAATCTCAGCTACTCGGGAGGCTCAGGCAGGAGGATACCAAGATCAAGGCCAACTTGGGCAACTAGAGACCCTGTCTCAAAAATTGGAAAAAAAAAAATTTTTTTTTTAAAGGATTGGCAGGGTAGCCTTGGGTTTAATGCTTGGTACCACAAAAAAGACAGAAAAAAGAAGTTTGTTAGTTAGTAATTACTGATGTAAAAATGTTGTGATTTTAACATTTCTCATATCAGTAAGTCTTAACTTCATTTATAGAGACAGTATCACTTATCCTGTAAACTGTGTTTTAGGAGACAGAGACTGAGAGTGGGAAAATTACATAAATCTGAAATCGAGGACAGCACAGCTAGTTCATTTTATTCATTCATGTTTCTTTATTGTGTCTCCCTAAGGAAGAAAGGAGATATGATCACCTCTTCTTTCCTTTGTACACAAGTCTGCAAATTGGGGCAGCCGGTGATCTTCTGGTTTCTCCTCTGGTGTGAGCACCATAGCTGCCCGAGTGGGGAGAACATTAGCAACAATTCAGCCATGCATTTACTCAGCAGATATTGAATATTTCATAGCCGCACCATCTTGCCAAAGCAATTCTCAAACAAATCAGAGAGAAAAAACATTTTAAACATTTTACTAGAAATCTGTTCTTTAACCATAATGTGTTCTATCATTTGTTCCAAAATAAGTCTGTAATGAGCTTTTTTGCAAAAATTTTATCAAAAATTATTAAATGTCTTTAGTTTACCGAAAAATGTATGTATCGGTAGGTAGAAATAGACGGAGAGAGACACTGACTGCAATACCCTGAGGTTATGTATAAAATCTGCCTTTTACCAGCCCTTAAATTGTATAGCTTTTTTAATGATATTAGTTCTCTTAGATTATATAGAGAAGAAAAATAAATATGTGTATACTCAGATAACAGTCATAGGATGAAAAGGCATCAAAAGTAATTTTTTTTTTTTTTACAAAACTAGTGCCTCTAGCACAAAAATTCACCAAAAAAATCCCCATGTGCCACACATTCCCTCTGAAACTCCTGAGGTGTGCACTGAGGCCACCTCTGTGTCTTCCAGAACTGAATGTAACTGAATGTAAGCAAGTGAGGGAAGGCAACTTGGAATCTGCTGGCTCATTTATTTTGAGACACAGATGAAGTGCAGTACCTTTTGATGGTGTGCACAGCTGTTGAAGTTCACAGAGGGGCAGCTCACCTCCCCCCGAGGTGGCCCAGTCCTTTCTCCAGGGCTTTGACCTTTGGAAAGTTCTTCCCTACAGTGGACTGCAGTGTGTCTCCTGCCTTCGTTCCACCTTGTGTAACAGAAAAAGTCTAGACCTTGTTCCACACGGCAGTTTTCAAGCTTTTAACAATAAATTCTTTTTCCTCTCAGTAAATATTCCTATTTTCTCACAGGACTTGGTTTTGAGTCCCTGTTACCCAGTTACCGACCAGCAATTGGATATATAAATTGCAAATCTTCTTCACTCATCCAGTCTATAAGTCCTTACTGAACCCCAGCTTCACACCAGGTGTGCTTAGAATACATCATCTCATGCCCCGCAAAGCAAAGGAGTAAACTGTCAGTCCCTTGTTCTAGATTCTGACAGAGGTCTGCAGGAGAGTGAGGGGTGGGGGGTGTCAATTACCAGAAACTCCAGGGGATGAATATGGTCTTGAATTCTGTGCCCTTGCCTTTCCCCACCACAAGAAAATGATGACATATTCTTAAGAAAGCATGCTTCCAGAGTCACAGCAGCCATTCATGGAAATGTTCATATGTGATGTTTCTTAGTGTTCAGATGAGCAGCGTCTTACCGTTCTGGGGCCTACACTTCCATTAATGTAGCTTAAAATCATTTCGTTTTTCTTTTCTTTTTTTGGAAGTTGCTGTTTGACAGATATTGAGCATATTGTCAACTAAAACCCTAAGTCCTTTTCCAAGGTTTTGTTGCTATGCCAAATCTTTGTCCCAGAAGCAGGACTGGCCATGCATCCAAGGTCGTTTTAGCTCCTGGTTCTGTCAGCTAGTTTGTTAGCACGGAGCACAGGGACCATGACTATGTTTTAGTTTTGCTTTACTGCTGTATTTCTTGTACCCCAGACAATTTTTTACTTACAATAAAAGTCATCCACAGATTTGATAAACATGCTACCCATATTTTCATGCAAATCATTGAAAAGATGAGAAAGACCAGGCAGATGAGTACAGTCAACAAACTGCACCCACTACCAGCTCCCTTACAATGAAGAGTCGGCACCCATCAGTGGTGGTCTTCAACCTGTTTCAGTATTTTATACTGTTGCTTTGACTGTCCTGAGAACATCAGGAAAGACCGTTGTCTGCCTCACAAACATGAAAGATGCTTGAAACATGAAAACATGAAAGTGCTTGGTCTTCCCAGTGACTCCACGCAGCAGCCTTGAGATCACCGCCTGCCCCTCTCATGCTTGTTAAAGCCCTGGAGTTCCCTGGAGAAGGCATCATGGAAATTCTCATCCAATGTCAGCAGAGTCCTTTTTTCACAGAATAAAAAAAGCCACCAGAGCATGATGTGATGTATAAGGAAATCTGTTAGCACTCAGATTTGTGAAGATTGAGACCAGCATCTCCTTTCATGTAAACTACTCTAGAGAGAATTTGAGAAGCTATAATCACATTTCTACAACTACACTGTGGACTTAATAATGTCTTTTGAGACTCTGTGAAGTGCGAGGCATTTGCATTTATCATCGCCCATCATCCAACACCCCTGCCAGGTAGGGTACTGTCGTTTCTGTTCCAAAGATAAAAAGTACAAAGTTATTTGCCCAGGGTCATAGCTGGAAAGCAGCACCAGCTGTTTCAAGCCACACGTTCTCCTTCTGTGCAGGGTAGAGCCCACACTTTGGATGCCTCTCCCATTTGGTGGCACATTCAGCCAAAGCCTGAGAAATCTCCGAGGGCCCAGGATGTAAACTCCTGGATCAGGAGACTTCACCTCACACAGACAACTGGGTGCTCTCATAGACCTAAGGTGGCTGACCACGCACATTCTGTCCTGTACAGTTCTTGATGAAAAATACAGATGCAGAATAGGATTTGAAAAGTTCTTCCACTTCATCATACACAGACCTTATCAAAATTCTGAGTTGTGAGCCTCTTTGGTTTTGTTTTGCCCTGACTCTGATCTGATCCTAACCCAAAAAGCCCTTTTGGTTGTCAAAGTATATGTATCATAGAAAATGTCCTAGAAAAAGCATCCTATCTAGTAGGATTTGATTGTTTTTCCAAACCTAGAAAATAACCTACACATGTCAAGTTACTAATGGAAAATGTACATCTAAGCAAAGGAAGTCATCATTGGTCAGCTATCTACCTTTTCAAGGTCTCCAACTTGAGTGATGAGTTTCATCAATTTTATTCTACCTAAGAAAGCTGCATTGTACTTGGTAATTGTAAAGTGGTTGACATTGTATTGTATTACATGATTTCTTTTATCAAAATAAGCATGGCATTTTAAAGCATGGTTTTTGAAAGATATAGTTGAGGCAAAGATAACATCATACACATTTGATATTTTAGAAAAGAGAGCGATCAAGTGAACTCCAACAATTCAGAGAAGCTGGAGCAGAGCCAAAAGTGGTGAGAAAAAGGAGGGTCTCCCTTTGAGGCTGAATCACAGTGGGAGGGAAAAGGAGAGAAAAGATCTGTGGCGTGAAGTTGTTTTCTATCAGTAATAATCCTGAAATTAGAAGTACTAGCCAGACAAGTGTAAGCAACAGTTGATTAACCCATGATTACAAATGCACTGTTTAAAAGTCAGCCATAGTGGCTGGGGATGTAGCTCAGTTGTAGAGTGCTTGCCTCTCATGCACAAGGCCCTGGGTTCAATCCTCACCACAACAAAAAAGAAAAAGACCCTCAGTCATATGTAAGATGTTATAACAGGTCACATTGGTTTTACATTAGGAACAACAGTACACAGTGTGTTTCTTTTTTAAATCTTTGCTACTTAATTTGGTATTGCTTATTTGGTAAACTAGCTGGATTATATGTTATATCACAAAAATTCTGATTTGGAAGTTTTGCACAGGTTCAATTTGAAATTCCACATCAGTCCTATTTCCAGGCTCACTATCAAGAAACTGACTTTAAATAATTCTCTTAACTTTCCAAGCACTGTGGGTCAGGAAAGAGAATTTGATTTGTTGTTTTTTCCTTCATTCCTGATGGCAGTGATTTTTTTTTTATTCTTTAATCACATATGCATGTACTTTACAAATGTAATGTATGTTACTTAAATGTAAATGTGACTAAATTCCACTCTTCCTAGAAGAAGGCAGGGACTGAAGGAGGTTCTTCCACTCGTAGTCTTTTAGCCTGTAGCGCACATGATGTTCCAGGCCAGGGTTTTTAGCTCCACTGTAGAGAACCACTGACTCAAGTTCAAAGTATGTCAGTGGACTCAAAAATACAGCCCCCTGAACTGGAGGCCACAGAGCCTGGCGGGCTCAGTCCTGCTGGCTGGAGCCGTCCCCAGCTCCACCACTTCACTTCTTATTTCACTAATTTCTTTGTGCCTCGGCTTCTCCATCTGCAAATTGGAGATAATCACGCCTACTTCTTGTTACAGGGATTAAACAAATTAATACACTTGAAATGCAGAACAGTGCCTACCACTTGATAAGCCTTTGTAATTATCTGCAGAAGTCAGGAGGTCCCCTGAAGCCGCGTGCAATGACAAAATCAGTTTTTGTTGCAGAAGCTGTCACTGTACAGATAGTATTGGCAAGGTCACAGCTAATTAGGAGGGGATGACTTCCGCCCAACTTGAGTCAAGGTCCATCAGACCAGAGGCTGCGCGGCAATGCAAGCAAGAGATGAGGAGGCCTGGACTGTGGGATCAAGAGAAGCAAGAAACACTGGGCTGACATGAAGTTCCACATCAGGCCTTGATCACCATCCGCTACTGAAGAAGAAAGGATTCAGACTCCCAGGTTCCAGGCTGAGAGACAGGACAGAGAAAAACGAGTCCCCAAATCTCTGATGCCTGTACACGTCCGAGAAAGTCCCAGTAAACAGCTTCTTCCGCGAAGGCTGGAAGGCAGAGCTCGCGCAGCAGCACAGGGAGCAGGGGAAGGCCTGTGGCTGGGGTAACCGCCTTGAAGAGCTTGCATCCTCTTCCAACGACTAGGACACCAAACTCCTAGGTGCCTAGAGCACACCATCTAATGCAGTTCTGAGCATTAAGGGGAAATCCTGTTGAAGATTTCAACCTTGACGTCAATGGCGAAGTTTGTTGCAGATGGCTAATGTTTCAAAGGTGGAAACCATTTCCTAACTGACTTGGATGAAAACACAAATGTGAGTCCCTGGTGCCGCGTTTCCAATCACAGATTGCTTGGTTACTGATGACAGGCCCTTCCTTTGGCTCCTAGGGACTTAATTTCCCTAGGGAACTATTGTGGTTATTCAACTTTAAGACCTAGTAGGAAGAATCACAGTTATTCGTCTCTAGGGTCTTGGAGCAAGCAACGTAGAAGTAAATAGTCGCTAAGGAGAAATGAGCAAGGCCTTAGCAAACTCAACAATTAATGCTAAAGAAAAACACTGGGAACATGTTTAATTGACTGGGACAAAAATGAAACCCAGTTGTGGCCTCTTCAGTCGACAAGAGAATGTGAAAGCAACACCAGTCCTGCTGTCCAGGCAACAAAAAGGAAAAGTACACTTCGGTGTCTGTGATTTCTCACATAGTGGTTATGCAAGGCTGACTTCCAGGAAGGAAAACTAGGAGGCCCAGTTCTGCCAAGGCCTAATGCTGTGACCCTGCACAAGTCTTTGTGGGATACAGTTGCTCTTGTTTATCCTCATGTCCCAGCCGTCTGTCATCAAGAGTACTTAATGGAACCACTCTTTGAAAAATTATTTTCTAAAGCACTTTGAGTACGACCTTCCCATCGTTCAGGAATCACATTTTTTGCCTCAGCAGCCTCATCAGTTAAAAAGTAATGTTCAGTGAGCGACCTGTTCCTAGTAATAAAAATTACAGCCCACACTTACTAGATGCCTACTGCTGCATGCTCTCTCTGAGATAATTTGTGAATTTGCTTTAACTGTCACAACCCTAGTTAGAAGCAAAATGTCACCCTCTTTTACAGATGGGAAAATCACGGCGTGGTTGGTAAACTAGTTCAGCCTTAAAACGGTCTCTCTGATCCTAAAGTCTACGTAGCCTCTACAAGTAGAATTTTTTTCAGATCTGAAATTGTATTCCGGGGATAAGAACTCCAGGTGGAAAAACTAAAACCCACCATTATCATCAGCCACCAGAGTTGAGCCAGAAAGCAGCCCAGGGAACCTGTATCTATCTCCTGCCATCCGCAGCGTCCCCTTCAACTCATCCCTGAGCTGAACTGCAAGACAGTAAACACCCATTTGGGGCTGCTAAGTCACATAGGCCTTTAAATACGTAGCAAAAGCAGATTTCAAGACACTTAAAAATGTATTGCAAAATGTACAGCATTTATTCACATACAGACAAAAAGGCACAAATTCTACTAAATAGTTCAACAAAAAAATACAGCTGTCCTCAACTAGTTTTATAAATACTTTCAAAAAGGGGGGTAGAAATAAATACAGGATAGGGCCATGTAATATAAAATAGTCATCTCTACATATACTTTGTTTAATTTCTGATTTTTAACTCTTCATGCACCTTTTTTTCAATTTTAGCTGAATGGACACCAAGCTAGGCACATAGTGAAAAATCCTCTGTACAAGGTTACAAATGTAATGACAAGTTTGTCCATTTCAAAATAATTAAGATTTGTACACAACACATAAAACCCTTCATTTAGATTTTGTGTTTATAACCTAACAAATGACATTCCAGGCAACTTTACAAAAGTTTAACTAGCCTACATTTTGACATAATACATTGATCATAATCAAAGATATTTCTTGGTCAGGATGCACAAGGAAAGATAAAGGAGAAAAAGAAAAGAAAAAGCAAATGGTTCCATACTAATAGAATGTGAGTGGGTGGGCCAGGCTGGCTGCTGCTATGGCCACTCACACAGAGCTCCCAGGGCGACACGAGACTAACCTACAAAGCTCTCGTTACACTGTCAGAGAAACCGTGCTCTATACCATTTGCATTTTGAAGCAGGAATAAAAAGTGTGGGCTTTTTATTATTTTTGTGTTTTGTTTTTGTGTGGGGTTTTTTTATTTGTTTGTTTGTTTGTTTGTTTTGTTTTTTTTTGTTTTTTTTTTTTTTTTGGTTTAGCATAACTTGGAACATTTGAAAGCTTTTCAACCTAAATGTGGGGAAAAACAGGTAAGGCATTATTTTTGCACAAAACTAGCATTCCTAATAGTGCAAATGAATCTGATACCTCTTAAAATGGTGAGAGGTCATATACTTACTAGATTAATTTAGATTTTCTTTCTATGGCTTAACAAATTATCCCTCTATAAATCCTACTCTCACCCAGAGCTGCTGCTGCAATCAAAAGTTCATAACTATATAGAGTCCAACCTTCTCCTGTGTCCAGCAAAAGGTTTTTGCTCATATTAAAAAAAAAAAAAAACTTTTTAATTTTTAAATTATGCTACGAGCAAATGTACAACTTGGATTCCTAAGAACCTTCTAATGTCCGTAGCAAAAAGCTGATCTGGACAGCAGTCTTTCAAACTGAGCCCCATAGCTCAAAAATAGTCAATCTAAAAACCTGGGTCGTTCTTTCCCCTCCCCTGAATTAGCTACTACAATGTACTTGAGAAGTCAAGACTTGGTTTGGAAACATCATACACACAATGGGGTGCATTGGATCTACTATTCGATCATCTGATAAAACTTGCATAGCAAGATGGAATTCAATAAGCCTTTTTGTTGTTGACAATCATCTGGAAGACTTGAAAGTTAACTACAGAACTCAAAGCATTATTCATTAAGCATCAGAATGTCCCTGCCACATGGAAACAGATGTGTAAATGAATCAGGAATCTCAATCCTGGTATTAACAAACTAAGGGGTAATTTAGGGAAAGCTGGGCTTGTTCCAAATGCCCATAATTCTAAATCTCATTACTATTTAAACTTTCCTTCTCATAAGTTTGATTCACAACTACACTGGATTCCAAAGAAAATTAACAGTACCTTAACACTATCCACCGTCTTAATACACACACTCCAGCGAGTGCAAAAACAGAACGTTGTACTCAAATTGAATGCTAAATTATTGCTGATAACTTACTAGTTATTGCCATTTGCAATTAGAAAGTCCAGGTTACAAATGAGAGTGCAGAGCTCTGACTCCAGGAAACCTGCGCAGGGCACACCTCAGTCTCCTTCCTGTTCAGCCTCGGTCAATGGTAAGAGCTTATCGCAAGTTATTGCCTTTCTATTGTTTTTAAAATATAACCTATTTCACTTTATTCTTTTTTTTTTCTTTTTTCTTTTTTTCCCCTTTTTATTAAGGAATCCGTTCATGTTGGAAGCCCAGATCCCCAACATATGCACTAGTGGTGGGCTCTGGGAAGTACCAGTCACCAGAGTCTGAAGTTCATCACTTGAATTGAATAGCCCGGTGGCCAGGTCCTGGCAATGGCCAGGGGAAACCTAAGCTGGCCCAAGAGCCAGTGGTCAAGGAAGAGGAAGGTCAGAAGGACTGGTGAAAGTGGGACTCCAGCTGCCCTTTCTCACAGAGAACTTTCTAGGTGGCTTCACTCTCTGCCAGTCCTGCATCCCACATCCACTCACAGGCTTCAGGAGCGAGGCCTCTCCAGGCGCAGCAGCTCTCCCCCTCCTACAGTGACTCCAGTAATGACCTTTCATGAATTCTCTCTTCCCTGGCTGCTGGGTTACACGAGTCTCCTAGTGTCGCTCAGGGTCAGAGCTGCTGCCTCTGTCTATGCAGCAGAACCGCCTCGTGGGCCACACCATTTCAAGGCTGACCACAGTCCTAGAAAACGAGTTCTGTGGGCTACAACTGGTATGAGAGGCTTTGTTTCTATAAATGTATTAATTCATTAGAGTTCTATCTGATTCTGTGTACTCGGGGAACCAGGAGTTTGTGCTTTGGGAAGAATGCAGAGGGCAACAGACATCCACGAGGCGTGGGTAAGCCTTGCCCTCGTGCACACTGACTCCACTCATCCTGTGTAGTGTTTAATTCAGGTGCTAATCTACCATGTCTTACGGTTACAATCTACTCTTCTGTCTCCTCAACAAGCTGCAAATAACACAAACTTCTCACAACGATGATTTATAAATGACTGGAAAAAAATTCAATCTGAATTGTAAAAATGTGTTTGTGTAGCTAAGGAATAAAGGGCTTCTGCTTGTCCCCACCACCAGACCTCCCCGGCACAGGGCGACAGGCCAGGGGTCAGGAGGCCAGGATGCTCCTCCTGATGATGTCTGTCCTCCTGCTGATGGTGCTGCTGGCATGGACACACTTCTTCTCCGAGGCCTCACTCTCCGAGTCACTCATTTCTGCATCGGGGACATACCCGTCATTCTCGCTGTCAGGCTTTAATTTGCTTTTTGCTCGTTCCTTGGCTGGAGCTCGGCCTAGGCCCAGGTAGGGGTAGTCTGAGTGCTGGTGGCAGGTGCCCTCGGGGGCCTCTCCCTGCTGCTGCCGCTCCCCCTTCTTTGGAATCCGGAACCCCCCCCAGTCTTTCCCTGGGCTGGCAGGTGTTGTAGGCACTTGGACTGTGGTCTGACTACAGGTCACTCTGACTAGGGAGCCATTGCACCTGGGCACCATGTCCCTCCTGGCTCCAGGTGCGGACTGCCCCCCTCCAGGGGAGGGGGCGGCTCTCGTGTTGTCCAGATGCCTCTGGGACACATCTGTGGACCTGAGAGGCTTGTGACTCTGTTTCAAAGGTCTGTCCTTCAAGTCTCCTTTAGTGAGATCACAATGAAAGCGACTGTCTCTTCTTTTCCCGTGGTCTGGTGTCACCACACCATTTTTCTGTTGTGCTGATATGAGACGTGCTTCTGCAAAGGTCTTTTCAAAACTCAGAAAGCTCTCTGGGACCCCCAGCCCCTCCCTCAGGCCGCACAGCTCTGGCTGCCGGGGCAGGGCCTTGCGCTCACCCCCACTGCTGTTCTGCAACAGGTCTCGGTTATGGGGCTTTTTCAGGGAATGAACCAAGGAAGTACCCATTTGTTTCCTGAAGAACGCAGAATGCCATTTCAAGTCCTCTATCTTGGGAGCGTCGGGACCCACAGAAGGACTATTAAACAGAAGCATGTGTTCCATCGAGGAGGAGGAGCAGGAAGAAGAAGGCACACCTGAAAAAAAAAAATAAAATAAAATAAAAAAAAAGAATTTATAGATGTGCACATATATTAGAAAAAAGTATACAAAAACATGCAACATACCCCAAATTAAAACTAGAAGAATGAGACTTAATTGTTTAATATAGGTATATGTGGCTAACCTACAAGCATGCATTATTATTATTTTTTATTATTTTTAGTACCAGGGATTGAACTCAGGGGCATTCAATCACTGAGCCACATCCCCAGCTCTATTTTTGTATTTTGTTTAGAGACAGGACCTCATTGAGTTGCTTAGCACCTCACTGTTGCTGAGGCTGGCTTTGAACTTGGGATTCTCCTGCCTCAGTCTCCCGAGCCTCTGGGATTATAGGCAAGCCACTGGTATTACAGGTGTGTGACACCACGCCGGGCTAAAATAGGTTTGTTTTTTAAAGTAAAAAAAGAGGGGCTGGGGATGTGGCTCAAGCGGTAGCGCGCTCGCCTGGCATGCATGCGGCCTGAGTTCAATCCTCAGCACCACATACCAACAAAGATGTTGTGTCCGCCAAGAACTAAAAAAAAATAAATATTTTTTAAAAATTCAAAAAAAAAAAAAAAGAAGGCACACCTGTGAACACAACAAAGGAGGGTCACCAGGGGCAAACCCACAGGGAAAGTCCGATCCTCGGCATCACCCAATTGACACAACTCTCCCCTCCAAAAGCACGACACAGGGACACCTACTCTGTCTTAAGAATCTGCATTTGATATGCATAGTTTTTTTCTAAAGTAGCTGAAAAACCGTATAATTCTTCACAGGAAAAAAAAATCCTTTCCAAGGACTACATTTTTCTTCAGACAAAATAACTGATCTAATTTTCAAAGAAGAATCCAGGCAAGATCTGTCAGCTGGTCCCTGGCTGCCGTCTCCCTCCTCTGGTTACAGCAACCCTGCAGTGGGCTGGTCTCCAGCCAGCAGCCTCCCGCTGGGACCGGAACACAAAAGGGCAAGCTGGGGCTTCTAGACACTTCTTTCTCCCAAGTGTCCACACCTTAGCAGGGTTGTTACGAGGATAAACATGTGTCTAGAATGCTGTGCAGTAACTTTAAAACAGTCCAAGGCAAAGACCCCTGCCTCTCACGGAAGGCTAACCTCAGATCTCTAAAGTCCTGGTGCTGCCAGGTTCTGGGGTTTAGGATCACAGAATGTTAGGGCCAAGAGGCACTTAGAGGTCATGGTTCTACCCCAAGCCTCTCCCAGGCAAAGGAATCCCAGGAAGATAAAACAACTTGCCCAACTTGCCCTTGATCTCCCAGTAACTGATGCACTTTCCACAGCAGATGTAGATCCCTGTGTGCTTTTCTGTACTGCGTCACCCCGAGCAACACAAGATAGAAAGCACTAAATAACACCTGGTGCTCAATGGAAGAGAGTCAAACTCCATCCACACAAAGAAAAGGCTACTGTGGATGTCATCTGAACAAGTGTCATAAGCACACTTTTAAGACAATACTTGTAATACGCTGCAGGTAGCTGCAAAGGCTAGATGATCTATAAACAAATCCGTCTGTGTCCCCAGGATACATGTATCCAGAGCTCTGCCTTGACTGCGTATTGCCCTGGAATCTCCTGACCATTCCAGAAGGGGGTCGAGCCGCCATCCCCACCTTCCAGGGGGAAGAAGGTGAGGATTAGACTTGGCTTCTGTGTACTCAGGGCTCAGGGAGACGACACCCAGTCTGCACCTTGCTCCCCTGCACTGCGATGCCTCTAATGCCTGAAGATCCTCTGTAAATGTGGAAATCTGTGCTGCCTGTTTTTTTTTTTTTTTTCTTCCCTATCAAACAAAGAGCGAAGCATTTGTCCCTCAGCTGGCGTGGAGGGCAGACCCTGCCCATGTTTCGGCCTTTGGGGCATGATGCCTACCTGAAACTCTTTCTTGCTCCAAGAGCTTAGTGTACAGACTGAACATCTGTTCCTGGACTCTGCACACAGATCTCTTGATCTTTTCCCTGCGGGTCACCATGTAAGTGAGGTTCCGAACCTAAAACGCAGAGGACAAAGATTCTAAGTGAGTGATACAGTCATGATCATGGATACATGGTGCTTTTTAAAATTTTCTTTAACTGCGAGAAATTGGTTCTACTCAGGCCTCAACAGACATTTGAAATCAAAATGCACTTTCAGCACTTTGCCCAATCTCTTATCTCCTTTTGGGAGGACAAGAAGGTTCTGCTCCTTCCCCCGAGCTGGACAGCAGAGTCTGGAGAGCTGGGGCTGGGAGCTGCAGCCTGGCCGCACACAGCCTGCCGGCTCCCATGCCCAGCCCCGGGGAGGCCCTGGCATCCAGTCCAGGCTCCACTTTCCAGCCGCCAGCCATCGTCTTCCCATTAATCTACTGCCAACGAGCTTCAGCGCCATTCACAAGCCACCTGTGCCCCGCTGTGCCTCAAGTAGGTGAGCACAGGGTCCCCTGGAAGACCAGTCACCAACAACTCCAGGAAGCTTCTTGTCCACTGGACTCTCAACGCCACTGGAAGACCTGGCCCCCAGGTGTCGCAGCACCAGGCCGCCTCCCTCCTGCTCTGCCAGCCGTAACTGGCCAGTCTCCAGTCCAGCTCCATCTTTGTCTCTTGGAAACTGACGCTGCCCCCTCCCTGATTCCTCTGTAACCGAGACGCCAATGCTAGAGCTCCGCTTCACAGGCAGCGTGTGGCTGGGGCGGGTCATGCCCGCGCTCACTAAGCCACACGCAAGTGACTCAAAGTTCAGTGGTCAGCATTCCGCCAGCTGCCATCACTCCAACAGCACCAAGACCTAGGGAATCAGCCACTGACCCCACTGACCCTCCGTGCTGAAGTCTACTAGCAATCCTCACTGGCTGAGTGTTCTGAAAGCACCAGTGTCAACCACGGCGCACCAGCTGGCCAGCTCAGCCCGGCCGCAGGAGGGACAAGTGCATGCCCTCACGCTCCCGAAACTTCCCCTGCAGCTTTCAACAGAGAAAGCTCAAAGGCCTCCACCCTTTTATTCTGGCATAAGGACAAGCCACACACCGGACAGACACAATTTTTTTGACGTTCGTCTCCGACCTCTGTCAGCCGCCGTGATTCAAGCTGTGTTCAGGGCAGTCTTGTTTGCCAAGGAACGTGACACACGGACTGAGACACAGCCCAGGTTGGCTGGCTTGACACGTGCATCCTGGGCCCATCTCCTGGCCCCAGCAGGAAACGGCCAGGTCAGCTGGCTCTGCCCTGCACACCTGGCCACCAGGGTCTTCCTATCTTTGTTCCTACATCAATCCCTTATGTTACTAATACTTCACTGTTAAACCCATATCTGTTTTTTTTTTTTTTTTTTATTAAAGAACTGAGAAGAAAATCACTGAGTAAACCTCATGTGTCTTCAGCCTGGTTAAAGGAACTTCCTTCTCTAACAGCCACACCCCCCAAAGCCAGGGAGTAGGCACCTTTACAGAAATCCTGACCACCATGGGATGCGGTGGCTGGCCGAGTTCCTCACTAGTCATTGTTCCACCCAGATGAGATGAGGAGTGGAAGCTCAGAAACGAGAGGCCAGCTCCACACTTGTGGAAAACACGACGGTTTTCACACTCAGAAACCCCTTCCTAGGAACCAAGCAGCCCTTGCCAGACAGCTCAACAGCTGAACTGAGGGTCATGCATTCTCCAGGCTCATCCTACTGTTCCTTCCACTCAGACTTGCCACCGTCTGCCCCAGCGGCCCTCAAGGACACACCAAAAACAAAAACCAACCAGCTCACGGTACACACTCACGTAAAACCCTCCTACACTTTCCCCTAAAGCAGTGATTCCCACACACACGAGGGCCCTAAATAGACTGCAGATCCCACCTGTGACTCGAGAGTCTGCAGTTCTGTTTTCAGTAACTGCTGCTGCTGCCCAGGTACCACACCCCAAGAACACTGCCCTGAGAATCTAAAGGTTCCAGTGGGTTTTCTGGAATCCCAAACTCTGCTTGCAACACTGAAGCTTAACATGCCTTTAGATCAGTGGACTGTTTGTGTCCTCTATCAGATTTTCATTTTCAAAGATGACCATTCTGCTGAGTGACTTACAAGTAGGACTGTCCCCCTGACGTACAACCAGAGTGCAGAGGGAGATTGTTTTTATGGCAACAAGCACTCATTTTCCAAACGCATATTTACTCCGTGTTTTTAAAAAGATATTCGGGGGGAAAAGTCCCACCAGAGTGAAGTGACAGTCTTGGGGATCTGAGTGGCCACCTGCCCCATCAGCAACCTTGTCTTCTGAAAGCTGTGGATTCCCAAAACCTCCTGAAGTTCACTCCTGTCATCTGACTTTCTGATCCAGAACTGGTGACCAGGAGTGCGAGGCCCCAAGGCGTGAACTTGCGGGAAAGAGCAATTACCACAACCACTCAGCAGTCTGCGTGGCATGGCTGTCTGCCAGCTCAGGAACGGTCCCATGTGGCTTCGTTATGCTCACGTAGCACCTATTCCTGGTGTCGGCCTGCCACAGTGGAGACGTAGGCAGAACACCAACCTCTGATTTGTTCTCATTGTCGTCCCTGCCCTGAATCGGCTGGCCTGGTACACTTAGGCTCATAATCACAGACTGCGCTCTCTGGGGTATGGCAAAGATTGACTTTTCTTAAAACCTCCATTGTCAGAGGGCTCATGGCAAATTTGGGGCAAGGTTTTTCATTATAATAAGCCCATTTTTAAGCCTATGCTAAAGTCCCCTAAATTCCCTTCAGTTTTTAAATAATGAAATAAATAAATGTAATCAATGCCACACACGCACACACACAAATCCTGATTTATTCCCTGTTTCTCATACATGATAGGCGGTGTTCTACTTAAAAAGCAAGTGACAACTCCAAAAAAAAGTTCAGTATTTAATTGTAAGTGCATGTTAATCTGAGTGACTTACGTACAGAAAAAGAGTTAGTACACCACAAGCATTTTCTACACTTTTATTCTGTGGTGATTGAGACAAACACAGGCCAAACATGAGACTTCTCGCCCTCCCCTCCCAGGACTGCCTGCCTCCACGCACCTGATGACAGCAGTGTTCAGGGTCCCAGCTCCTCACGGGCTCCAGCTCAACCTCCAGAACCCTTCCCGTCATCTACAGCGCAGGGGAGGACGTGCAGGGAGCCAGGGCTCTACACTCACCACTAGGGGGCGTGTGGGGGCTCAACAGCCTCACCAGCCTGCTCTGGCTCCGGGTGCCCGAGGCTGAAACCTGGCCTGCCCAGAACCTACCCTGGTTTAGGAAGGGGCAGCACAATAAGCTGGAGGAGACTGATCCCCAAGAGGATCTCTGGTGAGCATTCAACTTGCACTTTCACACCACCCGACAGGGCTGACAGGGCCACACGGCTCTCAGACCCCTGGGCCTTTCCGCTAAAGCCCTTGTGCAGCTTCTCCCTCCTCTGCCTCCACTCTGATTCCCTATCACTTGTGACTCACTCCTCACTAATAAGTGAGGTGCTTGGGGGAAATGCATTAACTGTGTGCGGCCACTGGGGTGCCCTACAGTGCAGGCTGCGGGGCCAGGAAACCTCAATGCTGTCTCCTTCACACTAATGAATTTAATCAGTAGCTAGCAGCCAGGGGAGTTGGACGGAAGGTGCTCTAAGACACATCCCCAATTAGCACGCCTCAGCCAACCCTACCCACAGGAGCAGGAGCCCACGCCCCGGTGGGGGAGGCAGCCCTCTCCTAATTACTCCTGTGCTGGGAAGGAGGGTCCAGGCGGACTCCAGGGGCAATGGAGAGTGGGGGAGGCAGCAGCGGTGGCAGCAGCAGCAGCAGCTGATCCAGTGGTGTGACCACAGCGGGTGTATCTGTAGTGTGCCGAGCATTACGAGGGCTCCTCAGAGAGATCTGAAGTCCCGTGCACCGGGATCCCACCCTCACCAGACGCACAGACGCACACACGCAGGCACATGAGCCACATGCACAGCCTTGGGATGACTTAGCACCTCACTGCCAGGAGTGTCTTCTGTAACAGATGTGCGTGCTGCTAAGTTCATGCACACGTGAGCACACAGCCTGCTCTGCTGGGTGACAATGCTGGAAGGCCCCTGGAGATCAGCCAAGAAGCCAAGGGGGGCCAGGGAGGGCAGCACGTGGCTCTCCACACCAGCCCTCACCAGCACCTGTATCTCCCCAGGCTGACAAGACATTTCCCTACCTCTGGCCCCTCCCCCTGCATTAAATCCATTCCGGTTTTCAAAATCAGTCTCAAACAATTGAGTCATCCCCTTGGTCATTTTCCTGGGGCTCAGTTCCCTCCAGCTCTAGAAAAGAGGGGAAAGATGCACCCATCTGATCTTGCAGAACAATAAAGATTAATGGGAAAGTGTTTAAAGAAAGGGGTCGCAAAGCAGCTCCCGCTCTGTGGCAGTCTTACACGTGTGCACAGTGAGCTGACAGCCCGTGAACTCATTAACCAACACCACCTCATGCTGCGGTGCGCACGGGGCTGGGAGCAAGGACTGGCTATTATTTCTTGCTCTGGGCGAGCATTCGCCTCTTTGCATCTTCTTCTCTAAGTCACTATAAGGTGTCAGTGTCAATCATTACCCTCTCCAGGTCCTGCCGCAGGTGCGTGAACAGCTGCAGCCTCCTAAACAAGACATCCTGCTCCCGCTTGGCTAGATTGTCCTCTTCGTCTTTCTTTGGGGTGATCAGAGGCTTGTTGAAGTTGACCTTCCTCTTGAGCTTCCAGTATTGGTACAGGAAGTCCACCACTTCCTCAGGCAGCCTCAGGGCTCGGGCCACGTCCAGCAGGTTGACGAAGGTGTAGAACCCATCCTCCAGCTGCTGCAGCTTCTGCTTGCGGACGCTCACCCGGTGGGCCTCCTCCCGGTTCTGCTCCAGACTGGCAAAGGGCTCCAGCGGATTCCGGGGGGAGCACTCGGGGGCCCCGTTCTCCTGCGCGGCCCCCTCGCCAAGGCTCTCCTCAGACTTCCGGTGGGAGCTGTGCTTTGGGCAGTAGGACTTGAACTTGACTTCATCATTCTCTGCCAAGATAGTCTTCATTTCCAGGCCCCGGTCAAAAGCACAGGTCACATGGAAGGCCGTGCGGCAGTTCTTCACGGAGCACTGCAAAGAACACACAGCAGAGAGAGGACTGTTAAGGAGCAGCAGCCCAGGGCCCTCGGTGCTGGGCACCCACACGGGACCCCCAGGGGCGCATTCAAGAATGCAGTGTGGCAGAAGAGCGTGACAAAAGGCTGGGCCCTGGCAGACAATGCCAGGTGCCATGTGAAGTAGGTGGGGACTTCAGGGGCTCTCCAGATGGATGCTCATGAACCAAACCAAACTGCCCTCTTCTTAGGAACAACCATGTCCGTGACCGTGCAAATGACACTCATGACAAGGGTGCATCATGCTCAAAGTAGCAGCTGCTCAACACGCAGAGCACACGCTGGAGCACCAACCTGGCCTTCCTCAGGGACATGAGGAAGGTGTTTGTGGGAACGATCTGGACAAGAGTCCCCCCAGGACCAATGACTACTTGTCGGGTTTTAAAAGGATAGTGAATCCTCACTCTGACCCCACAAGTGGGAAGATACATGCCACAATCCCTTGGAGCAGGGCCCAGGGGTCAGAGCAGAAGGCGCAGCCCAGGATGGAGGCAGGCTCCCATGAGCCCAAGGGGTAGATGGGCTCCACCAGGGACCACGTCCTACGGCCACAGGGAAGTCACTCTGAAGGCCAGGCCACAGCAAGGTTGGTGACCGCCTTGCCGCAGCGCCCGCTACAGTTCGGACCACAGCCTCTGGCCCAGCAGGAGCCAGCGATCAGCGGCTTCTGATCTCACTGAGCAAATCCCTGGAAGGAGGTTCCTGGTGGAGGCTGAAGTCAGTCCCCTAGAGCAACACTGCCTGTGTGAGGCCAAGAGACCCCAGGGCATGCCAGCGGGCAGGGAAGCAGAACCCGTGGCCCCAGGCCACCGAGCAGCTGAACTCACTCAACAGGCTGAGTCACAGAGCCACGAGGGCAGGGGCTGCAGCGAGGCACGTACTCCTAGTCATTTCAGCATTTCACTCCACGCCAGCCGTGATTTTGCCCACTGCTATAGCAATCCAGCACCCTCCACCATCCCCCATCCCCCTCCACCATCCCCCATCCCCCTCACCTACAGCACATGAAATAAACTCCTAGTTCTATCTGTAAATAACCTCAATTCCAAGGAGTGTGTGACAGCAGCTCTGGTGACAAAACACACACACACACCTGGCCACTGTCATCAGAGTCAGGGTGTTCCTCCCACAGCATGCACCAGTGGGAGGCTAAAGTGGTGACAGATGCCAGAGACACTCTCCGTGTCTGGCTCAAGCCACACTTAACCCAGCCGTCTGCCCCTAAAGAGAAGCACCGCTGTGCACACCCAGGGCTGGGAGGGCCAGAGGCCGTGCTCGGGGCCTTCCCACGCAGGCTGACTCAGCACCAGAGCCTCCACAGCTGCACACACCACAGAGAGGAACTCTTAATAAAATCACCCGTTCTGGGAAGATATGAAAAATCATCGGCCTCCCGGGCCTCTTCTTCAAATTAATGTTCTGGGAAAAAGAGGCCAACAGTGCAGAAGAGACACCGCATCCTCTCCTCATAGGGATGCCCAGCGCCCATTTGCAGGCCTCTTAAATTCAACTGAGGACCAGGACAGGGTGCGCAGGACAGCACGTCCACTCTGCGCTCAGAACACCAGCTACCCCAGAAGCAATGGTTTCCCCCCAGCAGGCCACCAGGGCCTCCCACAAAACACGCACGCACACACCCACTGGAAGCCTGCTAACTTCTCTGTTCTCCTTGCCCAACTCAATTCTCAAACCAGAGGCATTTCTGCCCTTTAGTCTTTAAGATTCTATTCCCAGTCAGCCATTTTGGTATCAGCCAAAACTTAAAACTCGCTTTGTCAACAAAGCCATGTATCTCTGAGCCCCAGGGCCCCGAGCCTGGCACTGTCTACACTGAGCTGCTATTCTCTGCAGCTGCCCTCAAAGTGTCTCTGCTCCAGGAACTCCACACCGCTCGCAGGCCTGAGTGAGGACCGTCTGATGGCCAGCTTGAGGACCAGAGGCCCCTGCGGAGCAGTCCTGTCAGGCACCCTGACAAGCCGGGAGCACGCACGCCGCCCCACTCTCTCTCATCCACCAGCTCTGGGACCCGCTGACCTGTCCTGGACACGCAGGAGTCCTGCTCTTGGTCCCTCGCGCACTCACGGCCACGGTGCCGTGAAGAATCGAGGAACCAGACTGTTCAGATCAGACAACAACCTGGGCCAAGAGCACCCGCAGGGCACCTCGGATGCCCCTCCACCCAGCAGGCGCCAAGCAGTGTGTTTCTGCCAGTGTGGCGGCAGCACCCAACCCCACAGCCTGGAGAGGTGGCTGCAGAGGTGTGCCGTGGCATGCTGAGCCTGCAGGCGGGGAGACTCCCGTGCCCCAAGTGAGGCATGTCAGAAAACTGGGTTGTCTGTGGAAGGTGTCTCTCTGCACAGAGGGGCTATGACACCAGGCTTGGGGTAGCAAGGGAAGGACCAAGACAATCTGGAACTGCCTCGCCACTCAGGCAAACTTCCAGGTAACTGTGTGACGATTATCAGCCAATTGACAGTGTTCCTGCGGACAGGAGCCATCCCGTCCCTGGGAAGGGCGGCCACCCCTCACCCTGGGTCCTGCAGCTCCTCCCGCAGGAGCCTGAGGGTACAGTCTCCCTCACCTGCTACCCACAGCGGGGAAGGAAGCCAGCCCTTCTTCCTAAGCGACGTACCTGTATAGAGGCCCCGAACTTCTCATTGCAGAGGCTGCACACGAGCGCCCACCGGCTGCTGGGGATGTGAGACACCTTTGTGATGGGCTCCATCTTCTCGGGGCTGCCAATGCTCACCTGGAAATCAGAGACAGCGAGAACGGAGACAGGCCATCAGGGCCAAGTGTGGCCATTCAAGACTCACAGGTTCTTGACTTCCTGCAACAGGTGAGCCCTCAGGGACCCCAGGGGCAGACAGGAGAGCCCCAGCCCTGTCCCCATCTGATGGAGACAAGTTCAATGACAAAACATTTTCATTCATCATTTAAGGGTGCGATGACCAAGACTCTCGTAGGTCAGGACCATGCAATCTACTATGCCTCTGATTCGAGGAATGTGTCAAGACTAAAAAGCCATCTTAAATATATTTAAATAGATGACCGAGAATGGAGTAAGTAAACACATAAGCTATTTTAATCTCTCTCACTAAAGAAAACCATTTTCTTCAGTTGTAACACAGACTAGATTCAAAGTGGAAATCCACCAAAGTCAACAGGAGTCCACTCCACCCACGTTCAGTGAGGTCGCTGAACTGTATGTATCCTGTTAATGCAGAACCAGGAGACCCGGCACCACCAAGACTCAGATCAGAAACCACCACCATCCCTATGTCGTTTTCCTCAAGAGGGAAAATGAACCAGATCAGACACCAAAAAATGGTGGGATCTGAATCACAAATGATATTCTCATAGTGAGCCGTGCAAATTAAATCAGTTAAAGTCTGGGACTTGAAGTAAATTAGACCAGACCTGAATTTATAAAGGTTGAGACTGAATAAGAATTTAAATAAAAACCACAAAAGTATAACCTAGAGCATGATGTTTAACCATGGTGGTGTCGAGTGTGAGGCTTGCCAAGCACAAGGATCCACAGGAGGGCACTACCAGGCCCAGGCCACAGCCATGGAGGCTGCAGGCCTGACCCTGCAGGTGGGCGTCAGCCATGATTAGGCACAGGTGAAGCCACCGGGCACTGCCCTCTGGAGTTCACTCACTGAACCTCCAGGCAGCACTGCTACAAATTCACACTCATGACAACAGGGTGGTATGCTGCAGGTCCCAGCAAGTAAAGGTATCTTTTCACCCATCAGCTACAAGCTGCCCACATACACATGGCTCCTCATGCCCAGACCCAAGTACCAGCCAGGGCCTTCTGAAATGAGGTGCTAGTAAGAACCACGCTTACCTCAGGGATCCACAGGGCACAGCTGACATGGACCCACTTGGTTCCGCTGCGGGTGGGCTTCATAGCACCGCCCTTCTTGGGACACAGCAAACATTTTGGCTGGACTCCCAGGGCACAGGTCCGGCATAGCCAACTGCCCTCTGGCACCTTGAGGATTCCATAGCAGGCCTGTAATGCCACAGGACATCCCCAAGGAGAGGAGAGAAAATCATTTACTGTTCCCATTTTTATCAATTAATTTAAAGACACCTAGAAAGATTTTCACGGAATCACAGGCAACACAAACAGTCCCACGTCCCCTGAGCAGTGACCCTCTCCCTCAGGAAACACCACTGGCCACTACAAGGAAGTCCTGCATGGGTGTGTGCCCTAAAGACACACAAAACACGTATATGTTTAGCACAGGGTGGTCCTGCAAGCTCCAAACAGACAAGTTTTTAAATAATCTGCTCTGTAGTGTTGTTACAAAACCCACCTATACCAAGTTTCTAGACGGGGTTTCAGTGAGTGCTCAAAGTCCCAAGGAGTCAGATGGGAGAAGCTACCCACCCTGCTTCATCAACGAAGAGGGGTGAAGGGAGGGGAGGTGGCAGTGCTATTAAATGAGACTGAAGGTGGTGGCGGGGGACTGAAATAAACCAGGACACCTCACTCCCAAGGCTGGGCAACCTCCACCAGCCAGACCCCAACACTCTCCCACAGGAGCCGAGATCCAAAAAACAGACATCCCAGACAAAGGGAGAATTCAGTCTCTTTAGCTGATGTTTAAAAAAATAAAGCCTGTCTTGCACAAGATGGCCAAATTACACTAGAGGCATCAACTGCAGAAATCAAGGCTATTACAATTGAAATGATGAAGGTAGTTGGAAGAGAGAAGAGGCAAATGTGAGCTGAGCGAGGGGAAGAAGGAAGCCAGGGCGGAACAGAAGCTCAGTCAGAGGCCTCTGAAGACCAGGCCATCAGAACCGCATCCTCGATGAACTGGAGCAGGGAGTCGAGCCGCGGTCACAGCTCCAGCTCTCCAGGCAGAGAACAGCCCTGGGCACGCTACATACCCAGGATGCACAAGGAAACCTCAGGTGCAAGGTGGGCGAGGGGGGCACCCTGCAGCTCAGCCAAGCGCGAGGAACCGACAGGCCACGCCAGCACCCTGGCGGGTAAAACAAACCCTTCATAGTGCTGCTGGGTGACACTCTTACAAACAGTAAGCACCTACATCAAGCCTTCTAGAGCCGATCTCAGCTCATTGAATAAAGTATGCCTTCAAGACAAGCCAGGGGGCCTCCCAGAGGAAAAATGAGGAAAGGGACAACACAGCATGGCAGAAAGAATGGAGGTGGGGAAGCGGTGTCTCCAGCCGCTGAGTGCCAGGGCCAGCTCTGCCACCACTCCTGTGAGGAGGCCCCAGGAGGTCCCTCCCCAGGATGGCTAGCTCATTTCTGAAACAAGAGTTCAACCAGTTCTCCGCAGAGCCTGGACAAGGTGGTGAAGTCTTCAGACAAGAAGTGAAGCCAGGAAGCAGGCAGACTACTAAGAAAATGGCAATCAAGAACTTCACAGAGCTGGGCCCAGGCACACGCCTGTAATCCCAACGGCTCAAGGGCTGATGCAGGAGGATCGTGAGCTCAAAGCCAGCCTCACAGCAACTCAGCAAGGCCCTGTGTCTACATGTTATATAAAGGTTTGGGAATGTGGATCAGTGGCTTAGCACCCCTGGGTTCAATCCCTAGTGCCAAAAAAAAAGAAAGAAAGAACTTTCATGGAGCAAGTGTAGTAGCAACTGCTCTGGAGGCTAAGGCAGGAGGATCACAAGTTTGAGACCGTCAAAATAAAAAGTAAAAAGGGCTGGGAAATGGTAACCCTGGGATAATCCCCAGTACCGCCCGCACGAATCAATCAATGCCTGAAGAATGAATAACCTAGGAGCATGGAGACAGTCGAAACTTTTAGAATCACTCAGAGCCAGCCCCACTGACGTCCTAAGATCTCTCTGTGGACAGTAGCAAGCAGCTACCAAATCTTACTGCCACCAAATCCTACTTTTCTTGAAAAAAATCTTCAGTAACCCTCCTGTGCTTCAACAGCTCCATTTACAGATCAACACATGCTAGCAAAGTTCCAGGTCGCACCAAAAGATATACTCAAAGCGTGACCTTATTAAACACTCATTGCAGGCATAATTAGTTAAACTGGAGTAACTGGAGGACTTGGGTCTCTGACACCAACACAACCCAGCTCCTCACGAAAACAGCCCTGTGAGGACAGACAACAGGGGCACACCCCAAAGAAGCAGCTGCAAGCCAGGACACACAGGACTGAAAGCCACCAGGCTTGGAGGAGGCCAGAGAGCTGCCTGTGTACCTCGAGGGAACGGGCCCTGTGTACACCTCGTTTGGACTTGCAGCCTGTAGAATACAAGACGATAGGCTTCTAGTGTTTTAAGGCACCCAAACTGTGGAACTCTGAACACAAGCTAGCCGCCTGCGTGCTGGTCCTCCAGCGCTCCTAGCTGGGTCCTGCTGCCGCTGTGGAGGCAGCAACACGGGCTCCAAACCCTGGAGCGCCCTGGACTCCGCAGCTCCAGTCTGCAGGCCCCTCAGCAAGGCGGGGCAGGGGTCCCCCTCGGAGGAAGGACGGGGCTCCAGCAGCGTGCCCTCTGGGCACCCCGGGCGGCCACCTACCTGGTGCACACAGATGTTACACTTGTCGCAGAACACCATCTCGTTGCCGTCCTCACCATCAGGGGACTGGCAGACGTCACAGACCACGTCTTCATCGTACTCGATGCCCAGGCCTTCTTCAGTCTCGATGGCATGATTCATATTGTCATAGCATCGCTGCTCAAATTCCTCCAGGACCCTTTCCATGGTGAACTCATCCAGCTCAGGCATTCCTGAGAGAAAGACCACAAAGCTCACGCTAAGAAATCCATGATAATTTTGTAATGAAACAGTACTGTTGTATTTGAACTTATAATTTACAATAGATAAATAACAGAACTTAAGCCTATCCCTGAGCGTCCCAGAATTTTCTAATGAATGCCTCTCAGACCCTTCCACAGAAAAGCTCTTCCAGGCAATAGTTTGCTCCCTGTGGTCAGGCACTAAAGACAGAGTAAATACAAAAGCAATCAACAATTCTGAGAAGGACTCAAGGATCAAGGACATGTAGTGTCACATAATTCATTTCATTACAGTTATTATACAAAACCACCAGCATGTAAGTGACTTTCAGAAGCCATAGCCACATACTAGGAGTTTGGGTATTTTTTTTTTTTTAATTCCTTTCTTGTGCTTTAAAAAATAAAATTAAAAATAGTACTCTGAAAAACAAATTTCACTACAAGCATTCAATTCTCTTCGACTGGCTCATCCCTCCCACACACTGCAGACTCTATCAAGCTGAAATACAGTTAATCAGAAATGACCAACATGGGAAAATATCTGGGGCAAAGAAGACAGTTCACTGTGGATCAAGTAAAACATACTCTTCTTCAAGAAAGATCAAAAGTAAATTTGAAGTGGCTATCATGGTCTGAGCTAGTAGGGGGAGAGAATTTATTTTCTTCTGTTTGCAGAAGTTTGTTTTCCACACTTTCTATAATGAAAATACTTGTGCAGAGAGGAAAACAACAAGTTAAAAAGTAAACAGGACATTTAAGTTGCAAAAAAAAGAAAGGAAGAAAAATCACTGGAAATGTTACTAGAGCCTACAACAACTTGAATGCATTAGCATAAATCTTAAAACCATCAATAAACCTCCAAGTTTGTAAAACTGGAAGAACTGTATTAGACGCTGATAACAGCCCCATACATGCAAAGGGCCATCTATCTATCCAATTATGAAATGGCTTCTCCACAGCCAACTTTTCATCCCAGTACCTCCTACTGGTTTTGGAAACACCACTGACTTTGGAAATACAATACTATGCCCTATAATTAAATTTTTATCTAAAAAGACCAATAGCAACTAAAACAAACATCTTTCGCACATATTCAACTTATGTTATACAACTACATAATTTTTCCTGCCAAAATATTCAGCAATATCTTTAAACCTGATGAATTAGCCCAGTTCTTATTAATGAAACCATCCACAAAAGCCAGGAATCGGGCTGAGACCTCTGGCTTCACAGGACAGAGGTGAGTGCTCAGGTCTTCACAATGCTGCTCAAGGCAGAGGTTCACCACTCACAAAGGTGAGAGTGCTCAGCTCCAAGAGACCACTGGAACGCTTCTGAGCAGAGCCTGTAAAGCAACTCCAGCCTGCTATGTGGCCACTAAAGCAATGGCCACCAAAGCAATGGCCACCAAGGAAATCCACTGTCTGTCACAACAGCCGAGTCACCAAGCCAAAGTAAGGCATGCCTGTCACCACCCACTGGGCCGTGAACCAGCCGAGACAGGACAAGCCTTACCACAGGAGGCCCCTGCCAGGCTCCATGGGAACCACAAAGTGGCTGTCCTTCCAGGCTGTGACAGTGATGAGCTGGATGATAAATACAGAGCCAGCGCCACCTTCCCACCAGGTGCCCGGGACACCAACTGCACCCCCTTGTGAACTTCCGCTGTCAAGAGTCTGGACTTGCCATCCTCCTCTCGCTGTCAGGGCCCTCAAGGCCACCTCAGCAGTCAGGCCCGTGCGCAGGAGGACACTGCCCCCACCCCAGACTCCACCAACCGCGGCGCCCGCTAATAAGGAAACCGTGATTGATCGGCTGAGGTGAGGCTTCCTCAAGGAGAAGCCAGGAACCGACCAACAGGTAAGAGGAACAGGTAGCTCGGTCTGCAGCGGGACCAAAGAGTCACTGGGCAAAAACACAAGTGGCTGCAGCAGGTTCACCTCGCCCAGAGGCAGAGGCCAGGAAGGAGCCCGAGGGGCATGAGAGGAAAGACACCCCACTTCAGGGAAGTCAGGGACGGGTGGGACACAGCATGGATGGGAAGTCATGCCACCTGCAGCCTCCGGAGCCCACCTCCACTCCCAGGGGACCACCCCGTGCCACTCTGAGGGACATGCAGCCTCCCAATCCCCTGATCACCTCCGCTGCAGTCAGACAAGCCCTGGAAGCCCAGGGGGAGGGCTGACAGTGGGCCCCTGCCCTGTGCCATGCTCTCTCACCCATCTCCTTGAACTCCTCGTTGGTCAGCTCCAGCCACGCGGCATCCATGTCGTTCAGGTCGTAGCGACACACGCTGTCGGCCAGCGTCCGGATGTCCACGTAGCCCAAGTCAGGAGGCTCAGAGCCCGAGGACACTATGTACTTCTTGGGCCTGATGAACATGAGGGATTTCTCTTCGGACACAACCCTGGTGGACAGGAAGAGAAGGCGGCCACATTACCCGTTCTCCACCTACAAGCAGGTTTATCAGAAGGCCCCAGGTGGAGCCTGCTCCTCTGACGCCCAGATGCCCGGGTTGTCCCCAGTTCACAGAGAACACAGGCCTACAACCCAAACACCACAAGAGCCCAACTAGAAAACACTGCAGAAGTCTTCAAAACCACTTCACAGGACACCAGCACGCCTGCACCAACTACAACTCCAGTGGCTCAGGCCTGCTGCCAGGGTCAGTCATCACATCACCTCCACAACCAGGCCTGCCCAGCCCTGCTGGAGGTCACCTGCCAGCACTGGTTTCTCAAGAACATCTGCAGGAGCAAAAATGGCCCCTCAAGCTGGACACACAGCACATACTGGAAAACGGGCGGGGGAGGAGGGCCTGGTCTCATCTTACTAAGGGGACTGGAAGAGAAAGAATTAGGCCTTAGCCATCCATTAAAGAAATCTAAGGCACACAACGTTCCAGCCAAGCAGGGGACTCTCCCAATGTGAGCCTATGGCCCCAGAACAGGAGCCCAGGTGTCTTCTTCGCCCACTCTCTCCCCCAACCTGTCAGCACCTGGAGACCAACTGCCCACCTCAACCTACGCACGTAAGGGCAAGCCCGCTCCAGCCAGGAGCCACGGGCCCCAGCGTCCTCCACAACTGTGCTTCCACAGTCTGCAGCAGTGTCAACAGGTGCCCAACAAGTTACAGAAGCATTTTCATCCTCCTTAAATTAACATGATGCTTCTTTCTACAGGGCACTGAAATGAGCATAGAGAAGGGACTTCTCCCTCCTACTCAAGAGACAGCAGGTCCCGAACAAAAGCCCCACGAGGGCGCGCGCTCTCTGCTTCTGTCCTGAGCAATTCCACAAGTGCGCCTGGGCTGGGCCGCATCCCGGGGAAGGAGGCAGTGTCTACTGCCTGTGCCCTGCAGGGCCCAGCGGGCACTGCTCCACAGACTGAACTCAGCCTACAAGCTCTGGTGGCTCCTGGAGGCGACCCAAGCCTGCCCATCCACGATGGACTGCAACATAATATGGACACCTGTCTGAGATCCCTAATGGCAACAACCATACCCAATCACACGCCTAAAGAAACACAACGAGGAGGGCCAAGAGGTGAGGACAGGCCATGCTCAGCAACAGAGAAGGCGGCCTCCAGGCGGCCTCGGGGCACCTCCATGCAGTGCCTGCAGCTGAGCAGGTACTCAGTCTCTCCAGGTCACGAGGGGGAAACAAGCAACCAGGAGGCAGCCTGACCCTGGAGTCAGCAAGGACTCACCCTATGAGAGGTGGGGATTTGTCAGTGGATACAGAGATCAGACTCAAAAACCTTCTTCCTCTAAAACCCTGCTCTGCGGGGTGCAGTGGCCCGCCCCTGCAATCCCAGCAACTCAGGAGGATGAGGCAGGAGGATGGCAAGTTCAAAGCCAGCCTCAACAACTTAGTGAGGCTCTAAGGAACTCAATGAGATGAAAGACCCTGTCTCAAAATAAAAAATAAAAACTGCTGGGGATGTGGCTCAGTGGTTAAGTGCCCTGGGTTCAATCCACAGTATTAAAAAATAAGGGCTGGGGCTGTAGCTCAGCAGCAGACCGCCTGCCTAGCATGCATGAGGCACTGGGTTCAATCCTCGGCACGACATAAAAAAATAAATAAAATAAAGGCATTCTGTCCATCTACAACTACAGAACAAAATATTTTTTAATAAAATAAACCCTGCATGGCAGGTCTCCTCGCCTGTTCTCCAGGGGAATGACCAACCACTGCAGGCTACGGCCCTTACTGGTTCCTCCCCTAGAGAGCCATCCCCAGAGCCCATGCAGAGCACGGCAGAGAGCAGCAGGGAGGCACCAGTCACTTCCCAGAGTGCCCTGGGCACCTCCCCCTGGTGGCTGATCCCGACTCTCTGTGCCTGAACTGTCTGTCATCCTCGCTCACCCACTCATCTGCAGTCCTGGCTCAAGCATGCTAGGTGGGTACGCACCACAGAAATACATCCCAGCCCTTCTTATTGTGACTCAGAGACAAACAAGGCCCTTTGAGGCCCAGGCTGGCCTCAAACTGCTCTTCCTGCCTCAGCCTCCTGAGTGTCTGGACTCTGGTGTGCGCCGCCTGCTGGGCTCTGCTACACTTCCACTTTCACTGAGACTTCACATTATCTGGATGCTAATTTAGAACCCTCTCCTCTCGGGCTCCCGGCTGGAAAGGAGGAGACGCAAGGGTGGGCAGAGGCACAGTCCTGTCCTCGGGGCACCTCTACCTGGCCACAGGCTGCGGGATGGTCCCCGGGCTCACAGGCACCTGGACCCCTTTCTCCCATTCCTGTCTCCAGGGATCTGCCAACACATAGTACTCGTCCGGGTTCAGCTGGTAGGAGTCATGCAACTTCATGGCGGTGATCAGGTCTGTCCTAAACACCTGCAAGGGACAGAAAGGGACACTGACATTTGATATTTGCATTCTTTCCCAAAGCGATGGCAGCTGCAGGGTAACCATGGAGCTGCAGGGTAACAAGGTCGCTGTATCAACACAAAACAAGGCTGACATCCTGCAGAAACCCTGCACCTGACACGCCCTTTGCCTCACAGGCCTGGAGTGGCAGCAGCTGGCAGGACTGCCCTCTTGCCCCTTCTGTCAACACAGGCAGATGCAGCAGTGACTACACCAACATCAACAAAGAAACCTTGCTGTCCTCTGGAAAACTTCTAAGAACTCTCTGTTCACCAAGGAAGCCAATGACACCCGCTACTCAGGATGCTCTCTGGGTACATGTTTAAAAATAAAACTCATTAACCATAACAACCTCGAGTCAAAACCTTCTAGAACTGCCAAGGCCGCTTCCTCCGCACTCGCCACCCCCACCAGCCCCTACCTCCTGGACACCAGGCTCTGGGCCGGAGTCTGAGGAGGGCAAGGTCCAGGTTGACTAGGACCAGGCAGAAACACATGCCTGGAAAAACACTGGAAGAAAAACAGCAGCAGGCCTCTGGGGTGCAAGACAGGACAGGCGTGGAGTAACAGCATGTGTTTCCCACACCGCCATTTCACCTGGCGTGACTTCTGCCCAGGAAGCACCATTTGCGAGGGGAGAAAGGGGAAGAGAGCCCTCTCCCTACCCTGCAAAAAAGAAAAAAAGAACGACAAGACTCCAAATTACCCTCTTCTAAGACAGTACCCCAATTCCTCATCACAGACCAAAAGGAGGGACCTGCAAAGGGCCCCCCAGCACCTGCCCCTGCGCTCACGGGCCTGCAGTGTCAAGCAAGCCTGACCATGTGAGGGCAGAGCGCACCTCCCAGCCGAGGGTGTACACTGACTCCTTCTCAGGCCTCGGCTCACTGCAGACTACAAGCTGCATAAGGAAGCCCAACCCTGGCGTCCACATGGCTCTAAAGTTGGGTTTGGCAGAGATGGGGCATGCATCTGTGAGCTGCCCTCTGTTTACACAAGTCACAGTGCCGAGCTCTCCTCTCAGGACAAGAAGTTCTTTCTTATGCTGCTAAGCACAATTCACATCACATGCCTGCTAATAGGTCCATATTTGTTTCTCCTGGTAGCTTTTCAGGCTGGTGATCACTTTAATAAACTTCACCACAATAAGGCAATGACACAATGAGGCAGTGTCTCAACTAAAAGGCCACTTCTCCACACTGCCATCTTTATGCTTATTTTCCCTGGACTACTCCTCATCTCTATGGTCCCATCAGTAAGCAAGAAACCTAGTCACACGCCTTCCACGAAGACCTACATGCATCCTGGGTTCCTGTCAAGCCCAGAGTCCTGAACCAGATGCCCAGCGCATTGTCTTGTCCTCCCTCAAAGCAGTCCCTTACAAAGCAAGGAAGTCTGCCAAAGAAGGGGAACCCAGCGGCAGCAACAAGATGAGAAACGGCAGCCACCATCCTCTACTGAGAGCCGGGGAGGCTCTGATCAAGAGCTGAAAGACACCCTCAAATGATCTAAGCTTCCAAAGTCCCTGACAGTTCAACGTGACTGCTTTACTTAAAATGTGGTCTGCGGCTGGAGATATAGCTCAGTTAGTAGAGTGCTTGCCTCTCGTGCACAAGACCCTGGGTTCAATCCTCAGCACCACAAAAAAAAAAAAAAAAAAAGTGGTCTGAACTCAGAGAAAGTTACACAGGTCAGGGAGAAGACCGGCACGAGGTCCCTGCTGCTCAGAGTCTCCCCCTCACTACCTGGTGCAGGCACCGCAGGGGTGTGGAAGGGAACCAACCAGCTTCTGTGGGGCTCTTGCACACCTGCACTGAAACAGCAGCACGGTGTAAACATCAGAAAGGTACTTCTTGAGGTCATCAGAAACATCAGAGGCAGCACGAGGGATCAAAAAGAAGAAATAAAAACAACCAAAGACACCAGTACCCTAGAAGGAAGTGAAAGCAAAAGGCCTGGAACGACCCAAGGGATGGAACGGCCACCTCCTCAGCAGCATCTGGCCTAATGCAGAGGCCCCTCCTGGGCAGCTCTCTGCAATCCTACAGGACATGCGCGATTTCCTGGAGGGTGTCCCTGCACACCAGCCGACTCCTCCACTGCACACAGCACCTCTGGGAGCTCCCACAGACCCTCTGAGGACACCTCTCCACGGGGCCACTACAGAATGGGGCCTACTTTGAAGTCCTCCATCAAGAGGCGGCACAAAACCAGAGTCCAACCACAAGCTCTTTCCATAACCTGCTCACTCGGAATCCTCCGAGCCCAGTCGAGGTAGTCACAGAGAACAGCCCAGGACAGGTAGGATCTCTAACAAAGCAGAGGAAGATGCACCTAAAAACAAGTGCAGGTAGAAAGACACACAACAAGATGTGGAGCAGCGGGGGAAACAGAAGAAGAGGAGAAACAAATTAGGAATGAGGGGAAGCCTTAGCATAATCCCCAAGCAAAACTCCCAGATTACGTTGGATTGTTGCCAAATAAGCCACAAATTCATGGCTAAAACTAACTTGAGGCTGGCAGTGACTTGGCAGCAGCTGAACCGCTCCTCTCCTGGCCAGAGGGAGAGCTGTTGGGAGCCAGCGAAGATGGAACAGGAAAGGAAAGAAAGAAAACAATTAATCATAACAACTAACCGTTATTGGCACTCTGTGTGCCGGGGACAGTGCACGTGCTCGGCATGTAGGCACCTCTGCGTATTAACCCAGTCATCACTCACAAGAACCCTACGAAGCACAGACCTGAGTAACCCCTCCTACAGCTCTGTACACAGAGGCACAGAGAGGTTAACGTGCCCAGGACTGCACACAGACATCGGCCAAACAGGTGTCTGGGGGCAGCATGTCCTCATGCACACGCGTGGATGGCATGCAGAGCCAGGCAGGCGTGCAGGAAGTACCTCTGAAGGCTTCCGGTCTTCATGTCTGGAGCAGGAACTTCTCCTGTGCTGGGAACGAGAGTTCTGGGACCATGTAGTTGACAGGCCTGGAAAAAAGCAAATATCCCAACAGGGGTCACTGGGTTCTCGGGAGCTTCCTGACCCAAGCTCATCGAAGTTCACCTAGGGGACAGCGCCCAATGCCCTCCCCTGGACCTCAGCCAGAGCTCCTCTATCCCGGCCAGTCGTTTCCAAGCACGCCGAAGGCCAACCCTAGCCTAGAGAGTGCATGGGTGCTGTGTGGGGACAGCACATACAAGGACAGAGCACTTCAGAACACAATGCTGATGGTGCCTGTGCTTCCTAAGAGGCTCTAAGTCTCACATTCTTACATACAAACTGAAAAATGTCTTCATGAAGCTTTCTAAATGCAAAGATCAGTTCGCTGAACCCTAAGACAATGCTCTAAACATTGAAAAAGGAAAGTCAGGGGGAGACAGCGCCACAGAGCCTAAAAGTTCAGTATTCCCAGAACAGAAAGCCTGCAAGGAACCCCAGCATTGCCCACTCTGCTTTTCCATGAAGACACCACGGGCTCTCTCCCTCCCTTACTTCCATCCTAGCAAACGGCCTCTCCCCCTCATGGCACCCGGGTCTCCTAACTGCCAAAGCTGGGCGCTGCTCTGACCTGAGACCTCTCTGCAGCACCAACAATTCCATCCTGCTGTCACACCCCCTCTGCCTCAGAGGCTGTCCTCCTCAGCGGGGACCCACTGTGGATTCTGCTTCTGTGCACCCGTGAACACTGGTCTTCCCACCCTGGCACACCCAGAGGACCCAGCAGACCTTTAAGCTCCAGACCCAGACCCAGCCTCCCCTCCATGTCAGACACCAACCCTTGGGTGCTGAGTCTGTTGACTCAGCATTACAAAAACTGAGTTCCAGTTCGCCCAAACCTGCTCTGCCTCTCCACTCATGCCTACTGTGATGAACACCGTCACCATTTCTACTTGAGGTCAGAAACCTTCAAGTCACCCTAGAACCTCCTGCTCAGAACACCTCCAGTCCTGTGAGTGGCCCAGTCATCCACCCAACTTTCCCACACCTCCACCCCTGCCACTGCCTCCTGTTAATGCCTTACATGGACAACTGATGCCAGACTGTTGCCAGAGATCCAAAACAGCACTCACAGCCACCTGCAGGTTTTGTTCAACTTCCTAAGAACTCACCTCCAATGTCTATCTTCAGCAGCACCTGATTTGATAAACAGGTGGCACCACTTCCCAGAAATGAACAAAATCCAAAAAAAATTAAAAGCCAGGTGTCTGAAGGAACTGCCATTCTACCAGTTAAGCCACCTGTCACTCAAACAGACGCCCTCATCTCTACAGAATCCAAATAGGGGAACATGGAATCAAAGCACTGGTAAGACCTTGGGGACATTAAGAAGTAGATCCTGCACCTAAGCCTGTCATCAGGTTTGCTATGACCAAGGGATTTCCAGCTTCACTCTGACAGGGAAGGCATCAGTGCCACCTTTGAGCCTCAGTCCTGAGCTGTTCTTAGGTCAACTGAGTAGTTACATTGGCAGAATGAGATTTCCTTCAAGCAACCCCTTGGCATTTTGGTAAATGTTGTAGAACATCCTTTCTAGCTGGGCATGGTAGCACACGCCATCATCTAGTGACCCAGGAAGGCAAAGAAAAGAGAAGCATAAGTTCAAGGCCAGCCTCAGCAACTTAGTGTGTCCCTTGACAACTTAGACCTCCTTTCAAAATAAAAAATAAAAAGGGCTGGGGATGTGACTCAGTGGGTTCAATCGCCAGCACAAAAACCACCAAGAAAATTCTTCCTTAAAAGTAGTAAGTGGAACTGGGGTAGCACATTTCCCTAGCATGCACAGGCCTGAATTCCATCCCCAGGACCCAAAATAATAAAAATAATAATTATAATTTTAGACCCTGAACAAGAATGCTTCGTTCTCACATTGAAAAGAAACATTCTGGGCGCACTAAGGTGAGCTCAGCTGGCTCTAAATTGGTCACTCCTGGAAGAAGGAAAGGCAGAAGCCACGTTAGAAGCCTAGAGAGAGAATAGCTGGGCTGCTCGACTCTTCAGAGAGGCCCTTTCTCCACCCGCTGGTCCTACAGGACATCCTCCAGCAGTCTGCAGGCTCAAGAGAGAGAACAACACTAACTGCATGGAGAAGAGTCCCAGGAGGTCCAGGGTGGGAAAGAGAAGACCGAGGCAGGAAGGGAGGCCTCCTTCACCGTCTATTACCATGGGAAGGATTATAAATGAAACAAAGCTAAAATCTTAAGAATCACCCCTCTCAGGGGCTGGGGATGTGGCTCAAGTGGTAGCGTGCTCGCCTGGCATGCGTGCGGCCCGGGTTCGATCCTCAGCACCACATACAAACAAAGATGTTGTGTCCGCCGAGAACTAAAATAAATAAATAAATAAATTCTCTCTCTCTCTCTCTCTCCCCCTTTCAAAAAAAAAAAAAGAATCACCCCTCTGCTGTAGTTTAAAATCAACATGAAGTAGAACGTGGAGGGTCCTTAGAGAAAAATACCTTCAGGGTTAAAACAAATAAATTTGCTAATCTTTTGGGTCCATGATCCTCTTGCCTCTTCTGGGATCTGTAGTTTCCAGGGTTCACAGGAAGCCTATAGCTTTGAGGACACAGAATGCACCCCAGTGACAAACCCTCACTTGGAAGCTTTTCCCAGGACTGCTTTTATAAGTCTTGAAAACCAGTGTCTGCACCACATTTGCTTTCAAAAAACATATCTTTAAAGATGCTACAAATCTGATATCCAACAGTATTAACCAAGGCAACTCTAGTCCATCCGAAAACAATCTGTTCCTTTTCATTTACCTAGTGCTAATATAATGCAGAGGAGAAAAAGAAATTAAAACTAATTCTATTAGACCACTTTATGGGCTAGGATGTGGCTCAGTGGTAGAGCATATGCACAGCATGTATGTGCAAGGTCCTGGGTTCCATGCCCAGCACTACAAAAAAAAAAAAAAATTATTTGATTTATAAGAAAACTCACTTTAAAGCAAGGGAAACACCAGAAAAGCTAAATTTAATTTATCATTGACATAAGGAATGTTCTCAGCAGCTCATTTATGAAAGCTAAAAGCTGGATGGAAACAACCTAAAAAAATCCACTACCAGACTACAAATGAATAAACAAACTGTGGTACATCCATACACTGGAACACCAGCCAGCCATCAAATGAGCTATTAATACCTACAACATGGATGAATAATGAAATAATTATGCTGAGGAAAAGAAGCCAGACCAAAAAAAGGATCATACTGTATTATTCCATTTATATAAAGCTCTGGAAAATGCAAACTAATCTATAGTGACAGAAAGCAGATCGGTAGTTGAAAAGTGGGGAAAGTGGGAAGGATTACTTTGATTTTGATGGTATCATGGGTGTAAACATGTTCAAGTTTATCAATGTGTACACTTTAAATATGTGCAGTTGCTATGTCAATTATCCCTCAATAAAGCTATTTAAAAGCTACTGTCAGCCCGGGGCTGTGGCACATGCCTATCTATAATCCCAGCAGCTTAGGAGATTGAGACAAGAGAACCACAAGGTCAAGACCAGCCTCAGCAACCTAAGCAACTTAGCAAGATCCTGTCTCTAATTAAAATGTTTTTTAAAAGGGAAGGGGGGCTGGGGTGTGGCTCAGTGGTTGAAGGCCCCTGGGTTCAATCCCTGGTACCAAACTAAATAAATATATGCTATTGTCACTGAGATATTATTCAGTGGAAAAGGAAAAGGAACTTTTCTATCTTATCTTGCATGGGTGGTTTGTATAAAGCTGAGACTTCACTGATGAACCAGGTGAGAACCTGGTCAAAGGGACTCAGGGAGCTACTCAGCCTGTGTCCGGTGGCAGGGCACAACTGCTGGAGATCTCTCTTTCTCTTGGTTTTTGTGCTCATATCAAAAGCAGTTATTCTATCAAGAGCCCCCAGTATAAGGCACAGAATTTATAGCTGAGTCACTGCTGAACACACAGCAAATTCTCAATTAATACTTCAAATCTTTCAAAAAAAGTAGACCAAAAAAATTGAGTGGCTGGAACTAAAGGTGGCAGCCAGGACTACACTCCTATTTTACCTAGCAGAAGAAAACCAGGTCAAGGAAGAGAGCGACATTCAAAGATCCATTGGGGGGCCACTGCCTCCTGCCTAGGAAGCACCTCCATCCAGGGACACATTCATGGCAGTGACAGGCATGGTGTTCATCCACCAGCATCCCTTCCTACAGCCACACTCTTTCCATACCAAGCCAGGAAGCTCCCAGAATATTATCAAAGCAAAAATAATCTGCATTCCTTTTCAATTAAAAAAAAAAGTTGGGTTTGGGGGTGTTGCTCACAGCCCATCCAACCTCAGCATCGCCAAACAAAAGCCATGCTACAAAACACTTTCTGATGACAAGCCCAGGGGTGCAAGTTCAAACCTGAAATGATGCTATTTAAAACAGTAGCAGGACAGGGGACGGCCATCCATACTCTGTTAAATCGCAGGCCCTGGCTGAAAACCGTCATCCGAGAGCACACGGGGCTGGGCTGCACTTTCTGTTTCCAGATGCTGGTATTTAATGATGCACTAGATGAGGAATATGACTAGCAAAATGCTTCATTTTGGGCTCTTAGGAGAGAATCCAGGAACCCTAAAAATGTAGTAATGACTAACCTTATTTTATTACCACACACAAGGTAAGATTATCACCCGAGGTCAAGTCCACTCCAGTGACAAATTTAAGAGACATAAAATTCTTGACATGTACACTGATCAAAGAACAAGTCTATACTAAACTGTCTCACATTAAACACGGGAAAAAATGAGTGTGGGGGAAGGTTTTGTCTTGTTTCAACATCCCCAGCCTCCATCGAGGCAGAACCTCCGGGGATAATACAAGTTCTAGAGATCACAGCCAGTGTGGACCCTGCCACGCACAACAGTCTTGGCCCTTCTTTCTGGTCCTACTGCAGAGGCATCTAACACTCCCCTCTGAAATATTAAAAACAGCCTTCTATCTTGCCCTAGATCTAAATAAGGAGTGGCTCTAAACACAGCTCAAGCACCTTCCAAGCACACCAGCTCGCGTGTTGCACCCGCAGCAAGAGTTATGAAGCTGGAATAATGGAGGGTCCATGCACACACCAGGAAACTCAGCCTGTGAAACCATCTGTCACTGGCTGCACACAATCCTCCCACATTGGAGATGCAGCTTCTGGACATGACACGCTGACACGCTGCTGCATCCTGCTGTGTTAAACCCGCTGAGCCCTAACCAGTAGGCACAGCAAAACTCTGGTCCAACAGTCTGGCGTCTCAGCCCCTGTGCGCCACCAGAGGGCTGGCTACCCCTAGGCAAGTGAAGCTGCCACTCCTGCCTCGACAGAGCATACCTAAAGCTCTGCTGGTCATCAACCTTAACCGCAGGACTGAAAACAAGGCCTGCCTCAACTGCCGCTGCTATCTCAAGCTGACCCTACACCTGCTGGGCTCTTCCACCCCAGCTCAGCTGACCCCTGTGGTCCCTACTCACTTCCACCTTCTGAAAAACAAGACATCTCACACACTCAGAGCTGGCCTGCACCAGCGGACTGAAATGCACACACATGGGTCTTCAGCCAGCTGACACACAGGCATGTTCATAGTCACCCAGCACTCCTGCCCAAGGCCAAGTCCCAGGACCCAGAAGGTTCATCTCTGGATGAGTCGCAACAGGAGAAGAACTGGAGGGGGAGGTGCCCTTTAGAGGAGACCATCACAGAGGCACGTGAGTGACCAAGCACAGCCAGTCAGATATAAGAAAGTGAGGCTCACTGAATGAGCGCCCAAAGCAGAAAGTACAGCCAGAGAGTCCAGAATGACGAGTGCGAAAGTTCATGCTCGTATCGCAGCCTGCACTGCTAACAGGAAATCAGGGAGTTGGGATTTCAGCTCACTCCCCTCTCCGCCCATTCGCTGTCAGAGATGATGGAGCAGAGCCCAGGTGTTAACTGAGGCACGAGTTTCACATGGAAGTTGGGAGGCCCTGGAGGGCCTCACCACACCTGCGATAAGCCTGCCTTCCACAAGGAGGTCAACAAAACCCTGAAATTTAGCAAGTTATCCGGGAAGCCATGCTTCACAACTTTAGGAACAACCACACATGATCAGAGCCCTTCCACCAGCCTTTGCAAAAGGGAACCAATTTCCCTCTTTCTGAGGCACCAAACAAAACCACCAGAACCAATGAAAACCCCATTTGTATCTGGCTACCTCACCCAACCAAAAACCTCCTGACCTGGATGGGGTGGGGGTTTGCCAGATAACACTAATCTTCATTTTAATAGGAAAAATACCGAAGGATACAGATCAGAGCTATGAACTGGCCAGACAACCAGTAACATATAATTCCTGCCAAAAGAAGGGACACTTGATGTTTGAATTATCCTCTGTAGATAAAATGAAATCTTTTAAGTTTTGGAAATAATGAACATACTGGTGGAACCAATTCCCACATTTGCCAAACCCCTAAGGTCAAAGGCTCCTGGATGGGAAGCAGGAAATTAAAAGGCCTGTTTCCCTGAGCCACACCCTGGCATGATGCATAACCTCAGAGTTCGGCTGAGCCACCCGGTCTCAGGAGCCCAGCAATTACAGAGCTGCCTCAAACCCAACACTATTCCATCCCACTGCAGAGCTAGGCCTCCAGGGCGCCTGGAGAAAGACTGCAAGGACCACGCCTGCAGCTGGACGAGGGCTTGTGCCTGGCACAGAAAGCGCCATCTATCCCCAACTGTAAATACCACACTGGTACTCCTCTGGGCCAAGCCAGAAAACAAAGCCATGGGCTCCAGGCTAAAAGAAGGCAGGGCCCAGCATGGCTGTGGCAATGCTGTGGCCCCATGCTGACGTCAGCCACTGCCTCTCCTGTACTTGGACACATGCTCTGCACTGAGCTGGGAACTACAGCCAAATGTTGTCAGGCCTGCAGGCTGGAGCAGCCAGGAGTGCCCAGTGCACAGGCCAAGCCCAGCTGAGCAGCAATGGAAGCAAACACTGTATCCGGTGGCGTTCCCCCTATAAGACCCTACACCAGGGGCAGTGGGCATGCCCATCCAGTCCCCAGTACATACAAGAAAGAAGGCACTCCAGTGCAACTGAGTGGGCTGGTGTACCATGAACCAGCTGCCCCAGGAGAATGAAAGGCGGGCTCCTGGTCTGAATATGCAAATGTTTTTATGAGGCCTGGCACTCAACCAGAGCTGCTTGTTCACCACTACCATCATACCTCCATGATTACAGGCAGCCACAAAGCATCAGCACCCCTCTCACGATGAGCCACCCTATGACCAAAGCACGGCCTACCTTCTGCCAGCAACCAGCATTCCTCTCCCATGCCCAGGCCAGGGATAGGAGAGAACTGGGCTTCGGCACCTATGCAGCGAACCCAACTCCAGCATCCTAGACGTATTTCCCTTAATCCCAGGCCCACAGGAAAGGCCACCTCGGAGGTGCCCTTCTGGTGGACCCCTCCTCTTCCATCTCGAACTGGTTGATGCACTTTCAGATCTTTCAGATGAGGCATCTTCCCTTCGGGGCTGCTATGGACTGCACTATGCCCATTACTGTGAAGCCCTGACCCCTCATACCTCAGACTATGGACATCTGGGAAGAACAGGCTTAAATGGACCTTAGTCCAATCTGACCACTGTCGTTAGAGGAAAGACCATGTGCGGTCACAGCAAGGAAAAAGCCAGTGGGCAAGGCCTCAGAAGAAACCAAGCCTGCCAACACTTTGATCTTAAGATTTCCAACTCTAGGACTATGAAAAAGAAAATCCATTTCTGTTTGTTAATTCACCAGGCCTATGGTGCTTTGTCATGGCAGCCTGAGCTAACTAATACTAGGGGTTTTGAAGCTAGCAAGAGCCTCTAGACAGGAGTCTAAGTGTGTCCAGAGCTGCACTACACAGAGTGGCGGCCACAAGTGGAAATCACTAGCTGCACAGGGATTTATAAATCTGTGCTTATTAAAATGGAGAAGTTTAACTTCAGTTCAGTTTCCCTAGACTACACGTTTCCACGCCACTAGACAATGCTGGTCTAGAAAGGGACAGGTTCTAAGCGAGCGCACACGCACACAGAACTTCAGCCTTTTATTGGGCACTATTAGTATGTGGAGATGATTCATAAGACCTTCTTCTGATAAATTCTGAACCTATAAAGCAAGGCTTCTTTTTTAATTGCTTTAGGACAAAACTGCAAACCCAAGCAAGCAGCAAGGTTTACTGAGTACTTAATAACTCAGGAGGGCACTGACAGGTCCCGTGGGGGACTGGAAAGAAACACCGAAGCCTGCTTTCTCCTGAGCAGTAGTAAACACTGGAGAAAACAAGGAGTAAAAGCTGTGAAACTCTAAGTGGCTCAAGTTCAGAAGGCAGCACCCCAGAACACTTAGACAGGTGGCTTCACCTGCCTGCGGGTGAGTCAGCCCTCAGTACCTGTCCCTCAAATACCAGAAAAAGCCCTCTCTTCAGAGCTGCACTAGTAGGCTCCCTACTTCTCCCCTCCCTGCTCCCAATGCCAACTCAGCGGCTCCTGCTGCCTTCCCAAAGGCCCCATTCCCTTAGCGCCTTACCCCAGCCCTTCAGGCATGGTCAGTCTACCTGGGTTCATATCCCCAAACAACTGACCGCCCCTCCCAGGGCCAGCAGTTCCAGGTGCAGCACTCCATGCCTGCACCCAGGCCCTTCCGCAGCTTTCCATGGCTTCAGTGCAGCCCACTATGGCAGCAAAGCCTTGCATCCTCATTTGCAGCTTTTAATTTGCTGACATTAAGAGACCAAGAAACTAATGACAGCGTGTTGGCCAAAAACCTGTTTCATCCTTCAGGAACAGCACAAGTTCCATGTCCTCTAGCAGCATCCGGGGTCCCCACCCCACCCCACCCCCATATTTGTGCATATCTGTTTCCAGAGCACATCACACAGACAGCTCTGGAACTGACTTCCTTCAGAGCAGATTTTACCCTGAAAGCAGGCCCATTCCTTCCCATCCCACAGCACAGCATCCTCCCCTTCAGGTGGCCCCCAGTTTAATCTGTACAACAAACAGAAGCTAGAGGGCAAGAGCTCAGGCACTTTGCTGCATGAGGGGAGCTCTTCCCTAAGGAGCCTGTTGGCGTCTCCATGCAGACACTGTGACATTTATTTTGACTGTCTGGAAGCCAACTCACTTCTGGTGGAAATGTGAGGGTGCCAGGCGCAGAGTAGCAGAGTTAAGCAGCAAGCACCTTCAGAGAAAGCCCAGGGAGAGCGGGCCCGCAGCCTCAGCCTACGGGAAACTGGGCTGCCTGCGTGCTCCAGTCACACCAGGTGGCCCTCAACCTCCAGCGAAGGAATGGAACTGGTTAATAATCACCTGGCTTGGATGAAGTTCCCTTTTCATAAAGAGCAACTGCAAAGTACCTTAAATGATGTTTAAGAAAAACAGCCACACCAGTGAGTCCTGGAACCAGATTACTCATCCCTGGATAACAAACAGGAAGCCTCAGGTATGCAATCGACCTCACAGGGAAAAAAGATCTGGTTCCAGACCTACAGTATCACACTCCAGTGTGCTCAGCCTGGGGCTGCCCCTGACCTGCTGATATGCAAAGGAACTCAGCTATTTAAAGCATTACATTAAAAATCATGTTTTAACACTGCCCCAAACCCTGGAAGGCTCCAGGGACAACAAAGCAGGACTTACTGCCATTGTCGTCAGAATCCTCACTGCTGCTGGGAAGGCGACCTCGTTTCATGATCTCCCCGGAAGCAGCAGGCAGCCTGCAAGGCAATGAGACAGCACTTAGCCCAAGATGATAACACACAATCATCAAGTTGTGCTCAGATGGTGGCCCAGGATCAGCAGCAAACAAAAGCAAACAAATGCTTAAGTAGCATTTTGAATTGCAAACGGTGAAAAGACCAAAGATGCATAATTAGTTGCAATAATTAACAGAACAGGTTAAGGGGGGGGGGGGGGCGCTCTTGTCAGCAGGTCTCCTGAAGGTGCCAGGTTTCTCTCTATAGTCCCTTGAGAGACCACTGCTACAAGCACCCCAGGAGTCTCTAGCTGACAAGCAGCAAGCACTGCAGGAGCAGACCCAGGGCAACCAACTCCCTCCTTGCTATGGACTTCCCCTTTGTATGTGTCCCTGGGGGGCAGGGGACAGGGTGGTGCCTGCATGTTTGAATTTTTACACTGCACTGGGCATGACTGCACTTCTCTGGCAAATTTCTGCTAAAATAATCCTAAAAGCCAAGTCGACTTAGAGTTCCAGAAACAAACCAGGAGGGTTCACGGGAAGACAAATGTCCCCCCATCCCTCTCTACTCACGGCAACTCGCTGCAGGACGCCGTACCCTCAGTGCAGACCCCTCTCTTCTACCCATTAGGAAATGAAAGCCAAAAGGAGCAACTTCTCCAAGGTCTCTCCAAGGTCACACCATGGCACAGAGCTCAGGACCCTCAGTCCAGTGTCTTCCCTTGACCAACTCCTTTCAGGCCCAGTACAAGCAAATCCACTAAACTAAAATATGGGTTTGTACAAATTCCCAGCCCACCTGGCCCACTCTTTCAGGAAGCTAGTGGTGACAGGCATCTAGCACCACTCAAGTGACAGCAAGACTGCATTTAGGAAAGAGGAGGTGGGCAGAGACTGAACAGTCACTGAGCTTTCGCAGATGAAATCATAGTTACATCCACACAGGAAAGCACTAAACAAATCCAAGAGTTTTTTCTAACTAAAATTACTGATCTCCTTGACCCCTGCAGAGCCCTGATCTTACTGCAGGATCAGGAATTCTCCAAGAGGAAGGACAGCTTTCCAAGTCAGAGGAAGTGTGGTGGCCCAGCACCTGCCCCCCACCCCTCAGAAAGTGCACACCCACCACCTCCTCCCTGGGAATCACAACACGCAGCGCGTGTTTCCAGTGACACCGTGGCAGAGTGGTGGAGAAGAGCGTGCTAAGCAGGACAGTAACTGAAAACCAAACCCGTAAAGACGCAGTCTCAAGGAGCAGACTGTGTCCTTCTAAAAAGGGACCCAGCTACACCACTTGGGTCTGAAGGCGACTAGAAGTGGCAGGAAGGGGGCTCACTGCCTTTGCCTAGCTGAATAGAAGGGCAGAAATCTCCCTCTGTAGAGAAAACTTCCCCAACAAAGAGCTCCTGTGAATAAACAACCCTCCTCTGCCACTAGTTTGCCCACACAAGCCTGGTGGTCATCTTCCCAGAGCCAGCCTGCCTCCCTAGAAGCCCCATCCCCTCAGGCTGTGACTAGTCACTTCACCAGTCATCACCCTGAATTCAAATTTTACACTGTAGATAAGCCCCAGGTCTGACCACCTAGGGGGATTTTTACTTTTTTGGTGACTAAGTAAAAGCACATAAACATCAGTAGAGTCTTTTCTCTGGTGATCTCCACCTTATTAATTCACAGGCATGTTTCCCCTTAGGAAACAGATCAACGTGACCCATTCAAACATTCAGGCCCCTGACCTACCATTTCAATATTTTATATTTCTTCCTAGAAAACTCAACTCAGTTAAAATTTTGTGGGATTTTGCTTATCAATTGCTCAAAACCATTAAAAGAAGCCAGGTGCAGGGGCACACAACTGTAATCCCCGTGGCTCGGGAGGCTGAGGCAGGAGGATTGTAGGAGGATCATGAGTTCAAAGCCAGCCTCAGCAACTTAGCAAGCAACTTAGTGAGACCCTGTCTCAAAATATAAACAGACTGGGATGTGGTTCGGTGGGTAAGCGCCCCTGGGTTCAATCCCCAGTACACACCCAAAAAAACCCACTAAAAGAATCTACCAAAATGAAGCCAAGACTTGAGTCCTGATAAGGTCACAAGTTGCCTCAGGAACATGCTTTGTGGGACAGGGTTTCACCTGAGGGCAGGCTCACAATCCTAAAATCCTACCTGCCCCTTTTTCCAAGAGCCCCTGTCTCCAAAGTCCCTCTCACCCAGAACCCTACAAGTTGACCATTCCTGCCAAAAGCTCAGGCCATCCAACACCTGTGACACACTTCCCAACTGCAAAGACTCCCTCCTGCTGTTTTCTCCAACACCAACCGCTGGTGGTGGCCTCCTCCACCATCTGGCAGACACCCCTGGTCCTGTGGGGACCCAAAGGGAGTACAAACAGAAAGAGAAACCCACTCATTGGTGACAAGAGCTTCTTCAGCTCCCCAAAGCCTATTGTGAAGACCTTTAAAAAAGAAAACAAATACAAAATACGACCTACAGAGGACTTCCTCCTTCAGTGAGGGTGTGCTGCCACAGGGCAGGGTGCAGTTACCTCCTCCCCAGCAGGCACAGAACGGAGCAGAGGCTCAGAGCCCTTCCCAGGTACACACAAGAGCAGAGCCTGCCTCGCCTTCTCTGCTCAGACATTCAATCTGCCTCAACAGAACAGCCTGGAGAACCTACACCCCTCGAACCAAACGCCTTCCTTCCAGCATACAACAAAACTCACATGGAAGGCATATGGACAGTCAGTCACTAAAGGCCAAACGCAAGCACCGGCCCACACAGGGCAAAGCTCCTCAACACCCTTTCCTCTAGCAAAACCATGCCCATGGAATAAAGCAGCTCTTTCCTTCCAGCAAACCCCACTTGCACTTGCCCTCTGATCTGTACCCTGCTCCTCCAGGGGAGCTGGCAGTCATGGTGTTAATGCCCTGCACAGCTTCTTCCCCTGTGGCCCTACTGTACTTAAACCTTGGCACTGGGCTGATTTATCACACCCAAGGTTACTCACTGGATCAGAAAATCAAAGTCCACGTTACCTTCTCCAACATACACAATACCACAATGCGGTGGGTATACGTTTCGAACGCTGTCAAGTAAAAGCAGGAGAAAGCAGAGTGGCTATGCATTATTACCTTCCCTGACCCTCTGGGCCAGTGGCGGATCCACCTAGATGGTAGTAGGATTAAGTAATAATCAATTAAAAGGGCTCCTCCAAGCACTCAAGAGAAAGCAGCAAGTGTAATAGCAGATGGGAATATCTAATGTATTAGGAGGTGTTGGAAGAAAACCACAGTCCCTGGCCTCATGGGGCTTCTGGCCTCGCTGAGGAAACGGGCAAGCAACAGGAATTGGCCATCGATGGTACCTGAGTGACAAATGCATGGTTCTCTAAGAACGCTGGCAGTGGATGGAGTCAGGAGAGGATGAACAAAGGGGAGACAGCCAGAGAAGGGAGCACATTTGGAGCAAAGCAAACACAGAATCATCCTATCTACCTGTTTGTTTCTTTATTAATACACATCCCTTCTTATTTGCAACTGCCAAGGCCTACCAACTGACACCAAGTCCCCCTACTGCCCCACGGTTTGGTCTTCAATCACCCACAAAAGTTCCTGTGTTGGAAACCAGATCCCCAAGCAAGTGTGGTGAGCTAGGCCAGATGGGGCAGGCAGAGCTCCAGAGTGGGCTGTTAGGAGAGTGCTGTCAGTTTGGCCCCCTCTGGGTCACCTCCATTTTAATGCCTTCTACCCTAAAATGACCAAGCAAGAAAGCCTTCACCAGATGTGGCCCCTCGATCTAGTTACCAGACCACGGTGCTCTATTACAGCACCAGGAAACATAAGACATCACTTTTACCTAGTTGGTTTTTTTTGTTTGTTTGTTTTTGTGCCTTCCATTCTCCAAGCCTACGATTTCTTCCCACTGTCAGTTACAACGGAGTAATTAATTACCCTGAGGTGAACTCATCAGGCCATTTACTTCGAAAATCTCTCCCTGAGGTCCCCCTGCAAACAAGTCCAAGTACAAACTGTCCAGAGAGAAACTCCTCCCAAGTTTTCTGACCCCGTCCCATCCATCCTAGGAAGCCCCAGCTTAGCATACATACCTCCATTGGGCCAGGCCTCTTCTCTAGAAAACCCTTCCTTGTCGTTCTCACCGCCGCTAATGCTGCTTCTGTTTCTCTCCTTACCCAATCCCACCTCTTCTCCAGGGTTCCATCAAAAGCCACCAAATATCTTATCCACCATCCCAACTCTTGAGCACTTGAGAGCCCATGGCTCAGTTCAAACTTGTTCTTCTTTTACAAGCTGTTGGCCTTCTTTTTCACTGTTATTTTTTTTTAATAGTGTCAGTGTGGGGGGGTGGTGACACTAGTTGAAGATGGTAAAGCAGATTTTATTCAAGGGAGAGGAGAGAAAGGATTAGGTTAAGAACTACTGCAATGGGGCCTTGCAGCAGTCGGGGAGCAAGATGAACTCAACTCAGTCACCAAGGGACAAGTGGGGACTTATATCCCAGGAGCAGGGCGGGTTCAGTGGGAGCAATAGCAGGAGGAAGCCTTGAGGATAAGCAGTCTCCGACTTGGCGGCCTCCCGAGGATTGTGGGCAAGCCAGGACAGGAAGGAGGTCAGATGCCAAGGGCAGGGAGATCCCCTCCACTCGCCCTCAGGAGTCCTCAGGACGCCCAGGTTCCTCTCCTCAAGCAGAGGATCAAAGGAGCACAGTGTGCATTCATGCCTGCTCTGCATCAGGACTTAGGGGTGGGCTCCTACATGTGTGTCTACAGAGACCGTCCTAATTTCTGGAGCTCAGAGATTTTCTCAAGCTAAATATGACGTGAAGACATCAGGTGGAAGGGCCAGCTGTTGGTCAAAAGGGCCTCACAGGGCTGCTACAAGAAGCACCCCCAGAACTCTGGGCCAGTACTCAGCAAGACTCACCTCCATACTGTCTGGACTTCACCAACCTGACTCAAAGTGACTCAATGTACATGACCCTGCAGCGTCCCGTTCACCACGAGGAAAAACTAGACAGACAAAAATACTAACTGGTGGGCATTTGAGGAGGCCCAAAAAGAGGAAGAGAGGGTGGCTAGCAAGTCAAGATTCCGTGAGAATCTGGCCCAGAGTGGCTGACTGAGGGGGCAGCTGGACACAGGGGGCTCAGGTAATAGTGGTATACAGGCCCGGGCTCCTCAAGAAGCCCAACAAGGTGACCAGCAGACGGCTCTCCCTCCATCCCTGTCACAGTTACCACATTCATCCAGGAGCGGTTCATCAAGTTCAATGCCAAAGCATGTGAAGACAGAGTCCCAGGAACCCTGGGCCATGGAGAGGGCAGGCAGGAGTGACAGCTGCCTCAGTAGGCCTGGCCGTGAAGCCTCCAAGCTGCTGATCACTGAGTCACCAAGCACTCAAAGCCCCGCAACCTGAGCCGCCTCCCCTGAAGCAGGAGACTCCGCAGGCAACAAGCTGGGAGCAGCCCCAGATACCAGCCCCAGGCGCAGGAAGTTCTGTAAACTTAGGGCCCTGGGCAGGTTGACCCCAGGGACAGGGGAAAGGAACTTGACAAAAGAGTAGTGACGTACTGGGGAAACCAGGAGGCTGAAGCAACAGGACAAATCACAAGTTCGAGGCCAGCCTGAGCAACTTAGGGAGTGGCTCCGTGTGGGGAGCCTGCCTGACACGTGCCAGGCCCCTGGGTTCCACGCCAGGGCCACACAGGGAATAATGCTGAAGACTTTGAGGGTGTTTGCTCAGCGCCACTCCTGGGAAACGGCTCTGAGCAACACAGACTGCCAGCACTCAGCTGAGGAACAGGGACTGTGACCAGGCCATAACTCTACCACCACACTAAGGATCACACCACGTGATCTGAACCATCTCACACCTCAGACGTAAAAAGGCTGATTTCTTCCCCAAAGTATCAACCTTATGCACTATGTTTTCACTGTTATTTATTTCACTCCAAGAAGTCACAGAAGGTACTCAACCAAAACCCTTTGCACTCTTCCTCTACACTATCACTGAAGGCACGGCTAAATGTGCAAACCACCTCCCATACACACACTGCATCCTGGACTCTCAGCTTTACAGAACAGAGATGGCTTCACGTTCACTTCTCGATGACCGTTAGCTGAAGTAACTTCTGTCAACATTCATCTTCAATTTATTGGTGTCCTCCATTCTCTGTCAAACAGTGAAAATTTAATGCCTAAGTATACTCTACGAAAAAGTGCACTTTCCAGAAACTGAGTAGTCTGTGTTTTCAGACACCAGGTGGTCCCTACGGGAAGCTAAAAAGTATTTTAGCTGTTCCTTTTTGTTTGCTAAATTCACACTTTGAATACTTTGACTAACCCAATCATTTTATTTGATTGAGTAGTTAGTAATCATTAGAATCATCCCCCCAAAAAATATTCTCTTCCAAGGAGTATACAACTCTCCATGAACTCAAACACAAAGGACACAGTGGTATCTTACTCGGTTTTTAAAGAAAACATTAATTTCCTAAGAAATTTTCAAATTGGCAACATTATACAATTTATATGCGCAGAGTCTAAAAATATTGTATGACTATAACTCAAACCCAAATTTCTTGTTTTAAACCAAAGGGTTATATCTAGTTAAAAAAAAAAAAAAAAAAAGATTTGATTTAACTGACAAATAGTGTAGATCTTAAGTGTTAAATTTTTTACCTTGTCTAAATAAACGGAGCTTTTAAAAATATGTTCTTTATAATGTCATACATCAAAATTTAAAGAAAATGCTGCCTAAGCTACTACAATACCTTCAGAAAGAGACCAAAATTGAAAATATTCAGTGGAAGAGTTTTTAATCAGCAATAAACCCTCCCCCAAACGAAAAGACTGTGATGGCTGACCAGTCATGAGTACAGCACTCCCTCCTGTGAGCATCACCAACAAACCTGAGTGCCAGCACTCATCACTGCACAGTAAATGTACAGATCATTCTTGAACTCAGATTTTAAAAGCCAACAAAAGCATTTTTCAGAATTTTAAGAAACCTCTGAGGTTTGATTCAGAGGTTCTGAATCAATCACAAACAGGCTCAGTTAGCAGGTTATAAATAACACAATCATTTGCTTAGGGGCCCCAAAGACCATCTATTACGCCCCTTAAGTTAGCAACCAAACCAAGAGCAGTTATGACAAAACACTGCACTCACTAGTACCTGGAATGCATTTTGCTAACTGCCCTTGACATGGGAATGAATTAACTCACACCAAACAACAGTCAGTCACCCTGGCCTCCAATCCTATTTCCATTAGTCAGGATCCCTCTGCAGATCTATATGCTCAGATATGGAAAAATGCCCAAAACATACTAATAAAGAAAAGCAGGGCTGGGGCTGGGGCTCAGCAGTAGAGCATTTGGCTGGTATGTGTGAGGCACTGGGTTCGATCCTCAGCATTACATAAAAATAAATAAAATAAAGGCATTCTGTCCACCTACCACAAAAAAATTAAAAAATAAAGCAGACAAAATGAGGAGGTGGGGGAACAAACAAACCATTAGCCCATTTATGTACAAAAGAAGAGGAAGAACACACACACTAAGTATTCTTGTATTCATGGAAATATTCAGGAAGAACACAAAAGATCATAGTGGTTCTAAGCATGGTTCTCTTGACCTTTAAACAGGATTTAAATCTTGACCATGACCGCATACTACACTTAAAATAGTGCAGAATTAAATCTTAGAACCTTCCTTTCCTGCTTCTCACTCTATGGAAGTTCCCAGGGGGAACAACTTGGCCCTAAGCAAAACCCAGTCCAAAATAAGCAGCATCAATAAACTGTGCGTCCCACCTCCTTCCTCAGATGAACACCGAAGGCTCACTTTAAAGTACCACCTGAGAGAAAGGCAGAGAAGGAAAAGCTAAGAAAAGTAAAGCTACCACCACAAAAGTCACCCATTCTACCTGATTATGTCAGACACACTTCAAAAGCAAATGTTTTTTAAAAATAAAATAGTCAATGTCAGGAGGTCACTCAAAACACAAGAAACAAACCCAGAGGAAAACAACTAGGGCTTAAGTTACCTTTAAAGAATAAAAGAGGGGCTGGGGCTACAGCTCAGTGACAGGGCTTGCCCAGCATGTGCGAGGCCCTGGGTTCAACCCTCAGCACCACATAAAAGTAAACAATAAAGCAAAGGCATGCTATCCATCTATAACTACAAAAAAATAAAGAAATAAAAGCGTTTCAACTTCCTATTTTGAAAGTAGTACTATTTTGGAAAAAAATACAAGTAAAAGGCCACATTCCAGAGATGGCTGACCAACATGGAATCGCCTCCACCGCAGCAGACTAGGTGGTTCTTTTACCCAGCCCAGAAACGACCTGACCCTTCTTACCTGTGCTACCACCCCAGAGACAAAGCCTATTTGCTCTCTAAGTCCTATTCCTCTTCTCAAACTTTGACAATTTACCAGGAAAAACCAAGGTAAGCCTAACCTCAGAAAAAAAGGTTTATTCTCTAAAGCATTTCACTGAAATAAGAAGTGTGTTCTATTCTGCCTTGGGTTCTCTGATAAAACAGGTGTTAATTTATAGAGCACCTGGCCGCACACATACCAACTAATGTACACATACACATACACATGCCTACTTTTGGGTCATACTCAAAGTTCATTAAAGAATGACATTCTAGAAAAAAAAAAAGTGTTGGCAAGAGATAGTTTCTGAATGAACCAAGGTAAGGGTGAAGGAGGGAAGGAATCTAAACCTATTATTCCATGGAATAAACCAATAAATGCAAAGTTTCTACAGGGTAATTTCAGAAGATTTTTAAATGCTCCAACCAGATGTTCTTGTACAGGAAACACAAAACAGTTTCTGCAGGAACCAGACTCAAGCAGCTAATGACAATTACACTGTGCACAGATTGAAATGCAGCTGCTTTTCAGGAACTTTGTTCCCTGATTATAGCTGGTTGTCTGAAACTATCAGTTACCATTAACAATTTTTTAAAAGTACTGTTATAACAAAAGAGCAAGAGAGACTCCCGATGTTGTATACTGGAAAACCCAGACAGCGCACTTAACAAAACCTGCGTTCGCACATCACTTGAGTTACACATGAAAACAAACATTCTGCCCCAATTGTAGGAGTCTTGTTATTATATTATGGTCATGGAGACATTAAGATGCCCTCAGACCCTGGCAGCAAGGTCGGAAAAACATTCTGAGGCTAAAGCTGAAAGGACTCTCACAACATGGGCTGTCTCCAGGGGGTCTTCCAAGAGACCTTAAAAACACAATTGCAGTGCTAGAGAAGATTTCAGAAATAAAACAAAATAATTCACCTTTTCTCATCTTGGAGAGGGTCAGCAGCTTGTGAAAAAGCTTTTCAGACAAAGAACCAGAGACCAATTTCCAAGCAGTTGGGTGCAACTCCTCATGGCACCTGAACCACAGGCACTGCCCTCCTGATGACTGCTGGGATTTATAGCCATGACAAATTATTGGGGAGCAGAAAACTAAATGGCATCAACAAACAACAGTCTGTTAACTAAAAACTGAAACATGGTTTCCTGGCAAAATGATGGGAAGAGGGCTGTGACTGCCACTCTGCTGGGTGAGGCATATGAGAGACAGGGCTAGAAGGACGTGGGGCACTTCCTGAGCGCTGCCACAGGAGAGAGTTGTCAGAGCAGCAGCATTAACTTCTGACTGGCGTGGCACATACACCCTACCTGACATCATCTCCTTCTGCAGGGGAGTCCAGTTCCATAATACATATCCCCTTACTCAGGGCTACCTGGCCTGGTCCCCTAATGGGCATGAGTGACTCCCTAGGTGTTCTTCCCTAGGTATACAGGCCCCCATGGTACACATCCTAGCCTCAAAAGGGATCTAGGAACCAAGAGTTAATACACATGGCCAAGAACACGTTCCATTTTATGTAATAATGTGCTGCCCCAGTCTAGAATCACATAATAAAGCCAATTAAGATATTACACACATACACACACACACACACACACAGCCCTCAGACTAGCCAACTCCCCCCATATTTATCACACAAACTTCTAATTGTAATTTGTTTTTTCAGGTTCCTGTAAGAAAGGAAACTGAGCCCGGGAACCAGCTGATCAGTTTACCCTGTGTTGCTATAAATCAGGGGTCACCCCTTTTCTAATGCCCTTAAGGTTTCACATATTCAAAGGTTGAGGGGGGAAAAGGTCAAGGAACATTCCATGACATGAAAAGCATTCAAAATGCAAATCTCAGTATTCATAAATAAAGTTTTATTGGAACACAGCCATGCTCATTAATTCACCTTTTGTCCATGATTCCTTTAAAACTGCAGAATGGAGCAGTTGCGGTGGACCATATGGCCCAGAAAACTATCTGGCCCTTTACAATAGAACTCTACTGTTCTTCTACAAATCAATAGACTGACAATACAATGCTCATAAACCAACATTATACATACTTAGTTAAAGGTGAATCAATCACCAGGTCCTGGTTAAGTACCCAAAGCTCAAAGCCAAGGACCAAAAACACTCATTCCCTAAGAAGCCCTTCACTAGAACAGCAAAGCTCAAAAGGAACAAGGCAGGGCAGGGAGCTTCAAGCACTTTTAACCAAGGCCAGCTCCAGAAACCAACAAGTTTTCCTCAAAGGAAAATCCCTGGGCCTCCTGCTTGAGACTAGTGTGCACCAATAAAAACACACTGCTTACCTGATTTTCAAGCTAATAACAGAAAATAATCCAATAAAACAGAAAAATGACTGTTCTAGTCAGGAATTTAACTAAACATGGTTAATAGTGACAGTAAGATCAGTGAGAAATCACTGAAAAGTGACCAGAGCTTAAACAAATTAACTGGACTTCAAGGATATGCTTCTGGGACCCACTGAACCCCTGAATTAACTAACATGCACATTTTAGCACATACTCATTTCCAAGGCAGAGGTTCCAAGGGTCAAGAGTGTCCAACCTGGAAAAGACTACGAGGGGCTAGGACTGTAGCTCAGTGGCAGAGCACTTGCCTAGCATATGTGAGGCACTGGGTTCGATCCTCAGCATCACATAAAAAATAAACATATAAAATAAAGGCACTGTGTCCATCTACAACTACAAAAAAATTTCAATTTGGGGGGAGGGTACCAGGAATTGAACTCAGGGGCACTCAATCACTGACCCACATCCCCAGTGCTATTTTGTATTTTATTTAGAGACAGGGTCTGAGTTGCTTAGGGTCTCACCATTGCTGAGGCTGGCTTTGAACTCATGATCCTCCTGCCTCAGCCTCCCTAGCCACTGGGATTACAGGCATGTGCCACGGCTACAAAAAATAAAAATTAAAAAAAAAAAAGACTCTGAGCCTCCGGATCTGAAATGCATCATTTCACTTCCACACTGAGATCATTGATGCTTGTGAAGATGACCGTGTGCAATCAAGAATCTAAATGTTCTTTGTGCTAAACAAAAGCAAACCATGCAATTCAACCTCAGGCAACTTGCTAACCTTGCTATTTCTTGCTCCTTACTCCAGAGTAAGAAGTAAAGGAAAAATGCCCAATTTATTCTTCAGTTTGAACCCTCACCACTGAAATCCTCACTTAAAATAACTGCTTAGAAACTATCTTAGAAACATAGATTTTCATATTAATAGGATTTCCTGTGTAGGAGATATTAAACAAATTAACTGGACTAATTTTGACTGCTTTCAACAAGAGCAAACTATGGTTTAATTTCAACAAACAAGCAAGCCCCAAAGGCCATAAGAAGGAGAGAGTTGTCCTTTCGTGATTCTGGGGATGGAACCCAGGGCTTCATGCATGCTAAAATAACACTTCACCACTTGACCACTAAGCCATATCTCCCAAGCCAAACACAAGGTTACAGAAATAAACACTTACTGGGCTGGGGTGTAGCTCACAATTCTCAGTACCAAAACAATTATTAAAAACAAAAACTTTAACAAACTTAAATTTCAATTGTTCCTCAATCACCTGAGTTTGTCTTGACTATCTGAAGAACCAAAGCAAAAAAATATTGAACTGGTGTTAAATCAATAGTTGGGTCTTTGAATATTAATGTAGATCAATGGTCTAGAGTCAATTAAAATTAAAAATAAAAATATGCACCAAGTGCCCGCCTAGAGGGCTCTAGAGGCTGAGACAGGAGGATCGTGAGTTCAAAGCCAACCTCAGCAATTGGGAGGCACTCTAGAGGCTGAGACAGGAGGATCGTGAGTTCAAAGCCAGCCTTAGCAACTGGGAGGCACTAAGCAACTCAGTGAGACCCCGTCTCTAAATAAAATATAAAACAGACCTGGGAATGTGGCTCAGTGGTTGAGTGCCCAAGTTCAATCCCTAGTACCCTCCCCCAAAAAAAGGAAAAAAAAATATGTAGTCTACAACCATACCCACCTGAACATTCCCTCAACCAATCTCACCTGATCTCCGAAAAAGGAAACTATGCAGCCCTTTCCCAGTGACTGAGCTTTCTATCTCAGGTCTATGATCTTTATTTTTGTTACATGGAAGTGATGAAAAATAGCCTTAGTAATCGTTTGTGTCCTGGGCTAGGAGTCCAGCGACAATCCCCTCCACTCTGTTCCTTGGCTCTGAACCTCAAACTTATGTGTCCCTTCCACTTGCAGGGAGAAGGGCACTCCAGGGCTTTTTGCATTTATTAGAAAGGCAAAGAAACTCATTTCCTCAGAGCCACCAACTTCAAAAAAGCAAATATATATACATATACACCCTCTTTATATAGATAGATAGATAGATAGATAGATAGATAGATAGATATTAGTTGTAGTTGGACACAATACCTTTATTTATTTATCTTTATGTGGTGCTGAGGATTGAAATCAGGGCTTCAAATGTGCTAGATGAGCACTCTACCACTGAGCCACAAACCCAGCCCCATATACATCCTCTTGATCACAGAACAAAGTTTCTGCTTGTTTGGGGGAGGGGGTCAATAGGGATTAACTGCCACACCCCCCACCCTATCCTATTTTGTATTTTATTTAGAGACAGGATCTCACTGAGTTGCTTAGTGGCCTTGAACTTGCCTCACCCTCCTAAGCCACTGGGCTTACAGGCCAGACCAAAATTTTTGCATTAAAAGTACACCAGAAGCCAGGTGCACCAGTGAATTGCCTATAATCTGATCAATTCAGGAGGCTGGGGCAAGAGGATCACAAATTCGAAGCCAATCTCAGAAAAGGGGGGGTTGCAACTCAGTGGTAGAGTACCCCTGGGTTCAATCCCAGGATCCCCCCAAAAGAGTACACAAATAACAGACTCTTTCAATTAAATCTCAACTTTGAGACTATATTCTATTGAGATAAAAACATAATAATCATCCATCTTTTTGGTTTTTGTTTTTTACAATTCTGGCAACCAGACCCAGGACCTGTGACATGCTAAGCAAGTGCTCTCTCCACTGAGCTGCCTCCCCAGCACTAAATGTTAAATACACATTCAGAGTCTGCTACAAGATCTTGAAGATGGAGAATAGACTGAAGGCTAAAACTTTCAAGGAAACAACTTACCTGTCTCAGGCAGGAATTAAAATAGTTTTCCAACAAAAATGGGGAGAGGGGGCGCGTGGCTGTAATTGGGAAACGTAATGCCAATTTTCTAAGTTAAAGGTTTGAACAAGAGTTTAGAACCGATATAACTCTCACTGTTTTATCAAGTCAAACTTTTCCACACCAACTTAAATAAAAAGCAAGGTGTGGGGGCTGGATTGTGGCCCAGTGGTAGAGTACGTGTGAGTCCTTGGGTTCAATCCTCAGCACTACCTAAAGACAAATAAATAATGGTATTGTGTCCATCTACAACTAAATATACAAAAAGCAAGATGTGTTGACTAAGGTGTCTTAATTTCCTCCAGAGGATTTCCATTCTATAAACCTTGCAGGAAAACTGGGTTTATAATGCAAATTCTGAGAGACCACTAACTGCAATGGTATAAGAGGTGCCTCAAAATACTCAAGGGTCAGGCAGAGCTTCAGCAACAGGAAAACGCAGAAGCAAGCAGAACCTGCAGGTCCCGTGCTGGTCCTCATCCCAGCCCCAGCCCCAGGACATATCAGCCAATGGCTTGTTTGCTGTTCCAGCCACCTCAGACACAAACATGTGACAAATCTTTTTCCAACCATCTGTGGATAAATACACCAGTTGGGCTCCACGAAGTGGTGTCCACCTGAAATCCCAGCTACTCGGGAGGCTGGGGCAAGAGGATCCAAGTTTGAGGCCAGCCTGGGCAATGACCCAGTCTCAAAATAAACGAAAGGGACTGGGGTTATAGTTGGGCAATGGAGCGCTTGCAAACCAAGTGAGAGGACCTGGGTTCCACAAAGTATTTTTCAGAAAAGTGATCTCCTAATGTAAGGTTTCCAAATTATAAAACATTATTTAAATATTAGATTTCCAACTTTGTTTAAATAGTCAACTACATTTCCAAAGGCTTGTCTCCTCAGTCCTATATATCCTGTCAAAAAATGAGGAAGAATCTACTTCAGGGAAACAACCAGATGCAATAAATGGTTTTTGAGAGGACAATGGTTTGAACGAAGTTATTCTGCCACATTTGAGGGCCAAATGGGGAGATCTGAACATATGCCAGTAATACAAGAGATTAAAGTTTACTAAGCTGGCTGTCAGGAAGAAAGCTCCTTACAGAACTCCATCTACAGCATGGTCTCACTTTGATTCCAACACACATGCACAGGAAATTATCTGGAAGGTGGTACAACAGTGATCTCTGGATGGCAAGAGAGCATTTTTATTTTATTTGCTTCTTTTTCTAGTTTTCAGAAATGTACATGTAAGACCATCTCTGTAGTGTTTTTTTCAGATCAACAGGTAAGATTTCGGTTCTGCTTTAACTCTGACCAAGTCTCCAAGTCAGCTTCACATCAACTTCATGAGCTAAGGGACAGCTCCTTTCTAAAATAAGACATTTCCTTAAAGTCCAAGTGGTAATCCCTGCTTTCACTCATTCTGTATAACTACATAACTACTATAACAAGCTTGGTAACCAAAGACTCATTTATACAGAAATTCTGTAAAGTGATGGAATAATAAGATTTTCTTCCTTTTAAATGCACATACACCCAACTTTGTCAAAATTTAAATCTCTGTAGAGTCCACTCAACCTTTCGTACTAGAAAGTAGCCTGTAATCTTGACAAAATCAAGTTCAAGTTCAACTGCAGGTTCAGACAACTCCCATTATCGCTGCTAGTATAGGGACAAAAGGAGATATGGGGAAACCCAACACTTAGAGAGCTCTAAATCACATTTGTTCTAGCTGTTGGAATGGAAATACCAGGTCAAATACCCTTACAAAAATACACAAACTCAAGAAGAAGGCAAAAACACCAAATAATAAGAAAGTTTTATCTGACTTTAAAGCGACAGTACGTGGGACTAAAACCTCCAGGATAAAAAGGCCAGTGTCTGCTGGGTGCCGGCCCCGGACTCCCCCGCAGGCGCTGCCCCCACGAACTACTCGCCACCAGAGGCCAGGGCTGGGCCCCGGCACCCCGCCTTCCTCGGCTGGAGGGGGTTCAAGCCATCAGCTGCCATCGGATCGAAATGCAACTTCCTGCGGCATCTCTTCCCTCCGGGGAGTCACTACCTAAAGTCGGCTTTCGGGGAAACTCTCTTCCGCATCTTAGAAGAAGTTCCTCGGCCCGGGAGGCTCCGGCCGGGCTCGAGCAGCAGCAGAGCCGCCGCCGCAGGCCCCCGCGAGCAGCCCGCCCCCGCCCCCGGGAGCGCAGCGTCCGCCTCGAGCCGCGACGGCCACCAGCACTTTACAAAGAGGAGCCGAGCGCCTCTCGGCGGGCGGCGGCGCGGGGCGGCCGCGTCCCCTGCGCTCCCGAGCCGGCGGCGGCTCCAAACGGCCCGCGCCGCCGCCGCATTCCTAACGGGCTCCGAGGGCGCGTTCAAATCGCCCGCTTTTTTGTCTGCTCGCAGCATCCACCGGGCGGCGGGCGAGGCCCCGGGGGCCGGGCCGAGACGCCGCCGCCGCCGGAGTGCGCAGGGCCCGCGCCGCCCCGCCCCGCCCTCCGCCGCTCCCCGGCGGCCGAGACAACGGCGCGGGAGGCGGGGAGCGATGCCGGCGCCCCCGCCGCGACCGGGCCCGGCGCCGGGTGACACCTCGGCGCGGCGCGAGCCGACCCGCTCCCTCCGCGGCTCGCCCCCGCCGCCGCCCTCTCCGTTGCGGGGCGGCCACCCCCGCTGCCGCCGCCGCGCTCCCGCCCGCCGCCGCTGCACCAATCCGCTCCGCCCCAGTTGCAAATCAAACGCTCCCTCGCGTGCACAAGCCACCAGCGCCGCTGGAAACGGCCGCGCCGGCCCCCGCCCGCGCCGCTCCGGGGCGGCACCTTCGGGCCGGGCCGGGCCGGGCCGGCCGGCGAGAAACGGCTGCGAGCGGCGGCGGCGGAGGCGGCGGCCCCGAGCGGGCTCGGCTCGGCTCCCGCCCCCCCAGACAGTTCTGGAAACTGTGGATCACCTCTGTCACAGGAAGCCATCCGGCGAGGAAGGCGGCGCGGAACCAACAAACAGACGCCCGCGGACGCCCGCCGGAACCGGCGCGGGGACCGCGGCGGCTGCGGGCCGTTCCCGGCGGGGCGCGGCGGCCGCCCCCGCGCCGCGGGCTTTGTGCGGGGCTCCCGCGGCGCGGGCGCGGCGGGCCGGCGTCTCCGCCTCCGCAGCCCCCGCCCCGGCCCCGGCAGCGCCGCGGGGCCGTGAGGTGACGCCTCGGCCGCCGCCCGATCCCATTTCCACACCGGGCCGCCTCTCCTCCAACACGAGAGGCGGGCTACAAAAAGTTGGCCCCGAGGCCACCCAGCACCTGCCCACGTGCCGCGGAGGCTCGCTCCCGGGTCTCCCCCGTCCTTTCCCCCCGCCGCCCTCGGCCGCCAGGTCACCTATTACCGGTGGGAGGGGAGAGAGGCTGCTATTTAAACGCCCGCGGAAGTTGAGGCACCCCCACTGGCGGGTGCCGTGCACCTGCCTCCCGCCGCCGCGCTCCGCCACTTTGAGCAGCAGCCGCGTCCTCGGCCCCGCCTCCTGCCCGAAGGCGGGCGGGGGGGAGCGGGAAGGAGGTGGAAGGGATCGAATTTCTCCAGCAAATGGGACCGTTCCGACAGGATTCGGTTCCCCGGTCAACATTCCACATTCCATCCCTCTCCCGCATTTGCAAGCCAGCGCCGAGCAACCCGGAAAGCCTGCTGGCTACTGAACAACAGCCCCCAACTCGCGAACACACACTCACAGGCACAGGACACGTGCACTGTGGAGGGCTTTGCAACTTGCAGTCCCGGGGTACACACTGCATGTTCATTTAAAGCAGCAAGGAGACCAAGAGACCCCACCCCCACAATTTGCAGATGGTGCCAAAGGTTGCAATTTGCAATCCGTTTTAAGTTCATGATTAATCGGTACTTTGCTCTATCGATGTCACTCCTTCCCAATTCCACCGATGGAGGGTTTTACACTTCATAGGCGGTCTCACTGTAAGTACAGGTCTGGTCGTTGGAAACCCAATTTGGAAGAATCTAATTGCCAAGGTGTCCCTCCACCCCTCTCACTGCCCTTGAATTGATGCAATGAATATTTTGGACATGTGGTGACGCGGTGACAAGGGCCAGGGCTGCGGCCGCTCCACAAAGATGTACCTACTCGCACCTATGTTCGGACAAATACAGTCCTTCCCCCAGACACACAGGGCCACACACTCTGGATTCATGTATGTACGCGAACCTGCGTTCTGCCATTGCCATCTGTCTACCAAGTTGTTACTATGCTTTCCACTTTCATGCAGCCCAATGCACTTTGGCTTTTTAAATTTTTCTATGAACTAAACTGCGTTTCTGCTGCTGAACGCGTTTAATTGATGATTCACCTGAAAACCGCATGTTCTTAGCAAATTCAAAAGAAAAAGCTCCGAGTCTTCGCCCCCCCCAATTGAAAAATAATCATAATAAAACTTACTAATCCAACAGAGATCAATTCTCAGGATCCAGACATCATCCTCTCCTCCTCCTCCGGCCCCCGCCCCGGCAAAGCCCAAGTTACTGGTGGGATAGTAACACTGCGCTCGGCGGCCGCCTCCCTCCCTCCTCGCTACGGATCGAGAACCCAATCTTTTGGCGCCATATTAATGACGTACTATATTATTTCCACTAGGCAGCGACCTTCGGCATTAAATTACTCCCGAGAACTCCCGAGCAAAGCAACAAAACCATCAAATATGGCTGAGCCTTCGGCTTGTCCTGCAGCCGCCGCCGCCGCCGCCGCGGGGCCGGGACGCGCACCCCGACCCTCGCGCGGACACGCGCGGACACACGCGCGGCGCGCCCCCCGCGGCCCCCGGGGCCCGCGCGCGTACCTGCTGCGGAGGGCTCCGGCCGAGGCGCTGGGCTCCGCGCCGCCCGCTCGCGCCGCGCCGCATGAGTCCGGGCCGCGGTGGGCGGACGCGCGGGGCGCCGGGCGGGCCCCTGCCCTCGCCGGCGCGCACACAGCCGGCACTCGCGCGCGGAGGCGCTCCCGGCCGGGCGTTTGGCTGGTTATGGAGGAAGGACTGTGTGAATCCAACTCATTTCTGGGTCACTGCTGCCACAGGGGGGAGCACTTTAATCCCTTGCCAAAAGCGGAGGATGGGGACGCGCGGGCGGAGGGAGCGCGCGAGGCGCCGGCGGCGCGGGGGGCTCGGCCCGCGTTAACTCTTGGCGGCCCGCGCGGGGGCCGGGGCCGCGGGGGCGCCGGGGCCGCGCAGCGCTGCCGTCACCTGCCCGCGAGCCCGGAGCTACCCAGCCGTCCGCAGGCCGCGAAGCGGGGTTGCAGCTTACCCCTTCCAGCTGCTGTCCCAGTTCCAACTCCTGTCTGACGTCGAGATGGATTCTTTCGAATTAGCTTAAAATTAAGTAGATTAAAAACGTGGCTCTTGAGGGGTGTGACTTCGGTGAAAGATTTTATGTTGAAGCTGAATGGCAAGATAAATAGTTCTTTTGTTTCGTAGTAACAGTTTTAAGGAGTTGTGGATTCAAGTGACATTTTTAAATAGATAATCCCGATTCTGGAACCCAAACCCCATCTCTACCTAAATCTGTATTGAACTGGTTAATTGCAAATGAGCCGTTAAAAGATAGCGATTCTGAATGGACACCATCTCCATGTTATGTTACACAGGGTAACAACTGAACATCTCCTTCCAAATATGAGGATCGAGCCTAATGCTAACATTGGGACTTCAGAGTGATAAAAAAATCAGTTCTTGAAGATTCATTTTCGGGATTTGTGTGTGTGTGTAAGACTGAGTAGTTTCTGATTTCCCACAGAATGAATGTAAACTTGGTTTTATTTGGAGGGTAAAGTACTCCCTCCATGCATCTGCAAAGGAAATAACCTTGTATGTGACATTCATCTTCAAAAGGAAAAAAGTACAGATTAAAACTCCCATTCACCAAATAGGAACAGTGATTACTAATTGCAAAATTTAATATTGAACCCAAAAGGTATACTTTATACACTGGAATAATTCTGATTAAATCAGATTTGATCTCACACAATCACACCCAACCCACCCACTTACATCCAGAACATTCTAATCTGATAAATGGCAAAACAAAACTAATTGAGCCTTCCAATTATTTTTCAGGAAACAAAGTAAACCAATAGAAATCTTAAAATATATCCTCTTTTTGCCTCTCCTGTTTCCCTAATGAAGAGTGCAGACTCCCTACCAGTCCTATTCATGTGTTCTCTTAATCCTTTTCACAGAGAGCACATATGTAAAGCACTAATTTAACCATCATCATAACTATTATGAGATTCATATTGCCTACAGTTATTATTTTCCTTGGTTCACCTTACACACACTCTGTGTAGAAGAAAAAGTACAAAGACTTCATAGCCAAACAGTTAGGTCTGCCTCCACTACTAGTTACCAACTTGAGTGGCCGGCTGGTAAGTTACAGAACTCCGGGCTTCAGTTTATTTCTGGGTAATAGAATGAGGTTAACTGCTGTCCCCTAACCTGAAGAGTTGTTTAAGAGAAATGAAATAACCCCATCAGAACGAAAGAGCAGAGGTCTTGATAGTAAGAGGTTGTCTACTCCCTTGGGATACTGGACAATTGCAATTTTACTTAACTCCAGTCAGCCTTACTTCATTCATTTTTCCTTAAATTTTTTTTTATAAATTTTAAAATTGCATTTGTCACTTACTGGTTTGTTCCTTCTGACTATTCCTACCTCTAAAACATTAGGGAGCAAACTCAAAGCACACTTAATAAACAGATGACAAAAATGAAAAGGTAAAATACACACAGACTCTCCGCACTGATGGTCTGATCAGGACTGAGGGTCCCATGATCATCCTCTCATTATGCTATGGCTTAAGATTCTGGGCATGGAGTCGGTGTTCTGTGCTATACACAGCTCTGCCCTGGAAGTCAGAAGACACCCACCAACTCAGTGTGACTCTGGAATGATCTCCATAGGCCTGCTTTCTCCACCAAGACAACAGGAAAACTAATATCTAAGGTCCCTCTCCTCTTTAACAGCCAGTAATCTCTGATTCCTCTTACCAAACTTAGAAAGGGAGCTATTCAAAGAAATGGAGACCAACTTGAATCCATGAGGAACATGTAAAAACATTTTGTCATTAATGATCAGCAGTTGGCATTTCTTAAAATAATAGGTGTCTTTTGCCATCAGGCCACAAAGGAAACTTTTGTAGAATCTCTTTCTAAAATGGGAAAGGCAATGACATGGTTTGCCTTGCAGCAACACAGATAATGCAGCCTAGAATAAGTATTAAACTGACAATTAGGAAAACGAGTTTCTTATTCCACTCTGTCACTTACTCTTTCCTTGCAAATCACTCAGGATCACTCTTTCCTCCTCTCTGGAATATTCTGGTAATTCACACCGTATTATCAAAGATGGGGAGAGGGGCTGGGGAGATAGCTCAGTTGGTACAGTGCTTGCCTTGCAGGCACAAGGCCCTGGGTTCAATCCCCAGCACCACAAAATAAAGAAAAAAAAAAAAAAGCTATTCTACAGGGATAGGTTGCCTAGCATGTGTGAGGCCCTGGGTTTAATCATGTGTAAGGCCCTGGGTTTAATCCTCAATGCCACATAAAAATAAATAAAGTTACTGTGTCTATCTACAACTAAAAAAATACTTAAAAAGAAAAAAAAAAAAAGATGAGAGGACATTCCAAGAAATAGACACAAGGCAGTCAAAATACCAAGATTCTCATCTTTTCTGAACTGATCAGTTTTCATTGTGATAATCACAATTCTACATATCCTTACATTCTGCTATAATCATATATAGTTTGTTTTCTTTGGATTTTTATGGAATAAAAACTTGGATATTTACATTCATATTTCTGATTTTGAAACCATTCATGATTAAACCTCTAAATGTTTATCTGGTCATTTCATTTTGTATAGTCTCCATAGGTAAAGAATTACAAGTCCTTAACAAGAGATTCACAATTGTTCATGTTTGGGGAACCTTGAGAATCTAGCTCAGTAGTAGCATGTGCCTTGCATACACAAAACCCTGGATTCAATTCCCAACACCACACACACAAAGAAAAAGCCTTTTTTCTATTTGAAATGAAGAGGTACATTTACTGAAGTCTTTCATTTTCTCATTCCTTTAGGGAAATGAGGAAGATTTTTTTTTTTTTTTTTTTTTTTTTTTTTGGTGCTGGGAATTGAACCCAGGCCTGGGCCTTGTATAAGTGAGGCAAGCACTGTACCAGCTGAGCTACATCCTCAGCCTGAGAAATAAATTCTTATTGGTAAATACCATTGCCGATTGGTATATCTTACAACATACAGATAAATAAAATTAATGCACAAGGGCAACCCTGAATAAAATGTATTATGTTCTAAAGGTTATTTGTATTTACTTTTTTTTTTTTTAGAACATTGCATTTGTACCCAAAATAAGCCTTGTTATAAAGAGGACATGGGTTGTCGAGTAGATTTTTAAGAATAATTTTAACAACTACAGGATAGACAAGAGTAGCTTGGTTAACTTTTTCGAGTGATATTATAGGGGGAGGATCCAGTTCAATAAGTAAAGTTGAGAACCATAGTTAATACCTGTCTGAACCCTATGAGAAGAAACAGGAGGTGATGGTAAGAAATTGGGACTGGAGTTTCCTGTCTGGCCAGGTGACGAGGTCACCTGTCCTGAACAGTCCTTGGCCCCTCCAGATAGGTCTTTGTAACATTCAAATACATGGAGTGATTGTAAAGCAAATACAGTTTTCATTGCTGTCACTATCAACCACATTATTTTTTTCTTGAGACTCTTCCTTTACTTTTTGTTTTCTTTTGCTTCTTTTTATGTTGGTTGTTTAATTTTATGGATATTCATACTTTTAGCACAAGGTAGATGTCAAAGACCAAGAAATTTTGACCACTACCTTTGAGACTTCCAAAGCCTTTGTGTCCCACCCTTCTTACTTTCTATCTGAAAAATCACTCTAGCCCTCCAGCCTTCGCTTCCTACTAGAAGCAGAAGGGTGATCCCTGATCTCCACCACCAGATGCAAGCAACATTAGAGCTGCTCAGATGCATTATTTGGGGCCATATCCTAGACCTACTGAGAATCAAACGTCTTAATGGGGGCTGGGGGTTGTAGCTCAGTGGTAGAGCATTTACTTTGAAAGCATGAGGTACTGGGTTCAATCCTCAGCACCACATAAAAAGTAATAATAACAAACAAAAAAATATTAAAAAAAGAAAAAAAGACTTAACGGGTCTTCAGGAAATTCTCATCCACACTCAAGTAAAAAACCACTCATGTAGCTCTCATTCCCACCAGCCACACTTTCATCCTATTTTCTGAACTTTCTTTACGTATGGTCCATCATTCCTCAGCAAGCTATTTATCAAGCAATTATTATTTTGCAGGCACAGGACTAGGCACTGGAGACAAGGGGACAAATAAACAAACTGGAGACAAGGAGACAAATACACAGGCAAGGGACTGGGGCGGCAGGTGTGTCAGTGGTAGAGACGATGCTTAGCAAGCAGGAGGCCATGGGTTTGATCCCCAGCAAAGACACCTCTTCCCCAGTGAAAATGCAGGCAGTTAAGCTAATTTTCTGTCCACCCGTGAGTAGAAAATACTTAAAAAAAAAAAAAAAAAAGGTCAGAGCCAACTGCAGGATTTGGGGGCAGCGCAGGGCATGGACGCCTGATTTTCCATCGGTGGTGAGAGTGGTCAGAGCAGACGGGGAGGATAAGTGACATCTAAGGGATCAGGGGCATTAGCCGGGCGAGGGGGAGCAAGGAGGTCGGGTCCCGACGTTTCACCACCCTGAGGCTTCCTGCGAATTGGCTGTTTGGGGAGGCGGCGGGTGGGCAGTCGGGAGGCCCACCGACGCCAAGGCCTGCGACGAAGGCTTCAAACTGGCCTCGGTCTTGGGAAGTTTGGGGATCGCCCAGTTGCGCGCCCCCGGCCGTGGCAGTGGGGCCCGCCGGGGAGGGGCGGTGGTTTGGGAGGAGAGCCGCCGGGTGGACGGGAGAGGGTCCGGCGCGCGGACGGCAGGTGGAGGGCCGGCCCGGGGCTCGGCGTCCTCCCTCCTGCACGCAGAGCCGGGCGAGGCCGGGCACCCGAGCCCGCAGGGGTCCGGCCCGACCCCCTCTCCACCTGCGGACGCCGCAGCCCAGGCCTGCACAGTCCCTCGGGTCGCCACCCGCAGTCTCTGTATCGGAAAGCGCCACTTCCCCCTTTTCTTTCGCTGTGCACCTTAATGGCCCATTATAACCTGAGCCCAATCATTAGCAAATGAAAAACGGGCTCGCTTTTCCCGGGGCCCAGCGGGCTGGAGGAGGAGGAGGAGGAGGAGGAGGAAGCGGGGAGGAGGCTTCCCTCCCAACGGCTTCGTTTAAATGTTAATGAAGCACAGAGAAAGAGGTAAAGCTGTTGGGTTTCTGCATTAAAACTGCTTAAAATTTCACTTTTTGGCGCGCGCGCGCGCGCGCGCGTGTGTGTGTGTTGCCCTGAGGCGTCTTTAGGTGTGGGCAAGATTGATGGGTTGGTTGACAGGGTGAGGAAGTTGGAGATGACTCCGAATTCTCTGACTTGGAGAACTGAGTGAACTCCTTCCTTTTATTGAGCAGAGTTTTGCTGAGCGCTGTGCCCAGGGCCCAAGGTGGTGAACCAGACAAGTAAACCCCTTCTCCTCCGGAGCTCACACTCATTGTCCGCGACAGGAAAGGCAAGAGTGGGGACACGAACAACTGCTGGAGGTGCCCAGGGACACCATCTGAGGATACCTGAGCCAGATGGGACCTGGAGCTGGTGCTGGAAAGAAGGGCTGGGCTGCCCATCCTGGATTAGGATTTACCAGCATAAAGAGACAAGAGGACGAGATGGGCTGGAGGAGTCTATAAAGTGAGGAGAAATCTGGGTTTAGGCTAGAAACTAAGGAGACCTGATTAAAAGATGGACAAGGAAGTTGCAAAACTTCAGTGGTTTCCTTGAAGACAGTCCCAGAATAATGCAAATATGTTAGCCATCTTAGAGCCTGAATCAGGACTTCTAAACACCTTTGGAGAAACTCACAGACCCTCGCTGATTGCTTCCAGTACATATTGTCCCTTATCCCCACCTGCACAGCACCCTGAATCAGGCATTTCCTAATCAGAAAGGTAATTCATTCTCCCCAGATTCCATCTCAAAGCTTCTTTCTTGTCCTGGGTCAGCCAATCTGCTACTGCTGTCTACCTCAGCACTTTCTGCAGATCTCTTCCCTGATTCCACCAGTAAAGGGGATTGAACCCAGGGGTACTCTACCCTGAGCTACATCCCCAGCTCTCGCTCTCTTTTTTTTAAGACAGGTTGTTTGTGGGGCTTTTTTGTTGTTTTTGGTTTTTGGTTTTGGCACTGGGAATTGAACTCAGGGACATTCGACCACTGAGCCACATCCCCAGCCCTATTTTATATTTTATTTAGAGACGAGGTCTCACTAAGTTGCTTGGCCTGTCGCCATTGCTGAGGCTGGCTTTGAATTCACAATTCTCCTGTCTCAGCCTCTGGAGCCACTGGGATTACAGGCGTGCACCACCGTGCCCGGTTTAAGACAGATTTTGCTAAATTGTACAAACTGGTCTTGAACTTTACATCCTCCTGCCTCAGCCTCCTGAGTAGCTGGGGATTGTTGCCAAAAGCTCAGTCCTTGTCCCTGATGCCAATCCAATAACGAGGACATGGTTTTGAGAAAGGGGAAAAAGAAAGTGTATTGCTTTGGAGCAAAGGAGAAACACAGGGGACTCCAGTCCAGAGATTGATTCTGCTCATCAGCAGGAACAGGGGGCATTTAAATAGGTGACTCAAAGGCTACATTCCTCGCGTTCTCAGTCTGGAGTTGTAATTCACTTGTTAACTTGGGAGACAGACATTTCTGAGATGTTCTAGGGCCATCCCCCAAGTCTGGATTACTTGGTTCCTATGGTAAAGTGTTTACTCAGGGATGATAATGATAATCTGACTAGGATGGGAAAGAAAGGTAATCCTGTTTCCCCTGAGATTAGGGAGGGGGAGAGATTAGGGAGGAGCAGGGAGAGAGGAAGAGAAAGAAAGGTGTCCATTTTAAAAATAAACTGCAGGAGCAGAGCAGCCAGGGTTATACTCAAAGCATAAAGTGGGCCACTGTTATAGGATTACATGGTGCCCAACTACAGCCACACTTTTTGAAATAATAGTTTACATTTTTGCTTTTTTTTTTTTTTTTTTTTTGGTACTGGGATTTGAACCCAGGGACCCTTAACAGCTGAGTCACATCCACAGCCCTTTTCATATTTATTTATTTTGAGACAAGATCTCACTAAATTGCTCAGGGCCTCACTAAATTGCCGAGACTGGCTTGTGATCCTCCTGCTTCAGCCTCCTGAGCCCACTGGAATTGCAGGCATGGACCACCACCCCTGATTTTAGTCATTCTTGAGTCCACTGAAATTTGAGTTGTGCCTTGATCAACCCTGTGAAAGTGAGTTTCCCAAGATCAACGCTGACATTCTTATTGCTAAATGCAGGGTCAATTTCTCCTCCTTATTTTATTTGACCTCTCACCAGCATTTGACAGTATTGTGCATTCATACCCCGTTTCTTGAAATAGTTTCACCTGGCTTCCAAAAACGCCAACGTTCTTCTGGTTTCTTTGCCACCTCTGGGACCTCTGCCCATTCTCTCACAGACTCCTCTTTCCATTCTGTTAAAGCAGTGTCTTGCACAAATTGTTTTTTAAGCACAGGAGAAGAGACTTGGAAAAATCCAACGGAAGGAGTAATCTGGACTGAGTCTTTTTATAAGGAGAGAAAGAATGGCTCACTAACCATGTTCAGAATGGACTTTAGAAAAAAGAAGAAGAAGAACATCTGGTTAAAGATTATTAGGCTAGTCAATCAGCTGGGTGGGTAACCCGAGCTTCCCAGAAGGAGTTCTCAGTCTTATTAAAGTCCCTCAGAAAACTGTTCACACACTTTATCAGGGATGCTAATTGCTTCCCAGGAGTTGTAAATTACATCACACACAAAATTTCTGTCCCAGACCAAGTTTGAGTCAATTTTCTTTCTCACTCTCAGCCTCCAAAATGTTAGCTTTCTTTAGGGCTCTGTCCTAAGCCCTCTTTTCATTGTACCTGTGTCCTTAGTGCATCTTGTGTCTTTCAGCCATCTCCCACGAACCCCCAAATACGTGTTTGTACAACCAGGTTTGCACCTGCCTTCAACTCCTATTTTCTACAGTGTCCTGAATACCCCCTGGGACTTCCCGCAGGCATCTCAAACCCAGTATGCCCCACTTTAAGCCTCCCCATCTCAATCAGTGATACCACCAACCAAAACTGTCAACACAGCTGCCAAAACACCCCTCCCACTTCCTCCACCACCAGTCCAGCAGAGCATCCAGTCACCCCCACAGCAGGTCCTCTGCACCCCTATAGCTACTGTTACCGCCTCAGGGCTTACCTGGCTTCCCCGCCTCCAATCTTATCTTTCTCTAATTCATTCCCTACTTTATAGCCAGTTCGATCCTTCTGGAGCAAAAAACCGTGCTATTTGATCAAGGTCGTAAGTGATCACGCCATGTCCGTTTAAAATGCTGAATTGCCATTTTCCCCCATTTACTTTTTAAAATTTATTTTATTTTATTTTATTTTTATTTTTTTGGTACCAGGGTTTGAAGTCAGGGGTACTTGACCACTGAGCCACATCCCCAGCCCTATATTGTATTTCATTTAGAGAGAGTCTCACTGAGTTGCTAAGCGCCTCACCATTGCTGAGGCTGGCTTTGAACTTGCAATACTCCTGCCTCAGCCTCCTGAGCCTCTGGGATTACAGGTGTGTACCCTGGCACCTGGCTCCTATTTGCTTTTGCCAGTCTTCCTTCAAACGCTCCCCTCCCCCAACTCCTCCACCGCCCAGCTTTTCAGAGCCTAAACTTGGTTCATTCTTCCCTATCACACCCTTTCTTGAGGCTCTAATTCACTCTAACAAAAAAATAAAACAAACAAACAAAACCTTTATCCTACCCCACCAACCCTACCCTTCTGTATCCTTCTGAGAGGCTCAGCACTTGTACTGTCTTGTAATTCTTGTGACCTCTCACTAGACCCATCTGGGATTCAAGCACTTTGTCAATTATGTTCTCCATTGTGTACCTAAGACTCTACTACTGGGCTTAATAGTAGGCACTTAATACATATTTTAAAGGAGAGAGATGAATTGCCATTATATTTATGTAATTAAATAGCCTCTAGAACTATTTTAAAAAGAGATTGTAATGTTCATATTTTTCTGATTTTTTTTTTGTGTGTGTGTGGTGTTGAGGATTGAACCTAAGGCCTTGTGCATGTGAGGCAAGCATGCTACCAACTGAGCTACATCCTCAGCCCAATGTTCCTGTTTTCTTATGCTAAAAGTCAACAAATGAATTATTTTAGAAAAGCTATAACTAAAATGAAAATCGCCAAAAAGCTATCAAAGACTATCACCACTAAAATTTTGACATGTCTTTTCCTTGTCTTTTGCATGATTGCACGCAATTACACATACACGCACACACATTTTTAGACGAATGAGATCAAATCCTGATTCTATGTTGTGACAACTTTAAGTTATCCACAAAGTTGGACTTGGACATTATTTTTACCTTTTATGCTAAACTTGAAGAGAACCTTAGTAAATATCCTTACAGCTATATAATCCAGGAAACAGAACTTATTGTGAACAAAATCAAAATGACATTATAATATTCCACCATATAAATGGAATTTGCTATGATTCGTGATTTTTTTCACTAGTAAATATTTAGTTTTCTAAATTCATTCTTTCTTTCTTTCTTTCTTTCTTTCTTTCTTTCTTTCTTTCTTTATTTAATGGTAGTTGTAGATAGATTCATAGCATGCCTTTATTTTATTTGTTTATGTTGATGTGGTGCCAAGTATAAAACCCAATGCCTCATACATGCCAGGCAAGCACTCTGACATGGAGCTACAGCCCCAGCCCCTAAATCCTTTATTTTAAAGATAAGAAATATAGGAATATATACAGCCGGGGCTGTAGCTCCATGTCATCCAAGAAATATTCCTGTTTTCATCCAAGTATCTGACCATTCTTTAGGTGGATTTTGAAAAAGGTAAAGTACTGAATCAAAAGGTTTAAAGTTTTGTTGGATGTGTTTCGCCAAATCTCTTTCACATTTTAAGTTAGAGCCCAATACCAGTGTGTGAGGGGCTTGTATAGTATTATTACCACATGCCCCGCATGGCACTATGCTGTGGGGGAGGGGTTGGGGTATGTCATTCTTACAAGAAGATACATAGTTGTGGGGAGATTTATGATATACTCATGAACAATAAAGGTAACTTTACATTTATCTGAATACCAAAAAAGAAAAATGGAAATAGAAAATCCTGCCAGGGCTAAAGTTGGTTGAGAAGATTTCATAAAAGAAATGGAATAATTAGGACTAAGAGAGGTAAAGCGAAAGAAATAGTGACTGCAGGGAAGGAGAATATGAGTTGGGGAAGGTACCAAAAGAATCTTTGCGTGGGGGTAGGAAGGAGGGTATTAACAATCACTGAGTCTTTCTACGTGTGTGCTGGACACTGTGGTAAACTTACGCATAATGTTTCATTTGCTTTTCATAACAATCCTATGAAGTAGGTATTACGATTTTCATCCAGATGTGATATGAAATGAAAAAAACTGAGGTTCGGAGGGATTAAGTAACTTGCTAAAGATGATAAACCTATTTCAAGGTGGCACCAGATTTGAACCAAGACAGTCTGGCTCCAAAACCCACGCTCTTCAGTATATCACTCAACTGCCTCATTACAAAGTCAGAATCATGTACAAATCAGGAGCTGTATGCACAATTTGATATCAGTGACCTGAGTCATAGTTGGCACTCAGTAGATGCTTGAGAAAGAGAATGAGAACAGAAAGGATTCTGCATGCTAAGACTTATTTCAGAGTCAGTATGTCAAGCAAGATCTAAACAGCTACTTAAAAATATATGGCGATGGACTTCAACGTACAATGCAAATCTCTAAGACTTTTAGAGAGAAAAAAAATCAGAGAAGTTCATCAGGATATCAGGCTTGGCAAAAAGCTTACTGGGAATTGAACCCAGGTCCTCCCATATGCTAGGGAAGCTCTCCATCACTGAACTACACCCCCAACCCTTTTTTATTTCATTTTGAGACTGTCTCACTATGTTGCCCTGGTTGACCTCAAACCTGTCATCCTCTCATCTCAACCCCCAGAGTAGATGGGATTACAGGCGTGTAGCTACCAGGCCCAGCTGAGGCAATAAATAGCCTTAAACTTAATGCCAAAAATGCAACACATAAAAGGAAAATTAACATACTGGATCACTCAAAGTTAAGACTTTTCTGAAAGATCCTGTTAGAAGAATAAAAAAGCAATCCACCGCCTGGAAGAAAGTATTTGTAAACCACGGATCCAACAAAGAACTACTACTTAGAATATATAAAGAATGCTCCAAGTTCAACAATTAAACAAACAAACAAAAAATTAAACAATTCAGTTGGAAAATGGCCAAAAAGCAGGCACAGATATTTCCCATAGAGGATACATAACTGTCAATGAAGCACGTGGACAGATGTTCAACATCATGAGCCATCAGGGAAATAATGTAGATTGAAACCACAATGAGATATCACTATAGAATGGCTGTGTTACGGCTTGAGTCTGAAATGTCCCCCAAAGGCTCATGTGTTGAAGGCTTGGTCCCCCAGGCAGCCGTGTCCAGAGGTGGGTATCTGAGAAAATGATTGGATTCTGAGGGCTCTGACCTCATCCGTGGGGTAATCCCTTGAGAGATTTGTAGCTGAAGGCATTATTGGGAGATGGTGGAAAAAAGGGTCACTGGGGGCATGCCTGGAAAGGTATTTCTTATCCCAGCCCTTCCTTGTTCTGTCTCTGCTTCCCAGCCGCCATGGAGAGGTGGCTTTGCTCTGCCACACCATTCCACCAAGACGGTCTTCTACCCCACCTAGACCCAGACAAATGGCACCCGTCAACCAGGAATCGCAAACAGCACCGAAAATCAATTTTTCCTCCTCTGAGTTGCTCTTGTCAGATATTTTGGTCACAACAAAGCAAAGCTTACTAGCACAGGCTATGGTAAAAAATAGTGACAACCTCAAATACTGGCAAATACGTGGAGGAACAGGATCATCATAATTGCTGGTGGGAATCAAGAAAATGGTTCAACACTCTTGAAAACAGTTTGGCAATTTCATTAAAAAAATAAATAAACAACACACAGGAATGGTGGTAGAGCTCAGTGTAGCATGCTTGCCTATCACATAGAAGGTCCTGGGTTTGATCTCCAGCACTGCTGAATTAAAAAGTAGAAACACAACTACCAATGGCCCACCAATTGTACCCTTCAGCATTTACCCCAGAGAAATGTCATCTTATACTCATTAGAATAGGCTACTTAGCAATGTTCATAGCAGCTTTACTTTGTTCTGTTTGTTCTTGGGGTAGTAGGAATTGAACCCAGAGCTTCATGCAAGCTAGGCAAGCACTCTACCACTGAGCTACACCCCCAGCCTACAGCTTGGCTTGTAATAGCCCAAAACTAGAAATAAACCAGATGGTAAAATAAACTACAGTACATCACACCACAAAATATTACTCAGCAATAAGGAAGAACAGACTGTAGATATATACATGAATCTCTGGGCATTTACGCTGAATTTAAAGAAAAAAATATCGAAAGTTTTACATTGCATGGCTGCTTTTGTATGACATTCCTGGAATGACAAAATAATAGAAATGGGGAGTCGATGAGTGGTTGTCAGGGATGACAAGGGAGGCAGAGAAGGAGAAAAACAGCTGGGACTGCAAAGGAGCAACCGGAGAATTCCTTGTGATGATAGGATTTTCATGAAACTCGACTCCATCAATGTCAGGGTCTGGGTTGTAATGTTGTACTATAGTTGTGAGAGATGTCACTGTTGGGGAAAACTGGGTCAAGAGTACACAGGATCTCCCTCGAGACCTGCATGTGAACCCACAATTATCTTTTTTTTTTTTATTGGTTGTTCACAACATTACAAAGCTCTTGACATATCATCTTTCATACATTAGATTGAAGTGGGTTATGAACCCCCAATTTTACCCCAAATGCAGATTGCAGAATCACGTCGGTTACACATCCACAATTTTACATAATGCCCTATTAGTAATTGTTGTATTCTGCTACCTTTCCTATCCCCTACTATCCCCCCTAACCCACAATTATCTTAAAATTAAAAGTGTGATTAAATATATATAGCCAATTAAGAGAGAGGGAAGAAAAACACTAAAATGTTCCTAGAAAGTAACTTAAAAGATAAGGCAATTTCCCTATGTCATTCAACAGACCTACGTGAATGAAAGGCTCACCTGGCCGCAGGTTCTGCCCTTCTGTAGGTTCCTGAGACATGGATTTTGATGCAGGAAGACACACCCTTTCAGCACAACAGAAACAGGAGTGTCAGCACAGCTGCAGAGGTGGAGAGAGAAAAGCAGCACTTAAAGTGGGACAACATTCAGAGAGTGATCCTTCTTGGAGCCCTTTATAAATATCCTGTCAACTGGCTTTCTGGTTTCTACTCAATGACCAAAAGGAATGAAGGACTGTGCCCTTTCTGGGGTAGAGACCCACCAGGGACCTGAGGGCAAGGGAAGAATCTTGGTCTAACCTCACATCAGCGAAATCTTACTTGGCTGTGTTTCTTCACTCCGGTCTCCAAGGCTTGACCTGGAAGGCCCTGCCCACCCTTCCAGGGTCCCCTGCCCCTGGCCACCTCACAGCCAGAACTCAGCTTCCATACAGACATCTAATAGATTATCGCTTGACTTCTCCTTGTGGGTTGGGCCCACTAGGTCACCCTGCCACATTCATCTTAGTTTTAAAAACATAAGAGGGACATGGTTGGCAAGGATCCAGGGGTAATGAATTCTGTGTTCTAGAAACAGAAACTGAACTATTTCCATTTGAAAGTAAGAGCTGGCAGGAAACCAACAAAGCCAAGTCCTCTGGGGGGGGGGGGGGGGACAAGCTGGTTAGTTAACTTGTAGGTCTGTAAGGTGGGCAGGTTTCTCTTAAAAGCCAACAAAGCAATTTTAGACTTAAGAGACTTAATTGGCATCCAAGGCCAAGAATATGAATAATGTTATATAAAAATCTTGCTCAAGTGAAAATTCTGCAATGAAGCATTCTCACTCTAATACCTAAAGTTTAAAGGCAAAGACTATAGAAAAGGATGTTTATTTATCCAGTCATATAATATAAACCATTCATGGTATCAAGATATAAATTTCATCTTTTTTTCCCACATGAAATGAAAGGTTGATGCTATCCAAAGTTTCTTTGTCTAAGAAGACAGTCACACTGCCCTGGTTGGCTACAGACAATGCTAGACATACTTGCCTTTGTCCCTCCCTCAATAAAAGGAGAAACTTCATTTATGCATAAGACAAAACTAGAGAATTAATAATGGTTTAGTAGATGTTCTAAGATCACTTAGATAATGAAGAACAGGAACAGTATATATAAGTAACATTCAAAGACAACTAGTCTATTTGCTTTAATTCTTTCTTTCTTTCTTTTTTTTTTTTTTTTTTTTTTTTGGTACTGGGGATTGGGGATTGAAATCAGGAGTATTCGTCCACTGAGCCACATCCCTAGCTCTATTTTGTATTTTATTTAGAGACAGAGTCTCACTGAGTTGCTTAGTGCCTCAATTATTTGCTGAGGCTGGTTTTGAACTCGGGATCCTCCTGCCTCAGCCTCCTGAGCTGCTGGGATTATAGGCATGAGCCATGGCCCCGGCCCCCTTTCCCTTTCTTGTACTCCTCCCTTGCACCTAAAATATCAGCAGTGAGCAAGAGGAGGGCACCCAGGAATAAAAACAGGAAAACAAAGAACCCGGGGATACTACACCTATGTCCTCTCTTTTCAAATTATAGGTATGATTGGATGGAAAAAGATTTACATATACAAATGCTCATTTCTGCACTATTCATTTTATTGTAGCAAAAGCTGTGTGTGTGTGTGTGGGGGGTGTGATTTAACTGTCCAAAAGCAAAACATGTTTAATTTATATATGTTATGTTAATGTGATGGTTATGGTGATGTGATAGGTTATGTCAATAACCTATATAGGTTATTGTCAATAAAAGAAGTCACGTTTTCAAAGAGCAAAAAGTAAAGAGTGAAAATACCTAGTGATGTTGGGAAAGGAGGGAGGAGCTCGCCCACGGTGCCAGGGGAAGAGGGCGCGGTCATGGCCTTTTCCAAGAGCCAACTGGCCACTTCTATTAAAACAAAAATACACTATTCAGATGAGACCCCCAGTGTGGAGTAGTTAAAAACCAAACCAAACAAAAGCAGGTAAGGAATATGCCCGGGAATCCTGTTATACAAACATTGAATAACTTTCATGGAAGTAATCCAAATGGAGAGAACTCACCTGCTGCTCCTGTCCCCCCTGCTGTTTCCACCCGGTTCACCCCAGGGCACCCTCAAGTCTCGCCTTCCTCTTCATGTACCAGCTCTCAAGTGGCAACTTATTCAGTGACGTTTCTGGGCCACCCATAATGTGCAGTCCAGCTAGACGCTTCCTTTTCTCCGCTCTCCTCTACTCCACGGTGACAGCAAAAACTGCCCATCTGGTTACCTTTGATTTGACAATGTCATGCACTTGTCCCTTTTCTTTTTTGGTACTGGGGATTGAGCCCAGGGGCACTCAAACACTGAACTACATCCTCCAGCCCTTTTTTGTATTTTATTTAGAGACAGGGTCTCACTGAGTTGCTTAGGGCCTCACTAAATTGCTGAGGTTGGCTTTGAACCTCCTGCCTCAGCCTCCGGAGCCGCTGGGATTTCAGGCGTATATCACTGCACCCAGCTACCCACCTGTACCTTTATCCTCATTCCTACATCTGCTCTTGTGACTCCAAACTTTCTTGACTTTTCAAACGGTATAACTGTTTTCCTTGCTTCTTTATCCCTCCCTGCTCCAATTTATTTTATACACTGTGACCAAAGCAGAGGAACTCTGACCAGATACTCTCCTGCTCAGAACACTTGATATCCCCGTTCTGTGTAGACAGCAAACCTCAACTCCCCAGCCCAACGCTCAAGCTTCCAACTACCCGACTGTAAACACAGCCCGAGCTCCAGGCCTCTGTACTTTGAACTGGGTTGAATGGTATCTCCACAAAATTCATGTCTGCTTGAAACCTCAGAATGTGACCTTATAGGAAAAGAAGATTTTTGCAGATGTCATTGGTTAAGATCAAGTCTTGTGGATTAGGATGGACCCCAATTCCAATGACGGGTGTCTTTATAAGAAGGCCATGAGACGATACAGAGGACACAACAGATGGAAGATGGCCCCGTGAAGAAGGAGTGATAGACTATCAGCCAAGGACTGCAGCTAGAAAAAGACAAGGAAGAATTCTTCCTCAGGAACGGTGGACGACGTGCCAGGCATGATGGTGCACACCTGTAATCCCAGAGACTCCAGGCTGAGTAGAAGGAAGTTTGAGAGTTTGAGGCCAGCCTCAGTAACTTAGGGAGACCTTCAGAAGCTTAGTGAGATCCTGTTTCAAAATTAAAAATGGAAAGGACTGGGGATGTGGCTCCGGGGTTGAGCACTCCTGGGTTCAATCCCCAAAGCAGAAAAGCAAAAAAGAAACTTTGGAGAAAGCAGGACCCTGCTGACACCTTGGTTTTCAGCTTCTACCTTTAAGAAGTGCGAGACAACAAACTTACATCGTTGTAGGCTACCCTATTTACCGCAATTGGAAGAGCAGCACCCGAAAACTAACTGGTTAGGAGACTTTCAGTGAAAATACCCCAAACCAAGCAAAGGCCCAATTTATCTTGAGGAAAAAAAGAAATTATGATAAATATATTTTTATATTTCAGAACCAAGGAGCAGAGCCCTGGGAATGTCCAGAATCAGAGGCGCGAAGACCACCAAGATGTTCGCCCTCTGATGCTCCCCCCTTTGGATCTGATCCATGTTCTCTCTCTTCCTCTTCCTCTCCTCCCTGCCCTCCACCCCCATGTTGTCACTGTCACTCTCTCTTCCCCTGCTTCTTAAGTCATCAGTAGATTCCCTGTTTACCTCTGATACCCAAAAGGAAACTGACCAATTTCCCCAGGTACAGTTCCAGAGGTACCAAGGAAGAAGTAGCCGCCTGCTGGGTCAGCACTCCGTCAACGTTCACCAACCAGTCACGTGTGGTCAGAGCTGGGCTCCTGTGGCACCAAGAAGATCATCCCCACGGTGACCCTGAGGGCAAGAGGCTGGGAGCGGGGAGGGGAAGAAACCACAGGTCCATGGTATCCACGCTTCCCTTTTTCTAGAAGGTCCTCTTCCTCTCATTCTCTACCTACCTCAGCTTGTTGAAGTTGTGACATATCTTTCCTCCTTCAAGTTCTGGCTCCAGCGTCCCCTTTGCCACCCCACATGCCGGTCTCTGCCATCAGACGGTGAATCCTCAAAAGCAGAAACCACATCCTTCTTAAGCTTCCTTGGCCTAACCAGGCCTCGGCCTGTGGCCTCCTGACAACAGAGGGTCCTCGAGGCCTCTGGGACCCAGCTCGTCAGAGCTCGCCTGCCCGTCTTCAGGCTTCTGGGGCACGTAGTCTGGATTTCTTTCAGTGTTTGTCATCTTCTGTCTTCTAGGGAAGATACGTGGAAGCATATTCTCCCTCTAAGGGGTGAGTTCCTTATAGACAGGGTCTGGTGCTTTCTTTGTCCATTGTTATCAGGTAGTGACTCTTCGTTAAATAGAATTTGTTTTTCATTTTCATCCCCTTAAAAATACAAATAATGAAGCTGGGCCCGGTGGTGCACACCTGTAATCCCAGCGGCTAGGGAGGCTGAGACAGGAGGAACATGAGTTCAAAGCCAGGCTCAGCAACGGTGAGGTGCTAAGCAACTCAGTGAGACTCTGTCTGTAATCAAAAGTACAAAATGGGACTAGGGATGTGGCTCAGAATTTGAGTGCCCCTGAGTTCAATCCCAGTACAAAAAAAAAAAAAAAAAAAGACCCCACAAAGAATGATATATGAAGTTAGTTTCAACAAAAATATAACAACAGATATAATACCAGTGTATTTGGTCCCCAGTGTATGGCCTAGTTTCTCACACTCACCACTCACACCACGGACTCAAACCTACCTTGTTGCACAGAAGAGAGCCCTTTTCTGCCACGGAGGCTGGGCCTTGCCACATAGAGCCTGGAGGAAAGATGTCTTGCCAGACGCCCATCAGCTCAGGCCCTGAGTGCCATGGGAAGGAGGGGGAGACAAAGGTAAGAAAAAGAAGGGCCTGGGCACACTGCCAAGTACCCAGGAGGAGAGATTGTAGCTGGGATGTAAGAACAAGCACAGAGGGGCTTCTGCCCATGTAGAGGAGAAAATGCTAACAGACCAAAGACAGGGCTGAGCGGACGCACGGGAAACCCAAGCCAGTCCAGTCTAGACCTGGGAAGACAAAATTAGGAGGAAGAAAACGGGGCAGGTCTTGTCAGACAGAGTCTGCAAACAACTTGGCCCCTATGAGGAAGGCAAAATCTCAAAGGTGTTTGCCAGTTGTGAACCCTACTCTCTGGCCACTCCCGAGGGATTCAAGAGACTCCCCATTCCTACCTGGACCACCGCTGAAACTGGGCCCTGGACAGCAGCACAGGCCTGGGTGGGGAGGAGGAGGCCCTGGGGGGGAGAAGTAGTGACTGGGAGATCTTGGAGGCTTCTCAGTGTGTGCTAAAGCCCAGGGGGCACTCTGTAAGTCCCAAGTTTCACCACCCTGCATCAAAGAGCAGCCCCTCACTCCAGCAGTTAGAGACTTCCGATGCCATCCTACACAAGCAGCACAAACAAAAAGTTGAATTTTGACGGAAGATGGAGAATTCAGGGACAGGAAATTGAGCACTCCTATCCAAAGCCCCACAGAGTCGGGGGTTCAGAAGCAAGATTGGTTATAGCCAATTTTAAAACTACAATATTATAGCAAAAAAATGTAATGTGAGACTCTGCTGCCCACTATTAATCAATAATTGGCTGTATTTTGGTTTTATACTAACCAGTCATATTACCACAATGTGGTGAATTTGCAGCTTTTGTGCCCAGGGCCCTCTTCAGGATTTTACTGTGCTCTGCTTCATACAGCCACGATTAATCCTGCAGGTCAGTTAGGAGTCCCTTGGACAATCAAAGAGCAAGTTAATAAAGAAAGACCATTATGCCATGCGCTCAGCTTCTTTGGAGACAAGAACCGTGCTGTGAATGGGTATTAAGGCCAGTGCCTCGCTTATTGCATGCACTGAGCACAGTGAGGACAGGCAGGGGGGCACAGACCGAGCCAGGCAGCCCCCGGGCTCCCTGCTTCCCTCCTCCACCCGCTGGCCTTGGCACTGAGGAGATGACAGCGAGAGCAGCTCAGCAACGGAGGCAGGAGCCGGAGCCAGGCCCAAGCTACCCAGCAGGCCTGGAGCACGGGTTAGGACCTCTCTTCCCCTTGGGTTTGGATCTTAAATATCCCCAAAGTCTCCTGCAGCACCAGAGGCTCCTCGCTTGGCAGCCTCTGGTGCTGCAGGGAGGTGGTGGACACACTGGGAGGCCAGGCCTGGTGGAAGGAAGGGGGGACACGGGGGCCTACCCCCGAGGGTGTGGGGGAGCTGGCCCCTTCCGCTCTGCTTTCTGGCTGGCCTGCCCTGAGCCACCTTGCTCCACCCCCTGACTCCTACCATGATGTTCTTCTTCCTCAAAACCAGAGCCAGGGCCAAGGGAACTTAGAGGGAAGTCTCCAAAACCAGGAGCCCAAACGCATTTTTCCTCCTCTTAGGTCCAGCACCTCAGGTATCTTTCCCAAGGAATGGAGAGCTGACGATACAGCCTCCTCCCGCTTCTTACCTGATGTCTGAGGGGGTCTCTTTACTCACAGGTGTCTTTTGGGTGTAGAAACAATTATTCTGTAGCTACTTGGTTTTGAAAATTAATATTTGACTTTATGGAATCAAAACCCAAGGAATTTTTTCTGTAAGTTTGTAAATTAAACAAATTTTATGAATATGGCTAAGACAATCACTTTTAAGGGGCTTTTGATTAATTTTTGGTCTCATTTGCAAATTCCCTTAATTAACCTACTTTAAATATTTTACTGCATTTATACATTTAATATATTCAATTTATTTGTTAAGCGTATGGCTGACAAGCTGGGGTTGTAGCTCAGTGGTAGAGGGCTCGCCTAGCATGTGTGAGGCACTGGGTTCCATCCTCAGCACCACATAAAAAAATAAAAATAATAAATAAAGTCATCGTGTCCATCTACAACTAAAGAAAAATATTTTTTTTTAAAAATGTATGGCTGACAAAAAAATCCTTTCCAACTACTTAAGTAATTCATATATATCCAATAATCCTATAAATATGTTAATTTGGAGTTCTTTTAAATGTCTTATATTGTATCTACATTTTGAAATAGTTCCACTTAAAAATCACAAATTAAATCAATTACTTGAATAATACATTTTAAATAAATGCCACATGTCTAATATATTATTCTAATAGGCCATATTTCCTTAAAATGTAAATACAATACTAAATCCACAGATTCCTCTATGCAAAAATTCTAATACAATGTGTGTGCTTTCCTCAAATATTTGTATATTTAATTATAAACCTTTCCAGTGTTTTTATACAAATATTTACTGCTTAAAAAACGAGGGGGGGGGGTTGTTTTCTCAAGTTCTTTTGAGCATATCTTCCAAGCTGGTTGGATTGCTACTGAGGTCTTAATGGAGGTTGGGAACCACGTACATCCAAGGAAATTTTGTTCATGCCACCATAGCACTACCATGGGTCCTTTTATACTGTTTTTTTTTTAATATTTATTTTTTAGTTATAGTTGTCAATACCTTTATTTTTTTATGTGGTGCTGAGGATTGAACCCAGGGCCTCGCATGCGCAAGGCGAGCGCTCTACCACTGAGCCACAACCCCAGCCCCTGTACTTTTTTTTTCTATACTGGGGATGGAACCCAGGGCCAAGTGCTCTACCACTAAACAATGTGCCCCCCCCCCCCCAATTCCCTTTATTCTCTTAATATGTCATGAACTTCAAAACCTAAAAAGAAGTTTCAGCCTAAAGGGCTTCCAATATTCTCACAACCTAGTAGTCCCTCCCCTGGGCTGACATCTCTATTCAGAGCAGGGCCAAGCTGTAGAACTAATAGGATATTGTGAGGATCACCACCAGTGGCCGCTGAAGCTGATTCATGAGCCTTGTGGTCAGTTACTGAGCACTCCAACCCACAGCCAGCATGAGTTTGCCACGAGTGTGCATCCTGCTCTGGGGAGCAGATCCTGTAGCCCCAGCCCAGCTCTTGGATAACAGATACCAGCACCGCTAGCCAGTCGCAACCCCATGAGAGACCATGACTCAAAACTAAGCTGCCATGTCTCCCTACCCACTCCCTCGGCCAACCTCAAAACAGTAAGCTGCTTCCAAATTCCTGATCCACAGAAACCCTGAGAGATAATCAATATGTTACTGTTTTCAGCCTCTGAATTTGGGGGTAATTTATTACATGGAATGGTCACTCTAACTCACATCCCTGAATCTACATCATATCATTTGCGTACTTTTCAAGGCTGATTAGCTTGTATAAACCTCAGGTGACTATTTCATTTGCTTGGATTTAACTGTCATTTTGTCCCATCCTGAATTCTTTTCCGATGCTTTCTATTGCATCCGTAACTCTACAGAGCTGTGAAATTACATCAAGTTCTGTGTCTTGTAGACCTATTCCTGACTCCATTCACTGTTTCAAACAAAGACACTCTCTTGCCACCTGCAATCACAGAATCCTCCAGTTGACCAGTTTGAGTTTACAGTTTAATAATCAAAGATGGAAGCTCCTTTCCAAGAAACCCACTGCTAAAAATGTCCATGAAGTCTAATCAGCACTTCAGCCTTAACATGGCTAAACGAGAACTCTGGATTTGCCTCTGTCTAGCTGACTCTTCCAAATCTTCCAAGGCTCCATAAATAGCATCATCATCCATCCAGTTGTTCATACCAAGTACTTAAGAGTCATTCTTGTTTCTCTTTCTCCTTCTTCTCTTGTGCCTCCTCTTCCTCCTCCTCCTCCTCCTCCTCCTCTGTTTCCTCCCGATTCTCCTGGATGTTGAACCCAGGGCCTCACACTTGAGTTCCTAACTTCAGCACTCTATCATTGACTACACCTCAGCCTTTTTAATTTTATTTTGAGACAAAATCTCACTAAGTTGTCCAGACTGGCCTTGAACTTGCCATCCTCCTGCCTCAGCCTCCTCAGCAGCTGGGGTTACAGGCGTGTCCCATGACACCTGGCTGACAGCCTTTCTTGTTTCCTCTCTTTTCACACCAGGGCCGATGCCCTACCTCCTGAACACATTCTGAATCTGTTAGCTTCTCTTCCTCTCCTACCAGCCTGGACCAAGCCATCATCTTTCACCAGGACCATTGAAATGGCCTCCTACCTATAACCCGTGCTGCTTCTCTTTCTCTCTTTTCTTAAAAAAAAATCAACTATTATGAATAAAGTCATGTACAGGTCTTTGTGTGACCATATTTAGTTTTTCTTAAGTAAATAAAAGTGAAATTGCTGGGTCAGATGGTAAGTACCTATTTGATTATAGAAGAAATTATGAAACTGTTTTTCCACTTGGGTGTGGCAACCCATCCCCACCAGTAATACAGACGTTTTAGCTGTTCTTTTCCAGATCTTGGTATTGGTTTTTGCTGCGCTTTGCTTAAAAAAAAAAAAAAAAAATAGTAGGTATACAGTATGGTAGTTTTTGTTTTGTTTTTTTTCCTTCTTAAATCGAAGCAAAACTGACATGGTAAAACGTACTCGTCCTAAATGTACAATTTAGAGTTTCCATAAATGTGCACACCCATGTAATTAAGATGCAGAGCATTTCCATTACCCTAATAAATTCCTCAGTAACCCCCTTTCAGTCATCCCCATGCCCTGGAGGCAGCTACTTCTGATTGCTGTTGCTGTAGATTAGTTTTACCTTTTAAACCTCATAAAAGAAATAGTATAGCATATATTGGTTTGTGTCTGGCTGGTTTTGCTCAACCTAATGTTTTGAGATTCATCCATGTTATTGTGTATCAGTAGTTCTTTATTTCTGTTGTTGAGTGGTATTTTATGAACAGATCACAATTTGTTTATCTAGTCACCTTTTGATGGATGTTCGGGTTGTTTTCAGCAATTCCATTCCTAGGTATTTACCTGAGAAAAATGAAATCATATGTCCCCAAAGAACTGAATAATAATAGCCTGCCTTTTCTCTTGATCCGCTACAATCCAGTCTCCAAACAGCAGCTAGAAGGATCTTTTAAATAAACCACTCAACTCCCATCACTCCTCAGCTTAATGCCTGAGAGTGGCTTCCCATCACGCTTAGGAGAAAATGCAGACAGTATCCCACATGAAACCCAGACCTCAGCGGGCCCCAGCCAGGCTGCACACGGGAACCCTCTGGGAGCTGTTGATACCGGGCCGCCTCAGATCAAATGAGCTGGACTCTCTGGAGGAGGGCCCACATAGTTTTAAAGTTCCCCAGGTGACCCTAACAATGTGACCAGGTCCCTGGCTCCTCCCGTGTGTCACATGCACTGTCCTCCTCCTCCTCTTCCTCCTCCTCCTCCTCCTCCTCCGGGTCCCCTGACCACAGCGATTTTGTTCCACCCCTAGGCACTGCTCTGATGTTTCTTGTTTAGAATGTCCTTTAGATCTTGATGTGACCAGTTCTTTCTTGTGACTCAGGTCTCAGCTGTCACCTGCCCAGAGGGGACTTTCCTGTCCATCTAGTCTAAAGGAGCCACACAGTCCCACTGTGGCATGTCACTGTCCAAAGAGTGCACACCACACTTGCTCTGAAGACTGCCGTGTATTTTCCTGTGTTTTCCCCACCTCTAGAAGGCCGATTCCATGAGCGCAGGGTCCTGTCTGCTTTGCTCACCATAGCATTCCCAGGATTTATAACTCTTCCCCAAACAATAAGGGCTTAATAAACGGTTGTTGACAGTTTTGTCCATGAATGGAACATGCATGGTCCCTGGGAAAGAGGGAAGCAATCCAGCAGAAGGGTTCCTCTAACCCCCCCCCCCCCCCGCACCCCACCCTTGTTAGCATGACGTAGTTGATTTCCAGGAAAATGAAGACTCTAGCCCGAAGGTGTTAAACCCAAGTACTAGGTCCTAAAAGACAAAATGTTTGGGGGCCACGAATACCTTATCTCTGGCCATAACCTGGTCTGTGCACATTGTAAGATACTCAATTATTTTTCTATTAACACAAAGTGACTGTGGTCTACTTTTAGAGGGTGGGAGGTGCAGGACTTGGAGGACATGTGAGGTTCAGGGCTGGGTACCAGGAGAGGGCAGTGTGCGAGTGGGGGGCACTAAGGAATCAAGAGAAAAGCACACAAAAGGCGATTGAGCCTCAATCCCCTCCTTACGAGGCATCCCCCGAGTCAAAGCAAGAGATTCAGGCTCATCTGTTCTGTCCACTTGGAACTCAGTGCACTGTTCTCGTCGTAGTTTCTCTTGATAGGTGAGGCAATACATTAAAGCAGGTTTTTGAAAGAAATATTAAAAAGGAAAGAAAGAAAGAGTGAGGTAGGGAGGAAGGAGGAAATTAGAAAAAAATCTCTAAGCATCATCTACATGTGAGGCATGTTGACTCATCTGCTCATCATGTGAAATAAATATGATCATACTCATTTTACAGCTTAGAGAGAAGGGATTCTCCATTTTCTGTTATAATAAGATTAGTTAAAAATAGACACGACATATACATTAAATATACAGATGACATTAACAACGGAAAAGTTTTCTAATGTAAGAATGATTGATTGCAGATTCAAATGATCTCGTTAGATAGAATGTAATGGATAAAACGCAAGCCCTACAGTCGGCTACAAAGGTACAGAGAGAAAGAACTCCTTTGGCCAGAGTTTGTACGATCTGTGGATTTGGTTTTTATTAGAGACTAAAAAATGTGACTAGGATCACTCTAGCATTTTGTGATATTTCTTATCTTTGACTTTTTTTTCCCAGTATTTATCTCTACAGATACTTTAAAAACTTCTCTTGACATTTCTATCACATCTGATTATTGTTCCACCTCTGAAGCAGATCCTTGTTAATACTAAAGCTAATATTTTAATCACCCTCGTTTATCAAAGATTCTGTGCTAACTACACATACTATATTTTAATCCTCCCTCTTAATGACACTAATGAAATGCGTATCATTGTATCCTCCATGTTATAGAGGAGGAAACTAGGGCTTAGAAAACCCGAGTGACCGTCTCATGATGAGAGCTAATGACCAGGTAGCACTGGACCCAGAACTGTCTTCCCAGAGCACACATGACCTCAGCCGCTGTGGTCTTCTGTGCCCTTCACAGCTGCCCCCTGCTACACTCATTCCCTCAAGGTCAGTGATCTTGGAGTCCTGTCCTGGGGTCCCAGCTCAGCTCATTGCCTCTCAGGTTATTCTCAAGTAGACGTGGGACTTAACTGAAGCTTCTACAATGATGAAGCCAGCAGTTGCCACCAGTGGTTACTTGCCCAAAGACACCTACCCTCCACACTTTCTGCCTTGCTAAAAAAGACCCCTCTAGCTTCTGAGGATGCCAGGCCCAGGCCCAGACTGGCCCCAGGAGCAAATCCTGATTCCTGTAAGCCAACAGGCTCTTCCCTCTCTTCAGCAAGTGGCTGAAGACAGGAGAGTCAGCTGAAGGACACTGAGGAGGGTTATACTGGCTCTTAGGCAGAAAAACTCATGAATGGATAACCTCTCTTCTGTCATATCGCTGTGTCTACCGTGACGGCTGGAGAAGGCAGCCACCTTGGTTAGTTAACTGGTATAAAACTGTCAGTGTTGGCACACGAACAAAAATTATTACTAACTCACAGACTGTTTTTCATACCCAGAAGAGGAAGAAAAATACTGTTTAGGGACCAAATAGTAGATTATGATACATATACCAAATTTCCGTGCAGTGATATGAGAGGCAATCAGTCTGAGTACTGCTCCCATCTTTATTTCCTTTTAAAATAAAACGGTTTAGAAAAAATTGCACTTTAAGAAATAATAAATCCTAACAACCTCATCACCTATATGAACTTACTAAAAAAAGAAAAAAAAAAAAAGCCAGGCATGATGGCAGATGCCTGTAATCCCATTGGCTCAGACGCCGAGGCAGGAGGATCACAAATTCAAAGCCAGCCTCAACAACTTAGTGAGATTGGTGGGTAGAGGGCTCGCCCAGCATGTTCGAGGCCCTGGGTTTGATCCTCAGCACCACATTAAAATAAAGCTATTGTGTCCAACCACAACTAAAATAAATATTTTTAAAAATTTGAGCCTTAGAAGACCTTAGTCACATATGGTGGGTTCTCACTTGGCTTCTCCCACACATCTGTGCCCTGTCATTGACTCAGTGTCCACCAAACATCTGTGCATTGATTGGTAGGTCTAAGAGCAACTTGAAACACCATCCCTCTGGTTAGGAATTGGAACTCTCTCAAAGTAGCTCAGTTAAGAAGAGATATAGCAACCATGTCGTAGGTATCCAAGGGCATAAGAAAAGCACACTGGACCACAGACGTGAGACTGGGCTTTTGGGACACATGGCTAGTCCTTCCAACCCTCTGAAGACCTAGTGGCTTCAGGTATGTGATTTTGTTTCCTTTTCTCTCAAGTTTCTTTGAGTAGACTGACCTCTATTTTATTGTGGCATCTTAATTTCCTGAAAATATAGCTTGCCTTTGGCTTTTTTTTTTTTTTTCTGGTATTGGGGATTAAATCCCAGTCTTCTTTATTTATTTTTCAATTTTGAGACAGGATCTCACTAAGTTGCTTAAGGCCTTGATAAATTGCTGACGTTGGCCTCAAAATTGTGATTTTCCTGTCTCAGCCTCCCAAGTCCCTGGGGTTATAGATGTGCAACACCATGCCTGGTTTACTTTTGGCTTTGGTTTTCAGTGGACTTACCCAAGTATCTTACTTCAAGTATTTTTTGTTGTTGTTTCTTTGTTTTTTTGTTTTTTTGATACCGAGGTTTGAACCCAGAGGCGCTTAACAACTGAGCCACATCCCTAGCCCTTTTTTATATTGCATTTAGAGACAGGGTCTTCCTAAGTTGCTTAGACTGACTTGACTCTCAATCCACCTACTTTAGTCTCTTGAGCCACTGGGATCACAGGCATGTGCCAGCATGCCTGGCTTCAAGTGTTTATCAGCACCTGATTGGCTCAATTTCAGTGGCCCAAATCCAAATTCCATAAAGAGATCATCCCATAGGGTGACCTAGAACAATAATAAGTCATGAGCTAGAAGTAGAAAGTGTTGGGTGGTCCAGAGATGCCTCTTCAGGAACAGTGGGGGACACAGGTTTACCAAGAGGGGATAACAGCCAGTCACGGTAGCACACACCTGTAATCCCATGGCTTCGGGGGTAAGGGCTGAGGCAGGAGGATCACAAGTTCAAAGCCAGCCTCAGCAGTGGTGAGGCACTGAGCAACTCAGTGAGACCCTGTCTTTAAATAAAATACCAAATAGGGCTGGGGAGGTGGCTAAGTGGTCAAGTACCCCTGAGTTCAATTTCCAGTGCCAAAAAAAAAGAAAAGAAAAAAGAGAGGATAACAGTCCAGAAGTCCCAGCTGACACAGCTGCTCCCCCGTTTATCTCCTACAACCTGGAACTCTGGCATGCATGTGAAATTCAGACACTAGAGGTAACCAGGGTCATAGTCAAGCTTCCTTCTTCATCCACATCAGGGATTGGCAACTATGGCCCTTGAACCAAATCCAGACTGTAGTCTGGCTTTTATTTGTTTTTTTTTTTTTTTCTTTTCCTCATTTAAAAAAAATATTTTTCATGGTCCGTTTTCTATGAGACCTAAGTATGATTTTTACTTGAAGAATAGGTGACAGAGATCTTAAGTGATATGCAAAACCTAAAAATGCTTACTGGCTAGCCCTTTCCAGAAAAAGTTTGCCAACACTTATACCTGGTAATCTCCTTCCGACTTTTCTTCACTCTTTTAACAGACATTCACTGGTCTAGGTTGGTTCTAAGTGAGGGAGATATAGCGACATTATAAGACAAATGTGGTTCCTGCCCTGGGAGCTTAGATTCTACTGCTGATGGGAATGGACCAACAACAAACATATTCACTAATAAACAGGACAACTCAGTGCTATAAGCACAAGAAGGAGAGAGGACTAGGAAACAGGTAGAGAAGGAGAGGCTACCTTAGACACGGGCCAGGGAAAGCCTAACTGTGGAGATGAAGTTTATGCTAAGACCTAAAGAACCAGTAATGAAGACTAGAACAACTGCTCTGGAAAGCAGTAGGGGATTCCTCAAAACCCTAGAGATGAACCCACCATAGGACCCAGCTGTCCCTCTTCTCAGTATTTTCCCAAAAGGACTAAAATCAGCATATTATAGCACCACAACTCACAATAGCTAAATTATGGACTCAACCCAGGTGCCTGACAATAGATGAATGGATTAAGAAATTGTGGTCTAGGTACATAGTGGAGTTCTACTCAGACTTAAAGAAGAATGAAATTATGGCATTTGCTGGTAAATGGATGGAAATGGAGAACATTCTGCTAAGTGAAATAAGCCACTAAGAAACTCAAAGGTTGAATGTTTTCTTTCATATGTAGAAGCTAGAGTAAAATAAAGGAAAGGAGGAGGGAAGGATAGGATATCGCTAAGGTATGAGGAAGATCGGTAGCATAGAAGGAGGAGAAGGAGAGGCAGAGTGGAACTACAGGAAAGGGGAGGCGATGCAGAATGAATTCTAAAACATCATGTTAGGTGCACGTAACAGGGAAACTCACCTTCACGCACAGGTAGAAAGAACCAATCATGCATAAATAGATAGACGAGCAAAAGGAAGTCCAGGAGAGTAGGGAAAGAGGACAGGGGAGGGGAGGGAAGGGGATAAGGGGGGATCATGAATGGAAATTGAATTCCATGCATGTATGAGTTCTTAGGGATGAACCCAAGCATGTGTGTAACTCTAAAGCTCTAATAATAAAAAGAGTTCAAAAAAATAATAATCGCACACACACAGAACCCGCAGTGAGAAGACTGGCATTCCAGCCAGAGGAACAGGGCAAAGTCCCCAAGGCATGCAAGGGCTTGGCTCAGGCAGGAAGCTGTGAAGGCCACTGGCAGGAGGAGAGGGTGTGAGGGGAAGTGAAGGGGGAGGTCAGCAGAGGCAGAGCTTCAGCCTGGAGAGGAAGCCCAGGAGGATGTCCTGAGGTGACCTGGGTTTTCAGCATCTCTCTCTGGCTTCCATGGAGGAGAGCACAGGAAAGAGAGTGAGTTTGTTTAAGAGGTCATTGCAATAGCTCAGATGAGCCACGGTGTGAGTTAGACTAGATTACTGCCATGGAGAAAGAGAAGTTAAATCAATTACAAGAGAGAACTGAGGTGGGGTGGGAGGGGTGGGAGGAGGGAGGAACCAGCTGAGTGGGTAGGGGCTCTCACCACATCATCCCTGAGAGCCGGGTAACCGTCATTCCAGGACTAAGACTTGTGTTTACATCAGGAACATTTTCAAAGCCCCCCTAAATGACTCTCAGGATTGAATATTCTTAACTTTTACCTTCATCCTTTTCTGTAAGAGTTACTTAAAGCAAGAGCACCTCTTTGGCAAACTCTAGACTGTCCCATAAAACACAGAGAGTTGTTTTCTCCCCTCCACAAGAGTAGCTTATGTGTCCCTGCAGACAGCAGAGTGGCCTCTCGGGGCTGTGATTTTGTCCAGAGATTTTGTGACTCTAGTGTTCCCTTAGGAGCCTGCGGTGAAGACCCAAGACCATGGGGCCTTGTCCTACGGGCAGCCCTGTGTTCCCCAGAAGGACCCTGTATAACACCAGAACTGGCATCCCCTATGGAAGCTGTGACCAGTCTGGCGACCTTCAAAGAGGAAGCGAGTGCTTGGGGGGAGCTTTAAATTTCCTTCCACTTGCAGAAGTTGGATTGCCAGAGCCATCTCTTTACCATTAATCACCAGGTCTGGTGTGAAGCCAGCCAACTTCAGAGAGTTAGTTAAAAGAGGTGACTAATGGCTCATCTCACTCCTTATCTTGCTCTCTTCAGGTCTGATCTCACCAGACAAGCTGGCTGCACTGCCCACTCCAACAATAGCCCCCTGCCCCCAGGGTGCTGCAGTGTCCGGAGCACATGTGGAAGGGGGCTGTCCTGAACCCTGTCCAACCCGTGATGGGAACTTCAGTGCCCAGCCTGACCTACGTGGGGCCAAGGGTGAAATGGTTCGTGTACTAAAGCTCCATAAATGTCCAACTGGACTGAGATAGCTTAGGCATGACCTGGAATCCCTAGGAGGTCTTGACCGTTTCATTTAAAATGACCCTTATTATACGGAGAGACTTTTTTGAAGTTAGTTCTTCTGAAAGTCTGCTTTTGGTCTCTACTCACTGAGCCCTGCGGGTACTTATTGGAGAGATAAGCTTTCATGGCTCTCCCCATTGTTCCAGCCTCAGTGAGGAAAACATCCAAGACTGCGTTTTGATGCGACTTCTTTGTAGTTATTTCATCATGGATCTTTCTGAGTCTCAGATAATACTCAGCAATTATTAGTTACTTTGAATCCACAGATTCACTACATGACCTCTGATTATAACCAAGTATTTCTTCCTCAGTAGCATTCCGGGGAAGCTTGTTGTTTGAGTCGCATTCGTCTCCCATGATGTCCTCTCTCCTTCACACGCAGAGCTCCTCTGCTTCTCTCCCCCATGGCTGTGTAATTCCGGGAGGCCCTCTGCCAGCCTGGGTCAGGTACATCTTAGGTAATGAAGTCAATGGGGAAAAATCAGCAACGGAAAGCTCCTCGGCTGTTGTCAGCAGCCATGTTTAACTGTTTAAGGTCATATCTCAAATAAGTGTGTCGCAGTGTGTTTTGCAAAGTAGTGCTTATAATCCATTGAGCTTTCAAAATAGCTCTCTTTCCTATTAAGCCTGCATTGAGAAGTGGGTTTAATTTGCCAGAGTACTTTTTTTGTGATAATTACAGGACTTGCAGATTAGCATGAGTGAATTGGCAAGGTCTGGAGCTAATAAAAAATACACACACAAAATGGTAACACTCAACTGCTTCAAGGTTTCTCGTGAGAGTAACATTAAACATTCCTGATAGGCTAGTTCTGAGTCCCAGCTAGTACATTAATATGTACTTAGGGAATGATATCTTTCAAGTGACATAGTATCCAACAGTCCCATAATAAAAGTCATAATTCTGCTATCAGAAGTTTGAAACTTATAGATGAGCTAATAAGGGGCAAATTTTATGAATTAGAAGGTGCGTAATACATTTTTTTTAGGTGATAATTATTTTTCCAGCCAGGCTTCCACAGCTCTTGGCTTTACTACAATCTCGCATGAAGTGTCGTAATTCCTCACTGAACTTTGGGAGAACATTGACATTCACTTAATGAACACTTTTAAGCACTGCTGGGTGTCAGCCACCAGGTTAGGACTGGGAGATGAAAGCCCAACAGGTAATCCCATCTGAACACTTGTGCTCACAGATCCTGTAACTAGAGACACCAAAGTTACTTCAGATGTGTTACAACTACCTAATTGCACTTGGTTGAACTGTGAGCGGGTGAAGGAGTCAGTCATCTGTTTTAACATTCAAAAGTGACCGGCCATCCGGATCCAGAAAATCATCTAGTAATTATGTTACCTACTCAAGGGTCCTGGCGCAGCTGCCTTCGACTGTGGCAAGATCAATGGCAATACCAAATTTGGGGGCAGGAGGAGGGGGCATTCTCTGTATGTTTGAGCAAAGACCTCTCCTATATTTAGCAAAACCCCAAAACAAACAAAAAAATACTCCCATAGCTGGAAAACGATAAATGAAGCTTTTTGCTGTTGTTGGTACACAGAGCGGGATGAGGATGGAGATCAGGGCGTTTTTACAAGGTGTTCTATTGACCACTGACTTCATGACCCATTTTAATTTTTGTTTATTTTTTAAAAGGTTTTTAAGGCATAAGGTCTCAATATGTCACCTAGTCTGGCCTTGAACTCCTGAGCCTAAGTGATCCTCCTGCCTCAGCCTCCTGAGTCATGGGACGGCAGGCTGTGTCACCACGCCTAGATTTACAATGCTTATTTGGATGGAGTTAGAGTTACAGAAAAATTAAGAAGGCCACGCAGAGGGCTCCCCCCGTTTCTCTGCCCTGACCTTGGCTTTGCCTATGATCCACACCTTGCTCTGGTATTGCACCTGCGGCCAGGAGCCGAGATGGGCCCTTTGTTCCTGTCTGAAGGCCATCTGGGCTTGGGCATCTTTATGGTCCACCTCACATTCTTTTCCGGTTTCAGGAGGGCACATGGCATCCTGCCTGCTGTAGTCCCTGTGGGCCTCTTGGCCCTGCAGTGGCTCCGAGGCCTGCTTTGGACGACGCACAGTTTCGAGGTGGGTCTGAGGTGCTCCCCGTTGGAAGTCTGCAGTGTCTTTCTCACAATTAGACTGAGGTCGTGGGTGCTGGGAAGGGGACACTGAGGCCCCTGAGGCCACCACATGGTGCTGTCCGCGCCTGCTGAGGTCCTGGAGCGCCCGCTGAGGAAGAGCCTGTCAAGTTCCCGCAGAGTGGAGCCCCGTCCACCTCCTCCATCCTGCAGTCTGGGAGCAGCCACCGCCCCCGCCCGGCCCGGGAGTGGGGGTCACACTGCGGCGGTGCCGGGGGGCAGCCACCTACGTTGGTGATTTGCAGGGGAGTGGGAGAAATCGCCCTGTCCCCGGATCCCCGGCTTGCTACTGTGTCCATCATGGGTTGATATTGGTCTGGACTCTGGGTAGTTCATGCTGAGTTATAATGCAATTGAGTTTTTGTTTGTTTGTTTGTTTTCATTATTGTAGCTTTGGCTCCTGGACCTCTTTGGTTGGCTCCAGTTTTCCTTGGACACCTCTCCGTCAAAGTGGGTTTTGGCGCTCTTCATGAAATCCCCTTTTATTCTAAGAAAGAATCTTTAGTTGGTCAATCTCTATTATGGAGATTCAGGCAGAGGAGAGATTTTCTTTTTAGGCACCTGGGTCTGGTTTGTCAAATCTTGTTAAAAGGTACCTGTCAATTTAGGTTCCTCTAAAGATTTCAACTGTCTCTGCTGTCCGTCTCTGACCCCTGTCCCTTGTCTGGCTGTCCCTGTCCCTTGGAAGATAAGCTAACCATATTCCTCAGCTCCTGGAGCATTGTTATCACTGCACTATGCAAATTTCTGCTCTTATTCTACTTACTTGTTCTCTTTCATCCCAATCCTCCTGTTCCCCAGTCCCCTCCAGAGATCAATCCTAATGAGTGTTATTTGGGTTGTACATGCTCTTGCAACATGTATGTTGTTTTGCGTCCAGGTTTTCTTGGTTTAATGTGGTGTATCATATATCTATCTCATTCTTTTACTCACTCTGTTTTCAGTGTCCATCCGTGGGGTCTCCTGTGTACCTGTCCATTGCTTCTAGCTGGGGCACTAGAGGGAATGGTACTCCCCATTCCACCTATGCACTCTCCCGGATTGCTCTCATCTGCTTACAGCCACAAACAACAAACACCCCATGGGTGTTCCTGCGTGGATCTGTGTGAGAACTTGTTTGAGGTACACCCCCTGAAGAAGAACTGCTGAACCCTGGAATATCTTTAGATGTTATGCACTAAGTAAGGCGAGATTGCCTCTCCAGATTACACACATCTACATACCAACTACACATATCCCCACCAACACTCGGCAGTAACCAGCTAATTTTCTCCAGGCTCCTCAGTGTAAAGTGGTATTTTTTAAAAATTTTATTGTCTTATAAAGAGTTTTTTAAAAAATTTTTTAGTTGTAGATGGACACACACTACCTTTATTTTATTTGTTTATTTTCATGTGGTGCTGGGGATCAAACTCAGTGCCTCATGCATGCTTAGGCAAGTGCTCTGTCACTGAGCCACAACTCCAGCCCCTAAGGTGGTATGTTGTTGTTGCTTTGGTTTGAGTTCCTCTGGTTACTCCAAGCATCTCTTTACATGCTCCGTGGGCTTTAAGTCTACCTTGTTATCCTTTGTCTGTTAGTAGCCTTTGCCCATTTTCCCATTGAGTTCGCTTTCATTTCCTTGTCAATTTGCAAGAGTTCCTTGTATAGTCTAGGCCCTAATCTCGTAAAGACTTTAGATAATGCAAACATATTCCTTATTCTGCATTGTCATCTCTTCATTATGTGCTTTCCTGCGGAGAAATTCTTAATTTTCATGTAATCAAGTGCACCAGTATTTGCATTTTGAAATCTTGTTTTAGAAGTTCTTGCCTGATTATTGTTATCTTTTATAGGTGCAATGATGGCATTGTAGCTATATTGAAAATAGTCAAAAGTACACTGTGATGTGGGATAAATGATATGAAATCTTGGAATTGCTTTAAAATGCTTTGGCAAAGTAAGAAAGTATAAAGAATTTTTAAAAAGTGGGACTGAAAAGAAAATGTAGCAAAATCCTACTTACTTTAAAAATCTGGGTGAAGGCTATTTGTTCTATTCTTACTATTTAGGAACATACTGAAAAATTCTCAGCATGAAAAAAATGGAAAACTCATTCTTTCTTTTTCCTAAGAAATAGTTTCCTACATTTTCTTTTGTTAATTTTATAATTGTACTTTTTACATGTAGGTCTTTATTCTAGTATGTGGTGTGGTTTTAGGCAGATATTCAGCCAGTTATATATTTTTGTACATATCCAGTTATATATTTTGCGTATATAACAGTTATATATTTTGTACAAAATATATATACAGTTATATATGCAAATATATATATGTGTGTGTGTGTGTGTGTGTGTGTGTGTGTGTATATATATATTGTCAGTTTTTCCTAAACTATTCACTCACCTCTCTTCTCTTTATTGTTTTGTGATACCACAAAATCAACGGCAGTGCCCATATACATGCTGGTGTCTCAGGGTCTGTTTGGGCTGCTATAACAAATAGCACAGATTGGGTAGCTTATAACAGAAGTGTACTTCTCACGATTCTATAGGCTGGGAATTCAGTGCAGGTGAGAGCCTGCTTCCTCATACATGGGCATGTCTTACTACAAGCTCACACAGAAGAGGCAAGACATCTCTGGGTTCTCTTTTACAAGGTGACTAGTCCTATTCTTGAGAATTCTTCCTTCGGGATTTAGTCACCTCCCAAAAGCTCTGCCTCCTAATCCTATCACATGTTGAAATATCAACATCCTATCAGGATTTCAACATGTGAATTTTGAGGGGACATAAATATTCAGTCCATTGCAATTGGTGTCTCTTTGACCACTTTGTTCATTCATTGATTTGTTGTTGTACTGATACCATACTGTTTTCATTACTAAGCCCTTATAACATATCTTAATATCCCTTTACTCTTGTTTTTTAAAAATTAAGTTGATTACCTCAGTATGGAGGATCATGCTTGTAATCCCAGCTACTCAGGAGGCTGAGGCAGGAGGATCACAAGTTTAAGGCCAGCCTCAGCAACTTAGGAAGGCCCTGTCTAGGGGTGTAGATCATTGGTAGAGTGGCCCTGGATTCAATCCCCAGTAGTGAAAAAATTAACTATTCATGTATCTTTTTTTCATGTAAATTTTAGACATGTTTTTCAAGTTAAAAAAAAAGTCATTGATATTTTGATTAGAATTGTACTGAGTTTACAGATATAATTAGAAAGAATTGAGAGATTTATAATTATTTCAGATCTCTTTTCCTAACAGACTGGCTTAATAAAGGGATAGTCATATATCTCTTCTATCAGAGTCCGGCCAATCCATGTTATTTATCTGTACAGCTAAGATTTAATTATATAGTCATAAAAGTAGATAGAACTGATTTCAAAATACCAAGTGGGTGGCAAAGAAATCAGAAGTCATAGTCATAAAAAGGCATTTATTAAACTCATAATTATTCTTGGTGTTATGTTAATCCTATACAAAAAAAAAAAGACATAAGTGTGTGTATCACATTATTTAGGGGTTTGCATTTAAATGGACAGTGTTGAGCAGATACACATGCAC